>NC_044282.2:45438472-46121992 GCF_004027225.2 Strigops habroptila | reverse complement strand
TGCTGCCATTCATAAATTCATATTGTTTCAGGGCAGTAGGATTCATGAGATCATGATCTGCCAGAAAACATTCCATGCTTGAATTGTGCACTTTCTTAACCTAAAATATTCCCTACATAAACAGGCATATAGATGGTCAACATCCAATCCATTTACACATTGAAAAATTCATATATATTAACTGGCTTTTAGACATGTAAATGATTCTTGGTGATGACTTCCAAATCCTTTCTATTTAATTCTACAAAATGTTTTGTTACAAAAGGAATTCATTTTCTTACTACCTTGGAAATTTTGCCTTACAGTCCCTGAGTAGTGGAGAAAAAAGGACTGAGCAATCACATTTCTGCAAGGCAGTTAAAAACTACAGGACTGTACTCCTGAAGGAATCGTGAGGGATGGTTAATAGCTGCTTTGAATAGCTCTCACCAAAGGAACCATTCCTAGAAACACTTGGATTGGTACTGACCAGTTCTGGGGGGAAAAAATAAAATAAAATAATATAATATAAAATAAAATAAAATAAAATAAAATAAAATAAAATAAAACAAATTAAAATAAACCAAACCAAAATAAAATAAAATAAAGTAAAATAAAATAAAATAAAATAAAATAAAATAAAATAAATTAAATAGAATAAAGAAAAGAAAATAGAAAAGGAAAGAAAAGAAAAGAAAAGAAAAGAAAAGAAAAGAAAAGAAAAGAAAAGAAAAGAAAAGAAAAGAAAAGAAAAGAAAAGAAAAGAAAAGAAAAGAAAAGAAAAGAAAAGAAGAAAAAAAGAAAAATGTTGCAGAACAAAACCCAGAAAGAAGACATGAAGGAATCATGGAAACAAAAATTAATGTGTAGGGGCCAGATTATGCATGGTTCCTGTGTGGGTGGACAAACAAATCTGGACAAGCTAGCAAGAAAAAGCCTGACATTTCCTGTTCTGTAAGCTTCATACATGAAAAATATCTTCAAAGGTCTGTTGAGGCTTAGCTGCTCTGTCCTGGATCTTACCAAGTGGTGTGTCTGAAAGGGTATCCTTTGTGGGTTCCTGTTCCTGTAAAAAGAAGAGAAACATACTCTCACTGCAGCTCAGTGAACACTCAGTGGATGTTTCCGCTCTTGATGCCATTATGATCAATGGGAAAAAAATGCTAGCAAAGATGAAGGGTCCTGCTGACTATTGGTAGCTCTGAGTTTAGGAATAGTATTCTTTCTTGTACTCCATGATCAAGAGTCCAAACAACATCATGGCCAGCTCTTCTGCTGTTCCATTCTCTTCCTCAGCAATATCGCCTCAATATTCCCTTTCTTATGCTCTTCGTTATCCCCATCTCTCCCCTCCATGTGTCTCAGTTCCACATACAATCAACTGTCCCTTTTCAAGCTTGTCTTTTTGAGCCTGGTTCACCTCAAATGGCCATTGGATTTGTTTCTGCTTAGATCATCTGCCACCTCTTGCCTTCTCCCAAAATTTCAAAAAATTCTAGCACCATCCTCAATCTCTTATTCAGGAAATAAAACTCCTAAGAGCTACTCCTTGCCTATAGGGTGATGCAATTTCTTCAGACCTATTGCTACTCTCCGTTGAGGATAAAGACCTGAAGCTCCACAGAACAGCTTCTTACCGTGTCACCAAAAAACCTACAGGGGACAGAAGGCTACACAAGGACTTATCTCTACCTACTGCCTTCATCATCACCAACCTCACTGAGCTGTTCTAAACAATGTTGAACTCTTTAAATGATAACCACATGCTGTCCTGCTCCATCGTTCACAAACAATGACAATACAGGGATGAACTAAGGAATTGTACCTGCAAAATAGAGGAGTAGTTGTCACTAATATCTATGTAGTATCCAACCAATGTGTTACTGCATGAGATTTTTAATGCAATCGATATAACGGGGACAAACATTAATAATAGCAGTTATGATCTGAAAGCCATATGAAACTTGTCCAGCTAAGGTTTTAGTTACAAACTTTTATGTCATCTGGTTGGAAAGGTATTTGAACATCTTAAAGCAACACTGGGATCATTCATAAGCAAGTTCAGTAACCTACGATGTTGCATGGAAACAATTTGACACTCATCATTTTAGTTCAAAATATGGCAAACCTCAGTGTTTTCCAGTGAACCTTGCTTTCAGCTGTTGGACAGGAGACATGTTAGCTGGGGAAGTGAGCCACAGCACATCACCCTGAGCTGAAAGCATCCATAAAAAGGCCTACCATATGTTGAGAGCAGAATGGTCCAAGAGGGGCAACCATGGAGATAACACTGTGCGTCAGGGATCCCACTGCCTCCAGCCTCACTCCCACTCCTCAGGAGGACCCAGAGGGTTCACAGCTGCATAGGACTATGTACAGGGTGACAAGTTGTTTGGCTGATTGAGCTGTATCACCCGCTTCCTTTCCACTCCAGGGATCAGTAACTGGGCCAGACGGAAGCGATTTCTCTGCCAGATCTGATCCATGGGCCATGTTTCGAGCTATGCTGTTTTAGTTATACAGTGTTTAGAGCCCAGTCCTCTACTCAGTAAAGACTAATGAAGATTTGAGCAATAAGCTTAAAATCTTTGCTTCTTCTGGTTATTTATAACTCACCTATCAACAGGAGTATTTGGAAGGGAAGAATCTTACCCTTATTTTTGTTATAATTCCGAGGAAATTTTCTAAATTTCAAACTTTTTCAAACTTATAGAGACTCTCCACATCCTGTAACTAATTCTGGTAGCTTTAGGGAGTTTCCCAGCTGGGACAAATCCAGGCTCATCTCTGTTTGGACCATATCCAGGCTCATTTCTACTGGGGGGCCCTGAATTTTTCCGGCATTCCTAGCCATGACACAGACCCATTTGGGATTCCTGCCTTCAGGCTGGCCCTACTGTAGCTTACAGAGTTCCCAGGACTGGGGTAGGCCTGCCAGAAACACAGTTTCTCTTGGAATCTTGCCTTGGATTCAGCAAAACTTTATCAAACCCAAGCTGTTTTGAATGAAATACTTCACACTTAACCAACTGGCATTTCTCAGCAAACTTTGCTTCAGCAGAAAATTTCTGACCAGTTCTATTATGAAACATCAGGTACTTAGGAAATCCTGAATAATGATATCTGAGTTATGGAAGTGCTAATTTCTGTGAAACATCCATAGTACAAACAGAAACACCCATTTGGTATCTGGATTTATTTAATGATCATTGTATATGCTGTTACAGTCTCCAGAAGTAATTAATATTCAGATTTAAAGGACTGTTGCTTCTCCAGTTTTTCAGAAATGAAATCCTCTTGTCCTGGTGGATGGCAGCTGCATTTGGAGCCAAGGGAGCCTCCACTGCAAAGGAATCCATCTATGTGAAGGTGAGAAATGTGCATGGTACATAGTAAGGGGATGACAGATCAAAGGTGAATTGCAAGAGTGATAGGAAAGATAGTAACTCCCTCAGCCACTACCTCTAGGCACTGTGCTCCTAGGGATATTGAAAACTCATCTGCCTGAGCTTTTAGGACCAGGAGCAGTTTTCCCCACTTCAGGTAAAATGGACTAAAACCATCTCCTCAATAACTGTAAACTTCTGATGACTGAAGATAACAACCAGTATGCAGATAACAGAATTATAGGAAAAAGTTGTAGGGAACACATTATCCCCAGTTTTATGCACTTTCATTTCCTGTTTCATCAGTATTAGCAGTGAGTTTGAAGTGCAAATAATGGGAAAAGATGACCTGTACCTGAGTCTTACATATGTGATTCTTGCTAACATATTGGACATTTAAATAATATGAAAACAAAATAATAAGCTACAGAATATGTTCTGTCTGCACTAAAATAAAGGACTATTATATTCCAAATATTTTAAATAGGATGTTTCTTTTATGGCTGATGGAATGTCTCTTGATATTTACAGCATTTATAAAAAGCTAAACAATATACATTAACCAGATCATTTGCCTCATCTTTCACCATTCTATTTGTTTTATTGCTCCTATAAAACATGATTCTCTGGGCAGCTTAGATGAGCAAAGAGTGTGAAATACTGCTGGCCACGTATCACTTCCTTCCATATCTGAGATATTTCTCTCTGGAGTGGAAGGTCTCAATACTCCTATGCAGTATATGAGCATTACTTTTTTTGTTTGTTTTTTTTTTACCTGTGTATCAATGTACTTTTGCAGTGATCCTCAGAACAAAGCAAAGGATAACAAAATAAGTAGGAAACTAAGAACTGAGTCTACACTAAGAACTGTAGACTCAGTTACCTGAATTTGAGCTGAGATCTAATAGATGGCATTTATATTTAGGTTAGAAATCTAGAAATATAGTAAAAATTAAATTTGCTACCAAAAGGGTGAAAGGGGATTTAGCTACCCCATCCTGCTATGGGAAATATAAAATGTATGAAAGAATTGGGAAGGGGAATTAATTCTGAAATTCTTGGGTTGGCTGGCAGAGGTAATTGTGTGAAATGGTGCAACTTCTGGAGGTGCTGCTAACCTTGCTTTCCCAAGGAAACAAGCATGAGGGCTCCAGTATTTTGCAGTCTGTCATCCTACGTAACTGCCTTGTTTTCCTACGCCGAAAGTCAGCTAAGATAGGAAACAAAAGCACCAATATTTGAATGAACGATAACAAACAAAACTCACCAACTGAAAGCGAACAATAGCATTAACATTTTAAATAGCTGTGGTTATTTCCTTAGTAATGAGTACTGTTACCTTGCAGTAAACATACCCAAAAAAGACTAAGTGCTGCACACTTCTTGGCAGATCGCACTGTGATTTCCAGAGAAAATCCTTGTCCCTTTTAGCTTTTTAGGCTGGTGAGCCTTGAGGAGAGAGGAGTGATGAAAAAATGATCTTAGTGATAGCATAATTCAAAAATGCAACACAGTTAAGTGCCTCTCCAGAAGTGATATTTTTCAGAAAGTCTGAAGCAATAAAACCTTATAAAACTTAAAGCTATTGTTACAAATTATACCAGTGGTTCTTGTTAAGTTTGACATGATTTCAAGCCAACTGATTCTGATAGTGTCTAACCAGATTTTCTAAGAGTTTTATTGCATGTTTCTAGATCTGCTTTTTTCTGTTATACTCTCTCCAGTGATGAGATAGTACCATACAACAGTCCTGGCCATTGAAATAACAAAAGACCTTCAGGTTATTTCAAAACTACATCTCATCATTGAGGCTTAGCCCAACATTCGTGGACATTTCTGTGTTGGCCAAAATTCTCATGCTATTTCATCCTCTAGACAGCTGTGTAGGTAAATATCCAGGTACAAGAGAAAGCCCTAAACAGCTTTAAATGGGACTTCTACCTTTACACATAATACTTAGATGATGAAGTTATATATCCATTGTTAAAACTTATCTATCCATTATGGATTCCCATATGGAAGAGCTTATCTTCTTTAAGGATGGGTGAATGGTTAAGAATCAAACATTTATTGACCCATGCTGAAAGCCTAGGTAACTTTTGGTCTTTCAAAGAGTTGCCAAGCTATTTCCCCAGAAAAAAAGAAAAAAACGTTTGCCTGGACTACAGCCTAATGGATCCTCCATGTGTTTAAATTAATGCATCCACAAAGCCAATATTCCAACAGGGGTACATAGCTACATACTACATACACAGTGTTCACCATTTGATACGCTCTTAGCCTGCTGCAGATATTACTCTGGATCAGGAATTCAGTCAGACATTTCCCTGGCCATACTGTGGTACCTCAGGTCTAGACACTGACATAGAGGACAGGTCTGCACTATAAATTCTGGCTTGCCATAGTTGGTTAGGTGTTGTGAC
The DNA here is from genome assembly GCF_004027225.2 of Strigops habroptila. NCBI lineage: Eukaryota > Metazoa > Chordata > Aves > Psittaciformes > Psittacidae > Strigops > Strigops habroptila. Next base: position 46,116,204 of record NC_044282.2, on the reverse strand, counting down.
AAAGTGAGATTGTCAGAACTATGGCAAGACAGACTGCTAGCATAAACAAGATTTTCTAGGAAGACTTTGCATGTGCCCAGATAATGTCTTTAGTTCAGGGAAGAGGGCACAAATTCAGCCAGCAAAATCATAGTTTTGCCAGTCTAAAATATATGGCTCCACATCCATTCTGAGAACATATATCACATGGGATACTAGGAAGCTTTCCAAAGGCAGATCTTTCCTTAATTTGTAAACATTTTCATTAGAAAATGAGCATGTCTCCAATATTTGGTTTGTGTAATTTTTCCATAGTCAGGAAAATTCATTAGGTCAACATTTCTTTGAAAAGTTGACTTTCCACCTCCTTTCACCTTCATATATTATCTGTGAAGTGTGGATTATAGTATTTTCCTACTTGACTGGAGTGTTGCATATATATGTTTATTGAAAAATTTGAGCTTCTCAGGTACCTTAAACTCACAGAACTTTTCCTGGACACAGAAACACTTTTTTGTGTTCAAGTTCTATGGGAAAATGCATTTTTTGACAAGATTTTTTTACTCAAAGGTTTCCAAATTTCCAAGTATTTTCAGACATGGAGAGGAAGGTGGATTCAGGAATCTGACATGTCAAGATGATATATAATTTTTCCTTATTATTATATGCAATGTTGAAATGAAAAATCTGTCCCAAACTTGCATAAATATTCAAAGTATTAAATGAGAACACAATGTTAGCTTGATTTAGCTACCATCTCTGTGAACATCTGAAATTCCATTCCTTGCTAACTACAGCCTGACTAAATATTAATAGAAGAAAGTACACATACAAGAGTTAGAAAAGTTTCTGTAATTTATCTGAAAAACTTGTTTTAATATTAGGAAGACATAATTGAGAAGCATATCACATTAAAGAACAGTGTGTTTGGACCCTAAAATAAGACAGCAGAAACAGTAAATCAGGACTTGGTCTTGCCTATGGAAAACACCAGAAATTTTGAGATACTTATTTGCCACCCCTCTGGCAAGTCCTGTTTTTCAGGTGACTGCCCAGACAGAAGCATCATTATGTTCCTGGCTTACCTGGGCTATACAACTGAAAGATAAGGGGTACAGAACAAACCCCAGAGGGTGAGTGTAGCTGATCACTTAAGTATTTCTCTGAGTCCTGCTTTACTTGTGTTTTAAAGTAAAAATGCTAATTAGATTACATCTTGATAGTATCACATCAACTAACCAATGAACACCTTGCCCGCTGTAGTGCGGGTACCTAGTCATTTACACTCAACTTCAGACAGCTACAGTAGCTATGGCCCATCAGTTGAGATATCAAACTGTTGCAATGTGTATTCTTACTCTGACTGATTTATAAGGCAAAATATGATTGCTTATCTTGGTTTAAGATAAATAACCTATGTATGCAATCAACTCAGCTAAAAGGTATATGGGGTAAGATTTAGGATTACTGAGCTTATTAAGGGTAACTTGGTAAGACACTCATTTGCTCATGGACTCATACTTTATTTCTGCTTTTACAGTTTCTACTTTCATAAAATTTCTACCAGGCAATCTATATATTCGTATGTAGAAACACTTCTGTTTACTGTGGATCGAGAGTTAATGACACTGGAATATAAAAAAAGAGCCGAAGTACAGTGGAATAGTTCTGTTTCTATCAGTAGCTGTTCATGGACAGCTACAAGGATAAGACACCAAGTGTGGATTGAACTATATGTGAATATTTGCATAATCTTCAGAATATAAACTTCTCAAACCAGAGTTTATATTTCAGACCTTTTATTTCCTGATCATGACCAGATTTCTCCTTCATGAATTTACCTAGTATCTTTAGGAACCCATTCACATCTTTGGCCTCTTAACAACCTATGGCTAGAAGTTCTTTCATTTTTTAAATGCACAAAAGGTATTTCCATCAATTTATTTTACAGTTGGTGCCTTATAGAAGCACAAGGTGTCCCTCTTTTGTGCTGAGAGATATTAAAAAAAATCACAGGGTTTCACATCTGGAGAATCAAAGATGAATTCAACTTCACAGCCCTTCTGTGAAAATGGAAGAGTAAAGAAGGTGATTGAAGACAACAGATTTACTCAAGACCCTGGTCACGTTATATTTCTGTAAGATTCTGTATAAACTGTCATGTTATATTGCCTGAACTATGTTTCATTAGATGACCTTCAGGACAATTAGCAGAGTGATTTCAAAAGTTTTCAGGTTGCTTTAATGGATATGTCATTCAACTAATGTTAACATTTTAATATATTGTATTTATTGTGATGTTAACAACCTAAGGTTTTCCCCTCATGAAAACAAAACCAAAGAACAGCTAACCAAAACATGTTAAGCGTATTGCCACTTTCAGTACCATGTCAATGAAATGCCAACGAAATTGGATGAAGGTAGATCCTTTTATTGAAGACAGTTTTCTGTCTGTAAGTATGATTAAAAGTGTTTTGAGGAAGGAAACATCAAAGCATGTTAACACTTTAGCAAAAGCAGTACACCACTGATATTAGTGCATCTTCAGATATGCATTGGATTAGCATTGGCTAAGGGCCAAACACCCACCCAGCTGCTCCCTCACTCACCTTCCTTAACAGAATGGGAGCCAAAATAGGCTGAGAAAGCTTGTGGGTTGAGTTAAAGTCAGGGAGATCACTTACCCATTACTGTGGTGGACAAAACAAACTCTTCTAGGAGAAAATGAGTTTAAACCACAACAACCACCTATAATGGATTCAAGTAGTGAGAAAGAAAAAGATAAACTTTACAACAACACATTTCCTCCCTGCTTTTCCAGGCTCAGCTTTACTCCTTCAGTCATGTTTCATTTCCCTCTAATATCATTTTTTCTATATTTTTATCTTTCTTCTGCTTAATTATTAGTAGTCATGTTTTTATTTCTTACTTGTTATCTTGAAACACTTAGTATATTTTTAAATAGTCAGCAGCATACCTTTACTTCAGCAAGGTAGACAAAATTTTTAGACAAAATTATTTTATAATACCCTTATTTCCCTTCAGGTATCAGAATTACCAGAACAGAGAAAACAGACAATTATTTTTTCTCTGAATCTTTTTGTTGTTATTTATAATGCTGATCTAAAAATAGAAATATTTTTCTGTGAAAAATATTTATGAATATTATTCTTGGTTTTAAAGATTCCAAACCTTTTTCAAAACACCATGAAAGTGGTAAAAATAGCAAATAAATTCAGTGTGAAGTGTAACAGTTTAGTGTTGTTAAAATGCACTGAAACCTCTCTGACATGCCGAAGTAATCTCTGTGAAACACTGCAGTGAAATGCTGCTTCCAAAGCTATTCAGAATGTATTTGATATCTACTGATGAATTTAATTTCTACCCCCAAAACACTGATAAATTCAGTGGAATTGTTCTGTTTCACAGCAAGTTCAGTTTCAGTGAAGCATTGCCATTTTTTGGTTTGATGAACTTAACTATCTAAGTTTTCTATCACTTGATAAATGACGCTGTTCAAAGCAGCCTTGTAATGCTATTGGCAACTATTAAGTATAGAAATAGGTTAATTTAGTTCCAGAGTATCGTGCCAATGGTATATTATGGTTAAAGTTATATTATCTCCATATTATCACCAGCTTTGCTTTCAAAGTTATATGCTTATGCCAGCTTCTTTATTTTATGGAGTTCCTTTTTTTTTTTTTTTTTTTTTATATTGCCACCCTATGTCTGGAATTATTTTCTTATATTCAGTTGCAAATTTGCTTTGTTCATCCATTCTACAAATATTTTAAGATTTTCTATCACCGCAGTGACACCTGGTGTTGAAAGCAAAGTTGTTAATAGTGCAAAGGTATAAGAGAATTATTTTCATAGTATGGATTGTCTTTAAACCACCAGCATGTTGGACTTTTTGCCACCTGCTAAACTGGAAGGAAAAGGAAAAGGAAAAGGAAAAGGAAAAGGAAAAGGAAAAGGAAAAGGAAAAGGAAAAGGAAAAGGAAAAGGAAAAAGAGAAGGAAAAGGGGAAAAGGAAAAGGGAAAATGAAAAGGAAAAGCAGAAAGAAAAGGAAAAGGAAAAGGAAAAGGAAAAGGAAAAGGAAAAGGAAAAGGAAAAGGAAAAGGAAAAGGAAAAAGGAAGGCAAGGTGAGGAAAGGAAAGGAAAGGAAAGGAAAGGAAAGGAAAGGAAAGGAAAGGAAAGGAAAGGAAAGGAAAGGAAAGGAAAGGAAAGGAGAAAAAGGAGGGAAGAGAGAGAGAGAGAAGTAACATTTTCAGAAGTAATAACCAATGCTTGTCAGTTGCTGCATGGCTAACAGTTCCTATTCCCCCTACCCCCTTCCTGAAAGAACTTGGTTTAATATGAGCATGTTTTCTGATGTCCTTTGGCCATGGTCTTCTTATACAGAGTGAAAAGAGTCAGATAATTTTTCTGCACTGAAGATTGGTTCATGCATTAGTAAATTATTACGGTTAATTTCTCAACAGCAGAATAGTGACTTTTCAAATTCACTGGATTTATAAAACCTCAAGGTGCCTGTGAAAACAAAACAAGTAGAGGAGTGAAAGATTCCTGTGGTTTGTGGGTTTTTTTTTTCATGAGGAGAAGCACTGACATTTTTTAATTTGTTTTAAGGAAAATTAAAGCATTCCTTTGTATGTATATGTCCGTGTAGGTATTTACATATGTTTCTGTTTCAACTAAGAAACTAGCTCTGTGGTTACATACAGAAAAATGCTTCAATAAAGCCTAAGTGGAATATACAATCAATGGATTTAAATCTGTATATACAATCAATGGATTTAAATCTGTATATACAGTTTTGTCTGTAACAGAATTCCTGTGTGCTAGCATACATAAAATATGAGCATCTCTAACAAACAGCAGCTGGAGTATATAGCAAGCTGGATCTTTGTGTGGAATATCTTTAAGGTGTTTTTGGCACAACTTCCAGGACTGTCTTGACCAACACTTTCCCAGATGTATAGGATTATGGGATATATCTGCTGGAATCTCTCAGGAAAGCACTTTAATTCACAGCCACACCTGGGCTGGATATTGCAATCAGCTCCCATTTTCCATTTACAAATTTCCTACCTCGTTCATTTTAATTTCTCTGTTTTCTCCCTTATCACTTAATATATTTTCCTCATTATTGGCATCTGGGCTGTGTGTTCTAACACAAACACCGAAAGACCAAATCAAGATTAAAAAAAAAGAGCAAAAATATTCCTATTTCAGATGGAAGAGCAGATGGAGCTCTTGGCACTTCAGAGGATTCAAATTGACCCTCTGCACCAAGCTCAGGGAAGACAGACTGTCACTGCTGAGTGGAAAACACTAAAGAGACCTGTTTTCCCACCGAATATACAGTAGCATTTTCTAATTCTTTAGCTCTGAGCTGTGCATGGCCATGAAAGAGCAGCTGATTTTTTCAGATTAGACTCTTTCATATCTCATGCATGTTCTTATCTTATGTTGAAATAACTGTTCTGAATTTTGAAATATAAGCCCCTTTGAGAGGGGCTGTGATTAAGGAGTGACTTTCCCCCCACCTTCCCTGCACCTTCTTGGTAATTTTAGCAGCCACATCACCATCACCCAGGGAATAAAACACTCTGAACGGAAAGGGCAAGAAGCTCAGCTGGTGCAGAAGGATTCGGCTCTGCCCAGAGCAGTTCGCGGTCTGGCATGAATTATCAAAGCCAACCTATGAATATTCCCAGAATAACCGTCTTTCCCAGGTACTATATACTATGTTCATTCCCTATATTCGGTATTAACACAATGAGCCTTTAATGAGCTTTTCTGAATGTTTTATGCTGTTCCATTTTGGTGAAACAGCATTGTTTCATTAGACTAATGCAAAATACTCAATATGATATGTAACTAATAGTTTATTTCTAAATTATACAAAGGCAATTTGAACAATTGTGGGATATTTTCCTGAAGGAGAGAAGACAAGTTATACTTTGAATGAAGCTTTTCCTGAAGAAATAGGGCAGACACAAATTGTATAAATGTTAGAAAAATGTATATCATCTTAAAAGACATCAAAATTATAAACTGAAATTTATAAACTGAAAACAGACATAAACCAGCATCTTGCAAAAGGTTCAAGTAACTCAGATTCTAACAGGGAGACTTACCCAGGACATTTCTTACTTTGGTATCTCCATCTTGATCCTGTTTCTGATCAAATTGTGTCCATTATGTTTCTGGAGTCACATGCAGAAAAAAATCTGTCCAAAAAGTGAATGGGACTTTTGAATTTATTTTTTATGTGAACGAAATAGTGTCTCTGATGCTTGACCAGCCAACATAATATTTCTTTGTTTCTCTAAACCAGAGCAAAGGAGTGAGTAAGGGAGTAAGCATGTCTATGTGGGAGGTTCAGAAGCAGTAATAAGTTGTCAATATTTTAAGAAGGTCATTCTATGAAATGACCTGTGCTAAATCCAGCATGGTAAGAAGCACACTGTGACAGCATGGAGCTTGCCAGTGCTGTGAGAATTTTAATTCTCCTTTGCCACAATGCACAACTGAGAATGGACACATCAGGACTTGGCAATTACATGCCTACTGTTCATGGGCAGGGAATTCTTTCCTGAAAGACAGGCTGAGCACAGCAGTAATGCTCTGAAATACTCTGTTCAGAGTACGCCATTTCAAGAAAAACATCACACACTGAAGAGATTTTGCTTTGCAGGTATTACCTTCTTGACAAATAGATCTTTAGAATTGGGTCCAAGTTGCTGTATTCAAGACATCATTATTTTTCTGAGGAATTTTTATGAGCTTTTCTAAAGAGGAGGTAGACTCTGAAACATATAAAAATGCTTCTTCCTTTCCTCCATGGAAGGAAATTCTACCCAGAAGACGCCAAGAATCCTCTTCACAGGCATCACCTGTGGAAGCACCACCCTTTCACATCTTTGTCCACTGTTTTCTGTAACAGAAGTCTATATAAAAGGAGCTAATTTTCAAGAGAACTTTGACAAAAAGCTGCCAATCTCGCTTTCTGTGTAATGTTGCACTATGCCATTGTGGATGTATTACGAGGAAGACTCATATGTGATGACAATATTTCCTCTGGCAGGAGCTGCAGAGCCACATCATACAGAGCTTCCTCCAGGAAAGCTGCAGATATAATCTAAAATGTGCAGAGATCCCTCATGATTATTTAAATCCAAAATTAAAAAAAAAAAAAACAAAAAAAAAAAACCAAACCAAAAAACCACAGTGCTGTACGAAAACATTTCTCCCTGTATTTTGCTGAAACTAGGGCAATAAAGAAAAATCAATCACTCTACTAAATGTATAGCAAGCTGAATTTGGCCCTTTTATTAATACAACTTTAGCTGTTGCTAACACAGGCTGGATTCCACATGGACTGAAAGTATAAATTCAATATTTGACAAGCAATCCCACTCTACCTGGATTTTAAAAATAACTCATTTTGATCATTTACCCTAGTTTTTCTCCATAAGTGGCAAAACCAGAGTAGCTTCAAGTAATACTTTTTAAATAGTTCTTTTTCAGTTTTAAGAAAACATAAGAGCATCTGAAATTACAAACATCATTTGCCACTCAAATATATTTTTGTGCCAAATTTTGGTATAAAGCAAATTTTCAGCTGAGTGACAAACCAATAAATATGTAGGCTTACAGTAGCTCTTCTGAGAAACTGAACTTCAAAGAGTGTCTTTAATACTAACAAAAATGTGCTAATTTTTACGCTTATTTTTCTTTCTTAGTTTATTCCTGATGGTTAGGAAGTTGATCGCTCATTTTTCTACTGCCATTCACACCAGCTGCTATAAAACAGTGATAAAAATACTCCCAGTACAGATCTTGACCGTAGATCACTGTACCTAGACCCAGCTGCAGATGGATGGAGCAGCTGGTCCAGAGAGGTGCTGTTCCTGACTCCCACACACACTTGGTCATAATGCATGAAGCAGCACAGTTGCTCCTCAGCCACAATTCCCATTCAGTCACAGATTTATGAAGTAATGAGCAGCCTACCAGAAAAAAACAAAACCAGCAGCTCTCCAGCACACTTAAAACAAACACCCAAGAATATTCCATAATTATAAATAACGGCAGCTCAGCCATCAGGTGAATTGCTAGAACTTTTTTACATAACTTGCTAAATGGGAAGCATATACAGTAGAGCAAAGAAAGAAGGAAATATGCCTATGTAGGGAGACAGCAACATAAAAATTGGCACTTATTTTTCAGGATACTTTTTTTTTACATCAATGTGATGGTTTATGGGGCTGTTTTGCAATGATTTATGAATATTTCATGTTACCTGGTTATTCAATAATTATTGTGTAAACATGCCAGCTTATCCTGACTGCAGCTATAAGAGAAACAAATAGGAAGAATGAAGAATGGTGTGAGATAAGATATGAAGTCTGTAGTAAATGCCAAGACACTGTGAAGGGAAAATAGACATCCTTTAACGTGTGAGGATGCAAAATCCTGACTCTAAGGCAATGAACATTATTTTTACTGGCCTGGGTATAGGGGACCACCAAGAATCAATGGCGAAATAGAAATACTCTTTCCAGAAGGGAGGCAGGATTTTCTTGCAGGGTGTTTGGAAATAGTCCCTTTTCACGGTATGTGTGCAAAATAGACCTGTCCAATCCACAGTTTAAGATGATGGCATTTTTGGTAAGGAGGGCATGGAGAACACTTATTCTTCCAAAATTATTTTCCTTTTGGTATTTTCCTTCCAGTTTTAAACTGTCCATTTAAAGAAACTTGTTACTGCAGCTACAAAAACTGGGGTGTTTTCAAGTTCCTGAGTAATGTATCTCTCAGCTGTATTCTACTGCATTAAGGCATCATGTTGTAAGCCGCTGTGTTAAAGTTTCCATGTAAAAACAAAGAACAAAACAGAAAAACCCCAGTGGATAATTAGAGCAGCAGCTCAATCTGGACATTCCAGTTCTCAGAGGTGCACTTTGGTGCACTCCAGCAACTAGAAAGATGCAGCTTGCTTTCATCAGTGAACATAGTCTCCAAAAGTCAAGACCTACAGTTGTCTATCTAGTTTGATCTGCTGCCTAGTTGCAGTGAATCTGTAGGAAAATAACAGCATGCCACATATTGGACAAAGACTAGAAAAAGGAGCCTAAGAGTTAAAGTTTTAAAACATGTCTTGCATAAAGATTGATATAACATTTGTCTACCTTGCTGTGCCTTTCAGAAACTTAATATTATTTGACTTTGCTTAGTACTATTCAGTGCTCATAAGAATTATAATTACAGCTGTATACTCTTTGTTTGTTACTGCAGGTGCAATATCAACCTGTATTATTTATGGTTTTACTATGAATTTCTCTTGGAAAATGAGTCACCAATCTTACATCTTAAAAATATTACACTAACAGTCGCTGATTTTATTTGATGTGAATTACCCTGGGAAGGGCAGGTTCAACCCTTTACGTCTCTTTTCTTCAATGAGCATAAGTAATTCAATGACTTGTCTTGCATCAGCAGGGATGTGGCTGCATTATCTGATAGGCTTCTTCCATCTCTAACTTGTAAGATCCTATCAATGCCAACAGGAGTTTGAATTCTTTAACAAGGCTAATGTATTTACAGAAAGCCAAGATAATGGAAATAATGAAATCTAGACTGAGGAACTCTCAGATTTTAAGGAGATAATCTGATTGTTTGGTTGTTGTTTTTTTCTTTTTTCCCTGGACAAAAATTTTCTCTTCTCTATTCAGCGGTTCTCCTCATTGACTTTGTCCTCTTTTTGGAGAGCTCTTATATGAATGTAATCCCACAAGAAATTAATCATGGTCATATATAGACTGATTAGTTAAGCAGTGCTTGACAGCAGGGCCTTGTATACATAGAGACCGAAGGGAATTTGGGACAAAAGTCCAAACTGTGACCTTCCCAGGTGCCAACATATCATCATGTAGGAAGTGAGAATATGCACTACCCTAGAGGAGCCTGGAGTGAAGTCCTTCTTTGATCTTTGCCTACTCCCACAGAATTCATTGACCTTGCTCGTTCCATTAACACTTTATCGCAATGAGGTCTATCCAGTGCAGTAACATGCAAAACATAAGGGGTTTAAAACTGGCCCAGCCTGGGCTATCCATATCTAGGCAGAAGACAGCTAATTCGTAAGGTGATTCCATTCTCCAACCTGTCCTCCTCACAACATGTTAAAGAAAAAGTGAGTTTGTTTTAGAGGAAGTAACAGCTGGAAGGGACTGGTGTTTTTAAGCACTTACGTAAAATACATTCTTTGATATCAGTGAAGTACCACTGGTAACTCAATGTAGTTGTATAGGTTTGTAAACCACATAGATACAGAAAACCTTCCTTGCTAGCTGGGAAATTTGATTTTGTTTTCAACAAGAACAGTTGCTGGGCAAAAAATACAGTTCTAACATCCGCTTCTAATCTTGAGATATGAATGAAATCTAAAATATGATCAAAAATTCAGAGTTTGCTTCTCCATGGTCTCTCTTTTCTCAAGCAGAGCAACACACATCTGCCCACAAACACAACATACTTCTGTTTGTTTGGTTTTTGAAGTGTTAACTCAAACGCTGTGACTTTTTCTCTGGACTTTTTTGTGCTGCCAGATGGGATGCTCTAAGGACCAAAATGTGGTCTATTAGCTCCTCAGCATCACTTTCTGTGAAGCACTTTTGGACTTGAGTTTATTTTAGAGTCATTTGAATGGCAAATGTCTCCAGAGTAGCTTATTAGTATTGTGGCATTTCTGAACCTGCCTTTCTGCAGCTCTTGAGCAGTGTGTGCACTGCATTTTTCATGGTACAACATCATTTTCCATTGGCTCCAAAAAATTCCTTTCTGTGCTATGGTGGCTCACCTGCTTAATAATGGTAAATCACTGTCTAATCATTAACGGACCAATACCTGTTAAAGTAAAACTGAAGCAAGGAAAAACAGATGTAGTTTTCTGTGTGTAATGAAAAAGGCTTATGCATCCTCATACCATATTTTCTGACCTTTTTTTGGGTTTAGACTTTATGTACCAGACAAGGGTATTTATCACATAATCCACGTACTTGAACGCAGTTTATAGAATTACCCAGAATACATTTGGAAAAGCAAAACAACAGCCCTTGGCAAAAGTGCCAGTGAGCATAACCTCTGTGCAAATGAAAGCAGGACACCTGAGTGCTGCAGATCCCAGAATGCAACTGCTCATATGCTCAGTTGTCCCCCAAAGGCATATGAAAAATTTTACACTCAACAAGAAGCCAGAACATTGCCCTTGCTTCAAAATTTCACAGCAATGTGAAAAGCCATAAATATAACCCCATCACTGATACACTTCAATTATTTCATTCTGTTGTAGAAACAAAAAAGCCACCATTAAAACAATTTTCCAGATAGAAGCAGTTTCTGACACATCCAGAGTGAATGGCAGCTCTTCATGGCTGAATGGAACAAGTACTTAACCCATAGCACTAACAGTAAATGTGAAATGGTGGGATGATTACTGCATAAATGGGCAGCATAAGCTAAAACTTCTGTTTTCAGAGGGAGCAAGTCACCATAGAGATAGCATTGTCATGGTACTAAAGCAAGCTGCTAGGATATCCTTGAAGGTATTGAAGGCCATTTTACTGGTATAACTCGGGTGATTAACCCAGGCGATTTTCCTCTCAAGACAAGAGATTTTATAGTGTGAATGAACTGATTCTCTTATGGCAATCAAGGCTTCAGTAGTGTCATCATTCTCTGTCTGTGACCCAGTCATCAGTGGAGAGGAAGGGTACCATACCGAACAGGCAAGAATAGCAGTAGGAATAGCAGCTGCCATAATCTTTCTTCAGTACTGAAGATGGTAAGTTACACTAGTGCAGAAGTGCTGTATTTCATGAGGGACTTGATCTGTTGCTATCATTTCTAGTGTTGAGTAGCAAAGTCATATAGATATGCTAAAATTAGTGACATTGCTATTAAAACTATATTGAAAAAACACAGCTCCACCCTATTCCTTATTGTCCTATAGGAAACCAACACTTTTCCTCTCAAGGGAAGTCTATCCTACATGATTTTGGCCCTCCTTGGATTGAATCAGATCAAAGGTTCATCCAGCTCAGTAACTTGACTCTTACAGTGAGAAGCAATGTATACTTAAGAAAGAATAAGAGTAGGTCACATGTAAAGTGTTCCTTTCCCTGTTATGCACTTCCAGTTTCCGGTAATCTAGAGGTACTGCATCTTTTTGAATGAAATATACAACTTCATTTTGTTTTGATTCAAAGCTTTTTCAGATTTTTCTTTGCTTACTTATTTTTAATCTGTTGCCAGCGAATTTCACTATTTTCCCTCATTGTACTTTGTCTTACCATGGTCCACAGATACAACCGTGAAAATTTTCCAGCTGTATCAGTTAATTTAGTTAAAATATAGAGTCTCCCTTCCTACCATTGGCTGCTTTCTAGTTCTTCCATTCTGAGATATAATAATTAATCTACCTTGTATGATTTACTCAAACAATCCATAGTTTTATACATCTTGTCATATTCCCTTTCAGTTGCTGTTTTCTAGATGAAGAGTCCAGGTCTAGCCTCACTTTTAATAAAGATGGGGAGTTACCAGTATCGTGTCTCAGATCCTTAGTCAAGCTGGTCAAGAATATTTCACCAAAGTATTTATTATTGAAAATGTCAGTTTGTAGAAAATTAGTATTTTTCCAAGAACATTCCAGTCTTGACAAATCTTTATCAAGATGTTTCTCAAGTCAAGGTAGCTTTTCTGGCCAAAATAAAAAGGAGAAATGAGGGAATAACTGCATATCCTTTAGCTGCTGGGGTGGGTGAACACAAAAATGTGAATGTTATGAACAACTTGTTTTCAGCACTAGAGTGTTTATATAAAGTTAAAGAAATGCTCACTGGATAAGTAGTTTGTAGTTTCCCCACATTGAAGAATGAACCAGCAAAGTGATATAGGGAACCCATGTGTTTTCATGCTCATGGCATTGCTGTAATCTCCCTGGCATAATGGACTACATTCTCCTTCACCCTACAGCTCGTTTACCAAGACTAGCAATATAAAGAGACTTCAAACTGTAACATAAGAATAAATTGTTATCCATTTGCATGTCCGATTACACTACCTGTGTGCTACTACCTGAGAATCAAACAGAATGGTCTGAAATTATGACAGAAAGGAAAATCATTCCCCAGAACTCTGAAATCTGCCTTTGTCACCAAATAGTGGCTTTAGCTACATCAGGACACCAGGCTCTGTCTTTTGTGAATTTGCCTTCAACATTTTCTTTTGGAGGAGAGGAGGGTGACAAAAAAAAAAATCATAATTTATCATTCAAGAAGCTAAAGACTGAAGTATCTAAGGGTCATTACCGGAGAAAGTCAGTTTTTGGATTGCATGCCACAGTTCTCAGATCCTGAGCACATTACTGCTTATATTGTATAAAGTCAAGTGTGGTGCTAGCTAGCATCGAGGATATCATATTTAACATTTAATTTTTTGGCTCAGTTAAACGTTTCAGAGAAAATGCTGCTGACTGTGAAAAGCGGGGAATGAAGTATTTGTACATGGAATTCAGTCCTGAGTAGATGTTTTACTTAACTTTAAAAGGTTTCAGGATTTTGTTAGTTTGATAAGTTTAATACTGATATTATTTCAAAGAAACGACCAAGGCCAAGCCTTCGAATGGTTCTATTTCCTCAGCTCCAGCTGAATTCCACACTGAAAGCAGATCTGAATAGCTAGTGTGTGTATATGGTGCAGATCAGAGCAGAGCAGTACAAAGATACTACCTAGAGCTGTACAGCAGTTCCTAGCAGATACTAGCAGTACCACAGTTCCTAGCAGCAAGGCAGACTGCTACACCACTTTCAGCCCTGGAAATCACATGGGTAACTCCACAGAGTAGTAGGCAATTCCTCTAACTCACCAACAAGAAGAGATAATTAAAAAGAAGTATACTTTGAAAAAGCTACTAATTTTTTTCTCCACGTAATGGAGATTGGAATAGTTTTCTCTCTCCATCCTATTACTGGTGAGGCAAGTGAGCTTTCAGTGAAGCTGAACCAAGGTGGAAAAATCATTGAAGAATCAATGTTCTCTTCTGCTTAAGCAGCATGTATGAATACAGCTTGGAACAAATTTACCTTTGCTGACAGGTGGAAGAAACAGACTTGCTTGTGTTGATATAGCTATAAGAGAAAGGAGCTAAATTGTCACTTTTCTCTACCATTCAGTATCCATGCTGGGAAGAGAGCTTACTATGGCTATGACAATTACTCTCCTGTGCATTTCAATATGGATAGTAGCTCTGCTAAAACATGTTGTCTTTGCTGAACTAAAAATGACAAATTTCACAAACTCATATCCAATGACAGTTTCTCCTTTGTTCATCAATTTTTGTAATCTGCAAGATTAATCCCCTGGTTGAACCACTTAACAGCTACAGCACATACAGCTTTATTGTTTTTGCATTACCTAGCACATCAAAACCCAAGCCAAAATGTAGCCACCCAGGTCAAATTTTTGAAAGGGTGTGGCTAGGGACAAGTTTTTCTTTGTGATAAGGAAGCATTTATATAAGGTTTTGATTAAGCCTGCCTTCTGTACACCCAGTGACAAAAATATTAATTTCTTAATGATGTTTACAGCAAAATGTCTCCTGTATCCATGCCATTGTCTAAAGTGGAGAATACAGTTTGTACCCTTATGTCAGTTTCCATAGTTCTCCATGCTGCAATGAGTTTACAAAAATGCAAGGTCAGATGAGGAAAGCCACAGAATGATGTGACTTCCAGTCACAAGAATTATCAAAGATAAAGAAGAAATGATACATAGATAAACGGAAAAAAAAAAAAGGTTACAAAAGAACTTTATAAGATGTTTTTGTATACTGAAAATATCTTTTTAACCTGTTAAAAAGACCCAGTTCTTCAAGAATAATAGATTTAATATATTTCCAGGCAGATAGTACAACTGATTTTCACTATTACATATATGTCACTTATAATTACTGTCTTCACTCAATTTTCTCAGTCTAATGAAAAATTTCATATCTGTATTCCGGTATCACATACTTCCATTGAAACGGAGGCTTTACGGAAGGCCAGGTAGATTAGATCTTCTGGATTTTCCTTGTCTCAAAAATCAGATATCTTCTCAAAAGAAGTGAACAAGAGAGTACATATAATCTGCCTGAAAGCTGCTTTTTGTTCAGTTTCTATTTGTACCTTTCTATGCTTAACTCATTCTTCTACAGTTTGTTCTACAGTCTTGCCTGCTTTTAAGATGAGACCACACAAGTGCAAGCATCAGCAAAATAGAGGAAAGTCCTGGCCCAACCCCTTTCTCTGCCCCAGACTTCTGCAGATATCTTGCATTATTTTATTTGTCTGTGAGTC
This sequence comes from Strigops habroptila, assembly GCF_004027225.2. Classification (NCBI taxonomy): domain Eukaryota; kingdom Metazoa; phylum Chordata; class Aves; order Psittaciformes; family Psittacidae; genus Strigops; species Strigops habroptila. Next base: position 46,100,811 of record NC_044282.2, on the reverse strand, counting down.
CAGTGGTTGTCTCCGAAATGGAACTGCCCTTCCTTTCAACAAGGTTAGGAAGAGATTTACAGTAGTGATGAGTCGCACCCTATAAAATACTTACATAAATAGCTGTGTACATGCATTGACATGCACACACCTAGCTTTTTCATTGTCATTTTACAGCTTTTACAAATACTCTATAAAGCACCAGAACACTACGTGGTATTTCTTCTCAGGCAACATGTCTTTCTGTGGGTATTCATGAGGTTGATAGACACACCTAATTGGTTACCAAACAGCCTCTGATAGATGTTCTGGATGGTCTGCAGGAAAGGAAGCATGACTTGCAAGACATTCATTGCCATGCTGTAGAAAAACATTCCGATGCCTCCTGATTGCACATTTTATCTAGTATTGCCCTTGCAAAAGGAGGAAAAACGTGAAATTCAAGGCACTTCTGCATTAGAAGAGGCACGAAAGGAAACAGAAGGATAAACATTGCAAATGTAGCTGTAGGGGATAAAGCTATCCTCTTTTCACTAAACATGTCTGCAGAAAAACACTTGAGGTAAGCTTCATTATCTTTCTATAGGCACTTTTCTAACACAGGTGGGAGTCACTGAGGTAACCAGCAGATGAAGGGTTTGCCCAAGGTCAAGCAGAGTCTGTCAAAGTCATTGCTAAACTCAGTGATAAAAAATTACATTGAAAGCCTCTCACAAAAAGGGAGTCTCGTTTTCTTTTCAAAGTGCAAATTTATCAGAGAATACTTTCCTTTTTTCCCATTTTTTTCCATAAAAAGCGTGAATAAATGTTTGATTTTTAATTGTGATTTTTTAAGGTCCTGCATTTTTTATGTCTTTCCAGTGTTTTGTGTGGACACTACTACTTCCTTTTTAACTGTAGTCAGAGCCAGTAGTGGAATCTGGAAGTACTGATTTCCAGACTTGTGCACGTAAGTATTTCATTTATGTTACGATATTTCAGAAATATTACATTTAAAAAAGAAAAAAAAAAAAAAGGAGAAAAGAAAACTCCCAAAACACAGCTCCAAATTATCTACATAAAGCAAACAGAAATGTAGACACTGGATTGTGTCCAGGATTCCCGACACTTACAAGACAAAAGTTAGGGCAGCATGCTTCAAAAAGATATGAAGCCTTTCCAATACAGAGAGACTTTCCACACCTGCATTGCCACAGCTATAGAATTAGCTGTCAGACCCAAACTATCTCTACTGCAGACTGTAATGCCTGGGTTTGCAAGGCCATAAATCAGGGCTATCCCCTGGAGATGAAGAGGGGAAAGCTGGGCATTCCCGGCCTCAGCCCCACATGAATCTCTCACCTCAACCCATTTCCTCCCTCCCAGCTCACTTGGAGGGCTCTGCACCCCATTTGATACACATCAGCCTGCTCAAGTCATTGGCAGATCTGAGGGAAGAGAAACCAAGGCTATAGCTTTAAAAAGTATTATTCCAATCAACTTTTTAATATTTCTGATGTTTTGGTTGGTTTTTTGGGGGTTTTCTCCCCTCTATTTTTGTGAAGCAAGCAGCAGCTCCACTCCATGGGAGCTGCTGGAACAGGCACTGGTGGGAAAAGACTAGCATGCCTTCAGAGCTGACTCTTCTAAACAACAACTGATGATACTCTAGTAGCAAAGACAGGCAAGAATGAAAATATGGATTTAAATATTGTTGAATTGTGACCAGCTCAGGCAAAAACTTCAAATACAGACCAGAACCTTTAGAAGCAGCTCAACCAAAACAGCAGAACTGAATTCAAATGTGGTTTGAGCAAGCTCCAAAATAAGCAGCTTGATCTTACATCTCATTACTTGATACTCACCATTATTGACCCTCACATTAATGGAAAGGCAGTTTTTGTGCTCCCTTTTGATTTTAAATTTTTCTGGCCTCAGAAAAATTCAAAGGTTTCATGGGAGGCTTATGCATTTCTGAGGAATCACAGTGAAAAAGAAAATATGTACCAGAGTTGAAACCTGAACATATATCCCAGTAGGAAGGCAGAAGGCAGCTGAAGTGCTACAGCACCATCTCCTGGAAGTTGGACATTTCTGAATTTCTAAAAACAATTTAATACACAGCCATACAGACAGATGATATTTAATGGTCAAAACTTGGGGTGATTTAATACATTTCTCTTTACAAAAATGCTTTGACAAAATATGAAGCTAATAAAAAGGATTTCCATGACTCACAATCTTTACCAATATTGTTTTCCATATAGGAGATTATTGTCACTGGGTGGTACTTACTCTTTAAATCAGAAATAGTGTAGCCAGCAGGCCAGGACAGTGATCATCTCCCTGGACTCGGCACTGATGATATCACACCTCGAGTACTGTGTTCAGTTCTGGGCCCCTCCCCACAAGAAACACATTGAGGTGCTGGAGCGGGTCCAGAGAAGGGCAACAAAGGTGATGAAGGATCTGGAGAATAAGTCTTACGAGGAGCAGCTGAGAGAACTGGGGTTGTTTAGTCTGGAGAAGAGAAAGCTCAGGGGGGACCTTCTCGCTCTCTACAACTACCTGAAAGGAGGATGGAGCAAGGTGGGGGTCGGAATCTTCTCCCAAGTAACAAGTGATAGGACAAGAGGAAATGGTCTCAAGCTGTGCCAGGGGAGATTTAGATTGGATATTAGGAAAAATTTCTTCACAGAGAAGGTGATCGGCCTTGGAACAGGCTGCCCAGGGAAGTGGTGGAATCACCATCCTTGGAAGTGTTCAGAAACCGTGTAGATGAGGCCTTCAGTGACATGGTTTAGTGATGGTCTTGGCAGTCCGTGTGTAATGGTTGGACTTGATGATCTTAAAGGTCTTTTCCAACCTAGCTGATTCCGTGATTCAAGCATTTGATGCTAGATCATGAGAAAATGGGAAGTCATAGAATTTGACAGTAAAGTTGGTTAGAAAGTGTCTTTCAATAAAAGAATTTGGTTAGTTTTTCATTATCAGTGATGAGATAAATAATGATATCTAGCTAATTCTGCAAAAAGCATTAAAAGTAGTCCTGAGGCTTCCAGTAAATTAAAATTATCAAGTTCTGCTATTATAGAATCATCTTTATAACCTGAAAGTATAAATTAGCCTTTTAAAAGAATGTGTCAGTTAACATCCAAACATGTCTTTTAAAAACAAAATACAAGTGTTATATTTTTCTGCCATAAGGGTTCCTGATGATTTCCTCCCCAATACCTACGAAAACTTTTTAGCTGATCATGCTATCAGTCTATGCAAGTTTTATCCTGACATCGAAGGCTTTCCTCCATGTTAAGAGAGCAGTTCCCACTCCTCTTGAGAACATGACAACTAAACGTGTCCTGTTTATCTCCCATTCTAGCTTGGACCCCGTCCCCAGTGTGAATTCCCCATAACTTCTCCCAGCTACTGTTGGAGTATCTATTTGAAATAATGTTGACTCTCACCACATATAGGATGGTGCAGAGCACAAGCTGCAGTCTAAAGAGACCTGAGTGAGGCAATTCACAAACAGGATTTGGTAGTTCAGCTCTGTTTTCCACTTCAAATATTTTGTGTTGGGACAAGACCTTTTATTACTATATTTTTGTTCTAGATTCATTTTATTTGCAAATGGGTGGACCCCATTTTGAAAATAGAGTGGAAAATACTGCGTTTAAGAAGTAGAATTTAGGTGTTGTTCTGCGTGAAATAATAACTTAGAGAGCCTTGGAAAGGGTTTCCTTTTGCTACACCTCAGTTCAGCAGTATCGATGAGCATAACAGGCACTCAGCAGATCTCAATAGGCTTTACAACAACTGGCCCTCATGTACCACTGCTGCAGCATATTTTGGGTTTTTTTATGCTGAATTCTTCCCTTTCCCACCTGCTCTCTGCAAGAAGCCATGTCTTGTTGAGACACATCCAGAAACAGCTTATGTTTTTGCCGTATTCAGATTTCTGTTTTAAATTTACAGTGTGAAATATATCAGCCAAGTTTCGCAGTTTCAGGCAGATCACTCCATCCTGTGGCAGCACTGCTACTTGCAGCAGCGCTTCCAGGCTCCCCCCCGGGTGGGCTTCAGCAAGCCAGACCCCAGCACCCGGGCATAACACGTGGCAGCACACTGCTGCAAAAATCCACACTGTCTTCAAAATCTGTGAACAACGCCGTGTGTTCTTTAATGCCATTGGCACCCTGTCTGTACATGTTGCACGTTCCTTCTGCAGCATGTCTTTTGTAGCACATGCCTTGCTGATATGGCTCACTTTAATGTGCCAACTTGGAAAATCATCTGGGTGCATCCCCTTATGGCCAGAGAACAGTCCTGTGAATGACATGAGCTAGACACCTCAGAGGAGGCAGGGGCTTCAAATTTTACTCCTCTGAATGTTTTTGATCCCAGCTAGTTCCATGAAGAGAGGAACTCAAACTGAGCACACAGATGGTTAATATAATAGTGCATTTCTATCTAGACAAATTATGAAAAAAATCACATTCATAGATAGAATTTAACACCGGGCTTTTCCAAAATTATTCCAATAGTGAGTGAATCATGGCCAAACACCAAAGTCCTGTTTCCTTTAAAAAAATAGAACCATAGAAAAATAGGATTAGAAAACACCTCAAAAACCTACTGTATGATCTCATCATACAGCAGCTCTAATTATACCCTAACTATACCTTTTAATTACAGCTATACCATACGTATACTTCCTAAGCTCTAAGTAACCTCTTCCACTGGTTCACTAACTTTCTTTTAGTAAGCTTTCCCAGCGTCTCACATGATCATCTCCTATTTTTCTTCAATTCCCTTGTTTTTCAGTAAATCCTTACTGAATGTGAAAACAGATTTTCCCTTTCATCTCTGTACCAGCTCTCTACATATTTGAAGCCTGTTATTTTGCCTTTCTTCAGGTTTCTCTTCTTTAGATTGCACCCCCCTTCTCTTTCACTATTTATGTCAGTATTTAACAGAATCATAGAATAGAATCATAAAACCATCTAGATAGATAGATAGATAGAAAACATCCAATCTAAACCTCCCTGGCACCACTTGAGGCCATTTCCTCTTGTCCTATCACTTGTTACTTGGGAGAAGAGAATGACCCCCACTTTGCCACAACCTCCTTTCAGGTAGTTGTAGAGAGTGATAAGGTCCCCCCTGAACCTTCTCTTCTCCAGGCTAAACAACCCCAGTTCCCTCAGCAGCTCCTCATAAGTCTTGTGCTCCAGACCCTTCACTAGCTTCATTGCCCTTCTCTGGACCGGCTCCAACACCTCAACATCACTTTTTTAGTGAGGGGCCCAGAACTAGCACATTATTCAAGCTGCAGCCTCCCCAGTGCCGAGTCCAGGGAGATGATCACTGCCTGGTCCCTGCTGGCCACACTATTTCTGATACAGGCCAGGATGCTGTTGGCCTTACAAGCAAAGAAAAAAAACATTTGTTAGCAATTCTTCTGTCTTGACTGATTTTATTTTTTTTTTTAGATATGTAGATATCTGCTTCCTTATATGTTTTTCTGTTATTCTGTCATCAAATATACAATGTATTTTATTATAATTATTCAAAATTCCAAAATGGATAAAAGCATACCCACCAGATGGAAATCCAGTCTTCATTTTTACATGTGTGCTTTTCAAAGTTGAATCACTCTTGTCCTTGAAACAGAAATTCGATGCATGTCGAATATATTAAAGATTGACTGCTTGATGAATGTTAGAGTCTAACAAAAAGCTAAAAACCAAATGGGCTGAGACTTTCGTTCCATTTAGAACAATGGCAATATGCAGTTGGCCTGGATTTGTATCCCTCATACGTGGTTCAAATGATTTCTAAGCTAAAGAGTCATGCTGGCATCAGCTGTAGATTACATATCTTTATGATTTTTGTGAAATTCCAGGAGAAAGAATGTTGAAACACTGCACATTTTACATATCAAAAGCACCTGGAAAGATGTTGCTTCAACTACTGACATTACATCATGACAACTGAAATAACATTGCATAAATCTCTCTAATACCCTTCATGAAGGTCATCAATCAATTATAAATGTGCAGGAGACTAGTGTGTAAGAAAGAGAAGGTAGCATTGCTCCTTCAAATTTAGGGATGCATGGCACTTAGCTACAGCATTTTCAATAAACTCTCAGTAACATATATAACTATATAGTGGACTAACAGGTCCAAAACCCCAGTTGCCACATACAGACCACCTCTACATCATCTGAGTGTCATGGGGAGATGTTGGCCCTGGTTTACTTCTGTGTACAGATGTGGTGCTGCAGATCACCTCTATACACAGCAGAGGCAGGTATTCCTCCTCAGTGGGGTAGTCTGTCTTATGGAGCTAAGGGATCAGGAGATGGGAGGAAAGGAAAAAGAATGCTGAAAAAAGGACACTGCAACTAATGAAAAGAAAGGTGATGAAAATCATTGGTGAGAGAACTGAAAGGAAATGTTATACAGGATGAAGTGCTGGAGTTTGGGAAAAGCCTAAGTATCTAATCTTCCACCAAGACCCAAAGGGAGCAGAGATGCTGGCAAAACTTACAAAAAACACCCTCCTGGAGCAGATACCCCACACTGGCTCTTCCCTTCTCGATCCCCTCCTGGCCAGTTAAACAAACCAGTGTGAGCAGGAACTGTATTAGATCTGTCCCTAGAAAAATGAAGCAGCAGAATTTGATTGAGGAGGAGGATAAAGGCTTTTAGTCCCATTGTGCTGAAGGTAATGGTAAGAAGGAGGAGTTTCCATTTATATAAGCACTCAATCCAGGCTGAATGAGCGGGAATCTGAATCTGCGGGAACTGAAAAATCAGTTTTCAGTCATTGGCCCTGGAAATGGGGGGGAACAGACTTGATCACTTAGGAACAGAAAGTAAAACAAGGAAAGGTGGAGGTGAAAACTGTATATAATCAGGTGACAGGAAAAGTGGGGATAAAAAAAGGACTTGATAAAGGAAATTGCAAATTAAGGGTCAAAGTGACTGAAAGGAAACCAGGATATATTTTACAAAATAGTAAAATTCCGAAAAAAGACAGTGCATCTGTACTAAAACCAGCATTTTGTTAGGACTGCGGAGAAGCTGAGGAGTGTCAATAACACAAGGAGGACAGATCATATTAAATTAAAAACATATTAAACATTTGGAATAAGTTTAAGAGAAAAAATTTGAAAAAAACCAGTCGCTAAAACAAGACAGACAGCAGATACAGTAGTTTCTTTTAAAAGCTGAAATAATATGCTGTTTTATCAGATTTGGGAAAATCCAGGAAAACTCCTGTTCCCTTTCTCCTCCTGATTTGAAAATCAGGAATCTGATAAGACAGGTGCAAGAAAAGTGAGATCATATCAGAAATTGCATTTAGACTACAAACATAAAAGATAAAAGGAGGAATGAGAGGAATTAGCTTGAGGGTACAACAATAATTTAAAGTTAAAAATATAACAAAATGGTTATTTTTTTCTGGAATTAAAATAGCATATTGGGGGTTTTTTCTGCCTCCTGCCTATGATGAATAACATTTAGCAACAGTTATTCTGGTCTTTTACCCAAATATATACTGAGACCACTGACAGCTTGTGGTAACCAAAGCACTTAAAAACCTCTGTCGGACCTAAGCAGATGAAAATATACAATGCTCATCAAAAAGAAAAATATGACAGCAGGAAAAAGCAGGAGACTGTCTACTGCATCTTGTTCTGGAAAATCTATTATACCATAGACATAACTCTGCTTTCATGCAGAGAAATAGCCACACAGCAAGCTGGAAAATAAGCTTTGCCATTTTCGTACTTTTTCTTGCAGTCTCTCTGCACCTTCCTCTGTCATCACATCTCCAGCGTTTAAATGATGGGTGAAAGACCTGGGTGGATTTTTAAGAATTTGAGATTTTAAGAACCTTTCAAAGTACTTGGTTGAGGTTTCCAACTGAAATAATAGTAGCCCTAGTCATATGCCACTCTCTTTAGCAGTAACTCTCAGAAGATTTTCTACAATAAGTCTATTTAATTTATTTATTTTTTTCTACCAAAAAATTAGTAACACCTGGCTCACAGGTATATCTTTGAAAGGACTTTTATTTTAAAATACGATTATAATAGTAGTTGACTAGTGATCAGCCTGTTCTGAAGACTACCAAAATCAGTATAAAAAATCCCGGTACCACTAACCCAATAGCTTAAGTCAGAATCAACTGCCTCTTTCCTTTATATTCCTCTTTACATCCCCTGCCAAAAAATATTAACCTTGTTTTTCTTTATTTACCTCTTAAAAGCTGCCAACCTAGGAGTTGCAGGACAACAGGCAGGGAGTTTAGGTGCAGCCCTGAAGATATGCAGAGAGGCTGCTGATGAGCTCAATGGAGAAGTCCTTCTCAGAAATTAGTGAGGAGCTGGACAGCCCGTTGTGCTTAAGCACAGAGATTTAGTCCACGCTGTTCATGTTATCTTAACTGTGGTGGCTCAGAGGCAGCCTTTGTGAGGGTTAGCTACTACTTGAGAAATGCTGATTAGTAAAATGTGACTAAAAACCTCTTCAGGTCATCAGCTGACAGGGCATCACGTTTTGATTTAAAATTCAGTTTCAGCTTTGAAGTATTAAATCAAGGACTTACTTAGAAACCCCCTTTCCCGTAGAAAGGTTGGGATCACTTAACTAGCAACAGATGGCAACAAGAGAATACTTCATAAGGAATTTGGAATAAACCAAGATTCAGGGAGTTTACAGGGCTATGGAAAAGAGGGTAATGAGGATGAGCAATTTCTCCTTGCTAGAGCTGACTCAGCAGCCAGATCTTCCTCTACCTGCCCTTAGGGTAGTTATGTCCAGACTAGGATCTCAACTGTAGATGCTTTTATTTGGATTACAGTCTGGATTTTCAGTGAATGTGGTTTATAGCAGAATCCAGAGAGCCAGGAAGTGTAATTTCCTAGAAATCAAACAGAAGAATTACAGGAAGGGAGGGTGAGCTGAGAAGCATGAGGGAACGCAAAGACTTCATAGACATACTAGATGTGGACACTCCAAGAACAAAGAAGCTGAGGTCTGCAGAAGCCCCAGCGAAGGAAAAGGAACACATTTCTCCACAGGGAGAAAGCTGGCTGTGATCTACTATTGCTGGCAGATGGAGCTTCAGCCTCAGCTGGCAATCTATCAAGCTTTAAAAAAAGTAGTAAACTGGCTTGGCGATGAGTGGGAAACCAACTGCAGTGCTGAAGGAAGAAAAACCACATGCTCTGACAACTAACTGGTTCATGACCCCTGCTCACAAAAGAAAATGAAAGGTGGTAGTGGTTGGTGACTCACTTCTCTCAGTAACAGAAACATTCATTTGTGTGTATGACCTAATGCTTATGGAGAGATTCTGCCCAAACCAGAGCTGCTGCACAAGTTTGCCAAGTCTCGTTCAGCCATCTGACACCTCCTCCATGTGGCTCATTCACTTGGGAGCTAATGCTACCACTCTAGGAACAAGCTAGAGAAAGCCTTAAGAAACAGCAAGGCTCCTGAAGTGATGATGAGAGAATCGGCACCTCAGCTGGTGTTCTTATCAATCCCATCGGAGAGGGTAAAAGCCTGAGCTAGGACAGACACATCCTGAAGATAAATATATGGCTATACAGATGGTGTAGCTTAGAGGACTTGGGTTTCCTGAAGGGGGAGGAAGTATTCATAATAGGGTCATAAGAGGGACAAGAAGGAAATGACTGAATGAGTTGTAGATATGTGTAAAGTATTTTGCCTTATATGATGCAGGATGCACATGTTCACTCTGAGATCTGGAATCTGATGGGAGACAGACCTGTTGAAAGTCTCCAGGGTAATAAGGAGGAAAGGGCATCCTTGGGAAAGAAATACATCAGGACACAGAGAATGAAAAGCGGGGTATGTTTAATTTAATTTTAGTCTTTAGGCACAAGAAAGATGAAGTAAGTATAAGGAAGAGTGGCCATCTTGGATACTGATTTAACCTTCTAATTTAAGGGATCCAATAATGTATTCAGCAGCCTTGCAAACCAGAAGAGACTCTTTTTACTCCCTCACAAGTTTCTTTCTCCCTTGCCTCTTAATTTCCCTTTAGTTGTAATGAAGAATAATCTTAGTTATAAGTTCTACCTCAAATTCTCCTTAATAACAAATATACGAACTTAACAGCAAGAGGCTAAACTTTGGTTACCTCTTCAGTACTTTACTCTTAAGAAAGAAATCAATGTAAATACAACCTGGAATTGCAAATACAGTATACAGCAGGATTAGAACTCAAAATTACTTTGATAAATTGAACACATTCTTGATGTCAAGAACGACATTGAGAAACTGAATAATGGCATCCAATAAATGGGACACAATTCAGCAAGGTTGTGAACAAAACATGGCACTATAAGAAATAAACAAAGGTGAAGTACAAATACATCAGGAAATAAACTGGTTACAGAAGAAGCTCTTGAAGCTACAGTGGATCACACACTAAACTTAAGGTGACAGTGACATACATTACAACAGGGCTAACATCACACTGGTAATAATAAGCAGGTGTACTGTATGGAAGACATGATGGAATCCTTTCCACTTCAAATAAAATGTGACTTCAGCCAGAGCTTAGTTCTACATGTATTCCTGAAAAACAGGACACTTCTGGAGAAGGTTCAGAAGTCAGTGACATCTCTGATCAGGAATTTGAAGATAAAGACATAGCAAGGTCTTTTATTCTTTTTAAATGCAAATTAAAAAGTGAGAGGAAGACTTAAAAGTAGTTTTCAACTATATCAGCAACAATCAGCAGCTTACTGAAAAAGGGAAAGAAATGTCTGGTGCTGGTTGGTTTTAATTTTCTTTTTTTTTTTTTGGTGACACCAAAGATAGAACCAGTACTGTGGGTTTAAATTGCAGCACTAAAAAATTGTGTGAAGTTTTCTGATTGTAAGGAGAGGGAAATACCAGATTCGTTTGCCAATTTTGATTATAAAATCCTAAAAGTTTGTAGACAGGTGAGGCAAGCAGATATTATATATAGAGAGTAGGTAGGTAGAATTTTGCCTCAAATTTAGGTAATTTGGATTACCTCTTTTAAACTCTTTCCTACATACTCTCTTTGATTCCATAATCTTTACTGAATACTATTCTTTCCTTTTTAGGAAATAAAAATGATTCAGAGCAACTTTAATTTCTTTTGGTTGCTTCAATGCTGTTGTCAGTTACTGGAAATGTTATCCATTTTGAGAAAGATAAATGTGGAGAATAGAATAGTCATGACATTGGGATTACAATCTGCTCTGGAAGGGTGCAAAATCTGTGATGGACATAACTACTGCTCCTTTGAGAAACTCTCATCTCACTTGCAGATGAGACTCCCTGTAAAGCATGCAGTCATTCCAAAGGAAAAGAGCTATCTATAAGCCTAGATTTACAGAGCTATTTTTAGACATCCTTGGTTTAGACTGTAGCGTATTATTCTGTGATTCTATATCTTGAAGGCTTTGAAACCAGCATACAGCTTGGAAGACAAGTTGTGTTGTTGACAGATTCATATTCTGGAGTATGGTATGAAATTAGTCTGTTTGGGGAGTGAAAAAGGCATAAATAACTGCTCCTTTTCTTTATCTGTCAGATAGAGTACTCTTTTGTCAGCAGAATATGACTGAAAGTTTTACCAAACACTTCTGCTTGAAATCTTTGCAAGTAAATCAAAACCCCTTTTCATTAAGAGAATAAAAGTAGACAGCTACACTCAGTTTTCAATATATACAAAATAAAATCAAAAAGAAAAGGAAAACCAGACATAACAGGAAAACATTTCATTTCAGCTCTTAGTTTAGTGAATTTTGTCTCATAAACTCTAATGAAGAACATAACATTTACCTACAAATTATGTGATACAGACTAAAAGAAATCATGCTGTTTCCTTGATTTAATGAGACTAATTTCTTGTTTTATGTGAGAAGCAAATAAACACAGGTAATATCCTGTATGATAACAAATAAATAGAAATTATATTTCAGTTCTACTTACCGTAGAACTGTCTTAGTTCTCTACTTTTTTTAAAACATATCTTAATCCTATCCTTTATATCAATTCTAACCAATGCAAATCTAACATTCAGGAACTAATAAGAAAGAAAATCTGATTGATTAAAACAGAGGATTTTTTTACGTACTTATTTCATTATGTACATTAGAAATTTAAAGAAATTGATTTTAGAAATCTATCTAGGGGGCAAAGATTCTCATATGTCTCTACTATGAACATACATGAGGCTTAGTGTAGGTTAAGTCAGGCAATGACTATATTCATCCAGCTTTTACCCTGTCAGAGGAAAAGTGGCCCATACCTTTATTTTTCTTTTCACATGAGAATGGCTTGCTCTTCAAGAGTGGTATGTACTAGAACTGAACATTGGTTCACCTAAATGTTGTTTCTTCCTTTGGAAAGACAGAAAAATAGACCTCAGCTACTCTTCTCCCTGGCAAGGTTTTTCAGTACAAATCATCAATGCCAGTAAAACCAAAGTAAGAGAGCTAACTAAGCTTAAAGTTGACTTTGAATTTTTCTTACTCATAGGACCATCATAATAGTAAAGATCATGGATTAGTCTGCTGAATAAACTTTGTTCACTTTGAAGTCTAGATTGGAGACCAATTATTTTGCATTATTTTTGCGTTAGCTCAGTGGCATTGACAGGAAAGCGTGAGGATAATAATCTCCATAATATAACTGCTGGATAAAATCCTCTGTGCAAAAAGATGAGAAAGATAAGTTCTAGTAGGGCACTTCAGAGACAGCGTGGAGCAACAGGGAAGTCAGTCCATGTATCTGCATCTCTCGGGCACCGAATTGACAATGTCAGTGGTTCTAGAAGCCTGCTGAGTGCATTTGAGGTAGATTTCTTCTTTCAGGCTTCTAATGTGACTGACACAAAATAAAGGCAAAATGCTGAGCAAATAAATTCTGGACACCTCCATCCACAGAATCACACATTCACAGAATTACAGAACTGTTGAAACTGGAAGAAACGTCTGGAGATCACTTAGTCCTACCCCCTGCTAAAAGCAAGATCAGCTAGAGAAGGTTTCCCAGGGCTGTGTCCTGTCAGGTTTTAAATACCGCCAAGAACGGAGACATCACAACTTCTCTGAGCATCCTCTTCTGGTGTTCAAACAGAGTCACATTAAAAAAGGATTTTTCTGATGTTTAAAGAGAATTTTCAATATTTCTATTTGTGACCATTGTCTCTTTCCTCTCACTAGGTACCACTGAGAAGAGTCTGGCTACATCTTCTGAACAGGTATTTATATAAATAGACAAGATTCCCCCTAAGTCTTCTCTTCTCCAGGCTGAATCAACCTTTGCTCAGATACTGGATGCTCCACTCCGTCATCTTTGTGGTCCTTCAGTGGGTCTGTTCCAGTATGTTTATGCCTCTCTTGTACTGGAGAGCTCATAACTGAACCAAGCACTTCAGATGTGATATTAGGGGCTGAATAGAGAGGAAGGATCATTTCCCTTGACCTGCTGGTAATGCAGCCCTAATGCAGGCTAGAATGTTGTTGACCTTTGCCATGAGAACACATTGCTGGCTTGTGGTCAACTAACACCCCGGGCTTTCTTTGCAAAGATGCTTTCCAGCTGGCTGGCACCCAGTGTGTACTGGCACATGGGGTCATTCCTCCTCAGCTGCAGAATTTGGCATTTCCCTTCATTGAACTTCATAAATTCTTGTTGGACCATTTCTCCAGCCAGTCAAGAACCCTCTGAATTGTGTCACAAGCTGGTATGTTAGCCACTCCTCTCAATTTTGCAATCACACAGATACAAGCTGACACTATGGATTTACATGCAGCATTGGTGGTTCTGTTTTATACACAGACATACATACACAAGAACGTACATATTGTGCACTAGAATATATAGAACAGGTACATAGGCAGTTAGATAGATGAACATAGTAGATCCCTACTAACTGAAATATCATATTCATACTCATGTTCATGTTCATATTCATGTTCATGCTCTAGTCCATTCTGTTCATGTTCTATTCTATTCTGTTCTGTTCTGTTCTATTCTAATACACAAACATGGTTGGGTGTGGGTGTATATCTACATAAATACACACACTGATATCCACATAGATATCTTAGGTGCAGTAGACAAGTTCATGATATGTGAATAGATTTTGGGTAGATGAATCTCATTTTAAGCACATTTTAGAAAGTGTCAGCCCCATTCATATTCCAGATACAATGGAGAGAAGCATGCTTGCAGACAGTGAGCCCCCTCCCCCCATCTGATCATCAGCATATGCCAAGCAGAGCCACAGGGACAACACACACCAACACGCTCCTAGTCTTATCGGCTCTTTTGGAAGCCTGGAGATGGCTGTACATAGTATCAAAGTTCACTGAAGCAAACACATGCTGTCTGTCAGCCAGCTGAGCCAAATATACCTACCTTGACAGGAAACCATTGAGAAGATGGTATTAAAATGCCTCTTTGCCTTTACCCAGTGCAATGTGAAGGCAAAACTCCTTTTAAAAATTCTCTGTGCTGCAAGAGCTGTATAATCTGTTAGGGTCAGAAATTCAAAAGTCAGAAGTCAGTCCCACTTTGATGAGCATTTTAGTTGAATGGTACTTAATGGTGAGCTGACATTCTTGAATATCCCTTAATAGGACATTCCAACCAACACCAAAAGTAAAAAAATAGCTGTATTTAATGTCCTTAGTAAAAGGGTTAGAACAACATAGCCACAGCAGGAAGTAAAACCTGGGTTTATATAGAAGCAAGTGGATGATAAAACTGAAATAGATTTAGAGATGAGATTTAGGCAGAATGGACAGAAAAGATGTAGATGGGTAGACACAGTGCAGAGATGGAGACATGAAGAGATAGAGCAGATAGATTCTCATGAAATAGTCTTTCCGTGTTTGGTGTGCAGCTGCATAGCACCTGCCTAACATTTACAGCAGATAGCTTTTATTCATTTCATGGGATATTCATCAAAATGTGGTTGAGAGATGGAGAAAATTCCAAGTATGTGTCATCACTTTACTGGCTTGTGCAGCTGTTTCCTAAAGCACACAATGATGTTGTGTTGTTAAGGAAATACACTGTCACCCTGCTGAACAAATAAAGCATTTAGTTTTATTGAGTAACATTACAATAATGATGGGAGATAATAGACTAAAAATACTGTTTATTCAGTGAGAATAGACAAAAACTTTACTGTCCATGAAAGATTCACTTCATGTACAGAAAATAAAAATTGTGTTACTTATTTAGCTAATATTAATTAATTCAAGCTACCTTTTTAATAGTACTGGTGTAAAATACTTCCTGACATAAGCTTCGATCCAGGAAAAGAACCGGCAAGCATCCTTAGCAGCAGAACTCATCAGAAATGCCAGAGCTCAGACTACTGGAACCAGACAGAGGACTGTATCTATTGAGTTTAACAGAAAGCAAATAATTCTGCTGGGAAATGTATAAGCCTAAGATAGATAGAGGGGTCTGTTGGTGTTGAGATATTGAATTAATAAGTTTCTGATCATACCTAAGGTTCATGTTACCTTTTGCCAGGAATAAACCTGTCTTGATTTTACATCTCTTTTTATAAGATGCTAAATATTTCTCAAAAACTGATGCTGTTAGAAACACTTTTTAAAGATATTTCTAATTATGATGATGATATTTCGGCCAAATCACGTAAGTCACAGTCCCACAAGACTAGACCATTAATTGTATGGGACTTCTAAACAGACAAATCTAGACCACAACATTTTCTTCCTTTCTATTTTATTTCTTTAGATTTTGCAACTGTAGCAGAATAAAAAGAAACCCACAATAGTATTTCTTTTTAGAGGGGCAACGGGGACCCATTTTCTGGTCATGGCTTCATTTGTAATGATTCTTCACAGATTTTTCTAACATTTGAGTATTTTGAGGCTCTTAAATTAACCATTTGACATTTTAAACATTTAACCATGTTAATATTTTGAACATTTTGAGGGTCTTAACTTAAACTAACCAAACCTTCATGCGAAAGCTCAGGGAAAAGATATAGGTTTTACATGGCTTGTATGTGAGGCTGTATGTTGGTTCAGACTGGGTCAAAATCAGACTTAATTTCAAGCGAGATCCCACTGACATGCTTCACCTACTTCATCCTGAATCTGTCACCAATCTCCCACACATCTGAGCTGCCCTTCTGGGGGAGTCACTAGAGAGCAACTTGCACGCCGCACTGCCCCTTGCTCAGTGGCATTACTGCACAATATAATGACAAACTCCATCCTTGGGCTCAGAAAAGCATTTTCTTGTGGGCAAACTTGAAGTACACATAACCTACAACATGGCTGTGGGACAAAAGCAAAAGTAACACCTTACAAGCCTGGGATTATCCAGCAAACTAGTACAAGCTCCACTTGCATGGCTAAAGGCTGATTTGCAAAGGCAGGACACCAGCAATATGTGATCTACGATGTTTACTTCTTTATTGCAAATCTAAAAAAGAAAAAACTTTTACAAAGTAGCTGCTACAAAGGGCCGAATGCTGAACTACTAATGTAAGCCCTTAAGATGGTCTCTGCACTCACAGATACAGTGACATGCAGTTACTGAACCTGTCCAGGCCACCTGTGGTGGCAGCTGAAGAAGGGAGTTGAGATGCACTGTCATAATTTATGGAGAAAGCTTCAGAGCTCCCTGAGAGCCCTCACTATTCTAGAGGCAGCCCTAACCACTGCAACCATGAGCTTTTGTAACTTGAGGACTCAATAACATCCTCTCAACTGAAAGGACAGCGAATTCAATTCATGATGCAAACTGTCCCTGCCCAGCTAAGTAAGGAACTCACAAGGGTTGGAACATTTTAGGCTTTGTCCTTTACAACAAAGTCTTTAAACTGTGACCTCATGGTGCCTCTGTCATAACTGTGGCCTAGATCCAAAGGCAATTGAAGTCAACTCCTATTGACTTCAGCAGGCTTTGGAACAAGCCCTCTTCCACTTCAGCACATGGCTATTTTTAATGAAACAAGACAACCTCATCGGAATCCGTTTTGGCCTTTAAAAATGGAGTGTACTGTTGCACTGGAGCTGAAAGTCTCATCATGATGCTTGGCTATGATATCAGGATGGAAGAAGAGATAAAAGCTCTTTTCATGCATCAAGCTGGAGTTGCATTTTTCTTGTTTCTTGTTGCTAAAATAGCAGTACTATCGTTTTATTTTATTGGTCTCATCTTTGGGGGTTTGGAAGTCCCTTCTCAGGGAGCAGAGGGTGACCTGCACATGTGCACACACACACCTGCCTTGCATGCTCATTGCTGTCTGTATTTCTGCAGACATATTTTATCTTCATTGTCTATAAGTCACTGCTTGTCTATTAAAAATAATTTTTTTACTTATTTATAATCCAGGACATATTTCCCAGAAGAATCCACTATCATATTGTTCTGCACAATAATTTTTCCATTCCTTAAACATAGAGCAGAACAACTTTCATACTACTTTTTGGGCTTAAGGGAGATTTTTTGACTTGATTGCCTTTAGTTTTCATAGTGTGATGTCCTGTCTTAAAGGCTCAAACAATTTCATTGTAACATAAACAGACATACTGATTTAAAAAAAGAAAAAAGAGGGGGAAAAGAGAAGTATTTTATTTGTTACTATGTGACTACAGAACAGCTCTCCCCCAACCTGGAAAAAAAACCCCAAAAAACAACCAACACACAAAGTGAATTTTTCAGTCATATTTCTATCCCATTATAATGTGTTACAGGCAGTGATAGTCTGTATTTCAGACAGTAATTAAGGATAGATGTTGACTGTCATATGTATAAAAGAAGAAAATCCCATTTCATAAGTAAAATGTGAAATTGAAGAATAATCTCTGACTTCATATTTCAAAATCTGAATAACCTTTTAGGTTATTGTGTTTTATAACATTTGTTTCATAAAAAATGCATTGTTCTAAGTCAGAATGAGAGCTCATTTCAACATGTTACGATTTCTTATTCAAAACTAATTACAATTTTCAGCTGGCTCTGAGTGGTAAGGTAAGAATCATAGTATCATAGAATAATAGAATGGTTTGGGTTGGAAGGGACCTTAAAGCTCATCCAGTTCCAATCCGCCACCATTGGCAGGGACACTTTCCGCTAGACCAGGTTGCTCAAAGCCCCATCCAACCTGGCCTTGAACACTACCAGGGATGGGGCAGCCACAACTTGTCTGGGCAACCTGTGCCGATGTATCACCAGCCTCTCAGGAAAGAACATCTTCCTAATATCTAATCTACATCTACCCTGTTTTAGTTTAAAGCTATTATCCCTTGTCTTATCCCTATACACCCTTGTAAAAAGTCCCTCTATTTTTCTTGTAGGCTTTTTTTTGTTGTCCTTGACATCCCTGACCATATTTAATTCTGTCAGGCCTTTAGGTTTCCTAACTTGATCCCTGTCTGCTGCGATAATTTATCTGTATTCCTCTCCAGCTATACATTCTTGGTTCCACCCTCTGTAGACGTATATTTCAAGACCTGTGTTTCAAGCCAACACCTGTATTTGAAGGCCCGTATTTCAAGATGAAAGGTCTTTATCTTGCTTGGTATTAATAGAACTCATAAGAGGAAATATTCTGAGCTTTCACTGAGCTCTGTGGATGTAATTTACTACAGAAGTGGAAAGTGTTATTAAAAAGAAAAACAGTGATGTCAGGTTCTGAGCCAAAACGAGCCAGGATATGGAAAGAGCCTGATCCAACGCACTCTGGAGTCAATCAAAGTCTTTCCGTTGCTTGCTGTGGAACTTGATTCAAAATATGAATTTCTCATGGTGACATCTGTGTGTCCTTCATTGATGGATGCGGTGAAACAGCACTGGAGACGATCACAGATAAATGCCATTGCTGCAAAATGACAATTTCCTGGCTTTGTGTAGCATTTCTTCAGCTTTTCATGCCATTCTTTGAATGTCATCATTCATCTGTTTCCCATGACTCTTTTCTGTTTCCTACTTTGATTTATTTCTCTCTACTTCTTTTTTCTTTTTTATTTTTTCACAAGATAAAGTAATAACATATACAATCAGATGTAAAACATTATTTGGAATATGACCAGTCAGACTTTATACTGGTATACTCTGTAGTGTTTTGTTTCTTTGCAACTATTGAGATTGTCTCTTTCATTCTGTACAATACAATACAGGTAAGAAGGGTGGAAATTAAATACAGTATTGCATTTGTGACAACCTGAAGAATAACACCCTCTCTCCTTTCCCATGCAAGATTAAATTATGAATCACATCTTTTCCTGCCACTCCTCCATATGTAAATTCTGCAGCTATCTTACATTAGAAATATGCATGAAAAATGAAAGTGCAGTTGTCTCCTTGCTTTTCACCTCATAGGAAAACACTTTAATAGGATTTTCTTCCATTGCTTTGGGAGTAAGGGAGAGTTTAGGTCCAGCTGGGGTCTACCAAACACATGCAATATTGTGTAAAATCAATCTGCGTAAAGCTTGCATGAGTATTACTGAGCCTGACTACTGGTCCTCAGTGCACATATTGTTCTGCAATATAATTGTCCAGCTCATAGCTAGCCCAAAGGGACTAAGGAAGAATGTAGTACACATCTGGAAAACAGTAAGCTGCCAATATGTCCCTGGGAACATTATCCTCATTTTCATCTATGCAATGGAAGAGCAGTGTGGATGTGTAGGTTTAGAAAGGGTCTCTAGATTCCGGAAACACCATGGTACGGTAGGCTTTTGAGAGGTGATTTCACTCCACTAAATCAATAAGAAGACAAAGAGAGTAGAAATTTAGTCTATTGACTTCCCAAGTAAGCCTAGCTTGGCAAACAGCACTGCTTGCTATCTCTTTACCTTCATGAAAAGCTTTCTTTAATCACTGCAGCTGATATCTGCAAAGAGAGCAAGTCTTGCCTCCAACCAGAGAAGAATTTTGTTCCATTTTAAACCTAGCCAAAAGGTTTGGCTGGGCACAGCTGGTGTGCCAAACCATCCCACTGTTTGGTTATCAGAAAGAGAAAAAGGTTATTGAGTGTGTCTACATCAGCTCTTACTTTCTGGACAAGTAAACTTGGCTTCTCTTGCAGGTTTGGCATAGATCTTTGAAACAAGGCCTTCCCTTACCAGTGTTTTCACCTAAATATCCTTTTTTCAGTGTTGTTTGGTTTCTTGAGCTCTCTTCACTCCCAAGATTTTGTTGTAACTATTTCAACACTAAATATTTTTCCTCTTACTATCTTTTCTCAAAGCCACTGTAAAACTGAGCCCATTGCACAGAGTCTGTCCTTTCATTTTTGGTGCCTTTATTGTGGCCTGTTAGAAGGGCAAGGAAAGGTCTCTTCCATTTACTAAGCAAGACTTTACCTCTTTTGTTCACAAACAGCTACTTAATAATGATACAAATTTCTTTGCCTCAGTCTTCACTAGCAAATGCTCTGACCACACCATGAAAGTCTTGGAAAGCAGATGCAGGGACTGTGAAAATGAAGACCTTAGGCCCACTGTAGGAGAGGATCAGGTTCGAGACCATCTTAAGAACCTGAACATGCAGAAGTCCATGGGACCTGATGAAATCCATCCACGGGTCCTGAAGGAGCTGCTGAATGAAGTTCCTAAACCACTGTTCATCATATTTGAAAAATCCTGGCAGTCAGGTGAAGTTCCCGATGACTGGAAGAAGGGTAATATAACCCCCATTTTCAAGAAGGGGAAGGTGGAAGACCTAGGCAACTACAGACCAGTCAGTCTCACCTCTCTGCCTGGCAAAATCTTGGAACAGTTTCTCCTGGAAAACAGGCTAAGGCACATGAAAAACAAGGAGGTGGTTGGTGACAGCCAACATGGCTTCACTAAGGGGAAATCCTGCCTGACCAGTTTGGTGGCCTTCTGTGATGGAGCCACGGAACTGATGGACAGGGGCAGAGCAGTTGACGTCATCTACCTGGACTTGTGCAAAGCGTTCGACACTGTCCCACACGATATCGTTGACTTTAAATTGGAGAGACATCAATTTGATAGATGGACCACTCGGTGGATAAAGAACTGGCTCGATGGCCACACGCAAAGAGTTGTGGTAAATGGCTCGATGTCCAGTTGGAAACCTGCAACGAGTGGTGTCCCTCAGGGATCGGTGTTGGGACCGGTCCTGTTCAACATCTTTGTCGGCAACATGGACAGTGGGATTGAGTGCACCCTCAGCAAGTTTGCTGACGACACCAAGCTGTGTGGTTCAGTTGATACGCTGGAGGGAAGGGATGCCATCCAGAGGGACCTTGACACGCTTGTGAGGTGGGCCGATGCCAACCTTATGAAGTTTAACCAAGCCAAGTATAACGTCCTACACTTGGGTCGGGGCAATCCCAGGCACTGCTACAGGTTGGGCAGAGAAGAGATTCGGAGCAGCCCTGCAGAGAAGGACTTGGGGGTGTTGATTGACGAGAAGCTTAACATGAGCCGGCTTCAGTGTGCGCTTGCAGCCCAGAAAGCCAACCGTATCCTGGGCTGCATCAAAAGAAGCGTGACCAGCAGGTCAAAGGAGGTGATCCTGCCTCTCTACTCTGCTCTTGTGAGACCTCACTTGGAGTACTGATGCTGGGGAGGGACTCTTCCTTAGGGACTGTAGTGGTAGGACAAGGGGGAATGGCTTCAAACTTAAACAGGGGAAGTTTAGATTAGATATAAGGAGGAAGTTCTTTACAGTGAGGGTGGTGAAGCACTGGAATGGGTTGCCCAGGGAGGTTGTGGATGCTCCATCCCTGGCGGTGTTCAAGGCCAGGTTGGACAGAGCCTGGGGCCACATGGTTTAGTGCGAGGTGTCCCTGCCCATGGCAGGGGGTTGGAACTAGATGATCTTAAGGTCCTTTCCAACCCTTACTATTCTATGATTCTATGAAATACCTGCACCCCCGTAATCATGTGAAGCAGCTGCTGGGCAGACTCAGACTGTTTCCTGCATATGCTGTATTGAGTATTTGCTACCAGGGAATGAGGTTTTAGTAACCTTCCTGTATTATAAATACCCTAGGGTCCATAATGGCTTGCCCAAGTGTCCAAGCACACCTGAACTTTTCTGAAGGCTTGGCATACGTGCTACTTGAATGGTTATTGATAACGCAAGGTCTCAGCATAGATTTAGAGTTCTTTGACAGCAGAGCTTGGAGATGTTTCTGGAGGTCCCAAACCAACACCAGAACACCCTTCCTATGAAATATTTGTCCAATCTATTACTAAAATCTCTAATACGGGGAAACCCCAAACTCCTTACCTTGTTCTGGGGCTTCACTAACTTAGCCATTAGTAAATCTTTGTTTCCAGCTTCATTTTCCTTTTTTTCAGGCTAAAGCCACTGTTTACCCATCCACTACAGACAGAACATGCCTCAACCATCCAACATCTTGCTCTGAGGAAAACAAACCAGCTCAAGCATTGCAGGATACCATGCTATAGTCGGAAAAAGTGATAGTAAAAGACCACAAAGCCCTGTCAGGTGAATTTTGAGATAATCTTTGATTTAGCCATATAAAGTACCTATTTTCAAATGATTCTATAAGTCCTGGTTCATCACTCAGTAGATTACAATTTAGGTTTCCAAATGCAGATGCAAGCAATTGGCTGGTGGAGTGACCAGTTTTCAGGTGGAAACTCAGTACCTGCCAGGATGTTAGAAGTACTGTCCAAACTGAAGAAAGCTGAAGAAATCCCTTGCTTTTGTCATACAGCAAACATAGCCCTCCTTCCTGTGCAGCTGGGATTACAGGCTACAGCTCACCCAACAGCCATGAGCTGGGACATCCTCTTGAGACATCTTCTTATTTCCTTAAAGCAGCTTCTGGTAAGGACAGTTGCAATAACCTTCCTAAATGCCATATATACTTCTGCAGCCTTGTAGACCACTAATTGCAGAATCCCCAAAACACTCAAGTGACTGGAAAATAAACTACTTATATTTTCATTCTCTTCCCCAGTACCTTTTCACTTTGAGTTAGAAAGGGACTTAAAGTACAAAATAAAAAAAGAATAGATGTTTTATCTTAGGTCTTACTACTCCAGAAATAATATTATTGGTGACGGCCTTCAGATTCAGGAGATTATCTTTAAAAAAAAAGTGAATCTAAAACGTAGGTGTGAGCCTTGAATTTAGCCAAACTACATTAGCAAAGTAAAACTTGCCAAAAATATGTTAATGGCAACAGCAAGAGGTTTTAGTTTGACCTGTATTTTTTGAACTTCATTTTCATTAATTAAATAACATTTTGGAATATCAAACTGCTCAGAAATGGACAAATACTTACATTAAGCAAGTCTTAGAGAGTTACACCGTATGAAAAATTATTATCATAGATTATTTAGCACATTTTTGAATAAGAAAAGATCAAAGCACTCATCCTTCATTGGGATTTTTGAATGTAACACACCCATCTATTTTTAAACTGATGAATTGCTCTAAAGACAAAGATCAGTCAGAAGCAATAAACCAAAGGGGACTATAGACTACTTATAAATATTCAAAGTGAAGACATATGGCTTCTGGCATCAGCATTCTGTGGTTATGCTGGAAGAGAGACACAGGAACTAGAAGAGAATGGCAAGAAGGAATATTACCTAAAATGATACAAATTTAAACTGAGAATGTCCTGATATGGACCTTTTTATATATGGCCTATATATGAAATTGTGAACTGTTAGCTGTAAAAAACACACCTTCATACCTGATGGGTATAAACAATAATAAACGGAAGAGTGGCAAAGCTGGCTCCATGTGTTTTAGGTGAGTTTAGGCACGTCTGCTGCACAGAGAGCTCAGCTGACTGTTTCTAATCAGAGTTCAGAACAGAAGACACAAAAGTTCAACTATTTGCCATTTTTACTCTTAGTCAAATTCACATTGCATTTGCATGTATGGCTGTATCAAGTTCACTGTTTCCACTTGCTCCAGTATCAGGTGCTTCCCTCAGGATTTCAACTGCTAGAACACAGAGTGTGCAACGCTCTGTTTTCATTTCCCAAAAAGGTTTCTAGACTTTTCTTCTTTTTTTATTTTTTCTTTTTCTTTCCTTTCTTTCTTTCTCCACAGAAATAACACTTGAAAACAACGAGTATATGAGGTCAGCTCAGAAACCAGAATGGGAACCAACCTCTGTAGTAAACAGTCAGGAACATAACCCTCTAACCATTCCCACAAAAGCAAACACACAAAAGAAAACAGAAATAAAATTATCCAAGAACTTTAAGCAGCTAACAGTTATTAATGTCAGACTGCAACTTCTGATAGCCTGCTAACTGAGCCTGTGGAAAAGTATTCCACAAGCTCCAGTGTTGGTTCTTGGGAAGGAAAGACCTAAATGACTTTTGGAGGAGAGGCCCATACCAGCCTTCAGACAAGCTGTCTTGGGTTATAGGAAACCAACTGCATGCTTCTTCAACACTAATGGACTGATACAGTGAGCAGTTCATCTCAACCTTCTTAGACACCAAACCTAGAGACAAATCTAAATCTCACGTAACTTGTGAGATAAGCCCCCTCTGGAGGTAACCGTTCCTTTTCATTACATGTGAGACTGCTATCTAGCTATATAATTTGTAGACATCCAGTTTGGGTGAGATAAAAATCTGCAAGAATCAGGGTGAGAAACTCAGTTTTGGGCTCCTAACTACACCTCTGTGAAAGGAATGAATGAATAACTTTGCAGAGCAATAGAAACGAAGCACACCAAATGTACATACTGGGAATCTGTATATATGTATGTAAAAGGAAGAGAGGGAGAAAGATTTTGAAGAAATAGGGCTGCCTTGCAAATTTCCATTTCTTTTAGACACATATGCACTGTTGCTACCTCTATCCTAGTCCCCAGACTGAAGTGGCAAAGGTGATACGCAGACATATTTATTGGAAAGACATCAGGCTCTGCCAGCAGGGCCAGCACAGTCTGGGATCTGTAAGTCCGGCTCTTACGAGACGCAGCAGTTCTCCTGAGGGGTTTGAACCCCTCATCAATGGCATGTTGTCTGGCTGAAAAGCAGTGCATCTGGCTCCCGTCAGCTTCCTACCAGCATGCTTAACCTCTAATTTGGGCAGAAAAAATACTGATTGGCACAATACCCTTGAAAGGGTGCCAGTCACTGATTTTAGTCCACCTTCTGCCAAGGCCGAATTCTCAGTTTCCAAACTCACTTCATCCAGTTTTACCCCCTATGGTTGAGAAGAGTTTCCCATGGACACCTTTGGAACTGCTTCATCATTCTTCAACTTTTCATAAATGTTAAGCTATGAGATGCTAAAATTACAGTGTCACAAGGTTTCGTTCTTGAACTTGCTCTGTATGAAGACGCAAAGTGCTTCCTTTTTGCTGGCCTGGGCTGGAGTGCTGAATGAAGGCAACTCCGTTTGTGCTCAGCCAGGTGGGAAAGCTGCTGCCACTGAGGGCAAGAGTTCTGCCAGCAATTCTAGCTTGAGTAGATTTGTAAAGAGGGTGCAAAGTAACCCCAACATGCACTTTTCTACACAGACAGTTGTCAAACACAGTAAAAGTAGTCTTTTACACAGATATTCTATGAAATAAAGTATGTATAGTTTTTCACACAAGCATTTTACACTTGCTTAATTTGCATTTGGTGATGTTTTTTTCTCATTTCACTTGTATTTGCAGGGTGGTGTTGTTTTTTTATTTACACTGCTGTGTGTTTCCCTTTTTTATTAAATACAGTGTCCTCTTGTACTCTACTGGATGCCTCTTCCCTAACTCTTTGAGCTTTTCTCCTTGCCCCACTATGAATTTGCTCTGCCAAGTTTTCAGCTGACATAACGTTGCTCGTATCCAGGAAGTTACTGGGATGCTACTGCTTTCCCGCTCCTGGTTAACTATGGATTAAACACACAGGCTCTCTTCAGCTGCTTCCAAAGTCTCACTGTTTTTCTAACTAGGACCACATTTTTCAGAAGTGACAATTTAGGAGCATGCTTCTGGGAGAGAGGGGTTACTGGTACATGTCAATGCTCTTGATCACTGTTTGCTTGTCAGTCCATATGGAAAAAACCTGGGTCTCATTATCTCTGTGCATAAAAGAAACAAAGAAGTCACTTAAAATCATAACCAAAGTAAATGGCAGTGGTCATTGGTGAACTATCTGAAAACATGCTAGAGCAATTCAGATGCTATAAATCCTCTTGTATCATCTGTGGCTATAAACAGTTCTGGTTACAGGCAGTACAGATACAAAACATGGAAAGAGAGCCACAACTAAAGCACTACTGCTCCGAGTAATTGCAGACTTGTAAATCTGGTTGCTTCCTTGTCTCTTACTCTCTTTCAGCCTCCTAGGTTTCTTCAGAAAGCTAATCCTAAAGTGTTATCACACACCAGAATATCTCCATCCTGAATCTTGGAGAAGATATTTCTGTTGAACTGAGTAACTTTCCTTCCTCAAAAATGCAGTTAACAGCCTTTGTTCATCTCTTTGATGCTCCATATGTGGAGACAAGAGGAAACGGGAAAGGTGCCTGGGCTTCTCTCATACATCTGGTAGGTGGATCAATTCTCCAACACTCTGCCTGCAGGACATGTGTCAGTGTGTTGTTCAGTGCTTGTTGCTACTTTTCCCACATGTTCTTCCTCAGTTGTTGCAATGAGTAGCTGTTGTTCTGACATAGAAATTAGTCACAATATTGAAAGATCAGTTATGCAATAACACCAATCCCTGATGCCAAAGTGTGGACTGGCATTATCTTCTGGAACTTCCACTTTCGTCAGTACATCTTGTGCAAAAACTCGTAGAAATTGTGTTGAGACCACAGAGGCAAATAAGGGTAGAGAAATTTACAGTCAAATTGCCCTTCGAGTGGCTCTGACTGCTTGCAAAGACTTGAATGACAGTGATGTTCACAAGCCTCCAGGGCTGCCTAGTGCCTCAATGCTGAAGGATTATCAGTTTAGCTCAAGGTCTTCTCTTTCATTCTTCATTCAGTCAAGAACTAAATGCATAGTAACACCTGAACATAGCTTTCCCCCCCTCCCCCCCCCAGATGGATATAGCTTTCCATTATAATTAAAATTAGCATTTCTCCTTCTGTTTAAAAAGAAATAGAATATCCTGTTTAGTCAATGGTAGGTTCTTTGTGGCTACCTGGTACCTGGAACATGTATTTCAGGACTGACTTGGCACAAAGGAAATAAGCTGCATGTAAAACATCATACAAATGAAAGAATAAAAAAGAAACACTTTGTTGGATTTATTATTTATTCAGAAACTCTACTTTTGGAGCTCGTGCTGAATCTCAGTTTTGGTTTTGGTTTGTTTGGCTTGGTTTTCTTTTTTAAATGAATGAAAACATGCAGATATGGACGCTTACAGTTCAAAAGCCAATAGATGGACATAAAGAATCCAGAACTTCCTTTCTCTTTATGATTTAGGCCTTTACACCTCTCACAATTTTTGGGAAGCTGCCTCATAAATGGGTTTCTTATTCATCATATGGGTGTTTTTTCTTTGTTGCACAGAATAGAGGCTGCAAGAATCTGCTGCAGGGAAATCTCAGCCTTTGCAAGCCCTCCTGCCAGCTGCGGTCTCTTCACAGGATGCACAGCTCATGTGCAGGTGGAACTGCAAAATAGCCTTGCTGGTACAGATTTGCAGAGATGTTTTTCCAGGTGTAAGAATGCTATCTAATGGTTAAAAACTTGAATTTATTCCTTTATACTGGAAAATGCATGAAATACACCACTCTTTAGCAACGCAAAGCAGAAGAGAAAAATGAAGAATTTGAGACTTTGTATTTGAATGAGCACGTGAAATTAGGCTGGAAAGCCTAATTGAATTTTCACTGAGTTCTCTCTGTGTACCATCAAAGTGTCTTTAACCTTAAAGCATCACCACATCAAGGCAGGTACTGAATACTTCTCAGATGAAACACATTCTCTTACCTGATTACTAAGCCCATAAATCAAATCTTTTAGAGACATCGTTAACAGCAATGTTCGTTGAACTGTTCCCATTAAAAAGAATGTTTTACTCACAGGGTTTACTAAAGTTTAACAAGATCTGTTTCTGTCAATCTCTTACTAGCTTTTTTCTGCTTTTTCTTTTGAATCTTGTTTGTCTCATATCTTATGTTAGTCCTAAATCATAATTCTTAGTGGTAGCTTGCTACACATTCAAATTAGTCACCACAAGATTTATTTATCAAAGAAAGAAAAATCCTAAGTAGCAAAGAGCACTCTGGATATTTTGGCAAAAAGCAAGTCACAAGGCCAGGCTAAACCCAACATAAAAAGTAGAGGCCATCTTGCCTGGATTATAATTAATTTTGAATTCTTCCTGTTGCCATGACACCACACATGAAAAGAAATAAGACAGGCATTGTGCAGCACGCAAGAGCTTGTTGGAATTTTGAGGTTTGTTTCTTATGTTTAAAATAACAAGAAAACTCCATTTTAGTGAAACAAAAGTCAGTAGTAATTCCAGAGAGGTCTTCCCCTCTGTAGAGTGGAAGAGAGGTGGATGCCAGGTATCTTTTGAAGTCTCGCTTGTTGAAGGAAATTATAATAACAATGAATCAGAGATGTTTGCTTAAATCGCCTGATTCTACTCCTGGCAAATCTAGTGATTATCACCTTTTCTAATCTTTGTGGACTACCCTCATTTAATATTCCTCCATGGCCACCCCCTCCCAGCTGCTTCAGGGGCAGCAATTAGCCAGGGCACAGCACACAACCCATACATCCATCACACAAATCTTATGTTGAGTCTTCAGTAGCTCTTCAGAGATGCTAGGAGCGGGTAAGTTCTTTGGGGTGGAAATACCTATTTTACACTAAGGACATACAAGATATTCTAGAGCATAATGGAAATCTTCTTGGACCTTGTGTTCTGACTGCTTTTATGGTTTTAAAGAGATTGTAATATTTTCCTGTAAACAGAAAAGGTTTTCCTTCCCCTACCAACATGTGGAGTGCTCCCTGTATCCAGGAGCTTTTACAGTTCACAGTGTTTCACACGTGCCTGTTGAATACTCAGAAAAATAAAGCGCCATAAAACCCCTCTGCTGGGGCATCATTAGTTGTTTTATTGGCAAATCCCACCCGATGCAGCCTCCCAACTGAGACCTATAACTGTTGCTTGAAGCAAGACACCGGGAACACCACAGTAGTCTCTGCAGGGCTGCTGGAGATGATCACTGATATTTGGAGATGATTATCTATGAGCAGAGACAATCATGAACATTTCCACTGAGTGCTCCACAGTGCTGCGAGCTGCAGCAAAAGGGCAGGCAGGCAGGCATCTCCCAGCTGCATTGCTGGCACTGGATAGCCAGCTAGAGCTTCTCTGTGAATTTTATATTCAAGTTGGAATAAGGAAAGTCATAGTCCATCCAGCCAAAAGAAGTGTTATAACCTTTTTGAGCTGTGTTGACAGGCTATATGTCTGAGGTTGCAATCAAGAAGTTTAAAGACCTTAAGTACTGACTGTCCTGAAGGGTCATTAAGGTATCCTGTGATTTAAAGCAGATGTTGCTGGAACCTCAGGCATTTCTCAGTTTCCTTTTCCTCACAGCCACAGCCTCTGGCCAGACCCTGTGGGTCAGAAGGGGTTTTCTCAGGCACAACAGCAAAAGCAATCAAAAGGAGATGGTTGTACCCCACAGAACTTGGAGTCTCAAGGGAGCCCTGGGATGTCTCTAAAAGGGCCAAGGATACTGCTTGCAGGTACTGTAGCTTTTCATGTTCAGCTTGTTTCCTCATACAAATGGCAGAGAAAATGTCTGGGTTAGTTGCCTCAGTTTTAGAGCAAAGGAGAACCTGACTCAGCTTTCACATAAGGCTTTCACATTTTAACCCAGTTACAACACCCCCTCTGCCTCTGTTACCAAGTCTTAGTTGTAAGGAGATGCCAGTAATTGGCTGCAGAACCTGCAATGATGCACTTCGTACGATCACAAGTGAAAGGATAAAAAGTGCTGGTAAAGGTGATGGCACTAAGCACCAGATTTACATTTCTGTCTCATTGCATAGGTAGAGCTGCTCTTTCTCAGTGCTTCTCCCTTCTGCTGCTCTGGATTTCTCTGCTCTGAGTTTCTTACTCTGGGAAGCAGGGAAGTAGCCCCTGTAGACTTGCATCTTCCAAGGGCCATTCTTCAACACACAATGCTGCTCTGCACCCAGAACCATACCCTGCTCCTGGGAAGACAGAAGAGTTGCAAGCAGTGCTGAAAGGCTGGAGGCATCCTGCACTGAGAAGTTCCTCAGTCTGTAGCCGCCTGACCAATGCTGAAGGCTGGGGCAATATGCTGAACAAAATGCAGTGATATGGTTGGAGCAAAGTATTAGCAGCCTGGTAAGATACGCTGTACTACCCCAATCCCCTGAGTGCACCATTTTGCATAATTGCAAAGTCCTGAAAAGGAAAAATGGATCCAGCTGAAAAACACGCTCCAAATACATCCCTAACAGGCTGTAACTGGCATGAACCAGAAGTTTCCCAGGAGTCCCTGGAAGTTTGGCCAGGAGATGGTGGCAGCCAGGACAGCACATTATACTTTCTTTAAAAGTTAAGAGTTTGTGTTAGTGTTGGCAGGATCTTGAAACATAACTGTAGGCCACAAAAAAACATAAGAAACTAACTTTTCACTTTGCTTTAGTCAGATACACTTGGAGGGGGGAAAGGCAGACACATGAACATTGGAACATATATAAATAGAGTGAGGTAAAGGCAGAAGGACTCACAGCAACCACCTGTCAGCTTGTCTCCCCTGCCAAACATCTTGACTGCTAAACGGATGGTTAAAGTTATTGTTTGGACAGTTGCATTGTTTCTGCTGAACATCTGTATTGAGGAACACAGATACGACAGCAGGCGTGGGTAGGAAGGGAGAAGAGAATAATTTGGCTCAGTTACAACATCCGTCAGTTATAAAATATAGAGAAGATGCAATGTTATTAGCCAATACTTAATCTGTTTTGAACCAACTGATTTGCAGTGTTCCCCTTCTCTCAGTGTGGTTAGTCAGCGCTCTCTGAACATGGCATTTTGAAAGAAACCTCTGGTTTGCACCTCTCATTTTACATTTGCAGATTGAGGCTTCTCTACGCGTATATCAGTTTTCTGGAGGTTCAAATACTTTGGCTTTTTCACTTTCAGAAAAGATTTATATACTCTTAGAGAACAGAAGCAATAATACGTTAATTTTCAGAGACAAGAACAGCCCAAGCAGAGTGTGCAGGCCCATCATAACATCGTTATTTTTAGCCATGATATCACTACAATTAACTCTGTGGAGGTTTGGAAGCACAGACTTTAAAAGCTTGAGATAGAAACCTTGTTAAAAGGGATTTCTCCAAGCAAGCCAGCACTTGCTGCCTGCGATGGCGTTCCGAGGCTGCACCCTGCTGGTTCACAGCACCACCGCTCCCTGCAAGGGCTTAAAATACCCTCTCCATGTTCTTTTCTAATGCATCAAGAAAAGTTATCCATATTACATCTTGGGCATCCCTCGCTTGACCTATACCCATCATAGAAGTTACATGCGGCTTCAACAAAATGAGTACACTATTAATTACTGGGGCATGAAAATAAAGAGAAATGCTGCATTTTGCTCATCTGCCAAGGCAGTTTTAAAATGAAATCTCACACAATATCTCATGCATTTCTCCTGTGGCTATTCCCACAAGATGACAGTGCCATTCTCAAAATATAATGAAACCTCAGGATTTTGAGGCAGCTCAAGCATTTCTGCCACCCACCAAAATCCAAAACATCATCCCAAGGGAGCAAAGAGAAAAAAATAAACTGTGCTTGTTTGTAATCATTCTCAAGAATAAAACACAGCAGTGTAGATCTCAAGAATGGCTGAGCCCGCAGACTTTAATTTAGACTGGTATCAGCAGGTCAGACCTATAGAACCTGCTATATTAGTGTGCTATGTTTACTCTGCTTTAGTCATATAGAACTTTCTTCTATTATAGTCCACACCAAAATCAGTCTGTTATATTCTGTCACACAAAACAGATCATGACAATTGAAGCGAACCACTGGCAGAGAAAACCCTCTCAGAAAACCAGAGTTCTCTGTCACAGCGCTCTCTTACGCAGCAAGATGAGCTCATCGCTCACCTAAATTGCAAATCTGATTTACAGAAATGTAAATCATCAGAAAGTAATGGAAAGACTAATCGATTTTAATGGGCTTTGAGCACAGAATTCATAGCATACATGGAGTCCCACTTAATCAATTTATAGGCATTTGTTTTTGCTTTTCCAGCTCCAGCTACTTGGGGAAAAAAAGGCAGTGTTTTGAATGAGGACGTGATTTAGCTCTTCTCCTAATACACTTTCTCCCATGTAAAGCTACAAAAAATATCCAGGAACCTTTATCCATCTATTTAATATGGGCAATCTGCATTGCTCCAGGATCAGATTTCTTGCTCTACAAAATTACATAGTAGAATTTCTTCTTCCTCTAGACATATATAAGCTACACTGACTAGAAGCCACATCTGACCTTTAAGGACATGCTGTGCATAAAAATGAAGTACTACACATCAGCAAGACACACATATTTACATTCAGATTTTAGAAAATGGCATTGCGGACACTAGAATTTACTCCCAGGGGCTCTCTTCTTTCAGATCTAGGTTTAAATTTAGAGTTTATATACTGATTGTGGTATTCATTTTATTTTGGGCTTTCCCCCCCCCCCCAAAAAAAAAAAGTGACCAAGGAACACCAGGAATAAATTACCAGTTAGCACATACAGCTTGACATCGTTCTCTCCTGTGCACACACACCACAAAAGAACTGAAGTGCATTTCCATTGCTTGCATGTGTGAGTTGGTTTGTATGATTTAAAGCATCTAAACATTTTGTGTATGTGCCACATATGCGTTCAGTTATAGTCATCATACACACATACACACATTCATCTGGAAACACTGTATGGGAGCAGAGTAACGTGGTTCTAATTTGCACCAGGTTCTGCCCTAGTATCTGAAAGCAGTACTTGTGGTAGGCACTCTATGACTCTTTCATTTGTTTTTAGCCATGTAAAAGTTATATGCCTGGACAAAGACAGCTCCATAGATTTCTTCAGTCATCAAAGTGGGTGGGGAAAAGAAACACACCTGAGAAGCATCTTGAGAGACTAAGAAAGATAAGCTGCCTAGACAACTATCTTAGTAAGCAGCATAGTATATTAAGGGAAATGTCCCAAAGACCCAGGACATGTGTCTACATGTGACTACCAGTCAGCCAGACACCTGAATGTTATGACAAACCTCATAGTGACATGGCGTCAGATTCAAGGCTGAATCTCGGTTCCTAGAGTGCGGAGTCTGGGTTGCAAATGCTTCCTTGTACAAAATAGCCTTTTCATTTTCAAAATCAACAAAAGTTTCATCAGTGTCTTTATATCCTGCATAAATTAAGACTCTTGTTATAGATGCACTGCTTAATGGGCAAGTACCCACAGCACAAAATCTGAGAAACATCCTAGATGATCTCCAATAGACACCAAAAATGCAGTGGATGCATTGTGCTTTCAGGTTGGCAGTGGCAATCTCTACCACTACGCCCATATACGTGTGTGTATGTAATTCAATTTCTACAGCCACATCTCTATTAGTACCATTTTAACTAGCAGAATGCTAGAACTAGCACAGTGGTTTTGTGCTGTGGGATTCAATTGTCTCAATGGATCTGTTCTTACAGGACAGTTACTGGCATGATTTTGACCTGAACTCTCTCATTCAGTGCCCACGTATAGTTCAGGAGTTATTCTGGGGCTGGGGTCCCTCCTAGCAGAACTTATTACTATGGATGCGGGTCACCTCTGGTGACTAGATGATCCTGGACACTATTTACCAGAACATTTGCCATTTAAGTTTGAAGTTTGCCATGTAAGAATTCAACTTAAACGCTCTAATTTTAAACAGTTGAGGCCCTGAAGTCTATTACTGAGAGTTTCTGCAGTGCTTGATTTTCTGATTACAGACTGGTGCTGCAGAAACCCAGTCACACAGCTGAAGGCACTGGTAAGAAAATCCTTCTATGGCAAGGTACTCTGAACCTGGTGGAAATGTCCAGGAGCTAAACATTACTAAACTAATAATTGCAATTGACTCAGAAATGATCCTTCTCTCTAAAAGAAAACTGCAAAGCAAAACATACCTAATTGGAAGCAATAGACTATGAGAGCAGAGGAAGAAAGCAGAGAGATTGCTTTGTTAATATCTTTTCCTAGAATAGGTCAAACCCCCTTGTAGCATTTATAAACTATTTTCTGCCCAATTAATTGAACAAAATGTCTAAACTGATCTTTCCCTTACGGAGAAAAAAACATTACGCTCCATGAAAATGAAAGAAGGAATGACTGAGTAGCAGCTATTAAGTGGCCTTGATTTTTCTTAAATTGCCAAGTATAAAGCACATAGAGGCATAATACCATTTTTTGAAGAAATTGTTCCTGCACTTTTTGTATGGGTACAGACAAATTGTATTATCCTAACAAGTGAGAAACTCTGGGGACTGAAGGAAAGACTGCATCCTCAGATGCAGTTCAGGCAAAATTCAAAGAACCGATTGATGGAGTCAAGAACTTTAGAGCCAATTCCTGCTGTCAAAGAGAGTTATGTATGCTCTCTTGGTCAGGAGACTGGGCTTTGTTTTTAAAAGCTGTACTTCCACACCACCAAACCAAAGGGAATACAAGCTGCTCGCAGTCACTTCCACCAGACTTCAACCTGTGATGCAAGAATATACACCCATCTCAGTGATCCTCAGAGCAGCACACCCACCCAGCTAGAGTATGTATCAGTGGACTGTAACAGGAGCTGGACCAAAGCCCCAGCTGTGGGTCAAATTAGCTCCGGAGATACCCAGATTCACTCTTTCGGCTAAGCTGGGAGATGATGAATCGGAAACTGCAGTGATGCTCAGAAGGGAGGCAGGAGGTCTCCAGTTGGCAGGCTGTGCTTGCTCTGAAGGACCGAGGGGCAGACAAGCATAGGGAGTCCTATCATAACAAAAGCACTTTTCTTTAGTGAACGTATAGCACTGAAATGTCACTATGAAGAATCACAGGAGACACATTCATTTAAAATATCTATTGAAATTACAAATTAAACTCTTCAATATGATTCAAAGTACAAAACAACATTAAAAGGCATTCAACAGCTCTTTTATACATCACAGTGTTAGTGGCACAAAATTTACTTACATTTCAAATACATCAACAGAACTATTTTTACACTGGTCAAATACACTATCTATACATATGCATGACTCCTTCATGCTTATCCCTATACAAGTTTAAAATACATCCATGATAAAATGATCGAGAAAGGTTCAGTTATGTACCACACACCTGTACCTAATGTTCCTGGAATTCTTATAAGAGATACACAAATCAAAGCAATAATGAAGACCACAGGGCTCTAAACACAAACAGCATGCCTTACTTAGTATAAGTGCATTAGCAATTAAGCGCTGATGCAGGCTTCTTTGATGTCTTTAATGTCACTGTCATCAACAACTGTATTCTAACTGTTTTCCTCAGGATTTTAGATTATGTATGTGAAATGTACAAACTTTGGTTTTTAAAAAAAGCAACCCTTCACAAAGCTTTTTGCATGCTGTACCTCACTGGGATGAACATGGCCTGTATTAAATATATTTATTCCTACAGAGTAAAAGGCCTACAGATGAAATGCACAAAACTTCATTTTTCCTGCCCATAACAATTTTAAATCAAAAGCACTTTATCTTTATCTGATCTATGAATATTTTATCCTGTTAGCTCTGTAAACAAGAGAGCTTTTCACTACTTTTGATTGTGTTTCCTGCATGTCAGAATATCAACTGTATTCTGAAAGTTGATTCAGTCAGCTCTTATTTGGGATTTTGCCTAATTCATAAGCCAGAGTATTTGAGGAAAGATCATGCTGCTTGGTATGCGGGGGAAAGCATCCCAAACTCTTGGCATGCTGAAGTCAGTAGTAGGAGGTTTCAGGATGAATGCCAACATGAATAAAATTGAAATACTAACATAAAACTGCAGTAACAATTTATATATAATCTTTCATCACAGAATCTTGAAGAGACTCAAAACCAATGAATTTGCCCTCACAGCCTTCCTGTGAGGTAGGTAAACATTGGCCCATCCATTTAAAAGATGGTTAAACTGAGATAAAAGGAGATAAGTGACTTGTCCAATATTTGATGGGGAAAACCCAATGCTACGGCCATTGAAGTCTTTGCAGGCTGTGCTACTGATCTCCCTCAGGTCTGACTTCAGCCCAGCTAATGAAAGGCAACTCTGGAGTCTGGACTCCACACTCGCGCACTAGACATGACACTGCTTCACCGCAACAGAACATGCAAACGATGTACTGTTACAAACTCCATTAAAAACAACATTTAAGAAATGCAAAAAACCTAAATAACAGTTTAACCATAAAACCGCAACAGAATCATGCAGTGAATCTTATTTTTCTGGTGAAAATCTAAAAAGCCAAAGCCGATGTAACAGAATTTCATCTGAAAAGCAGCAGAGACAAACATTCACTTTTCCATGGCAGGGGTTTAAATGTCAGAGTTTAAAACAATGTATTTACAATTCAGTTTCAGGGTATTAAATGTCACACTATCAACATAAGCTGCAACATAAAAACACCCTGAACTCAATACATCACTGCCAGTTGCTACTTTGGAAACAAATCAGCATTAAAAAAGCAAATAATAAAACAAAACAAAATCCCCGAGAAGAATACAGATGGAATAACATTTAGCAAACCTGAAATTATTAGGTATTTGGTAAATATATGTAGGCATATAGTCTATCCCAACAGCCAGGGTTTGAAATAAGAGATATGTCATAAAAATCTCCAGTAGCAATTCAAGTATGTTGAGATCAGAGACAGAGATATACTGACAGAATTACATAGTTTTCTGATTATATATGTTACCTGTGAGCATTGCTTATAAACTATTATTTAAAAATGTACGTACTTGTAAAGGACTTTTTTTTTTTTTTTTCCTTTTTTAAATCTAGAAATGCACTAATTTTGACATTGATTATTAACTGGCCACACAGTACCATAGAAAACTCAAGTTTTGCTGTATTGCCACATAAAGGCTGTCTCTAAGAAAGGCACAGAGAAAATAAACCTCATACTAGGACACTCCAGTACTGCTAACAGGCCACTGCACCTCTGCGGTTTATTATCATCCCAGTTCTAGAAGCAGCCATTAGAACCACTGCCACATACAGCCAAATCCCTCAGTGCTCCCAATTAGAAAACCAACAACCCATGAAATTTTTATGTCCTGTTGTCCATTTTGTTTTTCTCCAGTTAAACAGAATTACGGGGCCAAGGATGAAAGGCCATAGTTGTAGCTTACCTGCAGGAAGCTGTCTTTCGCAGAAGGGTTTCCATTACTTCTGCACATTGAAGCTATAACTCAGGACAACCCAGGTGCTCGGCTTAGGGTACCTCTGGGGAGATGGACTGAGCTGCTGCCAGATTCAGAGTGAGATAACCACTTCACTGCCCACTGACCTCAGCAGTGCTTCACACACTCCTTGGGGGCTGCCAATCAGTGATCGAATGCACTACCCAGACTTCCTACAGATATTTTGAACAACTGAGCAATTTTTAATAACAAAGATAGCTAAAATACTAAAAACACTCTGATAACAAAAGGTCTGAACTGTGCACTGCCATAAACAATCTGAAGATATCACAAGGAGGTAAGACTTGCTGTAAACCAGCTATCCTTTTTCTTCGCTCATTAAAACCAAGCCAAAGAAGCAAACTGAAGATAACCTTCAGCTCCCGAAAATAAAATCTGTGGTTAGACACGGTTTGAATTTGGATATTATTAAACTTGCCAGAAGGGGGAGGAGAAGGAATTCAAGAGTAGCTTTATAAAAAGACAGTGGCCCTTTTCAAAATTGTACCCTGCAGTCTTTTTATTTAACAGATAGACAGTATAAAAAAAAGATAACAAAGAAAGGAGTCATTTCCTTATGCTTGAGCTGTGAAAACATATTCCCAGCCTGTGGCAGCAGCCAGAAGCAGTTGCATTTAAGGGTCTTAATACATTTTCAGTGCAAATTTATCCTGGCTATTTATCCATCTCAGTACATTAATAATGCACAGAAATAAATAATGATGAAAAATACACAGTCAAACTTCAGTCCATGAGCCATTCAGAAGCATATTTTCCTTCAGTAATACACACAGACATACACATTCAGGTGCTTCATATTTCATGGCAAGAAGTTATTAGTCAAATCCTTGTAGGCTTTTGAAATCAGAGGAAAATGGTTTTCAACAAAACATTCTTAAAGAGAAACTACAATGATTAATAGGATGTTCACTAGCACGCTTTACTACCCTGGAAACACAGCACTGTGAATGCCGCAAAACTATCAAATTAAGTGATTACTTTTCAAATAAAAACTGTTTCATCACAGTATTGTTATTAACAGCACACACCATACATCATACAATATTAACTCTGAAAACGGGCTAAATAGTTTAAATGTAAAGTACTACTTCCACAAATATCCCAGGCATTTTTATTATTAACTACAGGGATAACCCTGCTACATTTTTATACTTAAAAGGAAAGGTTCATTGATAACGCAAGAGTCTAAATAGTAAAGTTAGTCCTGTATTTTTTAATAATTACCCTAAAGACAGAAGCAATCTTGAACTTCCAAAATACTTCAATAGGACATCTATTTACACATTTGGTTTAAATAGGATTATATATATCTCTCTCTATATAAAAAGATTAAGATACCTGCATTAGAAGTTATGTAGCCCTGTAAGTGTAGCAGAACCATAAACGACAGCAAAAAATAACAATTCAGAAAAACACTAGTGGTCCAGTGGTAATCAATACCATCAATGCATTTTTAAAAGAACTGTGATTAGACAGTAGGTTTGTGTCACCACTCAACCTTTCAGCTTCATCAATTAATTTTTAAAATGTAGCTTTCAATCTAACAAATTTCTTATAAGACTTCATAAAATTTCTGGAAGGCAACAGGACCAACCTTGTCCCTCTAACCCTCCCCAAATTTGGAGAAAGGCATAGGATGGCCTATATGCACCTTATTAATTTTCTTATACTTGAAAAAATAGGTACTAAAAAGGATATTCTGATGGCTTTAACAAAAACAGATGCGTAGTAAACACAGTAAAAGTCACACTAAGTTAACTGATTTAAATAATCGGCAACTTAAATATATACAGGAATAAGACACCAAATTTGGAAATGAACAGATATGCAGAAGGTTAGATTTGTATGCATTTTCAGCTTGTTTTGCTGATATCATTTGTACACTTCCCAGTCCACCAGCAGGGCAGCAGAAACTTTTTGCATTATTTTTAGCATTATCACCTCTTAATTTCAGATAGCTACCCATGGACTCCCTTTAGCACCAATCTTGCCTTCCATTACCCTCCTTGTCTATTATTGATCGATCTATGCAACAGTAGTAACAACAGTTTCTGGAACCAAGACTGTGTGTCAATGAAAAGCAGAATGGGGAAAGTAAGGCTACAGCAATGTAAGGGCAAGACGGAAACATCAACAGCAATAACAAAATCAAAATACATGTTGTGATGAAGCCAATCTTCTCAGTCTAGGTAGGTAGAGGGTCATCATCCCCTTTATTACATTTGCACTTGCAGCACAGAACAAATGGTGTAGCAAGAAGAAGGAAAGGGGAGGCCACCAAAAGTAGAAGACCAAATCCTGCAAAAATTCCTACCACCTGCAAGAGAAAGGAATAGCATTGTGTTAGCGATAGCAGTTGTCTAAATTCTGCTGACACCAGCGCATCATCAGTGTCCTTCAAAAAGATCTCAGCAAATGCCATTGACCTTACCAAAGCCAGGACTTCCCCCCAGGTGTATGCTACAATCAGCTCCTGTGATCAGTAACCACGAGTGAAATCAGAGCGAATGTTTATGTTTCTTTCTTCCAGCCAGAACCATGCCACACAACTCAGTTCCATCACACAAAGTGATGCAGATGGTTATTTGCCTTTTTGAGTTTTGCTATATCTCAAACAACTAATGAAGCAACCAACTAGATACTTTCTTCTTGATCAAACTTAAATACTAAATGTCAGGATCAAGACTACAAGAGAATTAGAGGCTCTCACTTCAGAGTGCTCCCTTTTTTGCTGGTGAAAGCTCCAAAGGTTTTTGTGTTCCCGTATCACAGAGATATGGGAATACTCCCACAAGTTTCCCACCAGCAGGAACACAAACTTGGGAATCTCAACCACCGATTACAAACACTATAGGAGGACTCTGCATATGCAATGGCTTTTTGCAGTCAGACCTGAGCTCATCCTGCTGCTTCAGAGGACATGACCTAACTCCATCTAAAAGCATTTTTCTTTCACTGACATTTATTGATCACTCTCTTCCCAGCATAGGCAGAGGACCACAGACCCACCCACCCTGTCAGTGCCAAACTCTATTAGTTTCCACAGTGTTTAAATTTGGAAAACGACTTAAAAAAATTGAAGTTGAGGTTCATTGCCTGAGGAAGTTTCCCATATGTCACAGGCAACTGTAAGAGTAATGCCGCAACAATATGCCCCCAAATTATTTAAGAAAATAATTTAGATTTATTCACGAGAGTGTCTGTGAATAATTTTGAATAATGAAGTCAGGAGTGGAATGCTAATCTGCCTGCAAAACCTCCCAACAGAAGGCAAAATGAAATTAGAATGCAGTACTCATTAAGAATTCTTCTAGCCAGGGCTAGATATGCCACTTCAATTAACTGGCAAATATTTGATTAGCCATGGTATAGATGGAATGATTTACTAGTATTTTTGCCGGCCACGGACAATTTCTCGTTCTGATTACTATGTATTTCTTTTTTCAATTCCGCTATCCAGGGATTTTTGGACAAGGGCTGAGAGGAAAGGCCGGCTGCGAGAGATGGCGCTGTGGGACAGCAGTCACTGCTGCCTCCTACTAGCCAAATTCTTTCAATTTTGGCTTTTTCCTGTCCAGGGATAAGGAGCTCAAACTTCCTCTTCCTAGAATGTTTTTTTCTTGCCAAAAGCAATTTCTTTTTCAGCTTCAGAGGTGTGCACGTTTCATTACTCATTCTTTCTTTTGGAGGTGCTGACAATCTGATGCAACTTCCATTTACTAATCTCTGCATTTATTTACTACAGACATAAACCAGAGCTAAATTCTCATCTCCTTTACAAGCTGTGAGCTGCAACTATTGCTATACTGCTTTTTGGAGACAGCATGCTCTTATCTAGCTCTTTGCAGCCTGGGCTAAGAGTGCACTGGTCAGACAGAGCCAAGCTGGAAGTTAGCAATCCAGTGGACCAGACTGACTACTGGTAATTTTTATGAGATACCTATTTACACCTTCCTTTCAGCCTCAATATATCATCTAAGAATTCATTAACTTTCATTTTATTTGTTGCGGGGTGTTGGTTTTGTTTATTTGGGGGTTTTTGGTGGGGTTTTTATTTGTTTCTTTTTTAAATAAAACTGCTTGCTGAGTATTACTTATTTTCTACTCAGTTTTGTTGCTTCTGAAGAAGTTGCTGCCCTACTCAGCATCAAGCCATTCCCTCTGGCCAAAACAAATATTTTTTTTATCCACAAACAACAAACCAAAGGCTCACTTCAGTTTGCCTTGGATAAATACTCAAAGAAACTTAACATAAGGAAACAATTGCAATGTTGATTTAGCTTTAGTCGGTTTAGCAGAATTATATCCTGATTGGTAAAGAATTATCCCTTTCTTAACAATGACCAAAACATCAAATATACTGCCTATCAAACATATATGCACTAACTGCTGTGGCTAAGAACAGACTCCAAATACCAGATTAATCACCTCATATTACAGATATATTAAAAAAGCTTATGTAGCCACACACTTCCTAAGATACCATTGGGTAAACCAAGCAAAACCCAGTCCATTGCTCAGCACTCAGGGGCATACGTAGAGGGAGAGGAGTGCAATCCTTCACCTTTTATTTCGGTCTAGCTGTTTGTCCAGACTTGGGAGTTTATTCTCTGGACTTGGCATGTACACTCAAATGGAAAGAAATCTGTCCTTCAAGCAAAGCACTTCATCTCAAGCTAAGGTAGCTTTTTACTAGCACACAGTTAATTTAGGAAGAGATGACTCAGATATCCAGATGTCCCTGTATCTCTGAAGTGACTATGAAGGCAGTAGATTGGACCAAGTCACACACTGGCATTTACATTTTATGCATAGAAAGCAGTGCAGAGAGCTCTTTCATTACCAGCATTCATGCTGGGTCCAGCAAAACTGGATCTAGACTACAAGAAGTATCCCCACACTCTGTCAGTTTGAATCTGTGTTTGCAACTACTGATAACTCAGGGGGTTACCTTCTATCCAACTTAATTGAATGAGTCAAGTGGAGTCCATAACAAGATACCTAGCATACTTGGGCTAATTCATTTCCAGTTCTGGATCTGGAGCTAAAGATCCCTTGCATGATGAGCTTCCTGTTAATAATATGGATGGTGGCAACCTAGTTCATCCTCCAGGTTTACTGACAACATATCTGGATTGGCACTTAACTGGCTCTGCAAACATACCCTTTCTAGTTCTCAGTCGCTTTCTGCCAAGGACTGTCCTCTCTGGGATAGCTAACCTCTCTAAGCTATTGCCCTCTTCAGAGCTGCTATGAAAATCAGTTACCATTTGGCACAAGAAATTTATCCAAAGGCATTAAAATGAGTATGGCAAAGGAAGGCACTATGACAGTAGTAGACCTGTAAAGAGCTTTTGAAGATCTGAGCTTTACCTGTGTTCTGTGCCAAATAACTGATGCCCTGGAGTGGCCCAGCTTGTTTCGACAAGGTCCTTTGTCGTAATGTATAAGAAGAAAATCATCCTACAAAATATTAAATGAAAAAGTAGACAATAAATAGAAGTACAAACTCTTCTTCAAGTTATAAAGCATTATTTCCTAAGAACTTATAACCAGGAATTGCATAGGAAGATACAAGCTTAGTAAAGTGGATATGGCCAGGTCCAACCTTTCCAAAGTGCTTTGTTTACAGTTAAAGTGTCTTCACAAACAGGTTTGCTTAGCAAGTGTTATAGATCTACAATGAATTCTTCTCCCAAAGGCTCTCAAGCTGCATATTTAAATGCTAGCATGGAGTTTAGCAAGAGGATCCAAGAAGATAAACCGACCACTGCATATATCTTGCACACACACAGAAAGGGCAAAAGAAAAGGAATACTTGTACCGCAGACTTTCCAAAGTTGGAAGAAGAAAAGGGTAATACAGAATTTTGATAAATTA
The DNA here is from genome assembly GCF_004027225.2 of Strigops habroptila. NCBI lineage: Eukaryota > Metazoa > Chordata > Aves > Psittaciformes > Psittacidae > Strigops > Strigops habroptila. The sequence continues at coordinate 46,057,482 of NC_044282.2, read as the reverse complement.
TGTCCCTATCTGACCTTTTACAAACCAGCCAAGATAGCAGGCCTAGTACCAATGGAACGCCGTTTTTTAACTGAGCATGTAAGAAGCCTGAGACTTAAGGACCGTTAGTAAAGCATTCAAATGGGACAACCACAGGATCTGAATAGCTTTCAGGAGCCTAAAACATTTCCTTTGCTATTGTTAACAATGTTGTAATATAAAACAGATGGCATGGAAACAGATGCTGTATGTTGTATATACGCTGATCCTTGGGCATGATAACAGGCTGATTTTTAAAATAACGTAAACATATGACAGCAGCAGCTTATAGACTGACAAATTCCTGATGCTAGAACACTGTATTCTTTTTCATATGTCAGATCTATTTCTTGTCCCACAGAATACAATGAACAGTAAACAAATCTGACTGCTAGTCTCCTGCATTGTGACGCACCAAATCTAGAGTTTGTCTGTTAAACTTCCACAGACTAAGAACATTGCTATGCTTACCCGGTAACTCCTTCACGAAGAGGAACACTGGAAAGTCATTACTAAGTGAAGTAATATAAAGCAAAAAAAAGAAAGAAAAAAAAAAGGCAATACCTCTCCTCCATGTTAGTTTCCACGCAAAGATTGCAAACAGAATATTTTCATAAAATTTTATTTTTTCATAACTATTTACTGACTCACATAGGCAAAATGCTAAGATCACACAGGTCAGACAAGTAAAACAGACCATAGAAATCCTATCAAATTACCAGAATCAGCTTTGGTAGGTTGCAGTCCACCAAGTTGGGCAGAAGCTAGTGAACTACTGTTTAACTGATTAACAAGACAGCTGGATGGCAAAGCAATGAACTTCTAAGATTCTGAGAACCAGAGTGCATGGCATGTACTCACATCAAGAGATTCCAGGCAGTACCAGCAAAAAGCATGTTTGCAGTTCTTACACATCATTTGGGCACAGCCTTCATCTCGTTCAATGTAAACTTTACACTTTGGACAGCGTTTGATTGGGGCATCATCTTCTTCCATTTTAAAAACTGAACTGTGGGACAGAATGAGAAATTAGTAAGATGTGTGGCTGTGCCAGTTTAGAGAAGAACATGTAAGAACTGTACTAAGAAGGTGAGCCTACTTTTTCATTTAAAAAAAAAAAAAAAAAAGAGAAATTACTAGAGATCCAGGTATTGAACTCACTTTTACTAATTAGCTATTTTGGCTATACTCCATTTTTCAAACATATCTCAAGAAAAAAATGTTTAGTAACTACAGTGCCTATGTAACATTCAGGACATTTTCTTTACCGCATAGTTTACCAACTGTTTTTGTTATCTATTGATAGTAATAGATATTAAGACAGCTTTCTCCTGTTCACACCTAAATGCTTTGTATGTCTAGATCGTTTTCCTCCTTTGTTCCTCAGAAGAGGAAGTAGTCCCTGAATGACAAAGCAAGCCCAGACCACATTCCTTCAGACTGGGGCGCCAGAGATAGATTGCCTGTCTCCTTGAGGATCCTCCCTAGGAATTTCCCTCCATATGGGGAATCATGAGGTTTGGAGAGCATGCTGTTCTTTCAGAGTTGATCTCTTTGTCTCTAGCACTATCCTAACCAGCCACTGTTCATGAGTTAGGGTCAGCACCGCTTCTCCTCATCTTGCATGACTGTGCAAAACCATAGGACGTTCTCTCATACAGTGGGCACAACACAGAGGAATGTGGAAACACTGGAAGAACATTTATTTCCCTTGAGTATCTTTCTACCATATGCAGATTTTTGCACACTAACAACCAAAATGTACCTTAACAAATGACACTTCCAGCAGCTACTGCCAGTGGGAGATACAAGAACGACTGATGAGGAAGCAATAATTTGCTGGAAAACAGGAATGACCCTTGATTGATTGCTTTGCCCAGTGGCAGGATAAAAGGACACACACTTGTTGATCACACTACAGGCAACTGTATTACAGAAAAATGCTTTGAAGCCATAAACTGTATATGAAACTCCAAACACACAGTAGCACAAAATGCTAATGGCACATTATGCTCTAAAATAATGGAAAAATAAACTTCATGGAGTAAAAAATGAAGTGTGAAATAAAACCTGAAAGCAACCAAAACACTAAGGAAAACAGATTTTTACCTTGCCACGAAGTTTAGTGAGCTGCAGTTCTGGTCAAGCACACACAAAAAGCATGTGCAAAAGTTACTACATTTGACCAAGAACACATCATGACATCATCATAGTTAGTCATCTGTTACAGCAAAGCTTGAAAGAAGGCAAGTTATGAATAGCTAAGTCCAAGGCTGGCCAAGCCCAGATATTATGTGGTCCACATGCACAATGACCTTTCTTACTCACTGGCTTCAGTATGCCACTGGAAACGGCTTGAAATGGAACTTAAGATCATTGGCCAAATACGCAGCAGTTAGGACGATTGACAGGGTATCCTAAAAAAAATCACTGTCTGGCATGATGTTACCAACCTTCATGCTGTCCAGAATAGCAGCAGCAAGATCTTCTCTGAAGGGAAGCTCATGAGCTGCCTGGATGTTGTATTTTTCCCACTGGGGCAAAAGGGCAAAGGCTGAAGCAGCTCCTTAAGTGTTTTGCTGGGAATGGTGGCAAGGAGTGAGGCTGCCAAGAGCTATCCAATTTTGGAATACAGCATTAAAAGAACAGGAATGACTAAGTGAAGGAAGTGGCTTTAAAACAAAGTATCAGGGAAATGCCTCTTTACTATTCATATTCCAGTTTGTTCAAAGATGGAGTGTTCTGTTTCTAAATGACTGATCTTTTGCAATACTTTACCTTGTTTCTCCTGGAAGAAAAGAGATTGGCATGTTCTCTTGACAGCCTTGACCTGGATGCCAATTAGATTTGCAAGCAGAGCAGAACTCAATGTCGCAGGCTTTGCACTGGACCAGCTGGGGGTCCTGTGGGCTTGATTCCTGGAGCTGGCAAACTGCCTGGCAAGTAGAGGACGGACACCAAGTCCGACATGGATCCAAAAGCACTTCTGCAAAGGGACATAAAAGAACAAAATTCAGCGGTGGTTACAAGACCAGCCTTCTATAACAATATAATCCAGCTAAGGTTGACTGGCAGGGCATTTGAAGACACACATTTTCAAAAGAAACCCTTTAATTTATGCTACCCGCTGAAGACATAAATCTGGCCGGCTTTGCAAACAGGCACCAAACTGAACTGAGTTTCCCGAGTTTGAATTGCCCACTTTCGTTCACTGAACTAAACTTGCTCTGAGAATAAGATGTTGCATTTTTCTTCAGTTGTATCTCAAGTTAAACAGAGCATATACTATGCAGGTATAACCCATCAGAAAGTGTTTTTACAGTGCCTTGCCCATTAGGACTCTATTTCAAGTTGGCTTCTGCCCTAATGTAACCATGTGATTAACAACAGCATAAGACTATTAAAATTGCAGCCCTTTCTTGGAGGCTGCATACTGGCAAGTCATTACATGTTTCAAAGCCCACTGATGTCAATAAAAACCTACCAATGACTTCAGTGGCTTCTAGGCTGGGTCCTGCCCTCAGCAAACCTTACTGTAAGTTCTCATCAGCCATACAGTTCCATATCCCCATAGGCACACAGTCAGCTTATACCCTCATAAAAATTAACAAGGTTCATGTTATTTCACAAAGAAGTGCCTAGTAATTCTGCACCAGATGGCATCACAGGGGATAACCGCGGCTCCATAAAAGGGGTCAGTCTACCCCCCCAGCCCCTGGAGTACTGGTCATCAACTTAAACAGCAAAACTCAAAATAGAAGTCACTCCCTCCCTTACAGAGCAATATAATACACAGCAATTTTCCTTCCTTAATTCAATCTCAGAATGTTGCAGTTCTGGGAATCATGCAGTCAAGAACAGAATCAATTTTAGGGTTCTTTTGTTGGGGTTGTTTGTGGGTTTTTCAGTGTTTTGTTGTTGTTGCTTTGTTTTGCGATGACCAAATGATTAATGCATAATGCTACTGCATGAGCATGTGCAGAGCCAGACTCTGATCTATGGGATCGTTCTGGAGTGATATACCATTCTCACAGCCTTGCAATGGGTAGCGTTACATGTGTTACCTCTTTCAAACTGTAGCTTCTTATACCTTTGCATGATTTCTGACGCAACCATGCACTCAATCTGTTGAACAAAGGAAAAGACAAATTTCCAATTAGGAACAGCAATAATCTAAGGTATTTTCAACAAATGGAGACAAAATACGTGACATTTAGAGGGTATTAAAAATGTATGTTGGCAACAATGGCAGCTGTAAGACTTGCAGTAAAAGCGTACCTCATTTTCTTGCAGATGACCTCGCTTTGGGCAGGCAGCATCAGGGCAACTGATTGCTGTTTCTAGACCTTCTTTGATCAAAAGCTCCACATACTGTTTTAGGCACTGTAAGAAAGCCAAAGACTGAGTTAACAATCCTACCAAGAATAAACCAGTCGCTATTTTAACAGCTTTCCTTTGAAATGAGAATTCTTTGAAAATACAAATACTACTGTCCCCTTTCACAGCCATGGGCCATGCTCACAGCTTTTGCCACAGTTATGCCTTTAAATAGATGTCCTGGGTTCAGCTATAGCAGTCATTTTTCTCCTTCTTAGTAGCTGGTGCAGTGCTGTGTTTTTTAACTTTCAGCCTGGGAACAACGCTGATAACACTGATGTTTTTAGTTGTTGCTAAGTAATGTTTATTCCAACCAAGGACTTTCTCAGTCTCATGCGTTGCCAGGGAGGAGGGGAAGCCGGGCGGAAGCAGAGACAGGACACCTGACCCAAACTAGCCAAAGGGGTATTCCATACCACAGCACGTCATGCCCAGTATATAAACCGGGGGGAGTTACCCGGAAGGCCTGATCACTGCTCGGGTCGGGCTGGGTATCGGTCGGCGGGTGGTGAGCAATTGTATCCTCTCCCTTTGTTATTTCACTAATCGTTATTATCATTGGTGGTAGCAGTAGTGGTTTTGTATTATACCTTAGTTGCGGGACTGCTCTTATCTCAACCCGTGGGAGTTACATTCTTCCCATTCTCCTCCCCATCCCTCCGGGAGCGGGGGGAGGAAGAAGGGGGGAGGGGCGGAGTGAGCGAGCGGCTGTGTGGTTCTGAGTTACCGGCTGGGCTCAAACCACGACAGTTCTTTTTGGCGCCCAACGTGGGGCACGAAAGGTTGAGATAACGACAGATCTGACCAGAGTGTGTTTAATCATATTTGTGATAAGCATTCATTGTTACTACTCGTCACAATGGTGATTATTTGGCGCTCAGACTTGTTGCGCTTGATCTCAGAGTTTCAGCATGTTGTACCTTACTTACAGCCACTATTTGCTGTTTTAGTGTTTATCGGCTGGGGGGCCTGGGCTAAGGTTCTTGTTTCACTGTACTTCATGGTAATGACTTGTAATACAATAGACTCATTGATCATGAAACTGGTCTGGTTTGTGCTTCCAGCATGGCCATCACCTCTATACATTGGGAGGTATATAATGAAATATTTTAGCAATTGCATATCTTTTTTTTCCTCCTCGGGGGGTAAACTTACGAAGGAAGCATTCTCTTTCACCCCCCGTTCCCCCACCAGCCTATTTGCAACAGCAGTTGAGAGTTCTGAAGGTTTTAGGTGGCCTTTGAGTACCCTTGAAACCTGCCTGCTGATTGTGCTGGGGATCAGCATGTTGGCAAACATATGGAGTGTGTTTTACCCACGGCCATCCCGTCGTAGGAACATCCTATTTCGTTTAATGTCAAAAATTCAGCAGTATCAGGTTCGAATCTGGTCTAGGGTTAGACGACGATATAGGAGGACCACCAAGAGATTTTCCCTGAGGCTGGACAGTTATGAGTGGCAGGGTGTGTGGGATAGTATGGGCAAGTACCTAGGCCAGTGGGCCCCTCCAGTGCTTTGGAACTTCACCACTGAACAAGTGCAACATCCGGAAAAACTAGTAAAACACTTAAACGAGGTGTGCTGTCGTCCTGGTTATACCAGAGAGGGACAAATCTTGGCAACGTGCTGGGGCTTGGCCTATGCCTATAGAGCCCTGCTCAACACTATCCAGCACCTTCAAAGGGAAAAAAATGTCTCTGGATCTGATGGCAAAGCAACAGACAACGCAGCTATGCCAACTACAAGCACAGCAGCTACTCAGACCCTGACCACAACAGTCAACACAGCTACTCCAAGTACAGCAGCTACATCAACCCCAGTGACAAGCACAACAGCTACTCAAACCCTGACCACAACAGACAATGCAACTACTCCAACTTCAAATACAGCAGTTACACCAACCCCAGTGACAAGCACAACAGCTACTCAAACCCCGACAGCAACAGACAATGTGGCTACTCCAAGCACCGCAGCCACACCAACCCCAGTGACAAGCACAGTAGCTACTCAAACCCCGACAGCAACAGACAATATAGCTACTCCAAGCACCGCAGCTACACCAACCCCAGTGACATGCACAGTAGCTATTCAAACCCCGACAGCAACAGACAATATGGCTACTCCAAGCACCGCAGCTACACCAACCCCAGTGACAAGCACAGTAGCTACTCAAACCCCGACAGCAACAGATAATGCAGCTGTTGGTGTTACTCAACTCCCAAGCACAACAGCTGCACCAACCCCAGCAATAGACATTGCAACCACTCCAATCCTAGTGGCAGACACTGCAGCCACTCCAACCACAGTGACAAACACTGCAGCTAAACCAAATGTCCAGTTTGTGACAATGTCTGTTGCCCCTGTAAGCAAAAGCAGACGAAAGGCACAAAGAGCAACCCGCGAAGCGAAGAAAGATGAAGACCCAGTGCCATTACTACATGCAACAGCACCTGAACAAGAGTTACTACTACGTGGGTCAGAGGAAGAGGAAGAAGAAGAAGAGGTCACTTCTCGACCCCGGACCTCAACCGAACTGTGGAATATGCGAAAAGATTTCACCCGTCTTCCAGGGGAGCACATTGTCACCTGGTTGCTCCGGTGCTGGGACAATGGGGCCGACGGTCACGAACTAGAAGGTAGGGAAGCCAAGCAGCTGGGATCACTTGCTAAGGAAGGAGGAATTGACAAAGCGATTGCAAGAGAGAAGCGAGCCCTCAGTCTTTGGAGGCGGCTCCTGGCAGCTGTGAAGGAAAGGTTTCCCTACAAAGACGATATTACGAATCGCTCAGCCAACTGGACCACGATAGAGAAAGGCATCCAGTCCCTGAGGGAATCAGCCATTATAGAGATGATCTATCGTAGGCCGGATTCCAGGAACACATCCGTAGACCCAGATGAAGTCGAATGTACACGACCCATGTGGCGGAAACTTACACGGAGTGCGCCATCCTCATATGCCCACACGTTGGCATCAATGACCTGGAATGACGGAGTATCACCAACAGTGGATTTCCTGATTCGTCAACTCCGAGAGTTCGAAGACAATCTCACCCCTTCCATCATTTCAGCTGTGGAAAAACTGTCCCAGGAGTTCAAACAATTGAGAGACGATTTATCCGATCTATCCAGCTCTCCACGCGTACCAACCCATGTCTCAGCTATCAACAGAAGGCGCCCTACTGCTCGAGAAAGAAAATATAGGAGGTACACGCCACGGGCCACCCTATGGTTTTACCTGTGGGATCACGGAGAAGACATGAGAAAGTGGGATGGAGAACCTACTTCAGCTCTGGAGCAACGGGTGCGTGAACTGAAGAGGAGAACAATGGTCAAGGATGATCCTCCCAGGAAAGCTGCTGCTCCAGTCTCTGGCGAGCAGTTTCCCAGATGGAGCGAAAGAGCTGATTTTACTCCAGCTCCTGTGATAAGGAATACTAATCCCTTTCTACAAGACAGAAGTGGAGAATTTTGTGATCACTATTAGAGGGGCCCTGCCTCCAGCCAGGTGGAGGAGAGGGATAATCGGGTTTACTGGACTGTGTGGATCAGATGGCCTGGCACATCAGTCCCACAGAAGTATAAGGCTCTAGTAGATACCGGTGCACAGTGTACTCTGATGCCATCAAGGTATCAAGGGGTGAAACCCATTTCTATTTCTGGAGTGACAGGAGGATCCCAAGCGTTAACTATGCTGGAAGCTGAAATCAGCCTGACTGGGAGGAAGTGGCAAAAGCACCCCATTGTAACTGGTCCAGGGGCTCCATGCATCCTTGGCATAGACTATCTCAGGAGAGGGTACTTCAAAGACCCAAAAGGGTATAGATGGGCTTTTGGTATCGCTGCCTTGGAGACAGAGGAAATTAAGCAGCTGTCCACCTTACCCGGTCTCTCAGAGGATCCTTCTGTTGTGGGGTTGCTGAAGGTCGAAGAACAACAAGTGCCAATTGCGACCACAACAGTGCACCGGCGGCAATATCGCACCAACCGAGACTCCTTGATTCCCATCCATAAGCTGATCCGCCAACTGGAGAGCCAAGGAGTGATCAGCAGGACCCGCTCACCCTTTAATAGCCCCATATGGCCAGTGCAAAAGTCTAATGGAGAGTGGAGATTAACAGTAGACTATCGTGGCCTGAACGAAGTCACACCACCATTGAGTGCTGCCGTACCGGACATGTTAGAACTTCAGTATGAACTGGAGTCAAAGGCAGCCAAGTGGTATGCCACAATTGACATTGCCAATGCATTTTTCTCGATCCCTTTGGCAGCAGAATGCAGGCCACAGTTTGCTTTCACTTGGAGGGGCGTCCAGTACACTTGGAACCGACTGCCCCAGGGGTGGAAACACAGCCCTACCATCTGCCATGGATTGATCCAGACTGCACTGGAACAGGGGCAAGCTCCAGAACACCTGCAATACATTGATGACATCATCGTGTGGGGTGATACAGCGGAAGAAGTTTTTGAGAAAGGGAGGAAAATAATCCAAATCCTGCTGAAGGCCGGTTTTGCCATAAAACGGAATAAGGTCAAGGGACCTGCACAGGAGATTCAATTTTTGGGAATAAAATGGCAAGATGGACGCCGCCAGATCCCCACAGACGTGATCAACAAGATAACAGCAATGTCTCCACCAACTAACAAGAAAGAAACACAAGCTTGCTTAGGTGTTGTGGGGTTCTGGAGAATGCACATCCCAAATTACAGTCTGATTGTAAGCCCTCTCTACCACGTGACCCGGAAGAAGAATGATTTCAAATGGGGCCCTGAGCAACAACAAGCCTTTGAACAAATTAAACGAGAAATAGTTCATGCAGTAGCCCTTGGACCAGTCCGGGCCGGGCCAGATGTGAAAAATGTGCTCTATACCGCAGCTGGGGAGAATGGTCCTACCTGGAGCCTCTGGCAGAAAGCTCCAGGGGAGACTCGAGGTCGACCCCTTGGCTTTTGGAGTCGGGGATATAAAGGATCCGAGGCCAGCTACACTCCCACTGAAAAAGAGATACTGGCAGCCTATGAAGGGGTTCGAGCTGCCTCAGAAGTGATTGGAACTGAAGCGCAGCTCCTCCTGGCACCCCGGTTGCCTGTGCTGGGCTGGATGTTCAAAGGCAGGGTCTCCTCTACACATCATGCAACTGATGCTACATGGAGTAAGTGGGCCGCACTAATTACACAACGAGCTCGAATAGGAAATCCCAGTCGTCCAGGAATTCTAGAAGTCATCATGGACTGGCCAGAAGGCAAAGATTTTGGGATGTCACCAGAAGAGGAGGCGACGCGTGCTGAAGAGGCCCCACCATATAATGAACTGTCAGAGAGTGAAAAGCAATATGCCTTGTTTACTGATGGGTCCTGCCGTATTGTGGGAAAGCATCGGAGATGGAAGGCAGCTGTGTGGAGTCCCCTGCGACAAGTTGCAGAAACTGCTGAGGGAGAGGGTGAATCGAGTCAATTTGCAGAGGTGAAAGCCATCCAGCTGGCCTTGGACATTGCTGAACGAGAAAAATGGCCAGTACTTTATCTCTATACTGACTCATGGATGGTGGCAAATGCCCTGTGGGGGTGGTTGCAGCAATGGAAGCAGAGCAACTGGCAACGCAGAAGTAAACCCATCTGGGCTGCTGCATTGTGGCAAGATATCGCTGCTCGGGTGCAGAACCTGGTGGTGAAGGTACGCCACGTAGATGCTCATGTACCCAAGAGTCGGGCCACTGAGGAACACCAGAATAACCAGCAAGTGGATAAAGCTGCTAAGATTAAAGTGGCTCAGATGGACTTGGATTGGCAACATAAGGGTGAATTATTTTTAGCCCGGTGGGCCCATGACACCTCAGGCCATCAAGGCAGAGATGCAACATATAGATGGGCTCGTGATCGAGGGGTGGACTTAACGATGGACACTATTGCCCAGGTTATTCACGAATGTGAAACATGTGCTGCAATTAAGCAAGCCAAGCGGTTAAAGCCTCTCTGGTATGGAGGACGATGGCTGAAGTACAAATATGGGGAGGCCTGGCAGATTGACTATATCACACTCCCACCAACCCGTCAAGGCAAGCGCTATGTGCTTACCATGGTGGAAGCAACCACCGGCTGGCTGGAAACATACGCTGTGTCCCATGCCACTGCCCGGAACACTATCCTGGGCCTTGAGAAACAAGTCTTGTGGCGACACGGCACCCCAGAGAGAATTGAGTCAGACAATGGGACTCATTTCCGGAACAACCTCATAGACACTTGGGCCAAAGAGCATGGCATTGAGTGGGTATACCACATCCCCTACCATGCACCAGCCTCTGGGAAAATCGAACGGCACAATGGGCTGTTAAAAACTACACTGAGAGCAATGGGTGGTGGGACTTTCAAACACTGGGATACACATTTACCAAAAGCCACCTGGTTGGTCAACAGTAGGGGATCTGCCAACAGGGCTGGCCCAGCCCAATCAGAACTTTTACGTACTGTAGAGGGGGATAAAGTTCCTGTGGTGCACATAAAGAATTTGTTGGGGAAGACAGTCTGGGTTATTCCTGCTTCAGGTAAAGGCAAACCCACTCGTGGGGTTGCTTTTGCTCAGGGACCTGGATATACTTGGTGGGTAATGCGGGAAGATGGGGAAGTCCGATGTGTACCTCAAGGGGATTTGATTTTGGGGGAAAACAGCCAATGAACTCAATTGTACGCTGTTGCCTGCTCTATAACACTTTTATAGCCCACCAGCTAGATATCTTCAGGTCACCAGCCATTGACCCTGACTTCCCTCCGATCATCACCTCAACAAAGAATGAATTTTGAGGAAACCAGGCGAGCTCAGCAGTGACCAGATGAGTTTGGCGGTATCATCAGCAGGCAACAACCCAACACTACGTACCGTCCCTCCTGCCCTGAAAGACTATTACAAGAGATGGAGCCTGACATCATGGACTGGATGAGTTCAGCAATTTTACAGGGATTGGTCCATGGACTAGGGAACGATATCTTTCTCTGTGTGTGGGTGTGGGTGTATATATATGTGTATATATGGGACAGGGGTGATGGTGTGCTGAGAGATGTGGGATCTGAGCATGACGTGAATGGTATGGAATAAGGGGTGGATACTGTCCTGGGTTCAGCTATAGCAGTCATTTTTCTCCTGCTTAGTAGCTGGTGCAGTGCTGTGTTTTTTAACTTTCAGCCTGGGAACAACGCTGATAACACCGATGTTTTTAGTTGTTGCTAAGTAATGTTTATTCCAACCAAGGACTTTCTCAGTCTCATGCTTTGCCAGGGAGGAGGGGAAGCCGGGAGGGAGCAGAGACAGGACACCTGACCCAAACTAGCCAAAGGGGTATTCCATACCACAGCACGTCATGCCCAGTATATAAACCGGGGGGAGTTACCCGGAAGGCCCAGATCACTGCTCGGGTCGGGCTGGGTATCGGTCGGCGGGTGGTGAGCAATTGTATCCTCTCCCCTTGTTATTTCACTAATCGTTATTATCATTGGTGGTAGCAGTAGTGGTTTTGTGTTATACCTTAGTTGCGGGACTGCTCTTATCTCAACCCGTGGGAGTTACATTCTTCCCATTCTCCTCCCCATCCCTCCGGGAGCGGGGGGAGGAAGAAGGGGGGTGGGGGGAGTGAGCGAGCGGCTGTGTGGTTCTGAGTTACCGGCTGGGCTCAAACCACGACACACAACAAATCATGTCTGTCAGAGTCCCCTTCCCTGTGTCTCCTATTCAACTGAGACAACAGGTCTATTTTTTATTTATTTATTTTTTTTTTAGGAAAACAGATATCCAATAATAGGTATCTTGAAAAGTGTTGCATGTGCAAAAAATCCACGTGACAAATTACTCTTCCTTTTTATCAGTAGGGATTTAAAGAAGAGAACTCTTCACTTAGTAGATGTTTGACTTACAGAAGGTTTCTAAGGCTCATTTATAGTTCTGCAGGGCAGGTAGTGGAGCAATTCAAGAGAACCACTAGCAGCAGCAATCACAGCAGGCTGAGCTCTGCAAGAACCAGATCCTAGGTCGTGTGCCTTGGCAAACTGTGATTTCAGCTGTAGAGAGGTATTAGAGTTGCTATAATGACAGTGTTGGCTTTCCCTTTTCCCCTCCATTTGCAGATGCCAAGTGTGGATTAAAATGAAAATGCATACATTTTTAATGCCAGCACTTAGCACTTATAGAAAGTACTTTTCAAGCTGAATGAGCTTTGTCATCATTAATCATTAATGTGGTTAATTCTCCTCTTCAACCTGTTTGGGACTATTTCCAAAGCCTATTCGATTTGTTTCCCCTTCCGCACATCTTCCAAGGAATGTCATGGTTCATCCCTGCTATGAGCAGTGTCCAAGGCCTTCCCCTTCCCCATATGTGGCACTGGCCCTTACTTCCTCAAAACCAGCATGGCCAAAGTGCACTTCTTATGCTACACCTTCTGGGAACACAGATGTTATCTCAAGGCCAAGAATTATCACTCTAAATTAGGCAGAGGATAAAACACCCTGTTCACGTAAGACTTTCACTCCAGGGATTTCTTGGGTGGAGAAGGAGCAACTCAAAGTGGTTGCAGGGGAATTTGAAGCACAGGGTACCTGTGGCTTCTCTTGGGAGCAGACACAAGACGTGCCACTTGTGCCTGTAAATTTTAAACTGGCTACAGTACTGGAAACGCACCAGCATGCAAGCAAAATTCCAGGAGGATTAGGTACTCAGTTACATACTATGAAAAATTCATTACAAAACAGGTAAAAAAGATGACAAATGAATTGTTGCTCATTTTCTATGCAGCTTATAGTTGAACCCATCCTGGAAGAAAATATCTTTATACTCCTTCCATTAAGGCAATAAAGCACTATACAGGATGAACAAAAAATGTGGGAGTGTAACTCAACGCAAACAACTTTCAAAATGAACTGTATGATATAGTTTTTTTCACAGAAAACAGGAGCTGAAATTAGGTACCTAAGGTCTGAAGTAAGAATAAGGTCACAAGATACCCTTCTTGTACACTGACCCTTATAAAACCATTATGCTGGGGAGCATCTTTAGTCTTCCTTTGAAGGACCTGTGTCAATGGAAAGTTGCTTTTATTTGAAGCAATACTTTTGCTAAATTCCACTTCTTCCTTTCTTAAAAAAACTCCAAAAACTCACTGTATTTCAGTAATAAAATAAGTAAATGATATTTAAAGTAAGTCACACTTGGATATACTCTAAACCTGTCAAAAATTGATGGTTGTTATTCTGTACATTTCCGCTTACATGCTTAATCTGATATAATGAAACGAGGGTAAGACTTAGCATTGCACAAAAAAATAACTCTTTGCTGAATTTAGTTCGTACGAGGAAGCACTTCCTTTGCACTCAGTTTTGTACTTCATTTCTGCACTCTAACAATCTTCACCTGGAACAATGAAGACATGCCTAGAGGGATGGAGGACCTCTCCTATGAGGAAAGGCTAAGAGAGTGGGTTGTTCAGCCTGGAGAAGAGAAAGGTCTGGGGAGACCTTATTGTGGCCTTTCAGTTCTTAAAAGGGGCCTATAAGAAAGATGTCAGTTTATACGAATAGTTAGGCAAGTTACTCTAGTTTATATTGCAGTTGCAATAAGTGAACAGGTAATGGTAGTAGTTTAGGTTTCTGTTCAGCATGCATATTTTCAGCATACCAAATGCCTCAGGGTAGCAAAATAACAATTATCATATGATGGAACCCTAGAACACTACTAAGATTGTTTGGTTCCTTAACTATACAGATCACAGAATGGTTTGGATTGGAAGGGACCTTAAAGATCATCTAGTTCCAACCCGCTGCCATGGGCAGGGACACCTTCCACTAGACCAGGTTGCTCAAAGCCCCGTCCAACCTGGCCTTGAACGCTGCCAGGGATGAAGCAAATGAACCAAGCTTTTCCTCCCATCCCTCGCATCCTCCAGGCAATTTTCTGCGTGCCAGCCCCAGCGGGCAGCACAAGCCCAAACACAGGCTGCTACCTGGGACCCAGCCCTGCCCCGCGGCCGTGCCCGGAGGCTGCGTGGTAGCTCACGGTGACCATCCTGCTTTTCCCCCGTAGAGTCGTCCTCCTTCCCCCCCACCCGCCACACGTACGTGTCACCCTCACCAACCCCACACAGGGTTTGGCTCAATGAAGCACCGTCCGCGCTGCTGCGAGGGACCCTCCACGGCACAGGGCCGGGCACCACTCCCGCAGCAGCTCAATCCCGGAGCCCCCACCAAGAGACCCGCGGTGCCGCCGCGCCCAAGTGTTCGGCAGAGCCCGCCGGCGCCGCGGGAAAGCGCACCTTGGCCCCGCCCCCAGATCTATACATTAACATCCGTTTTACAACTTCACGTATTTTTAAATTAAAAGGCTATAGCAATATACCACCGTATATGAATGTTATACAGGGAATCCCATGAAAACTGCCATACAGCTTGTAATTTTCTGTGGACGAGTTAGGAATGCAAAAAAATAATCCTGTATTATTTTCTTAACTGCTTCTAGGTGGACTTTGTCAAAAAGCAGACTTCTGACTGCACTAGTGCTGCAGATGCAAGTGCCAAGTCATATGGGAAATTTTATAAATAAGTCAATGGGTTTGGAAAGGCCGGAAAAGCATGACAGGATTGCAGAGCCAAGAATATCATCAAGATATCATTTGATTTATTTCTTAAAACTTTAAATGTATTTTAGTGCTGGCACTAGGCCACAGCCATCCCAAAACAGAATGTGCACTACAAGCAAAATCATCACATGCTGGTATTGGTGAAACATTTAAAAAAAGCAAACACCTACTGATAAAATCGAAAAGGAAAAAAGAAATAAAAAGAAAGAAATCTAACATTTACCAAATTCTGAAACAGAAAGGGAATTCATTTTTTACAATGCATTTGGTAAAGGTGAATATTATATGTAGATGAAGACAGTTGCTATCGCAACAAATATTGACCAGGTAAATAACCCTTCACCTTGGCCTGACAATCACTAAGAGCTTTGCACTGCACTTCAGGAACACAAGGAAAGGCTGACATACTTTTTCAATAAGGGAGATTTTTTTTTAATTTTTTTGAACCCCAAAATCTGATTCTAAGATTAGTGAGCCTCAGTTTCAATGCACAGAGGGAAAATGGAAAATAATACTGGGAAGAAAGCTCAAACTGAACAAGATGTTTCCAAGTATGATGATTATTAACATGTAGACTAAATTGCTGGTCTCAAAAATTCTCCGTCATCTGCAAACCAGGATTAGATGAACTTCTAAAAATATATACATACATATACACACACATGTATTTATATAAACTTGAATTCAACCACATGAAGAGTTAGGAAACATTGGCTGTTATTTTATGATTCATATTACAAATGACATCAGGGTAGATGAATTTAAAGATCCCTTTTGGCCTTATATTGTAAGAAATAATAGGAAAAATATGAAAGGCTATTGAGTGAGAAGCACTTATTTAACAGCATTTTGTGGCTACACATCTACAGTTTGGTCTATTTGTAGGTTTTGTGCTAAAAGGATGGTAAGTTAAAGCTCAAAATTCATGTGATGATGCTACCTAGATGAGAACAACTACTTTTAATAGAATTTTGCAGTATTTTCATGTTCTGCAGGTATTTTTCATTACAGGACTTAAAAATGAATACTGAGAAGGTAGTATCTTTTCTTGCCCTAAGACAGTGAAATACCAAGGTTATTCTACTGCTCTGTGCTAATTCCACTACGCTAATTCTGCAGGCAGTCTGGTGAATAGGTAATTATACTGTTGGAGGGACGATACGGCCCAGCACAGGAGGGTTCCTCGATTGTGTGGAAGACAACTTCCTCTTTCAAGCAATAGAGGAGCTGACAAGGAGAGGCGCCATGCTTGACCTTGTCCTCACCAACAGGGAGGGACTGGTTGGAAATGTGACACTCCAGGGCAGCCTTGGCTCTAGTGATCACGAGATGGTTGAGTTTGAGATCCTCAGGACAGTGAGAAGAGCGTGCAGCAAGCTCACTGCCCTGGACTTCAAGAAAGCAGACTTTGGCCTCTTCAGGAACCTCCTTAGTAACATTTCATGGGATACAGTCCTAGAGGGCAGGGGGGCCCAAGACTGCTGGTTGGTATTCAAGGATCACCTGCTACGTGCTCAGGAGTGTTGCATCCCGACTAGAAGAAAGTGCAGCAGGAGGGCCAGGAGACCTCCATGGATGGACTAGGAGCTGCTGAGGAAACTTAGAGGGAAAAAAGAAGCTTATAGAAGGTGGAAGCAAGGACAGGCGGCCTGGGAAGAAGATAGGAGCATTGCCCGGGAAGCTAGGGACCAGGTTAGGAAAGATAAGGCCCAGACAGAATTAAGTTTGGCAAGGGATGTAAAAGATAACAGGAAAGGATTCTATAGATACGTAGCAAATAAAAGACAGACTAGGGACAACGTGGGCCCTCTCCACAAGCTATCAGGAGAACTGGCTACCATGGATTTGGAGAAGGCTGAGGTTCTTAATGACTTCTTTGCCTCAGTCTTCACCAGCAAATGCTCTGACCACACCACAAAAGTCTTGGAAAGCAAATGCAGGCACTATGAAAATTAAGACCTTAGGCCCACTGTAGGAGAGGATCAGGTTTGAGACCATCTTAAGAACCTGAACATGCACAAGTCCATGGGACCTGATGAAATCCATCCACGGGTCCTGAGGGAGATGGCAAATGAAGTTGCTAAACCACTGTCCATCATATTTGAAAAATCCTGGCAGTCAGGTGAAGTTCCCGATGACTGGAAGAAGGGTAATATAACCCCCATTTTCAAGAAGGGGAAGGTGGAAGACCTGGGAAACTACAGACCAGTCAGCCTCACCTCTCTGCCTGGCAAAATCTTGGAACAGTTTCTCCTGGAAAACAGGCTAAGGCACATGAAAAACAAGGAGGTGGTTGGTAACAGCCAACATGGCTTCACTAAGGGGAAATCCTGCCTGACCAATTTGGTGGCCTTCTATGATGGAGCCACGGAACTGATGGACAGCAGCAGAGCAGTTGACATCATCTACCTGGACTTGTGCAAAGCGTTCGACACTGTCCCGCATGACATCCTTGTCTCTAAATTGGAGAGACATCAATTTGATAGATGGACCACTCGGTGGATAAAAAACTGGCTCGACGGCCGCATGCAAAGAGTTGTGGTAAATGGCTCGATGTCCAGTTGGAAACCTGTAACGAGTGGTGTCCCTCAGGGATCGGTGTTGGGACCGGTCCTGTTCAACATCTTTGTCGGCGACGTGGACAGTGGGATTGAGTGCACCCTCAGCAAGTTTGCCGATGACACCAAGCTGTGTGGTTCAGTTGATATGCTGGAGGGAAGGGATGCCATCCAGAGGGACCTTGACACGCTTGTGAGGTGGGCTGATGCCAACCTTGTGAAGTTTAACCAAGCCAAGTGTAAGGTCCTACACCTGGGTTGGGGCAATCCCAGGCACTGCTACAGGTTGGGCAGAGAAGAGATTCAGAGCAGCCCTGCAGAGAAGGACCTGGGGGTGTTGGTTGACGAGAAGCTTAACATGAGCCGGCTTCAGTGTGCGCTTGCAGCCCAGAAAGCCAACCGTATCCTGGGCTGCATCAAAAGAAGCGTGACCAGCAGGTCAAAGGAGGTGATCCTGCCTCTCTACTCTGCTCTTGTGAGACCTCACTTGGAGTACTGCATACAGTTCTGGTGTCCTCAGCATAAAAAGGACATGGAGCTGTTGGAGCGAGTCCAGAGGAGGGCCATGAGGATGATAAGAGGGCTGGAGCACCTCCCATATGAAGACAGGCTGAGAGAGTTGGGGCTGTTCAGCCTGGAGAAGAGAAGGCTGCGTGGAGACCTCATAGCAGCCTTCCAGTATCTGAAGGGGGTCTATAAGGATGCTGGGGAAGGACTCTTCCTTAGGGACTGTAGCGGTAGGACAAGGGGTAATGGGTTCAAACTTAAACAGGGGAAGTTTAGATTAGATATAAGGAAGAAGTTCTTTACAGTGAGGGTGGTGAAGCACTGGAATGGGTTGCCCAGGGAGGTTGTGGATGCTCCATCCCTGGCAGTGTTCACGGCCAGGTTGGACAGAGCCTTGGACCACATGGCTTAGGGCAAGGTGTCCCTGCCCATGGCAGGGGGGTTGGAACTAGATGATCTTAAGGTCCTTTCCAACCCTTACTATTCTATGATTCTATGATACTAACAGGTACATTGTCTGCAAGTCTTTCAGGTAATGTGATGTAACGCTCATTTTTAGCTTCAGATTAGAAAAGTACATAGTGATGTAGCGTGCAATACTCACTAGGGAGAGAGTGTGCGTGAGAGTGACTGAATGTCTCCACTGCAAAAATTTGGAGAGATGAATTTGGGTGTTGATGTCCCAGGTGGAGGTTAATACTCTGGGACTTACAGCTCCCCCTCCTTTTGTGCAAACAGCAAATTCACTCTGGACTAGAGAGCTCTCCCCTGAAGAAAACACCACAACACTTTGTGGAAAGACTTTCCATTTAGGCAAACCTGAACAAGAGGAAAAACTCCCCTAAAATAAGCAGCCTACAGCTGGAGCATTCTCTGAAGAGGAGGGAAGAATGACAGTAAAATCTGAGCCTGAGCCTCCTCTATTCCTGAAAAGCACAGATTCCTGCAGACATATATAACTGTCATATGCTATCTTTCTTTGAATATTTTGGTGGATACTTGTAAAAGCAGCAGGGATACTCACGTAGTAATCACAGAATGGTTTGGATTGGAAGTGACCTTAAAGATGACCCAGTTTGAACCCCCCTCCCATGGGCAGGGATACCTCCCACTAGATGAGGTTGCTCCAAGCCCCATCCGACCTGGCCTTGAACACTGCCAGGGATGGGGCAGCCACAGCTTCTCCGCGCAACAGGTTCCAGTGCCTCACCACCCTCACAGAAAAAAACTTTTTTCTAATATCTAATCTAAATCTACTCTCAGTTTAAAGCCTTTATCTCTTGTCTTATCCCTACATGGCCTTTTAAAAAGTCTCTTCTCCAGCCTTCTTGTAAGCCCCATTCAGGCACCAGACGGCTGTTCTAAGATTTCCCCAAACCCTTCTCTTCTTCAGGCTGAACAACCTCAGCTCTCTCAGCTTATCTTCATAGGAGAGGTGCTCCAGCCCTCCGATCACCTTCACAGATCTCCTCTGGACTTGCTCCAACAGGTCCACATCCTTTTTATGTTGGAGGCCTCAGAGCTGAATACAATAATCAAGGTAGGGTGCCCTGCTGTGTTGCCCCTCCAACAGTATCAGTGTGGTCGAAGTCCCCCATGAAGATCTGGGCTGGTGAACATGAGGTTGCTTCTGTCTATAGAGGGCCTCATCCACTCCGTGTTCCTGGTTGGGTGGCCTGTACCAAACCCCTACTATAAGGTCACCTGTCCCTGCTCTTCCTTTAATCCTGACCCATAATCTCACATAGCCAGCTCCTCATTCAGCCCCAGGCAGAGCGCCACGCAATTGAGTTGGTTATTGACATAGAGGGTGACACGCCCTCCTCCTCTCCCCTGCCTGTCCTTCCTGTAGAGTCTGTTTCCTTCCACTCCAACACTCCAGTCATAGGAGCCATCCCCCAATTTAATGTGTTTCATAGAAAAATAAAACTACTTTCATCCAACTTTGTGGTACACTTAGAACATGCAAGAAAACGTGTGAAAGAAAAGAAAATACCTGGTAGATTCCTTGGAGACCTTTTAAGCTTCTTTCAAACTTACTACAGGGCCTTT
This sequence comes from Strigops habroptila, assembly GCF_004027225.2. Lineage (NCBI taxonomy): Eukaryota > Metazoa > Chordata > Aves > Psittaciformes > Psittacidae > Strigops > Strigops habroptila. Next base: position 46,037,357 of record NC_044282.2, on the reverse strand, counting down.
TTGTGTAAAGTAGTAGTTATAATCCTGCCTCAAATCTATTCTTATTTAATCACAGGCTCAACTGCATGCACAATTCTCCACATCAGATCTACAATCTGGCTTCTTAGTATCATCTTAATCCTACTTGGTTAACAAGTGATTTATTGGGAAATATCTATGCACTTAGTCACAGAGATCAGTCTGAAGCATACACATGACATGATTTTTATTTAGATATACCGTCAACTATACTGACCAAATCCAAGAGGACAAGCTATATTAAACCTCACAAACAACCCAGAGCTCGGAGACAAATGTACATTAGATGTTTAAGGTTTGTGATACTACTTTGAACTTTAATAGATCATTTTCACTTTTACAGACATCTTCTCAGAGACAATAATCTACTTTCAGAGAAATCTTCACTACCACCATTCCAATTTTTATTAATCCTACAGCTGATTCATCATTCTTAAGAATAAATCACAGGAAGAACAGTCACTTATCTTGACATGTAGTACTTCGAATCTACAAATGTGAAAGAAATAACAGGAACATTTGCCTCTTGTATCCTTTGTTTTGTTGCAGAGGCAAAAATCATACTACACAAGCATACAAAACCTTGACTCTAAGGCAAGCACCTGCAAGGCTCTCCCCAGAGCTCTGCAACAGGGATATATCTATCTAGTGATCAAATTTGACCTCCTGTGCTGTGAAGAAGGTACACACCAAGAAAGGGAGCTGGGACAGGATCAGAGATAAATAACATTGCATGTGATAAACATTTTCCCCAAAGTGGCAAGTCATTTGACAGGCTTCCTACCTCTACCTGCCTAGCACTTAACCTCTTTTTAAAGATGGCATTTTTGAACAAAAATGCCAAGGGTAAATGCCTTTTCCTCCCCCCATGCTAACAGTTTTTAAAGACTGAACCAGCTGTTCTACAGCCCTTCTACAGCCTCTATTGTCAGCCTAAATCTAGTCACATCACCTTGCTGTTAGATGATAACCAGTGTCTTAGCTGGGAAAGATAAACACAACGCATACACTTCCATGTCTCAGAATAAACCATCTGAACATCCTAAATATTGGTCTTGTCCAGAAGCCCTTGTGCTCCCATCAGCTGGTGGAATTTCAGGATGGGAAATGGCCAGCAGCCTGCCAGGAGCAGGGATTCACTCTTTGCAAATGCCACTGTGGTTAGTGCAAAGATAGCTGTTGATTTATCCTGTGGATAGCTGTGCAGGTTTTGCTGCTTTTGACAAATAGCACAGCAATCTCTGGTACACACTTCTTAACCGACGCTAACAACTCACAGACTAAGTGATCTTAAGGTCCTTTCCAACTCAAACCATTCTATGATATGATTCTCTGACATGACATTCACATTCGGGACGAGATGCCGCACTGCTCCGTTTGAATGCAGCCTCCAAGCGGTCTGCGTTGGAGTAACTGTGCTAATTTGAGTATAGGGAAGTGTCAGCATCAGGCCATCAGTCAACAAATGATGAAGGTGTGGGGAAGAAGAAACGTATGTATCAGCAAGGATGCAGAAAGAGGAGCCCTGCTGACTTCTTCAGTTTGAGAAATATTAGAATATGGTGAATACCCTCTGAGACACAGCAATCAATGGCTGTGGAAATCCAAGCAGGACCAAGCGAAAGGAACTAAATGAACCTGAACAAGTGCGTGTTTCCAGCTGAATGTCTTAATAGAGAAGGTAAAAGCAATGAAAACTTTATGCGTATCCTTTAAAATGGTGGGTTGTTGGTTTTTTTTTTTTTTGAGGGAATTTTTAGGCACATTTATATGAGTGTGTACTGTAAAATATATAGAAGATGAACAATTTTTCTTCAGAAAAATCTTTCACATCCTCAGATAGCAGGAAATGGACAAATGAGACAAAGATATCTTGCAGTTCGTGCATATCTTCATCTTAGAATAGATATTACAAGTGGATGCACATGTAAACATGTTTTCATGTTGGATTTTTTCCCCTCCATTAGCTTGCATAAGCTGCTTGTTCTCACTTATTCAGGGCTGCAACTGGTAGAAACACACAGAATAAACTTTACAGAAAGAAATTTGTTTTCAAATGCCAACATATGCAGGATGAAACTCAAATATTCAGGAGGGAAAAAAACAACAACAAAAAATTTCAGTCTTCCCTTATATGGTTGTTTGAGAAACATTTATTCTATTTTCAGAACAGAATTAATATTTCTGAGTGGGAGGACCATGCACCTGCACACAAAGAACCTTTCGTTTTCACATGCAAAACGTTATGCAAACAAAAATGAACTGGCTTTCCCAACACCCAGATGAAGACAGGTAACATTAATCTCATTTAGTAACATCACAGGAGAGAGAAGAGCTGAAGGCTCTGGATCAAATTTAGATTTCACTTAGGGTTCTGCAGTTCCCAACTGTACTTTACTCTGTAAATAGGCGAGTTTATGATTTAAGCAGGGAGTTTTGTCATCACAGCACCTACAAGACAAGTCAGAGCCCTGTCAGCCATATGAATTGCTATGCAAACACAGTAACCTCTAACCATGAAGCCTCTACGGCACATCACATGTCACGATTAGCATCAGTTCTCTGCTAAGGTTTGGGGGAAGTGAGCACAAGCAGCAAGTGGTAAGCTTTGCCAGCAGCTGGTGGGAAACAGGAAAACATTACAGCTACTAAGAAGTACCCAGAGCTCTATAAAATCCCACAAGCCATTAGATTTCCCCCTCCCTCCTGTTTCAAAGCAAGCAGAGCATCTCCTCTTAGTAGAGATGGGGGACAGCCTCACCTCAGCCTAATGCTCTCCAGCTGAGGCAGGTTCCCCCTGGCAAGCAGGCACAAACCAAGTGGGATAGAGAAGGCAGCCAAGCCCACCTGCTCCAATCCATACTGCTTTTGGCATCTGCTTTGCCCCAGGGGAAGGAGACACTGCCACTGTCTCTGCCTTATTTGAAGAGAGGGGTATCACTAAGTAAATCATGCTTTTTCCTGTCATTCAGCTCAGAGGCCAGCAAAGCTCTGTGTTTCCAGTCAAGCATGACAACAGAGGAGGGTTGGGGGGAAGCCTGCTGCCAGTTAGAGGATATTTTCTTTGCTGATCATAGGGTCTTCCTTTCAGGTCTCCAGCCTACAAAGAAGCTTAATTAGGGGAATGACTAGAATTAAGTAGACATGTATGAACAGTCATGATTAACTAGGATTGCTGCATTTGCCTAAAGAGGGCTAGTGATAGCAGGAGAGTCTATCACTATCTCACTGTCATGCTACTTGAGAGAGAATACACTTAGATAGAGAATTAAACCACAGTTCTACCAAACTCAGAGGGATACCTAGATGTCCAGGGAAGATTAACCAGCTGTCTCAAGAGCTTAACGTAGAGCCTGGGGGTAAGAATCAGAGTACAACTATCTACTAAACAGATACAGAATTGGCATAGCAGTATTAGTTTCAAACACCACAAAGTTGATCTACATGTCCACAGCTGGCCAACAAGAAATCACAAACAAGCAGGAGAAGGTAGGTGAGTTTTGTTATTTTATTTCTGATTTTAGAGCCTCTCTCTCACTCATATCTAAATAGCAGTCTTCCATTGGTAACAAGGGGGATTGCAGATGAGTAATCAAAATAAATTTTTCCATTAAAGACAAGTTCTCTCTCAGGCTTCATATTTCTTCTAGATATTTGCTTGCCTGGACTGCCTACTTGACTGATTTTAAATTTGAGAAAGGTAAGCAACAGATCATCCAGTACCAGAATGATCAGCACCACATAACATCCTGAAAGGAACTGAACAACCTAATGTGAAGAGGAGCTTAGCCTGTCTTGAGTGAATGTGGCATTACTGTACTTGCAACACATTATTTAACACTTCTATGTGTCTATTTATACATACATAAATTATGTAATATATATGTACACATATACATCTAATCCTGAATCAGAACAGATTTAAGCAACTATCTGGTTGATTTCCATGCAAAAGCATCAACTGGAACACAGCCTATTGTAACTTTAGTACATACAAAACTGGTAACACATCAAGGAAACATCCTGTCCTTTAAGACACATGAGCATTTCATCATAGAATGCAAAGTAGTCAGAATTTCAGGCAGAAATTGGACTAGAATTGCTCTCTCCCTATCTCCTCCCCTCACCCCCCCCAAAAAAAAAAGCAACGACATAATAACTTGAAAAGTTATAATAACTGAAATAACTGAAAAATTTTGGTGCTTTAGTTAATACAAAACAAATTAATCAAAAAGGAAAAAGTGATGCTCTGTTTGTTTCACTCTCCTTTTCCTCTAGAGGAGATAAAAGTTTCATAAGGAAAGCTTTCTGAAGAAAACACACAAAATCAACTACTTCTGGTAAGGCAAGCAAGTGATAAGTGACGATCTTGAGATGTAGGGTTACTAGCTATGTATTGTGTGCTATTTAAGTAAGGAAAAGTGAATTAATAAAAGCAAGACCTTTAAGCATTTTGGTCTAAAATTTGCAGAGCACACTTAAGATTCACCCTATTGCTAACAGGATTCCAGAAGAAAAGAGATACTAGCTTGCCCCTTGACAATACTCGGAAAAACAAACAAAAAGCCAGCAGCAGATAGCTTGCTTCCCTTTCTACTCTCTAGACTTTGTTCCTCTGGTACCTCAAGCAATCCAACAACGGATACATTCCTAATGGATGAGATATACAAATCTTGAGAGCTCACAGCATTGTGTGCACATTAATGATCATAACGATAAAAACCATAATGGAGTATTGTGCTAATAGCCACAACTGGCTAAGTAATACGATGGGAAATTGTAGCGTCTATGCCTTATCAGCAGAGGAGTGGCAGTCTGCTCTATTCAATCCATGCACAGCTCTGCCAGAAAGCAAGAGGAAACAGTGTCCCCATTCTATCTTTCTGAATAGCAATGTTGTGTTACTGTGTGTCAGGAAGAGACAATCCTTCATGAGATCTTTACCACAGCACTTCTATGGTTATAAAGAGTGAAGACTTGCAGACAGAAATATTATAGGATTGAGAAATCTGCACGTTGATCTAAATTCTGCCTACATACCAGTAGCACTGTACTTGAAAGACCTCTTTGTAATACATACTCACGCTTTCTCAGCTTGCGGCGATTTAGGCAGAAGGGGTAGAACTAGGAGCAAGAGCTGCATTAAAAATAGTTTTCACACTTGTAATGGACATATCTCATGCTTTTTTCTTATTTGCTCATGTCACTGCAGAGGCCACTAGTTACCTCAGATCACTCACATAAAAGCAAGAAGCCGGAAGAAAATTGCATATTGGTCAATTAAAAACAAAACAGAGATGGTCAAATATTTCTCCAATTATATTTCCACTTATCCTAGTATAAGGTACTGGATCTACTGTACATAGACTCCATCCGTAGTCTTGAGTCAAGAGGATATTTTTTTTCTCCCCTGTTGCTTTTTAGTAACTTTTATTTGGCTGTTTACAAAACAGAGTTCATATTGAGTTCATATCAACAGTGCTATCTAGAAACAGCAAGTTTCTGAAAATCATGACTGGAGGAACACCAGTGGAGGAATCAGTGCATAGCTGTCACACTCTTCCTTAACCATTGTCAATGACATTACCAATGTCTTGCCTGATTCTTTATGGGAGTATTTTCTTTGGCAATTTATTAACTAGCAGGCTGTCCACAAGGTAGAAATGGAGGCCATAGGTTTCAGTCATGCTGAATTCCTGGGCTGTGACAGGTTTATAGCTATTGCCGCTTGCAGTTATTGGGATTGATTCTTATTTCTTCCCCCATCACCAACAATGAAAGAAAGGGTAATACTCTTTCCTATCAATTCACAGGAAAACTTTAGGGTAAATCATTTTTTCAGGGCACTTCACTCTGTAGCGAAGCTCATACAAATAGTAGACAAGAGGTAGACAAGGTACGCTGATTTGCTTAAGCAGGTCAATGCTAAATGAACCATTAGAGACAATTAAACACAAGTGATAAAAATGGACTGATGATTCCACCTGAATAGAATTCAATACAACAAACATCACCACAGTAAATTTACTTACGCCACATCCTATGAACATGTTATTGGCAAATAATATATCTTAAGGTCCTTTACAACCCTAACTATTCTATGATTATACAACAGGCTATATCTTTTGAAACAGTGGTAGGAGTCAGTAACCCTATTCTACCAAGAAGAAATGGAAGATCAGTGATGGCAGCAAATATAAGGAGGAACAAGGTAGAGAGGAAAAGACGTATCTGGTAACCCAGCTTTTCTGCTGCCGCTTAAAATGTTACTGAAAAATGAAATTAAAATTTTCTATGCAGCCAGGCAACAGGGAGAGACACAGGAAAAACTCAGCTGTAAATACTCGAACAGTAGAGAACAGTTTTCTTGAAGCCTATTATTCTGTTTTTCATGAAGCCTATTAATTTTATATACTTTGCATGCTTGAGCAAACACTCCTTTCAAAGTGCATAATGAAGCAATACTTACTTTTTAATTGGACGGGCACAGTGTTTGCAACAGACTGTTTACCTGCCTGTATGCTCACTTTCTCTTTTCCCAAGGAACATCAACTTTAAAGATGGTTGTGACAACTTGGAGTTTTTAGAATATTACATGTATTAAAAACTGAGCTGTTTTCATTGCTTCTTTTCTGCTGTTTTGTAACCCCCACCATGTCTTCTCAATAATCATAGAAAAAAATAATCTATTATTTAAAAAATTTCACAATGCTGGTGAAAGGGCTGGAAGGTAGGTCCTGTGAGGAGTGGCTATGGACCCTGGGTTTGTCAGGTTTGAAGAAAAGGAGGCTGAGGGGTGACCTCATTGCTCTCTACAGCTTCCTGAAGAGGGGAGGTGCTGATCTGTTTCCTGGTATCCAGTGACAGAACACACAGGAATGGTTCAAAGCTGCTGCAGGGGAGGTTTAGACTGGACATTAGGAAGCATTTCGTTGCAGAGAGAGTGGTCAAACACTGGAACAGGCTTCCTAGAGAGGTGGTCAATGCCCCAAGCCTGTCACTCTTTAAGAGGCATTTGGACAATGCCCTTAACAACATGCTTTAACTTCTGGTCAGCTCTGAGGTGGTCAGGCAGCTGGACCAGATGAATGTTTTGCATCCCCTCCAAATGAAAGATTCTATTCTAGTCTAGTTTAAAGGCAGAAAAACTCAAAACAAAACAAAATCCAAGCCACTGATAAATAAAAAAAGAAAGCATGAATAACCTTGCTAAGGAGGTAACTGTATACAGCAGTATACTGAAGCACTGAATAATTATTTTTTTCTTTTTAAACAGGAAAACAGAAAAGTTTACTTGCTAGCATTTGTGTCAAGTACGCAGCAACAGTATTTATTTCCACTGCAGCACCAGTACTTCAGGGTGAAACCCACTCAGCAGAAACACACGACTCCTGCAGTTAAAATTGTGCGTTGTTTTTTATGCCAACAAAAGCAAACTCACCAGGGTACAGAAGATGCATTGGCATTGTGCTATTGTTGTCATCTGCTCCACAGGATATTCACCAAGGCAGAGCTTGCAGGACACTAATGGGTCAAGTACCAAGTCCCAGGTAGGCCTATATCTTGCTGTAGTCATTGCAGAGGAGTCTGAAAAACAGCACAAAAGTAAAGATATTCCATAATTTCCTTATATTGATACTCGGTACATTTCTGCCACTGAAAATGTCACTGTCAGCAGGTGCCTTTGGGGAAAAAAAAAACTATAAACAGTGATAGCTAATTTGGCAGTGTCAGCACTTGCAGTAGGCTATACATCCCCTGTCTGGTAGAACATGCATATCAAAAGCAGAACGGGAAAAAAGCCCAAATAATACACTGACAAAACATGACAGCAACCAGGAAATATCCTTAGGTTGCAGAGTTTTCTCCGACATGATACATACCAAAAACTCATTCCCAATTTGTCAGTTTTACTAGTAGTTACAATTACATTATAATCAACAGCATTGATTACCCATCACTTAAAATGCATTCCTTAACTCCCACAACTCCAGCTACCCAGGCGACACTCACAAGGTCTTTCACAAACCAAGCATCTACTATGCCCTTTTTCCAGCCTGATGATATTGCAACTCACAGAGCCAGATATTTTTGTTCCCAAGAGCATGACAGATCGATTAGTTTGCTAAGCTAATTTTAGAAACAACGATGAACATTCTGAGTACACTCAGAGTTTTAGCCTGCATTTTTCCTCCAGCCCTTGCAAAATGCCGAAAGCACAACTTTGTTGTAGTAACAACCAACTGGGGCAAATATGAACACAAAGTGAGCTACAGAAAGAGGCTTTAATGCCTATATATCACCCTCAAGACTGCAATAGGATAGGACCATGCAGAGCATCTTTATCCTAGGCTTTAGGGCGCGGATGGAGAGTTGTCAGCTGACTAACCAGAAAGAAAATAATCTCACACATAACAAATGTATTCCCACAAAGAGAAAAGCTGATTTACAAGGTACACCCTTGGGGGGGGAAAACTAAACAAAACAAGAAATCACGCACTCCCCCAAACATTTTGGGTAGCTTATGTTACCTTAACACCATATTTACTGGTATTGTGCTGTCTTTGTGACATTGACCTTCCAAGTGTGGGAAAATTCACATCCTGAGGCTGCTGGGTGGTCCACATGACCTCACCTCCCTCGTTATCAAAATTAGCCAGTTTCTTACCTTCCCACACCAGCAGTTATACACCACTCCCACCATGATCACAGGTTTTTTGGTGGGTGGGTTGTTCTTCCTTTTCCCTTCTTTTTCTTTATTTCCCCCTTCATTAGCACTTGCAGGAACTGCTTATATATAAGTCACATTACCTCATCTTGTAATGATATGAACTCTGGAACTACAACAAATTAATGTTTATTAGACTAGGTCTAGACATATGTTTAAGTAAAATGTGCTTTTTGCCCTCTAGAAAAATCACATGGACAGTTCAAAGACATGTTCGTGAAGTCTAAGTCTTTGATAATCTATCAGTCGTGGACACGATTGCAGCAAGGTCTCTAAATTCTCCGAAACAAAGTGAAGATTTTATGTTAGCCCTCCATTCAGTCTAACTCATTAGAAGATGCCCTTTACAAGGTACCTAAAGGACACCAAAAGAGCAGAGCCTAGTCATACTTATTTCTAGTGCAGCCATCAGGGAGGAGAGGGGGAGGTTAGAAAGATTAAACATCCCATTTTCAGGGATGCTCTGGATCACTTCCTCCGAAAGCCCACCCGCAAACTCCAAACTGTTTCAAAGGGAAAAGATGAAATCGTCCTGCAGAACAGTACATGAATAATGGTTCCACATCACAAAATAGGATTTGTGCTGTGCAGTCTTTCCTGAGACACGAGAGCCTGACATGGTGATATGAATGAAACCAAGATTTTTAAGGCTATTAGACTGCTGCTTTACTGTCATCTGCCACTACTTTTTCATTTAACACAAAATATCAGCAAAACCAGTTTTCTTGGTTTATCTATTTACAGATACACTCATGAAGTATTTGAGAAGCAGTGATCAAACACACCTGAACTAGCTGTTTGCTATTAGTTCGAGTGTCCTTTGCTTGTTCTGCCCACTTTATTGCACATCTGTTGCTTACGGCAACAAACAGATGAAACTAGCAGATGAACAATGAAGAGGGATAAATTGAAGGATGCACTTGCACTCATCGGGCAGACCAAAATCTAGCAGGTTTTATGGTGAAGATGTAAATAAAGGGGAAAAATAACCCCTCTGCTCCACAGTTTACACTTGTTCCCTAGGACTTTCAACAGAGGCTTACTGGTATCACATGGCAATTCCTCTTTTGCAGCATAACTATATTTCAGAAACACCTCACTTAGAAATATTTCTCCTCTTTGTCTTCTCCTGCAAAACAAAAGGGAAATCAAAGTGAAATTTCTTTCAAGCTGGCATCCAGCAGGCCAGTAGAAATTGGCTTCCCCATACAGTTGGCATGTAATCCATGATGAACTCAGCCATGGTGATATCAGAAAGTAAAACCTAAATGCAGCCTCAAATGGCAACAGAGCCATGCCTGCTCAGCCCTCCTTGCCAAACACCTTCTTTTTATAATGAAATCTTACATTCACAACAGGGCAGGAGGGTGAAATATCTATTGTAACTAGTGGCATTAAAGCAAAGATCAAGAAATTTGCCACCTAGACTTGGAAAACATGTACAAAAAGCTACCACACCCCGGTGGAACATCTTTGTTGGATATCCTTATGAAGGAACAGAGAATAAAGGTTTCCAAAGCACAAACTAGATCTTGCTTCATGATCACCTGGCACAGTACAGCAACTAAATAATAAGCTTCTGTGTTCACAGTATGGTGCTTAAGAAAGCTTTTTTTAAAACCAAACCAAAACTAAACAACAAACCAGAGAAGAGCAGAGCAAAAAACCCACCTTCTGTCAAAACCAGATTAAGACTCCTACTGTTCCATAGCTGTGGTCTCTTACGGCTTCGGACTGTATTCTCACACTTTCCAGCTATGTGTGATAATTTAGGGACAGCGTAAAGTAACAGCAAGAAGTAGAGAAGGCAACTGAAAGGAGCTCTAGAGGAACAAAATATTGAAAAATATGTACTGGTGTGCCCTCATGCTGAAGACCACCAGTTATAGCACCAGTCAGTAGGAAATCTTGCCTCATCTTTCGGCTATCTGTCAGGAGGCCCCAAGACATACAGCTAGTAGAGACACAGAACTACAGTCCAATCCATCTACCAAACAGGTCTTAACCCAATAAATATTTAGTTCATTAGAGATTTAATGTTGATTACCACACTCAGTAAAAACATCAATACTTCACAGGCCCTCATAACAGATGCGCCAAATCAGACTTAGAGGCACAGAAAACCAGAAGAGAAGTTGGCCGACTGTTCAGACTCTAAACTCTACTGCAATCAAGATCAGTCTCATTTACATATTTTTGAAGACTGTTGTCTATATCTGGTAATACTGAATTTGTAAGAAATATAGCACATCATTTTCTAGGGCAGCATCCCAAAGCAAGCTGGGAGTATGAAGCATAGGAAATTGCTTTAGTAATAGTTTTTTCAGAGCAGGCTTTCCATAAATAATCAGCAACTGACTAATGACTACTTAATTCTGCAACCGTGTGCATGTCCACACAAAAAAAGAACCACTGCATGAATACAGAGAAGTGACTGAAGTTTTGCTGCTGTGCGAACATGTTAATATATTTTAAACATTACTGTTGTGTGTTTAGGGAGCAGGGTATAGAAGGGAAAGGAATCTTTCATTATTTCTGCACAACAATAATTCATAAAGTGAATACAAACTGGATTTCTGAACAGTAATCCCTTAGTTTTTGGTCCACCTACACAGACTACATTTTTAAGCGAGAACAAATGGCTGACTTGATCTCTGCTAAATCAAGAATAGAACAATTATTTCTTTCCATGCTTCAAGAAGTTGCAGAAAACAGTGAAACAGAAATACTGTGAAAACTTTTGTAAAAAGTCTGAAAACAGGAAATAATGCAACTTTCTTCTACGCGAGTCATTCAAGAAATCATAGAACAGCACTGTTTTTCTTACTGCACTGTAGTCAAATATTTCATGGCACTGTATAATCAAGCTACAGTTACACTGTCAGCACTTCACAGATATGTGACCAGCTATGATTGAATAAAGTGACTAGAAAATATGATTGAATAAAACAGTCATACACAGCATGCTGGGTCTTTTTCATCCAGCAAGACTCAAAATAGAGCTTTCAACAGAATCTAAATTTCACCTTTAGATCAGGGATGAGTTTAATTTCTAAATTAAGGGCTTCAGTCTCTTTCGCAGCAGACAGCAAGTGAATCAGTTACTCTTAAGTCATCTGCCTTACACAGTTATCTTAATCTGAATTTACTTACATGATGGAAAACAGATCTTTTAGAAGTCAGAGATTTAAATAGGATTTAAAATTGGTTCTCATTCCTGTTGTGCCTCTTCATCAAAATAACTCTAGTTAAAATGATCCAGGTTACTAGATTAAATCAAACACATCTGCTATACTACAGTTTTGGTTTTGTATATATATGTATACATATAAATAAATGCATGTGTGTATATAACGTAAGCCAGGCCACACTTCTTCCTACATGAAGTCAAACATATCTGTCACAATACAATTTTATATATTTAATATATAAAGTATTTTTGTATCTTCTATTTATACATTTTTATAAATATATGGAAATATGAACCTATAAAAGTTTCTCCAGATTTTACTTATGTGGAAAAAAATGCCCATTTCTGAAGTGGAGTCATCTGCAGAAAGGCCACTACACTGCATACTGGAACTGGCAGTGCCTGCCACATATATTAAGTGAATATTTTGACACTGGCCTAAACGATTCTGAGCCTTGTTATGTAGCCACAGCTGTAGCTCACTGCATGTGATTCAACAGCTATTTCCAAGACCTCCAAGTCAGCAGGGACTAGTTTACATGATCAAGGTTGGTGGCTCAGGGTGTTCAGCAACAGTCCTGCAATTTGGGATTATTCGCTAATCCTCTGTCAGAGTTTGAACCTGGATGCCATTTTTCTCTGTTCCTATGTTCTTCCAAGGATCCTTAGAAAGTTTATATGGCTAGGGAAATATCAAAGAAGCCTGCATGAGATAATTGTCCAGTTAGTAACTATATTTTGTCGGTGTTATAGGTTTTCATTATGCAACTGTACCACAGACTGATAAGGTCATTTAAAGTACCTCTATAAAAGAAATTAATGAATAAATTCACCCACTAGATAGATTTTATGGTTACAGAAGTTGGCAGGCAGGCTTAGTATCTCTTACTTATCAGTCCCAGCTAGGCACTGCAATCTGTCACTGCATTAATTGTTTCCAAGTCTTCATCCTCACAGAGCTGCTTGGGAGGTTAAACAGACTAATTCTCTCTACTAGATGTAAGGCAAACTAACACACGTAAGACTGGATTTCCATAAATGTTTAGGTACTTAGAGATGACTAACTTAGAGGTTTGGTGCCTGCCTTCCTTCGGCTCTCAAATCCTGCCAAATGCCTAACTCTTAAGGATCACTCATAAATCTGATGCACAATCAATTGCATGAGCCCAGCAGATATCAGTCATCCTTTGAATTCCAGACAACCCTAACCAGTAAAGCCATGTTCTGTCTTCCAGCAGTATAACAGCCTGCTGTTCTCAGCATAACTCTTTCAACACATAGGAAACTTCAGCTTGTACAGAAATCTGCAGAAAGTCATGTCAACACACAGTCTATCGTGAACTCTTCAGACCTGGCCTTTAAGTCCTTACAACGGCTAACCACCAACCCCAAGCTCACTATCTCTGTTTTTATCTTAAGACTATTCCAGGGCCCAAGCTCAGAAGAGATAAAAGACCATGTAAAAGCTTAGAGCACTGTCAGCAACTTCCGTCTCCTGGCCAATATAGCATGTAGGAAACAGGCTCTTCGAGTTGGAACAGTTATTTCCAAGGACTTCAGTCCACTCCATGAATAGCCACTATATTTCTTTGTTTTATCTTCCTGACTAATAAAAAGACACCATATTTTAAATATACTTATCTAATATATATGCATATGTATGTATAATATAAAAATACATATAAAGATTATATTCAAATATTCAGAGGCCAAAAAAAAATAAAAGAAAATTTGAAAATTTACACAGCTTGGTTTGATTACAGAACAGACCACAAAAGATTTTAAATATTAGAAAAGTAATAGACAGCTTCTAGATCTATGGATATATATGACAATACTGCTTATCAAATACACAGGAGGAGAAGATACTATTTGAGACAAAGAAAACAAACAATTTTTAAAGCTCCAACATCTAAGTAATACCAAAAATAGACATGCCACAGGCTTATTTTCTGTCCATGCAGCAGTACCTCAGAGGACAAGATCCTTTTATGTATTCCCAAAAATACAGCCCAAAAAATGCGAGAGAGCCAAAGACTTTTCTGACCTTGCATCTTCCCTGTGTTTGTCACCAGCTCTGGTGCCACTGTGGCTTCCCAATGCACTGCCAAACAGCAGCAACCTGAAATAAACTGGGTGTGACTGTTATTCAGACCCCACAGGCAGGGGTGAAAACATTTCAAGGGAGGAGGGGGGGGGAAAATCACCTATTTTACTCCATGTGACAGAAACTGCAGTCAGGCAGAAGGGAAAGAACTGGAAGATCCAGAGGTATGGAGATAAAAAAATCCCACTGTAATTTAATAAAAACAAAAAAAGGGATGAGAAGACAGACAGTGGAGGACATAGGAAAGATAGGGGAGAAGTGAGGAGAAAATAGGGGGGAAAAGATCTTCCTGGCTCTTTCCAGAAGTATATTTTTGTACAGAATACAATAACTCAAGTGGAATTCCATTGCATTATGCCCCAGACATTTAATATCCTCAAAAGGCGACATGAACAAAAGGACAGAGATGTGGTAATATTAACGAATATTGCTTATAATTCCATGTCTAAAAACGATTGCTATCCAAAAGATTATATGAGTCCTGCAGCAGTAGAGTACCTCAGGCAAGAGAGCTGGGAAGTGCTTGTGCCATCCCATTTTCCAGCACTGCAGCCCCAGACTCTCTGCACACCTCTGGGCACCCTCCGCAGCCAGAAAGACAAGGCCTCAAGATAATTTGAAACAGCTAGACCAAGAAAAGCATTTTAAAAGCATCCTCCTCCATGCTGAGTGGGAAAATTCAACCCCCATCATACTGGGGAAAAGTCTAGACACTGTATCACTTGGATCTGAAACCAGCACGAATGCAACACATTTTGGCCTGGAGAAAATGACCCTGCCCATCTAATTTGCTTGCTTTAAGAGTCATGAACCCATTAGAACCTCATTAAAACCTCCCATAAACTTTAATACAATGAACCACTGCTATTGAATACTAGGACCAAGACCAAGGTATCATCTATGAATTATTGTGGCAACCACTAAGCCCGTGAAAAAGTGTGGAAGACCACAGGTTAAATCATTAACAGTTGAAATATTTAAACTAAGTATTTGAGAGACAGAAAAGTCAGCTGCAGAATCTAGGAAATAAGAAAGACTTTCTCCATATGAAGAATGACACTCTGCACTCTATTGTTCCTCTTCTCCTCAAGTTTCAACAAACCAGAACCAAGACTACATGATTGAAATAGCAGTGAAACTGAGATCAAGCAGACTAAAACAACCTATTGGCATCATGACCAAAGGAACAAGAGTTCATGGAAAAAGAAAAACCACAAACCTTCCCTCTCCACTGACAGTTGAATACATCAAAAGCAGCGTAACCTTTCTGGAAAAGAGTTGTGATATGAACAATCATTTCAGCAGGTGCCAGTAACAGCCAGGAGACTTTCAGAGTGAAAGAGCAACATCCTGTTGACTCGGCTGCTTTGGTTATTAGAAGATAAAATCAGGAACGGTCAAACTCATTTTCTTGGCTGAATGTTTTCAGATTTTGCTTTTACTGCAAGAAGGCAGATGATTACTAAGTTTTCAGATCTACTGAGTATTCTGAACCTTGCAGCCACCACCTTTGTTAACAGAATTCATGCTCAAAACCATAGGTACACCAAGGGCTACACAGCTAGCATTCATTGGCCAAGGTAGGCAGCTCAGAATGCAGAGAAGTCCTATTCCAAATTAACATGGCAAAGGAGATACTTTCATGTTTTCCAGCTATGAGCTCCCATTATACTTGTGGGCTAGAAGTGCCTGCTTTAGGGTTTGTTGACTATTCTGGCAGTTCTGCTGGCCATGCTAACTACAGTTCTCCTACTAGCTTACTTACCTACTAGGTAACCCAGTTGCCACCTGCTTTTAAACTACCTTAAACCTAAGGCTGATTTCCACCCATACATCTTCCTCTTTTGCTAGTCCCAACTCTCCCACAATGAAAGCAGCCCAGGGTGAAGCTGACACATTCAACATTTGTAAGAGGTCTTAAAGCGAGGTAAGAGGAAGCCAATCTAAAAGAGACTGGTTTTAACCAAAGCCAGTTGTAACCTGACCACACAACTCGCAGCTGCAACAACCTCTGAAGACTATCTGGCAGTGAGAAGTCACTCATGACCAAATTATGTTCTAGCTTAGGAAGGCCACAGAAATAACAAGGGCACAGACAATGCCACTGCTTAGGTTACAACTTATTTTACTATTTTCCAGAAAATTGTAAACCACCCATTCAAAAACAACTGCTTTTGCTAGCCTTTCCTCCCACCCCTTACATTTTCTTATGTTTTTATTTTCTTTTCCCCAACTCTTTCCCCCTCCACCCCTTTCCTTGCTTCCTCCTATTCTTTCCCTCCTCTCTGCTTACAAAGAACTGATGAAATAGTGCACTCTGAGCTGTCTCCACAATAGCAATAAATCACTAAGGAGAAGTTTGAAACTTCAACATACCACAAGGTTCTTCCTTCTCTACAGTCGACTCTCTCAGAAAACTAAGAGCTATGTTTACACAAAGCCCAAACAACACCAAGTTTAGCTCTGTGGGTTTTTAGCTGGGGGAGAAGGGGAGCTGGAGAGAAAAGCCTTGGAAGCTTAAAGGTAGAAATTACATTTAATGCTATGTAAAATTGTGTGAATATAAGCAAGAGGAGTTGAACCCTAGTTCTGACTCAGACACTTAAGACTAGCTGAGCAATTCTTTCATTTCCACCACTCCACAGGGAATAAAACCTGTCCTTTTCCTTGCAAAAATGCATGCTTGATGCACTGCCCAGTGCTGTACTTCCACTGATTCTTACAAGTCTCAGATGAAGGAACAAAGCACATGGGACTGAAAAAACCCCACCACAAACCCACTTACTGCCTATAACCTGTATACTAATGATGGAGCTTAGGTTTTAACAACAGCTCACATCTTAGCTATAAGGCAACACGTACAAAAGTACCATCCCTTCATGTGCTACACTTGAACTGCAAATCAGATATGCTGGTAGCTGAAAAACACATTTAGAATGGGGTGAAATCTGATTAACTTATCCACAGTTCCCTTTGTTCCTGTGACTCAGTAACCAGCACCAAATTCCAGGTAGATATTTGAAAGAGACAGCATTTTTCACAACTCCGTGTGAACAGCAAGTTCTTGATCTCACATCCCAGACCTGCCCCTCAGAGATTAGCATGGAATTTTCCCTTTTTCTGAAGAGTTACCTTCCACTAATAATTTTAAGATGGAGAACCACCAACAGAGCATATATAGCCAATAGGACTGACAAGAAAATACTGCTGATGTACAAGAGAAAGACTCTTCAAAGAAAGAGTAAAACTTCATAGAAGTGTTTTGTACAATAGTTACAGCCATCTGGAAAATTGCTTCTACTTTTTCCAAAACTAGGCCTAAAACCAGCAACTCTAGCTAGAAGTTGGACAGTTTCTCTGCAGAAGTAACAGCTCATATTATACCATATCACATTGCGCATCAGCTATGACGCAGAACCACCCTTCTAGACTTCAAAGGACGGAAAAGTATATTGGATTTAAATTAGACGCCATGGTATACAAACTCATTCTCCATGTTGGTGTGATGCACCAGACTAAGCATAACGAATAACTTAGGATGGGATTTAGATTACCTAGTCACCCTACTGCTGGCACCTAAAGAAGCAGATTTTTTTAAGATAACTGTCTGCATTACCTACTCAGTGAGAGGAAGGGAAGGCCTTCAGAAGGACATTCTGTGTCTAATACCAGGCACCTCAGCCAAACAAACACACACCCCCAAACAAAAAACAACAACATAAAAAAACCCCGACGACCAATAAAAAAACCACCCCACAAAACAATCCAGCACATCTTTCTGGAAGAATTCCATCTCCTGGGAATGAATCCAGTGGCTTGAGCTGTGCAATGGGCTGAATTATAGATCAGTAAGATGATTTTCCCCTACCTCAAACTTTGAGAGAACTCCAATACAGTACATCCCGCAAACAGGATCCAGGCCCATCAACAATACTAGCTATTCACTGTTTCTCTTAACAGTAGGACTGAATTTAAAAATGGGTAACAATAGATTTGAGATTACCTGCATCTCTCACAAAATAGTCACCCCCTCATATCATCTGATGCTTCACATGATAAAAGATACACCTATCATCTAGGACATTTTACAGCAAACTTCTGGCCTGACAAGCTTGATGACTGTGGATTCAAATCCCCCCATGCACGCTGTTCAAATACCATTATTTCCCTGCATCCTCCTAAAAGTTTTATTTCTTCATCTCTATCTCCTTTCCTATATAATACTGTTGCTCTGCTTTCTTCCTGCTTGAAGCAGCCTGACCTCTTCCCATCACACCTTCTGCATCACAATCCAGCACTTGAGTCTCACCTCCACTGCACAGTATCCAAGGGAGGACAGCCTAGGTCAGCCAAACAGGAGAGCTCAGGGTGTCCTACCAGGAAACTGGCTTGGAACAAGTTTTCCTTTTCACTCTGTAAGAAGAGCAGTTTGACATTTTAAGCACAATGTCACAAAGTTTAATTATATTATGGTCTATGTTAATATTCCAGCCGTGCTAGCTCAGTGAATGAAGCGTTGCTTGTTCCCAAGTTTCCTTTGCACTTTACGGAATTACACAGTACAACTACATTTCTTCATGTCCTGATATGACATGCAGCCAGCAATGCCTGGGCACAGACCTGACACTCACATGAGCTAAGGAACTTACAGACAGATTCTTAAATATGCAGTAACACTCTGATGAGAGACAGATGGTTAATTTGGTCTGGGTTCTTCCTCCATTCTTATTGATGGTCATTTAGCAAAGGCCTTGGAAGACTTTCAAACACAATCAAGACAAAGTTCTTACGTGAACTGCTAAGACTGCATACATCAAAAAAAAAGGGTGATCTAATGATTAGAACATCATCTAAGAAACTACTGATAACCTCTTCTGCCTCAAACTGATGGCATAACTGAGCAGCTCACACGGCTTAGTCACAGATACATCAGCTGGTACCTACCACATCACATAGGCTGGTGGGTGAATGAGCAGTGTATTAGCTGCCCGAGTACACGTTTTCCTTCTCTTCCCCCTCTGCAGAGTGACACTCAGCATTTGCAGTATTTTCAGAGGTGTACTGTACTAGTCTCAACATCAACCCCAGTTCTAATCCCTCATAGTAATACTACTATTGCACGGTAATGTTTCCTGCGTTGCCGTTTTTCCCCCCCCTCTCCCCACATCTGACCTTTGCAGTGTAAACATGCATCTGTAACACACACAGCTGTTTAATGCAGAAAGCAGCAGCAGTGTAGCACGCCAGCTGCACGTGGCAGAAACCGTGCACAACGCCTCTGCAACAGCAAAGGTAAAAAGATCGAAACCACAGGCTGAAGCGCTAAGGGCATGCAGAGACAGCAGAAAGCATAAAGCAAAGAAAGGAAAGAGCACAGGTTGATCGCAGTGGAAACACTCCCTTCAGGGCTCCCCATGCTACAGTTATCTAGATAACAAGTGCAGATAAGTTACAGACCTTTGATTTTGGGAACACATGCAGAGGAATGCTATCGGGATTTTCTCTGTACTGCTTTGTACACTTGAGCACAGCTCTTACAAATCAACAGGTGCTGGGCCTTGGTTTATTACTTCTAGTTTCCATTTAGATTTCTCCTCTTATTGATTGATTAATTGTACTAAATTAAGATGGTTTTGGAGCTTGAAATACAGTTTTTCTTTCCTCATTTATAACAAAGCCTTAAGAACAAGCTAACGGCAGTTCTACACTTGTAAATGGCCAATTAACTCATTTACTAAGTACTGTATGGAGCTGATAAGAAATTTTGGGGTTTTAACCTTTACTTTCATGGGAGAGACTTGGCTTTTCAGTTACCCAAAGAAAATATATGTTAAAAGTTAAAGGAAAATATGAACTCATATAGAATTTAAATGAAATAAAGCTTTTCTAACATGGTATCAGCATAGTTGATTTCAATTGCAATAAAAATGTAAATAAAATACAAATAAAAAAGGATTGTTATCTTACATATCACTGCATTGTTAGAAAAAGACAAATGAAGGTAGGTAGGTCAGTGCCCTATACCTTCTACATACCCACATAATTCTGGATGGATTCTGTGGATGAAGCGCTCAACAGACAGATAGGAGCAGCCTCACGCTCGCAGGCCCTGGTCCTCATGGAGGACTTCAACCATCCTGACATCTGTTGGAGGAACGGTACGACCCGGCAGAAGCAATCCAGGAGGTTCCTCGATTGTGTGGAAGACAACTTCCTCTTTCAAGCAATAGAGGAGCCGACAAGGAGAGGTGCCATGCTGGACCTTGTGCTCACCAACAGGGAGGGACTGGTTGGAAATGTGATGCTCCAGGGCAGCCTTGGCTCTAGTGATCACGAGATGGTTGAGTTTGAGATCCTCAGGACGGTGAGAAGAGCGTGCAGCAAGCTCACTGCCCTGGACTTCAAGAAAGCAGACTTTGGCCTCTTCAGGAACCTCCTTAGTAACATTTCATGGGATACAGTCCTAGAGGGCAGGGGGGCCCAAGACTGCTGGTCGATATTCAAGGATCAGGAGTGTTGCATCCCGACTAGAAGAAAGTGCAGCAGGAGGGCCAGGAGACCTCCATGGATGGACTAGGAGCTGCTGAGGAAACTTAGAGGGAAAAAAGAAGCTTATAGAAGGTGGAAGCAAGGACAGGCGGCCTGGGAAGAAGATAGGAGCATTGCCCGGGAAGCTAGGGACCAGGTTAGGAAAGATAAGGCCCAGACAGAATTAAGTTTGGCAAGGGATGTAAAGGATAACAGGAAAGGATTCTATAGATACGTAGCAAATAAAAGACAGACTAGGGACAACGTGGGCCCTCTCCACAAGCTATCAGGAGAACTGGCTACCATGGATTTGGAGAAGGCTGAGGTTCTTAATGACTTCTTTGCCTCAGTCTTCACCAGCAAATGCTCTGACCACACCACAAAAGTCTTGGAAAGCAAATGCAGGGACTGTGAAAATTAAGACCTCAGGCCCACTGTAGGAGAGGATCAGGTTTGAGACCATCTTAAGAACCTGAACATGCACAAGTCCATGGGACCTGATGAAATCCATCCACGGGTCCTGAGGGAGATGGCGAATGAAGTTGCTAAACCACTGTCCATCATATTTGAAAAATCCTGGCAGTCAGGTGAAGTTCCCGATGACTGGAAGAAGGGTAATATAACCCCCATTTTCAAGAAGGGGAAGGTGGAAGACCTGGGAAACTACAGACCAGTCAGCCTCACCTCTGTGCCTGGCAAAAACTTGGAACAGTTTCTCTGGAAAACATGCTAAGGCACATGAAAAACAAGGAGGTGGTTGGTGACAGCCAACATGGCTTCACTAAGGGGAAATCCTGCCTGACCAATTTGGTGGCCTTCTGTGATGGACCCACGGAACTGATGGACAGCAGCAGAGCAGTTGACGTCATCTACCTGGACTTGTGCAAAGCATACGACACTGTCCCGCATGACATCCTTGTCTCTAAATTGAAGAGACATCAATTTGATAGATGGACCACTCGGTGGATAAAGAATTGGCTCGATGGCCACACGCAAAGAGTTGTGGTAAACAGCTCGATGTCCAGTTGGAAACCTGTAACGAGTGGTGTCCGTCAGGGATCAGTGTTGGGACCGGTCCTGTTCAACATCTTTGTTGGCGACATGGACAGTGGGATTGAGTGTGCCCTCATCAAGTTTGCCGATGACACCAAGCTGTGTGGTTCGGTTGATACGCTGGAGGGAGGGGATGCCATCCAGAGGGACCTTGACACACTTGTGAGGTGGGCTGATGCCAACCTTATGAAGTTTAACCAAGCCAAGTGTAAGGTCCTACACCTGGGTTGGGGCAATCCCAGGCACTGCTACAGGTTGGGCAGAGAAGAGATTCAGAGCAGCCCTGCAGAGAAGGACCTGGGGGTGTTGGTTGATGGGAAGCTTAACATGAGCCGGCTTCAGTGTGCGCTTGCAGCCCAGAAAGCCAACCGTATCCTGAGCTGCATCAAAAGAAGTGTGACCAGCAGGTCAAAGGAGGTGATCCTGCCTCTCTGCTCTGCTCTTGTGAGACCTCACTTGGAGTACTGCGTACAGTTCTGGTGTCCTCAACATAAAAAGGACATGGAGCTGTTGGAGTGAGTCCAGAGGAGGGCCACGAGGATGATAAGAGGGCTGGAGCACCTCCCATATGAAGACAGGCTGAGAGAGTTGGGGCTGTTCAGCCTGGAGAAGAGAAGGCTGCGTGGAGACCTCATAGCAGCCTTCCAGTATCTGAAGGGGGTCTATTAGGATGCTGGGGAAGGACTCTTCCTTAGGGACTGTAGTGGTAGGACAAGGGGTAATGGGTTCAAACTTAAACAGGGGAAGTTTAGACTAGATATAAGGAAGAAGTTCTTTACAGTGAGGGTGGTGAAGCACTGGAATGGGTTGCCCAGGGAGGTTGTGGATGCTCCATCCCTGGCGGTGTTCAAGGCCAGGTTGGACAGAGCCTTGGACCACGTGGTTTAGGGCAAGGTGTCCCTGCCCATGGCAGGGGGGTTGGAACTAGATGATCTTAAGGTCCTTTCCAACCCTTACGATTCTATGATTCTATAATTCATCCTGCTAAAGAGGGAAACACCTCAGGTAACAATGATACAATGCAAAAAACACCCAGTGTTATCAGAGTTCTTGACTTTGCTGGAGATTTGATATGTAGTAAAAATCTACTCACAAGATAGTAATTGCCTGCTAACATTTTGCATTGCCTCTTAGCACTCCTCGACCATATTAACCTCTTCCCCAAATTAACACATACGCTGCAACAGGTACTCAGTTCTGGCATGTTGGATACATCCCACATTGACAGGGACAGCTTTGGTCTGTGGCTTCGTACATGTCATCTGCACTGTGCTCAATGTGTAGCTCCTACCTACTTGTGAGCATGGGCAGGAAGGACACTGAAACACAGCCCTGGCTGCACACTTCTTGTGAGTCACAGTGCCAACCTGCTTACTAGCAGAGAGCATACGGGGGTAGCAAACACCTACTTATTCTTCACAGTTTCCCAGCAGAGAAATCTGGCATGCAGCATAAAGTGAGGCAAATTTGCACAGACTTTTTGGTGAGGAGGAAAACATTTCTAGGGCAGCTTAAGTTTGTGGTCATCGTTCTAAGGGTTTATATAAAGAAGAATCTTAAAACCAAAACAGTCAAAAGAAAAAACTTCCTTCAGTGAGTCTTGATGGGTTTTAAAGGAAGTTAACATTACCAGAATTAAGTCATTTTGCTTCCTAAAGAAAGAAACAAAATAAAGCAGCAACACTTACATTTAAAGCATTGATATACACAATATATTCCCTAAGCTACTTCATAAAATGAACTCCTTCCACAAGTCCAGGTGATCAGTCCATTATCTAAAAGGTGACTAAAGTTTGCCCCACAAAAATAATACCCAGGAAACAACTAACAGCTCTCTGAAGACATGCTGCTTCTCCCTTTGTAAAATATCTGCGCCAAGCCTCTCCTCTTGGACATCAGTTATTTCTGAAAAAAACTTTTCAGGAGCTTGACAGATACTCAGATGGTTGCTCTGCACTGTCACAGCCAGTTTATTAACAGAAATCAAACAAACTGCCTTAAAAACTAGGTCAGGTCTCACTCAGTACTATAACATACCCAGAATAGGGTCAGTATCACACTCAGACTACAAACTCGTCAGGGAAAGACTTCAGTTTTTCTTTTATGTTTGTGCAGTGCACACACTGCAGTGAACCACAGGTTTCAGAAGTTAACATCAATACAAAGTTAGCTTTGGTACTAACCTCTCTGCTCAGAAAATGGATGAATTTAGTGGGCAACCATTTTCCCTAGACCCATTTGGGTGTCAGAAAGTATCTTGAAACAGTATTTGTCTGAGCATTTCTGACTCCTGTAGCTTTCTCCCTTTTATATGCAGCCTAAAAAAGCAGAAGCAATCACATCAATCATTTAACATTATTTCAGTATTAAAAAAAGAAAGCGAAAAAGCCTTAGTAAATGAAATTTTTACTGGAAACAGTTATTATTAGAAAGGCTGAATTAAAAAATGGTAGGTAAGTATATTCTGCACTTTCCAGATGCCACGTGTTGAACATTTCAGATAGCAGGAATCTTCCCAAGTTCAACTTGTGCTTTCCCAAACCAAACAAGACATAAACCACAAAAGCCTGCTGTCTTTTCAGCTTCTGGGAAGATCACAGATGTGGTTGTTCATTATGGTCCCACTCAAGTAACATGGTACACACACACACACACACCACCCACCCAGCTCTTAAGACATACACCCCTATTTAAAGGGAATCCACTGTACTAAGAAATTAACTCTTTTTTTGTAAGTTCTGCAAACGTTACTTTTTTCCTATTTACTTTAATAGTCACCATAGTGTTTTATATTAAGGAGACTGTGAAAGAGCAGCCACAGTGGTCTGACATACCAGTTTAAAATAGAGATGGTTTGGAAAGGAATTGTTCCAGAGGTTCTAAACTAAACAACATGGATTGCAACCCACTGCTTAAAATTAGCCTTTGTGGTTTGTTTTTAGATATTCCTAGTAACAAACTCAATCTGATTGCTTTCTCTTGGTTGACTTTATTGCACCTAGCAATCTAGGAAGCCAGTAATAGAAATTTCACTTAAAATATGGCTATTAATGTTCCTAAAGATAGCCTGTTACATGAGTAAGCTGTGTCACAGGCCTGAAGTCATTGTCTAAACTTTTTTTTTTCCCCATAGGACAATAAGTGCTTGGCTAGGAATTAAGAGCTTTACATGCTTTTAGGATGAAATAGTTTGTCAATATTAAAACTAGACAGGAAGAAACCTTTCTGAATGAAGGAAATGAACCCTGGCAGTTTCTTAATTCCTATTCCATATTTAATGGAAAGAACCCCCCACCAAAGAACAAGTGTTTAACCATCAAAGGTATCCCACATTTCTTTTCTGAAATCCTTGGTTAACCTACATTGTCTACTAATGCAGTATTTTGCCCTAGTTAATTGGCAACGGCAGCTCTTTAGTTTCTTTCCAGCAGGAAACCAATTAAATAGATTCAAGAGCAAAGCAGGGCTACTTTAAAAACAAACAAGAAGGAAGAGCACAGTAGCTGACTGCTGTGCTCTTCCCCAAGAGAGTTAGAACATCCATTTGTTTAAAATTGGAGACACAAGGGCAGTGCACATCTCCTTTACACCAGTCAGCACAAATGGGAGCAAGAGCATTGCAACTGGAGCAAAAGTGCTTGGTGTGCTTCAGAACTCATTTAGCTTGGAAAGGCCAGAGAGGAGTAGTGTAGGAAGACCTCACAATGCTACAGAAATTGGGAAATTCGTGGTTTCTTTCATCCATACCATATCTGTTCTAAATGGAGATCAGGGAGGCTTCTGCATCAGACATACTGTGCTAGCTGTAAGCCAAGGCAATGCTACATAAGCTTTAAGCCTCTGAAGTCTAGTAGTGGCAGTCATGCAGCTGGGTTAATGGGGAGATTGGGAATACAACTGACAACGCAACTAGGTTAGTAACTACCAACACGTTTGTAGTCTATCATATTTTAAAAGAACAAAAATCCCACTAATGAAGGTCTACAGAAAACAGTGAAAATGAGAACAACGTGCAGACCAGGAAACATCCAAATACAAGGTTTAAAAACATATAAAGCATAAGCTGACCACATGGGGCTTCCAACTCTGCGGTTGTTAGCAAATGAACAAAAGTAACTCACCATTTGTAAAAATGCCTGATAAAGATGACAAGAAAAAAAAAAACAGTAGGAAAAAAATATTCACAAAACAATATAAAAGGAGCCTGCCAATGTCACAGAAAAATGGCACTAGAGAGATAATTCAGGCAGCTGGGCAGAGACCTCTTTCCTGAGGAGTTGGTCCGCAATAGTGTCTCTTGCACTCAGGCATAACACTTTCATACTGAGTGACAAACTGGCTTAACTTCTAACGAAAGGTTTGAATCACCTCAGTTGGTTGACGAAGATGCACCAATACCTCTAGTGACCTGAAATAACACCAGGGTTCCTGCAGCACCAGCAGTGGTCAGAGACTTGGCAGATGGAAAAATCAAAGTGTATAAGGCAATACAATTATCCTGTGTCACAGACAGTTTGTACTCACTCCTGCCTTCTCTACTAATATATGAAATGAAATGTTTTCTTCCGGGGAGACTGGCTTTGCATTTTGGTTAAAAAAAGTGTGGTTGAAAAGTGTGTGTTGTGCTTGGAACAGCAAGCAGTGAGGTTTGAGAGGGCTCCAAGTTCCTGGAGAAGTTCCTTACAAATCTCTGTGAAAGCTACTTTGCTTGTGCAGCTCAGCTTGTGCCTGTGACAGACCAGCCACTAACCTGCTTCCTCCTCAGCCCTGGGCTCTAGTCTTTACAGAAATGGGAAACAGCACCTCAAAATTATGGCAGTTATGTTAAAAGGACTACTGATTAATAAGCCTTTTACAATGGTGGGAAAGGAAAGGGATGAAGCTGACAGGTTCCCTCTTTGAGATGCAGAGCTCTTTGGCAGCTTCATTCTCACTGGCAGTTCTTACCCTGCAGGATGATTTCAAGCCAACCTGCAAATTTTATAGGAAAATGAAACTTGATTCAGACAAGGAGAAAGCAAGCCAGAATTGAAGAAAAAAGAAGGAAGAGCTGAATTTCTAGCTACTGGGGATGGGAGGAAGATTCAGTAACAGTGAGGTGACAGCAAACACAGAAAGAGCTATTGATCCCTATTGGAATCAATATACTAACAGGAAAATGGAAAACTGATCAGAAATAAAAATCGAGGCCCCACTCTAATGTCTGAAACTAGGAAGGCTCAAGAAAATTTCTCAAATACTGCTATAATGATTTTCTGTAAACTGCACTGAAAAGAAACAGAAAAAGTGGAAGTTTTGCTTGTGAAAGCTCAGGAACTGCCTTTGTTAAACAGCAACGAGACCCTTTTGCACAAGACATGATTGCTACAAAGACTGGTATGCAGTGCTTGCCTAACTCTTCTATGAAGGTCAAAATACACAACAGCAGACAAGTGTCTTGACTTGTGCCTCTTTCCCTGCTTTGTACATTGCCAAGACATTCCCGAACATTTAAGTACTGGAATCCTACTGCTTTTCCCTGTTGCTTTGTGTGTCTGCAGTAGCCAGTGTCCTCTACCAAGAACTCACTGAACGGAGGGGGGTTAATGCAGCCACAAAAAACAAAACACCAAACCCAAAACACAACAAAAAAACCCCACCCTCTCCTAAAAAACTAAAACAAACCAACCCCTAAAAAAATAAAACTAACTTTACTGACTCTTGCAATCCCCTTTTAACAGGAAAGAGACATACAGAAGCTGGAACAAACTATTGAGAAAACCAGTATCACATATACACAGAACCTGATCAAAAAGTAAACATTTGCAGCCAGATTTCAATTCTACAGACTGCAAAAGAAGGGGAGAAATAACTCCCATTCAGGTTTTGGTGTTTTAAAAAACAAACTCACAACAACAAAACAAACAAATAGAAAGATAAACCCCCCTTCAGTATTTGAAATAAAGCCTCAGAAATGCAACCCACCGTTATTTATTGCAACAGGATGCTAAGTTCCTCTGTAGTAATATCGAGACATTCAGAACAAAGAATTAAAAACCTTGACGACTGGGAAGCCTTTGCCTGGTTAGAACCACTCCATGTTGCTCTGATCAAGCCACGGACCCTGCACATATTAACCACCAGGAAAACAAAGGAATGCAGAGAGCTCTAGAATGAACTAACATAGTTTACTTTTTAACATTTTGCTTACACACACACCCCCCCCCCCCCCAAAAAAAAAAAAGCCAAAACAAAAGGGCATTTCCTAACTTCAAACCTTTCTTTGCTATTGGGGGAGATTTTTTTGTGGACTTAAGCAAATAAATAGGTTTAATTTCACATCCTGTTTCATGCGCTATAATCAAGCCAAACTTGGCTTGTGGCTGTCACCGCAGAATGAGTTTGTCACCTCTGCAGTGCAGTTCTTCCTTCTTGTCACAGGCTGAAAAAACACTACTTGACTGTTGCAGGCAGTTTTCATTTACATCTTTACCGAATTTCATTTTAGCTAGCCAAATCTTTATGTTGGACTGGGCCAAGCTGGGCTACTGCCACAAGGTATAACATCATCATCATAATGCAACTTATGAATGTGTCATCATCATAGATCATCCACACTGCACACTTGTCACCAAATTATGTTACACTGACTTAGTTATAGAGGTCTCAGCTGTCATTAGGGTTATGGACAGCTATTTACAAAACATAACCTTTGTATGAAGCAAAGCCAAAATATTTTGATTGCTTCCTTCCACAGTGAAATGAAACATTCTAACTATTTTAATGTTATAAACAAGACAGAAATGAACAGCTCCATAAGAAAGCTCCACAGTTTCAAGCCCACACTAGATCATTAGAGAAGAATTTTGCCTTTTACTGGCAAACTCTGATTTTGCCCATCTGCTCCCTTCTCTTCCTACTAATGAGCAGGAGCAAGCTACGTCTATGAAAGCATCTCTGAAGATGACGAGACACACAAGCTTTTCTCCAGATGCTTAGAAAAGATCAATGAGTTCTGCCACTACATTCACAATCACACTAACAGAAGTGGCAGGCTCTTGTCTGCTAGAAGAGGAAATTCAGAGGGCAACACTCCTCTGCTTTGTATTAAGTCTGAACTACGCATGGTATGTTCTTGTTTGTTACACAAATACCTCATGATCATCCGTATGCCACAAATATTTTCCAATACACACTTCTGCCAGGATATGCTCCATTTCAGTAATCCTTTAGAGACATTTCAGTGAAATAAGGTTGGTGGGCAGCAGAAAGATTCAAATTAAAAAAGGCATATTTCAGCTATTTACGTGCACAGTGTGTCAGAGCTGCTCTCACATTGATCATAGAAGTCCACAGTTGTTTCAGATTTGCCAAAACAAATACACTAAACTGAGGTTTCTACTTTAAGAAAAGGTAAAAAGAATGGCCTTGAAGAAAGCTCTACATACTTTTCTAAGAGACTGGACACAGGTCCTCAGTACTTTATGCAGAGTTTTCCCCTTGTGCTTCAGGAAATGGATATGGTTCCTGCAGAAGCTTTAGGATCTTCAGAAACACCTCAGCAGAAAACTAAACAAACAAGGAGGTGTGAACAAGCTGCACTGCTGATAAGAACATGGTGGGGAATGGGCGCAGAGGTAGACCACCTGGTCTGAAGGCCTTGGGACTCCCAGGGAGAAGGATGGAGAGCTGATCTCAGGGAAGGAGGCCAAGGGGCATGGAGATCAGTAAGAGATACGGTCACTCCCTGAAAGCACATGATACAGGGTAATGTACATCCCACAATGTAAGAGAAATTATTTAAGCTAAAAAGACATCACTGACCACAAGGACAGACATGTATAAATTTGCCATTGTCCATTTATTATATAGAAACTTCCTTCAAGTTCTTAAGTGTCAGAGATGCAGTATGTGTTTCTATTACAGCTTTCCAAAAGTAGGGGGAGCAGAAATACTGATTACTTGTAAGCTGAAAGTTTGTTAAAGGAACTATACTACCTAGAGTCCAAAGAGTGACGGACCCAAGAAATACTTTCCATTTGCTAAATCAACTAGTCAAAATTAACAGAAAGCAATGAAACTGTAAATTTTTTTGAAGCTTGCTATTTAAGCAAGAGATATGGAAAACAATATTAGATATTTTGGCATTAAATTTACTCTCTTCCTTTCCCCCCCCATTTTGTGTTTCTGCTAGCAAAAAAAGATGTGACAAAAAAAGAAAGATTTTTTCACTTGTGCTAGAAAAACGAGCAGAAAAAAATCCCAGGAGAAAAAATATTTCAACAAGCTTTACAATTAAACAGTACTTCTTTACAGTAAGACACGTTACTCAAGCTGAGCACACAGCTTCTTACATTAAAAACTCAATACTGAAATTCAATGCCAAGCCAATGAGGGCATGATTATGTTTTCTTCACAAGAGGTTTTTCCTGTCACCAGAAAAAGTCAAGCAAAATCATTACACTTTGATAATTAAGCCAAGAACACGAGCTTCAGTAGAAAGGGAAAAAAAAAAGGGGGGGAAGAAAAAAAAAAAAAAAAAATCTGCCAGTCTGTAAGTGTTTTCAGTACTATTTCCAGAAGAAGCATGCATGCAAAAGTGGCATTGCTTGGGAAAATGGAAAGCAACCAACAGGAAACTATGAGCTGAAGCAAATGAAGAATCCAAAGATGTCATTATTTCTGCATATAGCATACTTCTGTATTAGCGTAAGCATAATGCAGCATTTCCAGCTCTAGTGATATTTACAGACTGATCTTTTCCAAACCACAAACAGAAAAACTGATAAAATTTTAATTTTAAATAATTAGAAATTATTATTAGAATTTAATTTTAAATAATAGAACTTTCACTGCCCTCTAGAAAATAAGATGATAAATATGTGCTACTTGTTTTTGATTGACTGGAAGTGCATCTATCGAAAAGATCAACAATTTGCTATAGACTGCATATAGATATGTAGCCATCTCAAAAAAGGAAATCACTTTATTATCTCCCTTATCTGAAGTATGAATTTACTGCTTTTTAAAATTGAAAATTGTGGGACATTATATTATTAAACCAAGGACCATATATGAAAGCAAAACAGGCTCTGTTATAGAGATATAAAGATATGTTATATAAAGATATGAAGGCATATATTATATATTTATTTTATAGAGATATAAAAATAAGAGCCTTGTGAACCCATTTTAGGTAGTACTATAAAACTGTGCTTTGAAGACAGTAATTGAACTGCACATAACCAAACAAGTCTTTCTCTCTGTGCCTTGGACTTCACTAGAAAGTTAACTAGAATGCACATTCTGGG
The DNA here is from genome assembly GCF_004027225.2 of Strigops habroptila. Taxonomy (NCBI): domain Eukaryota; kingdom Metazoa; phylum Chordata; class Aves; order Psittaciformes; family Psittacidae; genus Strigops; species Strigops habroptila. The sequence goes on along the minus strand of NC_044282.2, from coordinate 46,006,443 downwards.
TTTCTTCCTACATTTAATTGGTAAATGAACCAATCATTTTCATTCCAGGGCTCCATAATTAAAAGCAAACTCTGACAAATTCTCTCCTCCATAGTAGTTTGGGCTATGTGGTTTAGATTTTTATGGGGGAACACAACAGCAATTCCAGACTATAAAAGCCATCTCTCAGGCACTTTCTTTTTTCTCCACAGCTCCTGTTTGCATAAGAGCCCTATAAAAAAGCACCTGCATTCGAAACTACATCTGTCTGTGCCCAGGCCAAGTGTTAAGACAGTCAAGGCAAACTCCTACCACAACAATCTCTCCTTTGTCAGTCACAGGGATCCCATGAGAAACCACCAACCAGTCTAGGAATTTGGCTCAAAGTAGTGTTAGACAAGCCTGAAAGACAAAAAATAAGGGTCAGACTTTATTTAGATTAACTGTTTAAAACCGGAACTAACAGCTCCATTCTGCCAATGAGCTTTTAAATTTGTGTGGTGTGACAACTGGTCTTAGTTAAGACAGACAAAATTTACCTCTTAACCCTTTCTACTCTCCGCATTTACGAGCTCAGTTTGAATTTATCTGCTTGGGAAAATTAATCCCATTACACAAGAGTTGTTTAGGGGTTTTTGGTTTTCGCTTGTTTTGGGGCTTTTTTGGTTGTTGTTTTTGTTTGGTTGGTTGTTTTGTGTTGGGTTGGTTTTGGTTTTTTTTAATTTTTTCTTTTTTTCTTTTTAATGCAATTGATTTCCAAGCCTCAAAAAAAAAAAAAAAAAAAAAAAAAGGAGAGAAAATTAGAAGGCCCAAAGCCCAACTAGAAATTAGTCTGGCTACTGCCATGAAAGACAATAAAAAAAAATTTCTATAAATACATTAACAACAAAGAGACGGCTAAGAACAATCTCTATCCTTTACTGGATGTGGGGGGAAACAGTGACAAAAGATGAGTAAAAGGCTGAGGTGCTCAAAGCCACCTTCGCCTCAGTCTTTAATAAGACCAGTTGCTCTCTGGGTACCCAGCCCCCTGAGCTGGAAGATGGGGGGGAAGGGGGAAGAATGAAGCCCCCATAATCCAAGGGGAAGTGGTTACCAACCTGAAACACCACTTAGACGCCTGCAAGTCCATGGGTCCAGGTCTGATCCACCCAAGGATACTGAGGGAGCTGGCAGAAGTGCTCACTGAGCCACTTTCCATCATTTATCAACAGTCCTGTCTAACTAGGGAGATCTCAGTTGACTGGAGGTTAGCAAGGGCTAAGTACAGACCTATCAGTCTGATCTCAGTGCCAGGGAAGGTTATGACGCAGATTATTTTGAGTGCCATAACGCAGCATGTACAAGACAACCTGGTGATCAGGCCCAGTCATCACAGATTTATGAAAGGCAGGTCCTGCTTGATTAACCTGATCTCCTTCTATGATATTGACCCACTTAGTGGATGAGGGAAAGGCTGCAGATGTTACCTGTCTAGATGTCAGTAAAGCTTTTGCCACTGTTTCCCACAGCATTCTCCTGGACAAACTGGCTGCTTATAGCTTGGACTGGTGCACTCTCCACTGGGTAAAAAAAATGGCTGGATGGCAGAGCTCAAAGAGTGGTGGTGAATGGAGTTAACTCCAGTTGGTGGCCAGTCACAAGTGGTGCTCCTCAGGGCTCAGTACTGGGGCCAGTTCTGTTTAGTATCTTTACCACTGATCTGGATGAGGGGACTGACTGCACCCTCAGTAACTCTGCAGGCAGCACCAAGTCGAGCAGGAGCGCTGATCTGCTTGAAGGCTCTGCAGATGGATCTGGACAGGCTGGACTGATGAGCCAAGGTAACTGGGGTTGTTTAGTCTGGAGAAAAGGAAGGTCGGGGGGACCTTATCACTCTCTACAACTACCTGAAAGGAGGTTGTAGTGAGGTGAGTGTTAGCCTCTTCTTCCAAGTAACAAGCAATAGGACAAGATGAAGTGATCTCAAGTAGCACCAGGAAAGGTTTAGATTGGATATTAGGAAAAAATTCTTCACCGTTTTGGTTGTCATTGGAACAGGCTGCCCAGGGAAATGATTGAACCACCATCCCTGGAGGTGATGTAGACGTGGAACCTGGAGATATGGTTTAGTGGTGTAATATGGTTTACAGTGTTAATTGGTTGGCGTCTATGATCTTAAAGGTCTTTTCCAACAATTCTATGATTCTATGAATTCAGAATACAGCAATTGGCAGGAGTCCTACTTTGACTTCAAGCTATTTTCCATTTTCAGATTAATCCAACAGTGTTATTTCTGAGAGAGAAATCATCAGCTCAGTTCCTTTCTAGTGAGTACTCAAAAAACCTGTATCCTCAAACTGAGTATGTAGATTTTTAACAAATACTTGTCCTTCATTACCAAATCTAAAAAATACTGCTTGAGATTAGTTTCCAGCCAAACACACAAGGTTCTGGTCTTCCTTACTCATCTTAAGTTTTAAACTACATACTATTTAAAAAATACTCATAATTATTGAAGCATGCCTTAACCTTTAGAATTTTTTAAAAATTAGCATTTTATTCCTGAAGCATTCTTATCCTCCACTCTCTGATCTCCATTTAAAGAGACATGTGATAAGGAAAAAATATCTACCATGCTTTTAGACAAAAAAACACAACAGAAAATGGTAGTTACTCAGGCAACCTTTACTTGAACAAGTTCAGACACATATATGATGTAACATTCTCAACTACTGATCAGTTATTCAACCACAGTTCTATCACCAGAAACAAGTTCTCTCCTCCCCTCTTGCACATCCTGCTCACTTTAACCTTACCCTCCTACTTGCTTCTTTGCCACAAATCCCGCTTGAAAAAAAATCAGGAAATCTGACAAAATGTTGCTGTTGCCCTCTTCCCACATCCTCTTGACATTTTAGGCGGGGAAAAAAAGTAACAAACAAAATCTATTTTCATTATTGTTTATCTGCTTGAAAAATAAGAAAACAGCTTTCTGGTGCTTAGGATCAGAAGGATCACTGGATGCAATGGGTTGTTAACCTGAACACCACACATTACTACCCATCTCCCAAGTACCCTGAAAGCAAGACAAGTGACTTGCACATGGCTAATAAATACTGCCTGGGCACATGGCCTGAATTCGGCTGGACACCAAGATACCCACCACTTCCTCTAATGGTGAGAAAGGCAATTCACTGGTTTGAAGAGCTGCAGCCATTCACCTTTTCATTTAGACCTTCAGCCAGTGGCTCCAGTTATGCCTCTCTAAATGGGAGGAGAAGGAAAATAAAACAAATGAAAAGGAAAGTAAAAGAGAGTTTAGTACAAGATACTTTCTTCTGAAGGCAGCTAAGATGCTCAGTCCCTTCTCATACTGTTGGGGTATGGTTTGTGTTTAAGCTGCCTGCAAAGTCCTTTCCTACAGCTCTGCCACAGATGTTTCCCAGCTCTTCTGCTGTCCCTTCTTCCTTAGCACAAAACTCGTCCTGGCTAGTACTTTAGGTTATTACATCAGCTTCACCCGACTCAGGCGTCTTCTGACCTCTTTCTTCCTCTTAAAATCTTGCCTTTGCCAGCAGTTCACTGAGCACTTCACTAACTGCTCCACCAGCACCGCCTTTGTGAGGCCCTCTCTCCCACTTCCATCTTTCAAGGCAGGAGGGATCCTGAGGAAACAATGCCTTTTTTATCAGCAGCATTTGTCTCTCCTCCTGTTTACTCCTGGGCAATCTCTTCAAGCCACAAAAACCCAGTTATCCTCTCTACAAAGGGACCTCACAGATTGACCTCTTATTCCAGGCCTCTCTCTCCTTACCCAAACTGAAAATTTCAATCCTCTTCTCTGACATTTCCTTGGAGATACCCAGCTACTAGGTTAAGCTCTACACAGAGCCAGACAAACCTCTTATCTCTCCTCCCACACAAGGCTTTCCCCAGAGGCTCTTCCTTGATTAGCCAGCATCCTGCCAGCCTGCAGGCTGACCATTATATTCAACAAGAACCTGTACATTTAAGTCCTGTAGAACAAACATACATAATATACATAAAACGCAGTCTTTTCCTTCTGATCTGTCAGACAACTAAAACGCGTATCCAGGCACTCAGGATCTTCCTCCTTTCCTCAGGCTTCAACCAAGAAAGTTTGACAAGCATTTCTGAAGCGGCATAAGCAACGGTCATCTCTCCTGCTGCCCTGCCATAAAAAAAAACAAAAAAACCCCCCCAAAAAAACCAAAAAAACCAAAAATTCCTTCTCCATAATTTTAATCATCTTCTCAACCTGTTTTCTCTCGACCATTTTTTACCAGTGTTTGAGAGCCAGCTGCCGACTTGCAATCAGCTTGTGACTTTGTCCTCCATCACCAACAGAAATCTATCTCAGAGATGTACCTGATAGATCAATCTATCCAACATATTTTAGACATGAGTCTTTGGATTACATTGAGTCTGTCCTAAAATTATCTGGACAGAGATTCAATAATAATAAATAAAACAAATGCAAACAAAAAAAAAAAAAAAATCTGCTCATCCCCCACCCTTTCCACATTAAATCACTACCAGGAATTTTTCACCACTAATAACTCCTGTGTCTCTTTTTTTATACCTCCTACAGGTTTTCAAAAGACCTTTTAAAAAAGGCATGAAAACTAGAATTTGAGTATTACTGTCACTAATGCTGTGCAAGACGTTTCTTTTATAAATCCCACCAGCAAAGGATTAAATTAGCCCTATCTCTTCTCTGTGCAATAGTGCACTTGTAACTTAAAGTTCTGCATCCAGCCTGATCCCTAATATTTACGCAGGATTGCTGCTTTCCAGAATGGAAAATCTCCCATACTAGGAATGTCCAGAAAACTTGCCACTGAGAAATCTGTCCGCATTCAGCCACACCCTGTGCACCTACCTTCAGTTTTACTCATCAAAAAGAAATAAATTCTCTGTGACTGCTTACTTATTAAAATCTGGGAATGACAGACTGGTAAACAGCATAATCGGCTTTTTTTGTTTTAAGCTTCTGTCTTACAAATGAACCTGCTAAATGATGTTTTGTCCAGGCCCAGTCCTGAAGCATCTTGATTCCCAATTTATTTCTCACTGGCATCTACTTGTTTGTATGTCACAGTCAGCTGCTGCTCCATTCACCGGGCATGCTTTTGCTGATGTGCTGTAATCATTCTCCCAACAATAAAGCTCTATCGTACAGAGCCACAAGCTTACAGGCAGAATTAGCAAACCTGTGTCAGGCTTAGCACAGCACTAGTGACAGATGCTGAAAGAAAGGCTGTGGGATCTGCTCTATATTTGTGTGACAGCCCATGGCTCATCTGCTTTTTGTGTCAGCCAAGAGTAGCTAGGAGGCATGAACGGCCGTGAAACTCATCTCTCTGCTTCATCCTGTCAGAGCTGATGATGCAGCTCACAGCCAGACAGCCACAGGGTCCAACGACAAAAGCTAAAGGACACATAAGAACAAGGATGAAGTTTGACAGGTTGTATGCACAAGAAGGAATTTCAGCTTTGGATTCTCACCTTTATGTATGGTGGTGACAACATCTGATTATGCAAAACATCATGTCTGCACCAGCCTCCTTACCCTTGTCAGGGGGCTGCATTTCATACAGTCCTACACCATCACCTCTACAGAAAGGGGAAGAACTGCAGGGTGAAAGATTAAATCCCTCAGCAATGACAACTCTCACAGCAGCCAAGGACACAACACACTCAAAGGGAAATTCTGCTGTGCAAGGTATTTACATGCCACACAAAAAACAGAAGTCCTGTGATCCCTGTACCAGGGAGGTTACATCCTGAAACGCTTAAGCAGAACTTGAGTGTACAATTTAGTGAAGAGAGAGGCACAATATGAGCTTTGGGCAAAGTTCCTTGCTGTTCAGTGCCAGCCTAACTCTGATGCCATTCAAGCCAGGAACTGAAATTCCCATGGACTCCCTGGAGGAGAGTCTGAAGCTACCCACCTGCCACAGTCCTCCCCTATGATTTACATATCCCACACCATTTTCTCTTGGCAAGTGTTATGTAGGCTACCACAGCTGAACAGTTATTTATCTGGCTGGTTCATGACAATAAGTTGCTTTATATCACATTAGATATGGGAAGCTCTTTAAAGGCTTTTTACAGAAAGCAGCTATATGATTTCATGAAAACAGAAAGCCTCAAAGCACAGTGCTAAAACATATTTTAATAGATCTACTCATACTAATACAGGAGATACTGTGTGCTGAAAACAGGGAAATATATGATAGGCCAGAAGATTGAATTACTAGCTTTGCTTTGAACCTGACAGCTATTACTACTCTATCAAATCCTGGATGCACTTGCAGAAGAAGCCTTGTCATTTTGGATTTGTAAGAAGAGATGGTCTTAACTTGGGTTTAACTACCAGGTTTACTATAATACTGCAATAGAAAAGCATGCGCAATTAAGCTTTCATGAGAAGGAAGCTCCCCATACACACACACTGCTCATTAAAAAGTTGGAATGGAAAATGTCTTCCCTATATTTATTTTTCCCTCCAATGAAGAACAAACATTTAAAATCTACTGTTAGCATAATGAAATCAGCATTTCATGTTTATCTTACTAGAGAAGGTTTTGTAATCCTTCCAGATGATCTTCAAATGCAGTAAAGTTGACACAATATTGTACGATTCTTATAAAAAGGGAGATGTAGGCACATCACACTACTTTGAATAGTCTTAATACTGCATAGGGAAAAACGATGGCTAGCTAGTCTAGTTTAAGGAGAAATATCAAAATAATTTGATTATGATTTGGATAGAAGTGCCAAGTGGTGCAAGTCTGAATTTTGGAAAATTTCTACCCATTCCTCAGACATGTATGAGAACATAAACCCATTCCTCCATTTGCAAGTATTTAAAGCTACTGCTCACTTGAGGTACTAGAGAAATTAAACAGGAGTCCAATGGCAGGTTCAGCACGACCTAGAATTCCACACAGGTTTAACCCAACCTCATTCTGACAGTCAATCACAAAGGGACCAGAGAAGTTGCTGCTCATCTCAGATACTTCGAAACATACAAAGTATTTCACTGGAGAAAAGGCAGTAGATTTCATTTTGTTGTTGGTTTTTGTGCAGTTGTGTTTGTCTGTTTTGGGTGTGGTTTTGGTGGGGTTTTTTGTTGTTGTTTGGTTTATTCAAGTTTTTTCTCTTTATTAAGGAAATTTTAATTTTAAATGCTCTAGATTCACATTCCTGCAGTCCCAAAGAGCCTCCATTTGCCTTTGAAACTTGAGCACACAAGAGACTCACCAGGCAAAGAGAAACACACAGGGCAACTCCTTTCAGGCCACAAGATGTCCACAGAACATGAGACAGAGGTACACAGGATGGCCGAGTTACAACTGCATTTTGTGTAGTTTACAGCCAGATAGACAGATTTGGCAATGGTTTGATCAGCTACACAGCCAAAACAAAAGCAAAATAGGAGGCAAAAAGAAATTGATATAATGGCATTATCCCAAAGCATACACTCCCTATATTCCTCTGTCTTTGTGGGAGTACTCTCCCTATGCCTGTTGGATAAGAGCTGTACAGTGACTGTGAATGGTCTTCCTGTGTCTTGTGTTGTATCAGCACATTTACCAAAGGTGTTGTATGTGTTAAGAGTGGACTATGGTCCTTTGATAGAAAAGGGCATTAAAATATGTGAGTTATCTTCAGTTTTCTGCCTCAAGTTTCCAATGTAGCTTCAAAACCAAGCCAGCCAACCAACACTCCCCAACACACACAGAATATAGGGATAACATGTAAAAGGTGGGAATGATCTGAACAAGAACCGTCTAGAGGAAAAATACAGCTCTGTATGGAGGGCACGCAGCCCCTTCTCTGTGTATTTATTTAAATCATGGCATGCAATGCTGTAATTCGTACCACCACAGTAGTCAAAGGCCCCCATTCAGCATGGCTGCCTCCACGGCTAACACTAGACAATCCTCTAATAAGGTTCTGAAATAACTCACATCTTTCCCACCATACAGTACTGCTCACTCAATTACAGTCAGCTACAGACACACCAAGTCTTTACACACTAAGAGTTCATACACTTTTAAGATGTACCATCAGATGCCCAATGCTCTGGTTCATTTTGGGACAGATTGCCCTGAAGTCACTCTCTTTGCATTTGCATGTTTTTTATATGTGGTACTTCACCAGAATAGACGACATCTTCCAAAGCATACAGCATTACAGGAAAACCACTATATTTATATTATCCTTTTCCGAGGAACTCATCTTGTTTTCTTTGCAGATTCATTATATTACTCTACTGTTAAAATCATAAGAAATGTCAACATTCAAAAGCAGCATGTATTTTTGGAAATGATTTATACAAAGTATCCCTATTTCAAAATATCATAATTTTCTTGTTTCAGTGTACTGAATCACTGCTGAGTAGGAAGAAAAAAAAAAAAAAAAGAAACTGGAGGGTTTTTTCTATTATTATGAAAAGTAATAGTTATTTTAGAGAAATGAGAATTGTATATTCAGAAAAAAAGTTCTCAGGCAAATCAGAAATTTTTTTCTGATCCCTGCAGATTTCCCATCATTGTAGATATATATTAGTTTTAAATGGCAGGAACCACCTCAATTAAAGAGAAAGTCAATTTGGCACTTAGACTCTGTAACTATATAATGATGCGACACAAGAGACTGTTATCATGAAGCCCTCTTGAGCTTTTATAAATGCATCAAAGCAATATGTGCTTATATCTGATGTATGTATTCAAAAATAAGATGTCTATACCAAATACAAACACAAGTCTTTCAAATTATTTCTTATTGTCATGTTACAGCATTTACCATTTTTGAGTACCAAGTTCTACATATTTTCACTGAATGAAAATAATCAAAGCTCTGATGAATGTCTGAGAGGGATCTCAGTGAGGAACCTCTGATTTTTTCCCACTCAAGCACTGGAACATTTGGACAGTGGACACAAAGACTGACTAACATGAAACACCTAAGCTCAGGTCTACAGCGTCCATAAAGAGCATTTCCCACACGCTTCTTCAAAGACCTACTTGCTGATGGTTAGATACCTCCTACAGCCTTTCAGTAACTTTCAAAAGCACAGACAAATCCTGTCTTCCCAATCATTATCTCCAAATACCTGTTTAGAAGCAGGCTGTTCACTTTTAGCTTCATGTAGTTATCAGTATGTTCTTCAAGCTGCTCTGGTCCCTCAGACAAACAGTGACACTCCCCCCACCTTACTCTGTGCTGGTTTTCCCCTTCCCCTCCCAAAAGGTGAGCAGCCTGGGTGAAGGAATGGGTCTTTCTGACTTGCTAGCAGTTTTACACAGGCCTTGCCGTAATGCAGGCAGTTACACAGGGTAAAGTTAGGGCTGCTGTTGCTGTTTCTAAAGCAATAAAGCTGTACTTGACTTAAAGGTCATTTTCTTTGTTTGCTTTAGACACACACGCCCCCAATTAACAACTTCTCAGCTTAAAGAAACATTAAAGAAACAAAAGCCAAAGTTCATAAAGCATTTATCAGAAGTCTCTAAACTAGAAAAGATATAGACCTTACCATAACCTGACAGATTTCTACCGTCTTTCATTTAAGACTATTTCCCTTAAATTTCTTTAACCGTAAAGATTCCCCCCCCCCTTTTTTTTTTTAAATGATTTCTCCTCTTTCATATCAAACTGCAGATACTATGAATTCTTCAAAACCGCAATAACCAGAAGGGCTGTCCAATTCCCATATCACCCATGTTCAGGGAAACATGAAACAGGGTGACATGAAAGCCCCCTTGGTATTGAGAAGACAAGTGGATTTTCATGTTAGTTGAGGTAACTTTGATAGGACATCCTGATGTGCCTTTCCATGGATTGTTTTACCCTGTCACTCTCCAAGTTGTAATTTTAGTAACACTCTGTCCAAGGTAGCACAAAGACTAGTTTTGGGGTGGGTTTTTTTTTGAAGGGGGGTGTGGGGGTGGATTGTGAGGGGGTTTTGTTGTCTTCCAAAAAATAGCACCATCTTCATCTTTCTTCCACAGCTCAAGACCCAAATTAGTTGACATCACAGTGAGAAATACACAGTTATTTCAATGAAAAGAACATTTCAGCCTCAAGGGGTGAGAAATTAGGCTGTATGAGAAAAGATACTAATGTGAGAGTTAAAAACCAAGATCCTGAATGACCCTACTGCCCTTCCAGCGATCCCTCCTGAAGTTACTACTAGCAGCAGTGCTGCCTGCCAGAAAAATGGTACATTGCTATTATTAGCACAATGAGGGGACATGATGGTTTGACTCTTCTCTATACTGGCAGCCATGTTGTATCATTCCATCCAAAAGCAACAGTTCTCACTAATGAAAGTAACAAGCAGAGGCCTGGAGACCAGTACAGTAGAATTGTGAAGGAAAAAACAAAACCATAGCAAAGAAACCCAAAAAAACCCATGCAGCCCTTTTAGACAAGAGAAAACAAAAGGGTGATTTTCCCAAGGAAGAGCAGCCCTTGAAAACACATTTACTATAATGTCACTACAATAAAGTTTCATAGCAGTAGTCTACATTGAAAGGTGGGGAATACAGCCATAAACATTATATTTCATTCAAATCTGTGATCTTCAGCTGTTTAAGGAGCTAATGGAAATGTGAAGTGACTGCTGAAAATATTTAGCTCTAACTGACAGTTTGCTAAAAAGACTATCACACTCTCTGGATTTATGAGTCGCTTAAGGATTTGCATAACTTGATTTCAAGCTCAGTATCTAATGTGAACTGAAGTTAGAACTACATTGCTGCTCCCTCTAAAGTGAGATTTTTTTTCAAAGGCAATGTCAACCTGGAACAAGAGAGAAGTGGGGTATCACCCTCCTAATGTCTCTTTGCTGATGCAAAGGGGACAGTAAAACAAGCAAGAACTATACATTTCACCTTCAGTGTCACTGGTAAAAGACTTGAGAATTTTCAGACATAAATCCACACAAAGCATGTGGCTGATGCTGCTGCTCCAGTGGAACATCACATCATGGAAGAAAGGAGGTAAATATGAAAGGTTACCTATTCTGAACACCACCACAGCTGATGCGCAAGGAGGGCAGCGATTCAATGCAAGCCAAGGTCCAGCAGCGTTTGCTCAGGCAAGCAGAGGTAAGAAACTGCAGCGGAGAGGAGGATTAACTCACAGTGAGAATGGTGCTCTCGGAGCCACACAGATGCAAAGTACAGGGCACAGCTGAACCGACATACTGAGCCAACAACAGCATGGACAGGTGCCAGGGTCCGCAAGAGAGGTTAGCACAAGCCTCGTATAGTACAAATGCTCCTAACATAACCTTTCCCAGGGCTGGGGACTGTCACATCACAAGATAAAGAAAGGCAAACTAGCTTGGAGCCTTGAGAAAAAGCTTATACTCTGCAGGTGTGTATGAATGGATGAAAATCCATGAACTTAAGGCTTTAACTGCCTCCAGAGCTGCAAATGAGATAACACACACTGCACCCTTAGGAACTGGTTGGCATCAACACATGTGGCAACTACAAAGTTCATCACCATGTTGTGCTTCACAGCCTTTACAGATTTCATCTCTCAGTGACTAACAGGAAGAGTTGCCTGGACTGGTTTAACTGCAGCTTACCCAAGGCACAAAGGCTATGACCTCAGCTCAGTCTTAAGAGCAAGCCAGAGCCCAGCTGGTCCTGAGGATCAGCTGAAACCAAACCTCAAGATGCAACAGGCACCAATAGCTGCTGAGAGCTGGCACATGCCTTCTACAGCCATGACCATGGTTATTCCAGCTTTCCAGCTACAGTTAGTGAAACCTAGTGGATGTTGTCACTATATCTTTGCTACACACACAACTAGCAAACAATAATTGACACAAGCATAACCTAGTAATTTAAAGTAGAGAGAAATGTCAACTGTGAACTTTTCAAAAATCCAAGATGTCGATGTATATCAGAAGTACAAAGAGCATCAGGAAAAATATCGAAAGCTTCAAATAGGGGGGGTTGCTTATTTGTTTTGTTTTGTTTTTTTATTTAAATATGGGCCACCTCTCTACAAATCTAACACATCTTACACATATCTTCAATGTGTACACATGGTCAGCATTTTTTCCACAAAAGTAAGAATGGACAGTACACAAAGGTAGAAGTAATGCATAATTAATCTAAAGTAGGTGTAGTTATTTTTTCCTCTAGGCTCCAAACACATGACAAGATATATATTAAGCATGAAGAAAGATGATAGAACAATATTAATCAAATCAGCATGAAGAAACAAACAGAACACCGCAAGATGCATTCAACATATCACTGCGCAAAAGTGATCAGCTAACTGAAAGGGTCACAGTGTATGCTTATGTAAAACAAATACAGAGGAAAAATATGAAAGTAAGGCAGAATTGCTTCAGTTTAAGCCCTATGAAGTCATATACTCCATTGGGGAACAACCTTTATACAAGACAACTAAAAGAACCCTAAAAGTTTCTGGGAGTCTAAAGAATTGCTATTAGAAAACAAAATAGAGAAAAAAAAAGTTAAAATAATTTTAACAAAAGGAAATTCTTATTTTCATTCAAATGCTGTATGAAGAATAGTATCAGAATATAACATTTAAAAATCCAATGAGCCCTTCCTTTCTCATCATGCACTTTCTGCAGTATTACAAAGCTATTTAAAGCTGAAGATTAAACACTTGCTCTTCCTACATATTCAAATTTTTTTACAAAAATAGCCAAAGAGGAAGTAACAGTCTAATTTGGTAGGAGGCTTGCCAGGCTGGCCAGGAAAGCTTTAAACTAGATGTGTTGGGGGAGGGGAGCACTGATCCATCCCAACATTCCTGGTCAGTTGCCAGCACCTGTAATAAGTGCTTGGAGTGATGTAGAGATGTTCCAGCTGCCCCAGCCATAGAGTCGGCTGCATTTGGAGCTCGGCTAAAGTGCCTCTATACAAACGCCCGTAGTATGGGGAGCAAGCAAGAGGAATTAGAGATGTGTGCAAGGCTACGGGAATATGATGTCACTGGTATCACAGAAACATGGTGGGATGGCTCCTGTGACTGGAGTGTCGGAATGGAAGGTTACAGGCTGTTTACAAAAGACAGGCCAGGCAGATGGGGAGGGGGTGTTGCTATCTATGTCAGTGATAGGCTAGAGAGTATGGAACTCTGTCTGGGGACAGGTGATGAGGTAACAGAGTGTTTGTGGGTCAGGATCAAAGGGAAAACAGCAACGGGGGACGTTACGGTGGGGATCTGTTACAGGCCGCCTGATCAAGAGGACTCTGTGGATGAAGTGCTCTATAGACAGATAGGAGCAGCCTCACGCTCGCAGGCCCTGGTCCTCATGGGGGACTTCAACTATCCTGACATCTGTTGGAGGGATGGTACGGCCCGGCACGAGCAATCCAGGAGGTTCCTCGATTGTGTGGAAGACAACTTCCTCTTTCAAGCAGTAGAGGAGCCGACAAGGAGAGGTGCCATGCTGGACCTTGTGCCCACCAACAGGGACGGACTGGTTGGAAATGTGATGCTCCAGGGCAGCCTTGGCTCTAGTGATCACGAGATGGTTGAGTTTGAGATCCTCAGGACGGTGAGAAGAGCGTGCAGCAAGCTCACTGCCCTGGACTTCAAGAAAGCAGACTTTGGCCTCTTCAGGAACCTCCTTAGTAAGGTTTCATGGGATACAGTCCTAGAGGGCAGGGGGGCCCAAGACTGCTGGTCAGTATTCAAGGATAACCTGCTACGTGCTCAAGAGTGTTGCATCCCGACTAGAAGAAAGTGCAGCAGGAGGGCCAGGAGACCTCCATGGATGGACAAGGAGCTGCTGAGGAAACTTAGAGGGAAAAAAGAAGCTTATAGAAGGTGGAAGCAAGGACAGGCGGCCTGGGAAGAAGATAGGAGCATTGCCCGAGAAGCTAGGGACCAGGTTAGGAAAGATAAGGCCCAGCTAGAATTAAGTTTGGCAAGGGATGTAAAAGATAACAGGAAAGGATTCTATAGATACGTAGCAAATAAAAGACAGACTAGGGACAATGTAGGCCCTCTCCACAAGCTATCAGGAGAACTGGCTACCATGGATTTGGAGAAGGCTGAGGTTCTTAATGACTTCTTTGCCTCAGTCTTCACCAGCAAATGCTCTGACCACACAACCCAAGTCTTGGAAAGCAAATGCAGGGACTGTGAGAATGAAGACCTTAGGCCCACTGTAGGAGAGGATCAGGTTCGAGACCATCTTAAGAACCTGAATGTGCACAAGTCCATGGGACCTGATGAAATCCATCCACGGGTCCTGAAAGAGCTGGCGAATGAAGTTGCTAAGCCACTGTCCATCATATTCGAAAAATCCTGGCAGTCAGGTGAAGTTCCCGATGACTGGAAGAAAGGCAATATAACCCCCATTTTCAAGAAGGGGAAGGTGGAAGACCTGGGAAACTACAGACCAGTCAGCCTCACCTCTGTGCCTGGCAAAATCTTGGAACAGTTTCTCCTGGAAAACATGCTAAGGCACATGAAAAACAAGGAGGTGGTTGGTGACAGCCAACATGGCTTCACTAAGGGGAAATCCTGCCTGACCAGTTTGGTGGCCTTCTATGATGGAGCCACGGAACTGATGGACAGCAGCAGAGCAGTTGATGTCATCTACCTGGACTTGTGCAAAGCGTTCGACACTGTCCCGCACAACATCCTTGACTCTAAATTGGAGAGACATCAATTTGATAGATGGACCACTCGGTGGATAAAAAACTGGCTCGACGGCCGCATGCAAAGAGTTGTGGTAAATGGCTCGATGTCCAGTTGGAAACCTGTAACGAGTGGTGTCCCTCAGGGATCGGTGTTGGGACCGGTCCTGTTCAACATCTTTGTCGGCGACGTGGACAGTGGGATTGAGTGCGCCCTCAGCAAGTTTGCAGACGACACCAAGCTGTGCGGTTCGGTTGATACGCTGGAGGGAAGGGATGCCATCCAGAGGGACCTTGACACACTTGTGAGGTCCTACACCTGGGTAGGGGCAATCCCAGGCACTGCTACAGGCTGGGCAGAGAAGAGATTCAGAGCAGCCCTGCAGAGAAGGACTTGGGGGTGCTGGTTGACGAGAAGCTTAACATGAGCCGGCTTCAGTGTGCGCTTGCAGCCCAGAAAGCCAACCGTATCCTGGGCTGCATCAAAAGAAGTGTGACCAGCAGGTCGAAGGAGGTGATCCTGCCTCTCTACTCTGCTCTTGTGAAACCTCACTTGGAGTACTGCATACAGTTCTGGTGTCCTCAACACAAAAAGGACATGGAGCTGTTGGAGCGAGTCCAGAGGAGGGCCATGAGGATAAGAGGGCTGGAGCACCTCCCATATGAAGACAGGCTGAGAGAGCTGGGGCTGTTCAGCCTGGAGAAGAGAAGGCTGCGTGGAGACCTCACAGCAGCCTTCCAGTATCTGAAGGGGGTCTATAAGGATGCTGGGGAAGGACTCTTCCTTAGGGACTGTAGTGGTAGGACAAGGGGTAATGGCTTCAAACTTAAACAGGGGAAGTTTAGACTAGATATAAGGAAGAAGTTCTTTACAGTGAGGGTGGTGAAGCACTGGAATGGGTTGCCCAGGGAGGTTGTGGATGCTCCATCCCTGGCGGTGTTCAAGGCCAGGTTGGACAGAGCCTTGAGCCACGTGGTTTAGGGCAAGGTGTCCCTGCCCATGGCAGGGGGGTTGGAACTAGATGATCTAAAGGTCCTTTCCAACCCTTACGATTCTATGATTCTATGAATTTGAAACAGGGTCAAAAAATAAGAATACAATATAAGCTGATTCATAAGCAACAGAGCCAGTAAAATCCAGTTTCCTAGGAATGTGTGTAAAAGTTGTAGGAAAACTTCAGACTGCAATCTCTCCTTCAGCAGGCATCTTTCCATCTGCCTAGGCTGCCTGCTGCCAGAAAACTTGTAGGTTTACTGGAATAAGCTTCTACCCCACTCACAAATGCAACTGGAATTGGTCAAGAGTTTTAAAAGTTTCTAAGAGCAAAAGGCAGACATTCACAGCAAGCTGCACAGAATCTATTTTCTCAGAAAAACAAGCTAAAAATATATATACACTGACTGCTGATAGCTTGAATTTGCACTATTACAAGACTGCACTGAAGACATAAGCCTGACCACACAAGTCACAGAGCATTGCCCTCATTCCATCTGGATGGATGTATTTCTTAATACAGGTATAGAGTAGCAACAGAAAGAAAATCAGAGTTAAACAACACGCATTTTCCTCCTAAGAGGACACAAACATTGTCTAAAGCCCCAACAAAGAGGTATTTGGGCAGGAAGCAGGTTCTGCTCACCAACACCACCCTTACGCAGCTACCCTGCATAGCCACTGTGGGCAGACAGCCCTGACTGAAAACAGTTGGGAATTCACCAGAATGGTTTGGAAGGGGACCTTTAAAGATCATCTATTCCAACCCCTCTGCTACTGGAAGTGCTCAAGGTCAGGTTGGATGGGGCTTTGAGAAAAACCTGATCTACTGAAAGATGTCCTTGTCCATGGCAGGGGGGTTGGACTAGATGATCTTTGAAGATCTTTCCCAACCCAAACCATTCTGCGACTCTATGATCAGTGATAACCTGGCTTCCTCGAAACTTCTGCCACCTTACCAGGAACAGGCTGCACAGGTCTGCCAGAGCTTGTGAATACAAACTACCTGAAACAGCAGGAGGCTCCTCAGAGTCTGCACTGCTTGACAAAATTAAAGCTTCATTATCAACATACCCAAACCTGGAAAGGATGCTCAAGGGCAATGTGCTGAGAAAAGACAGACACTAGAAGTCATAATAACAAGTGCTTCAGGAAAGCCAGTATGGGTGGGACAGCATGTGATCACTTTTGACAATTCTGCTGCATCTGCCCCCAGCAGACATTGCTTACAGAGAAATTCGAGGGTAAAAAGATATTTTTAATATATATATGAAATATATAAACTAGAAAATATTATATATAAAATATGTTTAATATATATACACATATATATAACTACACATAAAGGAGATTAATATCTGCAAGATGAAGAAATCCACACATGGTCTCCTCTGTATGGATCCTAACTGGCAATAAAAATGAATCAGAATGTCTGGTAAACAGCAATAGCATAATAATAAGCATAGGCAGAAGCTGATCATGTAACAGATTACGGTGGGCCAATAATAGATTGTTGCCTTAATATATTTTCCTAAGTTCATCTTCATATTCCTCACTAACTTACTATAGGAGTCCTCCACAAGGGCTGGATGTGTACGACAGTTGCAGCTATTACCCAATTCTTATGCTGCATATGATCTATTTACTAGAGGCTGGAGCTGGGATGAAGGCAGGTCAGCCAGAACTTCTTCCAAGAACGACAGTGATAGTTTTCACAGACTGTAGTTCTGAGTGGAGTTTTACGATAACAGGAAATAACCCCAATACTCCAGAAACAAAACAGACAGTAAAATTTCCAAGTGCAAGAGTATAAAGACTCCAAAGCTTTGGAACCTTGCTGTTCACAAGCAAAGCAGTGACCAGTGCAAACCAAGTTGAGCATTTGTATGTAGTAAAAAATAAGTTATGCTGGAAACTTAGTTTAACTTAGAAAGTTAGCATCTGTTATTTTTCATACAACCTGGCAAGACTCACCTTTACTTGCAAGTATTTCAGATGATCCTTTGGCTATCACACAGTAGAAAAGCTTATATTAAATAAACTTAAGTCCATTTCTTCGATCATAAGTCATTTCTATTAAACGAACAGGATGTAGTTGTGAACTGCCGTAGTGATACCTGGAGGATAACAGCAAAGTACTGTAATGCAATAGCCACCACTCACTTGCTATTCTTTGAATAAAAAGATGAAAACAATGCTACAAGAGGGAAATAACATCATCTTTCCAAGACTAGAATCGTCTGATGAGAATACTTCCTTCACAGTAAATAAAACTACCAGACACATTGGTTCACTTTCTCTGTTCCTCGTTTTCCTTCAGCCTCTAAGAAGGGACACCGCTGGTGTCACCACCATAAATGGCACCATCAGCAAACAATCAAGCTCTTTGAAAACCCATTTCGTACTAGCACTGCCAGCTTCAGTATTCACTGCCTGCATACACAGAACTGTAAGCACTTCTGATCTGATTATGAAATAGAAAAATCAACCCCATCACTTTGCAGCAGGCAGCCAAAGGAACAAATGTATTTTCAACAGCTCCTCCCAGCTATGAGAAGTGAAAAATAGAAATTATCATTATGATCTTTTTGTCTGATCTCCTTCAAAAGGTCATGGGAAAATTAATATTACGAGCTCATTTCTGCAAAGCAAAATAGAAAAGGATCCTGTCTTATAAAAAGAACAGCTGATCTAAGTTAGACACAGCAGAACTGCCAAACCATTCAAACTGAGTGGTAGGCTGTTTTTTTATTGTTTTCCATTTCCTTTTTGTAACTCAAGATACAAATAGGAATACACTGAAAAGCAAATCTCCTAATCAAACCATAAACTGCTAACTCAACTGCCCAACTATTAATACTACTCCACAGGAAACATGGTGGTAAATATAACAGGTTCCAATTCCCCTGCTACATCAGGTCTCTAGGAGGGAAAGGGTCTATGTCCACAGACCAAGCTGTGGGACGATCAGAGTTGTTATTTTACCCTGAATCAGAACCAGGAGGGCAAACAACAGTCTTCTGCCAGCCTATGAGAGCATTCTTGTAAATACAGCAGATACACTGAAGCCATTCATACCACCAGTGTGGCACTGCAGCCAAAACTCATGGTTAAGACAGTAGCCTTGTCTGTTGGCTTAACTGAAAGGAAAGTTGTAAGAAGTTATAAAAAAAAAAAAAAAAACCACAGAAAGCATGACAGAGACTTGGAATGTAGTACTGAAAAAAGTTAGAAACAAAAGCAGTTAAGCAAATATATAGGTTGTTTTTTTATTATTATTACAGAAATTATTGCCTTAAAATACTGAAATATGCAAAGTCCAGGTTTTAAGTGAAGGTAATTTATACAACTGTGCTTCAAGAGCAAAAATACACAATAACTGTTTGCAGATGAAAAACACGTGATCTGATCTAGCAGCTCCCAGAATAGGAACAAGGGCGATTTGGAAAGGAGGGGAAATCAACCCTTTGTTTTATCTAAAGCATGGCACATTCAGAGTAGTTTTATCAGATTGAAACATCCGTCATTGTACTACTCTTTCAGTCACAGATGGTTTCTCCCCCTTATAATAGACAGACTGGCACAAGAGGGTAATGAGACACGATGGCCAATGAAAAGAGGGGTAGAGGAATAAAACTTCATTGGGACCAGGGGAAATCCTGTCTTTTTCAAGTAGCTCCTAAGCAAACACTGAGATTTCACCATGACCATCACTCTTTTCTCACTTGATCTTGCTTCAGTCAGGTATTTAATGAACTTCAAGTCAGGTAATTTTGCCCTGGCATTACCAGGATGCAGCAATTTAAATTCTCCCACACTGAAAAGTCCCATCTAAGCATAAACTGAACAGCTGCTTTAAACGCACAAACCTGCCCCTCAGCACAGCACATATCCATAGCCCCTTCTACCCCCCCATCCCTTCTCTACATCTCATGTCTGCAAGAGGACCACGCACAAGCAAACAAAAGGCCAGCAACCAGGAGTTTACAGTACCAACGTAATCTCTCCAGTAGTACTCTGCCCAAGAACACTGACTTCAGCTGTGGCTGCTCCTGGGTCAGCACCGATAAGCTGATGTAAAATGAAGCAATCCATTTCACAATGCAAACAGTTTTTTGGCTACACGGGGAACAATATAAACAAATGGATCTCTATATAAATCATTATTCACGCTTATTGTAGAACACAGAATAATGTTCCAGGGCAGAAATGACAGTATTTCCAAGGACAGAGTGGAAACTCAAATGGCTTCTGTCTTATTCCACCAGCCTGCCCCATTGACATTCCCTACTCCAGCTCTATAGAAGCAACAAAAACAAGGAGATCCTAGGGCTCGATTTTTCAGGGACAAGATACCCTTGGTTTAAAAGGACACTGGAGATACAGGGAGTAGGGGAACCACCTTATTATCATACATATGCTTTTTTCCAACACATCAAAAAAGTAAACGGTAGCATCTCTTCAGTGCAGTGAAGGAAGAAAAAATACAAGCATAAAAAAAAAAAAAAAACCAACAAAAAACCCTAAACGCGTCCTACTCCTACTTTTTCCACCCCTGCAACCAAAGCGAACCAGTTTATCCTCAAACTGCACACTTCACTTGTGTCTGAGCACAGCGACTGTAGATGTCAATCCACACACTCCTTTATCTTCACCCCCTCCAAGCGCGGCTATTGCATTCCAAGGCACTGGACCGTCTGACGAGGCTTTAGCTCATTTATGGCAATCCCAGCGCAGAAAACACGCGAGCCCAAGCGACCGCTTTCACTGCGTGCCCAGCAACACCCGCTGCAAGCCGCACCGCCGGCAGCACCGCTCCCGCCCAGGTATCGCTACCAAAACCGGCACCCCCGCCCCACATGGAAGCGCCACCTCGCCGGCAAAGGGGCACGGCAGAGCGGGAACCGCGCTGTTTCTGCCCTCACAGCACCCCTCGGGGGAGGCCCGCAGCCCGCCGACGGGCGTCTGTGCGGCAAGCGGCAGGCAGAGCCCTTTACGTAAGGGGATTCGGCTGCTCCACTGCCGCTGCGGGGACACCGCCACCCCCCGGGGCTCAGCGGGGCGGGCGGAGGTGCCCCCACCTCCCGGCCGCAGCCCTCCCGCCACGCCCGGCTCCCCCTCACCGCCCGCTCATTGCCCAGGTCGCCTTACCCTGCGGCTGCAGCCCCAGCCGGCGCGGGGCGGCCCGCGGAAGGTGCGCGACGCCCCGCGCTATCCCGCCGCCCCACGCATGGTGTGCCCCCGCCGCGGGGCCGCAGTGTGCGCGGCGGGCGCCACTCCCGGGCTTTTCTGCAGAGGGGGCGCAGGGGGTGTGGTGAGGGCGGGCGGGGGCGGGCGCGCCCGCAGCTGGGCGGGCGCCATTAACCGCCGCGCCGCCGCCGCCCGCTTTGAAGCGGCCGCCCCGCTCCGCCGCTCCAGGCACTGCGGCACCCCCTGGCGGCGGCGGCGGCGGCGGCGGCGGCGGCGGCGGCGGGCGGCGCTTCCCGGCCCGGCGGGCACGGGGATCCCGGGATTTCCCGCTTGGCAGCGCCAGGCGTGTTCTCTGAGTGTTCCGAGCAGCAGCGGTCTCCCTGGGCGTGCCGAGCCGCGCCGCGCCGCCGGTTTTCTCGTGTTGTTTGGATTTATTCCAAGGACTCGCATCTCGGGTTGCCCTAGTGTGACGCCCCCCGGCCCAGCAGGTCTTTCAGCAGCGGGAGAGAAACAATGAGAGACTGACTGTACAAAGGAGAGGAGAAGGGTTTGCCTCACTGGTAGGGAAAGGAAGGGGGAAACGTAAGGAAACCGTGATGGGCATGGCTGTTTTGCAAGCAGTGCTCAGCAGAACCAGCTGCTTTCCCGTTGTTGGTTGATGTATGGAGTAACGACCGGCTTACTTCTGTAACACACTGTGACACAAAAGGAAGAACCCCGGCCTGGGGAGATGAGTAAGGACCTGTCTGGTTGGTTTACGCCCTTGCCCGACCTGTCGCAGGGGTGACAGCACACAGCAGCCTCCCGTGAGCACCTTGTGGAGGTCGGGGGGTCACGGAAGGCATAGAACATCTGACTGCAGCTCTGCTCCTGCATACCTCCGCTCCACTACAAGACCCAGGGAAAAAGATGGCAAAGCAAGGAGGAATAAAAAGCTAAGCCTCCCATCACACACAACCAATTACCGTGAAAAGCTCAATTTCAAGTTGCCTACTACTAGAGTTGATACTGCAGCCTGGAGACTGATGAGCTTGAATGTCTGCTCCGCTAAACTGACTAGCCTTTCTCTCTTATTTGCCATAGCAGAAGATCATCTATTTTTCTCTTCAGATATTTATGGATAGTTGTGTCTTTTGTAACGCCTGTCATCTGAACAGCACAAGGTGTTTTAACCATCTCCCAGCACAGCCCAGTCCACTCAAGCTTGTAACAAATGCTGCTCATCACAAGGAGAATCACCACTATTGCTCTCCCTTTCGGCCTACATGCCCTTGGCACCGTGCAAGCAGCCCCCTATGCTAACTACAGACTGCACCCAGAATTACAGCTGTCTTGTACATGCAGTCACACATTCTGCTAGCATGGTTCTGGGTTATATTATAATAATAATAATACGGACAAACTTAAGAAAATAGATACATTTATTGAAATGTGCAACATGTGAAATATTTAGCACTAATTATGTGACACCATCATTTAAAAATTCCATCATTTGTGACATATTGAAATATATTTCATACTGAAAACAAGGGCATCTTAAAATGCATCTTAAATGACAGTTTTAATCATTACCTAAGGTACATTCATAATTGTAACTGAAGTCATTCTCCCAAACAGTCATTCTTAACAAATTTTACAAATGAACAGCTGTATAATGTTAGTAAAATACAGTGAAAGTTCCTTCCCACTTCAGCATCTTTAGCAAGTGCTTGGCTGCAGTACCATGAGATTACACATGAAAATACAATTAAGCGTATCTGTGTTTACAGGACTTAAATTCAAATCCTGACTCTTCAGGGTCACAATGTACATGTAATCTCTAAGCCTGGGAGTAGTCGTACTGAATTCAGTTTTATTTTTCTAGACCTATGCTGAAAGTTAGGCCTAACTGCAGACTGAAAGCCTGAAGTCCATTTTTGGTCCAATGTGAACTGTGTTTATAGATTTAAAAAAAAAAAAATAAATTAGGTTAACCAAGCTGTAGCCAAAAACATTTTTGAGATGTTACACAAAAATTAATTTTGTATATAAAAAAAATACCGATAGCTATTCATTAACTACCGTGATTGTCTGTCAAAATGTGTTATGTCAAGTTCTTCATTTCCAATGTACACGACTGGCATTTCGTTTGGAAAAGAGTATCACACAGAGCAGCAACTTTATCTTAATTATGTACGGTAACAAGAGGCAATGTAAAATCCTTAAGATTTTAAGAAGATAAGGACTTAGAACCTCCTGATAAAAGCCATCTTCAATGTCTTTACATTATTTACTGGATTATCACATTTTCAGCTCCAGTTTGTTTACCTTGCAGCTTCCTCTGTAGGCACAGAGGATCTCTTGCACCAAAAGAATAGCCATTTACAGAGTAAAATGCAAAGCAAAGAATGGCAGGATTTCTGGATCTGAATGGGAGTTTGTGTGCCTTGCATCTGTGTGCTGTGATACAGCTGGCATTTTTTGCAGAAGTAGCAAGCTGGTGGATTTACTGGTATAATGATGCACGAAATCTTTCCCCATGCTGGGACTAAGCCAGTAGCAAAGGAAAATGCTGCTTTTCTATCATGCAGTGTAGATGCTGAGAAAGAGGCTGGATTTAACATTTGAACAATGGGAACGCAGAGGAAGTCAAACCCCAGTAACATAAATTTGCGCTGCCCATAGTTGCTACTCAGGCAGAACTCCAACTGAGGTCAGTGAAATAGCTGCCAAAAGACTGTGGGGTTAATGTATGTGGGCCACATTTTAAATGTCACTTAGTATTAATGCAAGAAAAAAAATACTGAACTGTAAGTGCTTAGGAAGTGTTGTGATTGCAAAATGCAAAATACAAAGAGACAAAAGAGCACCACTGAGACAGTATATTTAGTTAGGATAGTAAAAATAGAAACCGAAGGAATTATAAATGGAAAAATGTTCACAGTGTATTGAGAGATGCACCTTCCTTCATTCAGAAGTCGCAGCTCCTACTTAAGCGCATTCCCCTACATTTAGGTGAATGCAAAACATTTCTCTCAAAAACCTCTGAAAAAAATGAATTAGCACTATCAGAAAAATTAAAGAAGATGTATTTTTCTCTACGTGGTATATTTAATGCATGCTGGCTCCCAACTGCTGCAAACATTTGAACTTATGAGACAGTCCAGGCGTTGAGTGCAACGCACAGAATGAATGAGTAGTGTCAGCTCACTTCTGCTCTGTGCAATGCTTATCCCCATGCCCTTCATACGGAGCTGGGGGACGGGGAACTAATTAAATTTGGAAAACTGTAATTATAAAGCCGTAACAATTGCCAGAAAACCAAGAACGAGGGCGATTTCCAAAGGCCTGCCAGCTGGCCCTCTTGTGATCTAGTGAGGAACACCAATTCATCTTTTCATATGAAGGAAGTAGAATACGTTCCCTGTTAATAAATTCCACCTATTCATTCTTAAAGCTGTTTGTAATGAATTAGACATTGAGGTGTGTTTTAGTTTGTTTTCTGGCATGCATACTTATGTATTATGTTAAAATTGTTTCCTGTGTGACATTATGTTAATGGTTTGCCCTTAAGTCCTTCATACAATGGACTAGAAAGTTGATTTCAGAGATCTGTTTATATGAAAGCTCTGAAGGGACTTGGTAATGCTCAAACAATAGATAAGAACATAGTCTACATTCTAAAATATTTAGCACATTCACATACAGAACTATACTGTGTATGCAACATGTGCAATACACCTAGCATAGCTAAAATCATTAGATACATACATATATGCACATATATACACACACTCATTTTCTTTACATAATGCACCTGCCCTAATTCAGTATATTGAATTACCAGTCCAGTTTCATGTCTGTTTTACTCCACACATACTTTCCTCCTCTTTTTAGGAACATCTTCTCATCAAATCCACTGAATTTTATAGCTGCTTCTACACCAACATCTAGAATAGACTTGGAAGGCTCTTTCCGTCCATTTCTACAGTTTAGAAAACGCATCTGGAACATCAGTAGATAAGACATTAGAAAGTCAGTTTATAAAAGCTTAATTTTTTCTACAGAATTAAACAAATTGTTCTTTAATCCCACAAAAGCCTACATAAGTGCATGAACAGTTTCACTTAGTCCTTAGAAAGCTCAGAAGCTTGTGGTTAGACACATCAACACATCTCAGCAGGAATAAAGCCATAGCATAATTCCTAAAGATTAAAAGTTTCCTCTTCAGTTATACGTAAACTAAGTAGGCTCTTTGAAACTTAACTTTCAGGACAAGTTCTGTATTTTTAAATTAAAGAAAAACAGCAAAGATGTCCTGCAAAGATAGACATCTACACTTTCAGGTTTGTGATGCAATGATTATATATAAACCTGATGGCAATTTCTCCTTAGGTCATACTTATATTAAAGTTCTTAATATGTTCGATGGGAAGAAATTATATCTATTCCTTGTACTGCATGGTAAGTTACAGAATGCACAGTAAATTGATTTGGTTATCACTGTCATATAGATATACATGAGCCGGCAGTGTGCGCTTGCAGCCCAGAAAGCCAACCGTATCCTGGGCTGCATCAAAAGAAGCGTGACCAGCAGGTCAAAGGAGGTGATCCTGCCCCTCTACTCTGCTCTCATGAAACCTCACTTGGAGTACTGCATACAGTTCTGGTGTCCTCAACATAAAAAGGACATGGAGCTGTTGGAGCGAGTCCAGAGGAGGGCCACGAGGATGATAAGAGGGCTGGAGCACCTCCCGTATGAAGACAGGCTGAGAGAGCTGGGGCTGTTCAGCCTGGAGAAGAGAAGGCTGCGTGGAGACCTCATAGCAGCCTTCCAGTATCTGAAGGGGGTCTACAAGGATGCTGGGGAGGGACTCTTCCTTAGGGACTGTAGTGGTAGGACAAGGGGTAATGGGTTCAAACTTAAACAGGGGAAGTTTGGATTAGATATAAGGAAGAAGTTCTTTACAGTGAGGGTGGTGAAGCACTGGAATGGGTTGCCCAGGGAGGTTGTGGATGCTCCATCCCTGGCGGTGTTCAAGGCCAGGCTGGACAGAGCCTTGGACCACATGGTTTAGTGCGATGTGTCCCTGCCCATGGCAGGGGGGTTTGAACTATATGATCTTAAGGTCCTTTCCAACCCTTACTATTCTATGATTCTATGATTCTATATTAGCATACAAATACCAAGTATCAAACAAAAACTTACATATTCATCCAGAATGAGGTATGAATCTCTCATCTGTAATAGACCAAAAGGAAAAAATAATTAATATACAAACCAAAATTCCATTCTCGTGATACATTAAGGACAATACAAACAACTAATCATTCAAAACAGGTAGTGTCTTACCACTATTTCACTGAGCTTGGATCAAATTTATAGAAATAAACTACAGGATTACTAGCATGATCTAATTCATGAATAAACCAGTAATTCTTGGAATATTACCTCTCAAGTGTCTAATTGAAATATGGGTGCCCAACTGCATAAAAGTGTTTTAAATAATATCCAACTTCTCTACTAACTTCTATACCAGCAGAACTTACACTGTTTTGCACACTGGAATGATTACGTCATTTTCCAAACAAATAACATGACCATCTAAGCTGGGGTGTTTAATTATTATCCAGCCAGACAAAGGTAATCTCCCACCTCACAAAATGCCTTAAGTGCTAGACTGCACAGTCCCACCTCTATGTCTTACCCAGTCTCCTCACTTGAGCTCTCCATACATTAAGAAGTAAACAGTAAATGGAGAATCTTAATCCTTGGAGAGGAAAAGGAACATCTCTCACCTCTCAATGGGAGATATAAGAATTCCTGAGCTTGGTTCAACTTAGTAATTCCTCACTCAGCTCATAAACTTTCTTAACAGTGCGCTTTAGCTCTTCTCATGCTATAGGGTCATCTTACAAAATGTCAAGAGTTCCACCCTTAGGCATTGAAGTCCTTTACTGCAGCTAATGTAAACTGGAAGGCAGCTCATCAAATTAACTGCTGGGCTCTATAGTAGCAACAGGAGCCTTCTTGTGAACAAAGAGCCTGAAAGTGTAGTCCAAAGGCATTCATACAGACAATGTTAAAATGTGACTTTATTGTGAGAGGGAGTACCTGGTAAGATGTACCAGGAAAAAATACTAGCTCTTGTTCCTCAGTACCCAATAATAATGCTGACTGGGATATCTTAGTTCGTGCAGGTCAGCGACACTGTCATAGCATAACATCATGGTGAATCTCTATTAGGAAACTATGCTTAAAATATAAAGTGCATTTACGCTACCCTGGTGGGGAAGAATTGTTCAATTCCAAAGGGCTTAAGTACTGTTTAGAGTTCACCTCTGAGCTGTGGAAAACTCAGTTTCTCGAGTTTCAGTGCATACATCTATCTCACTGAGCAGAGGCCCGCATGACACTGTGAGAGGACTCCCACTAATTTCCACAGGACTGAGATCAATGAGGTTTTACTCCTCTATTAATGACTTTGTACTCAATAAAAATCCTTAAAGAAAATGAAAAACCTTGGCTTCCACCATAACAAATCCAGTTGCTGACAAAGTTGGACTGTGCCTCTTTGAAGCTAATACTAATGGGGAAGGCGTTAACTGCCATGAAAGCTTCTAGTTCCTTTCCATCTTTCCAACTTTATTTGAAAATAAAGTTACAAAAGGACAGTTTCAATTTTACCTTCTGATTAGATTCAGGTACCAAACAAGAGACATCTTTGTGGCGATCCAGGAATTGTTCAAATTCTTCATCACTGATTACAAATCTCTCTGCTTCTCTCAGGGCATCCTCACCACTGTTCTCCCCTTCAATGAGCAGGCACTGGAATACCTGAAGACAGAAGGCACCTGGTTAAGATTTTGTTTCCACTTGCCTTGAGGATAAGAGACTGTCATCATCAGAAAAACCTTCAGTTGTCTCAGTAGCAATGTCTTTAATTTTTCTGTCAGTGGAGCCACACTCTCAGAAACTGTGCTAAGTGAATGCTACACAAAGGGCACAGTGCAGATTTGTTTGTAACAAATTGGCATTACATGGTTCCAAATGTAATTATACAGTCATGGTTCCTGATCAGGTTTCCACAGAAATATTAAGTGCTCTGGCCTTAATAAGGGCACAGATAATCAAAGCTCAAATAAACTCCTGATTGAACCTCAAATTGTATGGCTATAAATGCCAGTAAGTACTATGTACAGTGCAGACTATCGAGTCAATCTGTATTCTTAAAGATTTTAACCTGATTGGTGACTGTAAGTTTAACTAGCTTCAGATGGTCATAGGAAAGATAGGGATGACTCCCCAGAAACAAAATATAACAGTTTGTCTACTTAACAGCCTCCTTCTAAAGGTCAAGTCCTCAAAGAGGAATTCAGAATAGACTTTGGGGGGAAAAAAGGTGCCTTTGCCATCAATGTGCCCTGTAACCCCAGTAAGAAAGTAGACCATGAAGCTTGATAAAATATTACGATGTCTGTCATATTTTCCTTACACTCCTTTAGTAGGAACAATATTTCATGTACAGTTCTTCTCTGCCCATCTCTCCAGCCTGTCTAGGTCCTTCTAAATGACTGCACAGCACTCTGGGGTATCAGCCACTCATCCCAGTTATGGACGAGTAATAATATATGCACGCTAACCACTAACACTCTATAAAAGAACATTGATGTCTAATGTACACTTATATATTGCTAATGATATATTAACTCTAATGTATCATTGTACACTTTTCCTCGTTTTCTCTGCACCATGACACATTTTCAAATGTTAAATCCTTCTATCTTATTTTTAATATCATAAAACCCCCTAGATCTACATAGACTGAAATAGTAATTTCCAGTATAAAATCACAACAAAAAAGATTCTTGACATACTGGGCTCCATTTAACTGCAGAAAGAGACAGAACCTGTCTCAACATCATGTAATACAGAGAAGCCTGCTAACAGTAGACCAAGCTGGAACTGGAGATCTGCCTGAGGTCATTAGAGGTTCAGACAACTCCAGGACTTCATAATTACTTTTCTCTGAACATGAAACCCATGGTATATGCTACTTTCTTACCTTCCAGCGCACGGGGTTGAGTGCCTTGATCTGCTCATTCATATCTTCCTCAACATTAAATCTGTTGATCACAGAATTTATTTTGAAAGCAACAGCATATTCTCGGCACCATTGTCTCAGCTTATGCAGATTTTCGACGTGGTTCTTCTTTCCTTGACCACGGCCAATTAAAACATTGACATTCTCGTCAAAACTATCACATGAAATTGCCAGAATGTCTAAATAGTCACCTGAAAACAAGTTTTAAAAATTGATTAATATTCAGTCCCTCAGTTAGAAGCTGTCAGGACTCTGCCCACTTTCACTTCCCTGCAATGTGTCACAAAGTGCCTGAAAATACAATTATGTGGAGTCACCACATGAACCACAAAACTCACAGCAGCAGCACCAAAACACATTTTGTGTGTGTATGTGTTCGTGTCCTCAGCTATGGAGACAGTCTGAGCTATTATTTTATTATACTGTTACACCAAAGAGGCAATAGTACAAACTGTCTGTGTTGAAAATGCATATTTTAACAATATTTCACCAGTATTTACGTTTGGTTTGCATTTACGATAAATGAACCACTACTAAACCATCTCCCACTTGCATCAAAACCCATCTTTTGGTGAGGCTGCCCCAAGGAGCTCCCAAACCCTGTCAGTGCTTCTCTGCACAGCAGTTTTTCCTTACCGTACTTCTTGAACCACCGTTCCCTAATCAGGCTGCCGTTGCTGACAATGCTGACGCTTGGTAGCTTCAAGTCCTGTTTGCAAAACTGGACCAGTTTGCCTACAAATTCACCTCTGTCCTGAAGAAACGGTTCTCCTCCTGAGAAGTTTATTTTCTCCATTCCTAGAAAAGGACCAAAGAAAGATGCTGTGGACCTCAGCCTGCCTGTTGCTCATTCCTTCTACTCGCTGTCTGTGCCTGACCGCAGCGATATGAAGGGGGACACACCCCGGGATAACTTTTTTGACGCCATTTGGGCCTGCCGCGCATCACCCTGCCGAACTCACCTGCCTCCTTGAGCATCGCCAGCCCCCGCTTGGCCTCCTCCAGAGGCAGCACGAAGGAGGTCTTGGCCGTGTGGAAGCAGAAGCCGCACTTGTAGTTGCACTGCCGGGTGAAGTGGTAATTGACGCTGGTGGGCGTCGGGGACGCGTCGTCGTGGTCGTCCCGTTCCCGCCGGGGTCCCGCCGAGGAGACAGGGCTGATGGCCGAGACCCGCCGCCAGCCGGCCAGGGGCAGGGAGAGGGGCCGAGAGAGGGGTGCCAGGTTCCAGCACAGCGCGCACAGCGGTCCGCGCAGCGCCGCCAGCACCGCCCGCGCCACCGCCAGCGGCAGGCGGCACAGCACGCCCAGCTGCATGGCTCGGCTCCGCTCCGCTCCGCTCGGCGGGATTCGCTGTGCTTCTCTTGTACGCGCCTGGGCTCGGTTCGACTTGACTCGACCAGGCTTGCTTTGGCTCGGCTCGGCTCGGCTCGGCTCGCAAGCTGCAGCGAAGCGTCAGTCGCTCTGCGCTTAAGAAGCGGCTGCCCCTTCCCCTCCTGCCCCACCCCGCTGTTCTGGCGCGTGGGGAAGCAATCGGTTTCGTTTTCCTTTCTCGCAGAAGGGAAACTTGGTCCGGAATCGATGTTTTCGTTCTCCCGGCGCGTCACCCCGCATTCCCCGATCCCCACACCCTTTTTGCCTGAGACCCGCTTCTCTTCTCCTCAGGGACATTACGCAACCCGGCGGGAGCCCAGGCTGGTAGCTGGTTTGAGCACATCTAGCACCTAACGACCCCTTTTAATGTGTGTCGGCTCAGTGGCTTCAGTTCTTCTGATCAAAACCGGTGTGACTCGTGAAACGGGGAAAGCTGAGCTTGTGTAACTGTGCTTCATCTTCCTCAGAGACAGACAGAAGTTCTCCTAAGTTTAAAAAGGTTTGCACTGCAGAGCACTCCAGGTTAGGGAGCCTTATGACTTCAGATTCATGAACAGAAAATACAGGAAGATTCTTTAATTCTTGGTCTCCAGTACTGCCTAAAGCACCTCAAGCAAAGCTACTGCACCAAGTTGAATATAGGGTTAGCCTTAAAAGCAGGAAAATTTGCATCTCCATGAGCTGACACATTGGTGGGGCAGATGGCCACCCTTCATAGTAAGACCAGGAAAGACCGGGACTAAGCTGCCAATTCCCATATTCCTCAATTCCTCAGTGGCAGGGCAGCCATTGCTAGAGAAGGAGCTCCTCCATCATAACACCAGTTGGTATCAGCATTCCTTTGGTGGGTCTAGACTCACCAAAAGGTCCTCTACAGCTTTTTGGCCTCACGCTGCCTTCAGCCAGTCTGTCCTCTTTCTTTCATGGGCAGTTTAGTGTTGCCACTGCTGTCATACTCAAATTTCAACATCTACCAACCGCATGTTGGCTGTGGAAGGCTTAAAGAGGAACTTCACTCAATTCCATTGGCCTGCAGAACTGCTAATGTAGCACGACAGTCTTGTCCTCATGTTGACTTCTTTATTTATTTTTTTTCCCTTGGAAAAGGGGTAGTAGAACTAGCTTCATCCTGTTCACAAATTTTAATGGGAAACAAAATCTGCTTGTGAGTAAAAAGTGTTTCCTTTATTAGTGCTGTCATTTGCTATTCTTAAATTCCCATCACCTTTCCTTCACTTTCCTGCAGATGATCTACTGGCTCAATAATGTCTGGGTCAGTGAATAAGTGGGCTTTGGTTTTTTCACTTCAGCCAGTTTATAGTGTTATCTCTACCAGCTGTTTCTTGCTGGAACACATTCATGCCGTAGGGCAGGATGGGAGGCTTTTTGCTGTGTCTAATGCCCAGTAATGTCACCTCGCAAATGTATATTGCTGCAACATGGTGGGAAACATCTCAGTTCCTGAGGCTTTCCAGAATTGTCTCAGAGCTTGTCGGCAGCGAGTTACTGTGGGAAGAATTATCCATGTGCTGTTCAAGTTTCTTGAGGCTTATACTGAAACCTGACATTGAAGTTGCTCCTTGGTTGTTTCAGTGTTTCAATTAATTTGGAGAAGACTGCTATGCTCCGTTTCCCCCTCACTCCATACATCCCTTCTGCTTTACGTTAGGAACTCTATCCTATTTCATATCTTCTTGGCCCAAATTCAAATTCCTTTCTCACCTCATCTCTATCTTTTGTTCATCTAAAATTGAGCCAATGCAGATGTAGGGAGTACAGCCTTTCTCCATCCTATGAGGTGGAAAACTATTCCTAGGAATACTTCTGATAAGCGTTAAGAACTTAAAAAGACAATCGCAACACTGCAAATGTTGGATCTCAAGAAATACTGTGTTGTGTCTGAGTATATACATGTGTGTATATATGCACATATATGTATGCCACCAAGTTTATGATCTCTGCATATAGCTTTGTACAGAGATCTTACTGCAAGTAACACATTTTCATCTGGCTCACCTTGCCTCAGAAACTTTCCTGACCTTCTGAAAGATTGGGAATTGCAGAAGATCCACTGAGGCTGGCACAGTGACCTAGACCTATTGCAGCCTCAGCCCTGAGCTTGTTGTACAGAGCCTCAGCTGCTAGAGAAAGCGAATTACTGACATGAGCCAGTAACACAAATAAGGTTAAAGGAGGAGCCATTATCACGTCACCTTTGACAAACACAAATGGTCCAAGGACAACCAGGGAAGTCATGCAATGGCAGATGTAGTTTTTAGCATTTGATGAATATATTACTTTTTGCTCCATTCCCAGCTGGAAATGAGCTCTTCCCCATTAGCACCTGCAGCGCCATAAATGAGATCTGCCAAGGACCTTGTACTTGCAGTGACTCAACTCTCCTTGGGATGCAATCCAAGGAAAATTACCAAAGACAAAGTTAAAACCCACATGCAATTAAGTTCTGAAATGCACAATATAGGCACAGATTAGGCACATTTGAAAGAAGTCCACCATGGGCCCTAAGTGGTGTATATGCGATCTCCATCTCAGGACGTATATAAACAGATGACTCCTAGAATCTGGGCTGATATCATAGAATCATAGACTCATAGAATACCAGGTTGGAAGGGATGTCAGGGACCATCTGGTCTGACCTTTCTTGGCAAAAAGATGTTGAGAGAAGGATCCTTCTGTGTTCGTTCCATACTCTTCTCCAAACATCTGGCACTGGCCACCAACATGGGCAGAAGAGGAGGGTGTCTTGGCCTGATATGATACTAACTTCTGTATTCTTATGATTTTACCCCCAGACTTTAGTCTTTACTGGAAGGCTCTTTACTGGTGTTCTTGAAACGTTGTGCATGGAAACAGCTATGTTCTATTCATGTCTATTTTATATACCTATGCATTTCATGGGCCTTCAACATAAGTAATTCCTGCCTGTGTCTCAGACAGCTGTTTATCTACATTACAGGGCTATGCACTTAGATATATTTTAAAAGTGACAGGTGGATCAATTTGGGGCTTTTTTTCCTCTGTTTTCACTTTGGGTAGATCAAAAAGGTTTTTAGTGGTCATACGGCTCTTCCCTATAGCTATGTTCAAGCACAGTGAGCGTTCAGAGATGTGAAGAGGCTCCAGAACAGTGTTTTTCACATAATTAGCACATTTGCTCTTCAGCATCATTTCGCATTATACAGAAGAAAAAATGATAAAGGTCTGTGTAAAGAAACTGAAAAATATTTCCCATAAGTTAATTTCAAGACATTCATACTCTCTACACTGATTTTAAATGCAAAGACTTGTCTTGGACATAAAAGGCATCTCTCTTTTCCTATATTTCTGCATGAACTGTTTGTGTATAATCTGGTAAGAAAGACCTAAAATCTTGCAAGAAAATACTTTTAAGTAAGTAGCCAGAAGGACAGACATCACATGTCTGTTATAAATTATCTCATAAGCATATTATAAATAAGGAAAGAAGCACCACCAACTTGGCTCATGAATGCTTGTAAACAAGATGGTATCGAGGCAGTGGGAGGGGAAATGGAAAATGAAAGTCAGCTCTTTCCATTTAGACAGCAGGGAGGGGAAAGCAACAGTGGCATCAGGAAAACATTAAAAACAAAGAGCAAGGGGCCAGACAGGTCAGTGGAGAACACAGACAGCTTTTAAGTGTTTTTGTAATGAAACTTGGCTGCAAGTCAATTGGACCTCAAAAAAAGGAATGAACAGAAAAGCAGCAGATAAGCTTCAGTGTAGAGAAAGATACGGCGATGCACATAGGAAAGAATAATAGAAACCGTGGATATGCAAGGTACTAAGCTCAGCAGTGGCACTGAGATCTCAGGGAAGAGATCTTGGAGTCACTGTTGCTACCCCTCTGAAATCAATGGCTCTGTGGGAGACAGCAGCAAAAAAAAAAAAAAAAAAAAAAGGGGTGTCAATAAAAAGCTTAGTATCACCCAGAAAGGTATTGAGAACAAGGCAGGTGGCATTGCTTTACTGCTCTGTGAAACTTTGGTATTTGTAGCCATACCTTGACTAGTGGTACAGTTCAGGTCTCTACATCTCATCAAGGACCTTACAGAGTTAAGGAAGTTTTTCCTCTATATAGATGATTAAGGGATGAATTAGCTGCCTTTCAAGATATAGGTGGTCTCATTTCTGACATGAAAAAGCTGAAGAGGAAATCTGAATGAGCTTTACAAAATCATAAAGGTGATAAATAAACCAAATATTGAACTGTCATTCATCGAAGTCAGTAATATTATTAGAAGAAGCACTTATTAAAGCAAGCAGGGTTTGAGTTTAAAACTTATAAAAGAAAATTGGTTTTATGCAAGAGGTGCATTGCTGGAATGGGAGACCATTGTGGAGTAAGACTGTATCTTGGAGTCAGAAAGGGATTTAGACAGATGTATGAGCAACGGTCCATAAATAGGTGCTAAAAGGAAGAAATGAAGATGTGCTGTCTAACATTCCTAATTGGGTGACTGTGGATGCTGTAGGAGTACAAGGACTAGGAGCAGAGACCATGAATACGCCAGGCTGACGTATAGCATGTCATTCTGTCAGACAGAATATTGGGTGAGAAGAGCCACTAGTCTGACTCAGTAGTGCGTATTATCATATGCTTAATATTACCATCTATTGGCTTCTTGTATAATGAATGATATTTTATGCTGTGTCTTCTGGCATCCATACCCAGCTGCCATAGTCATGCATTTGAGTGATGTGGAATGATGCAGTTCTCAGGCATGAAAAAGGGCATATTTTGCCTTAAAAAAAAGGCCAGTTTTGGTACCTGCTGCTGAGACTGTATTAAGGAGCTTTCAAGGCTGTGTTCCAGTTCTTGCT
Organism: Strigops habroptila; assembly: GCF_004027225.2. Taxonomy (NCBI): domain Eukaryota; kingdom Metazoa; phylum Chordata; class Aves; order Psittaciformes; family Psittacidae; genus Strigops; species Strigops habroptila. The sequence continues at coordinate 45,971,299 of NC_044282.2, read as the reverse complement.
CTGGCCCAGCCTTCCACCAGCTTCCTCAGCACAGGCAGTTTCCAACTAGTACAGCTGATCTCTGGCTCACCAATACTGCCTACCAGCTGTTCCCCTCTCCCTGCAGAAACTCTAAGCAAAAGATATTTGTGCAGCATGTTTGAACTGACTGGAGGAAGACATCAAGTTCCTGAGGAATTTCTTGCAGAATGTACTTGCTTGTAGAGTATATTCTTTCAGAAGATGCATCAGAAATTCAGATATCTCTAAGTGGCAGTTTCTGAACTGTTGAAATGCAGAAACAGGATTCTGCAGAGGTGCAGGTTCTCCTACCTTTCAAGTTACATATTTTGGAAACTCAAAATCCGTGTTTTGGGCAACATTATTTATAGCAGCTGACATGAAACTAAGTAAGTGTTACAGCTATTGGCAAGTCATTCTCGTTCCTGCCCCTGAGTAGATGGAAGCTGAAACTGGCCATCACAAAGTTATGAAAACACCACAGGCTTGTAAAAGTACGTTTTACTTTCAAAATCATTTGAGTCCGTTGGTCTTGTTATTACGGCACTGACTGAGTGAGACAATAATGGGGTTTAGTTAGGAATAATGTCCTGACAGCTCAGTGCCACTTGGGCACTGCAACACAGCAAAAGAGTTCCATTGATTTTATGACTTGCTTGTCTCTTCAGGCCAGCCTGAAGCAGTAGAGTGTATTTGTGCATTTTTAAATTATTATTTATTTTATTGTTTGTTTGTTTGTTTTATTTGGGAGACCCCCAGGGTTCAGCTGCGGCAGACTGTGGGAATGTGACCCTCTTTTTGCTCGGGAGGGGGATGGGGGTGAGGCCGGTCAGATCCCGAGGCTAAGACTTTACTTTCCACTTTCGGTTTCAGCTATCTGTGCACAGAGCCGTTTCCCACGGGGACCGAGCCCGTTCACTCCAGTAAAGCGGGAGGGGGCCTCAGAAATCCCGCCCCTCCGAGGGCCAGCCCTTGCCTGCTGGCCTCTTCAGCCGCTTTCCCGACCGCCCGGGCAGTTTCGTTTCCCGGCCGTGCGGCCGCCGCCCGCTCCTCCCGACCCGCGCTCGGCGGCGATGCTGCGGCTCTGCGCTCCGGGCTTGCCGGGCCCGCACCCCCTCCGCCGCGCCCTGCCGTCCGCAGCCCCCGCCGTCCGCGACCGCCTGCGGGAGGTGAGCGCCCGCCGGGGCCGCGGTTCGGGATGCCCGCTTCCTAGCGCGGCGTGACGGCAGGGGCGTGAAGGGTCGCGTTTCTCTCCCTGCAGTGCACGGCGCGGATCCCGGAGGCGGGAGCGCTACTCGACCTGCTGGAGAAATGCCCTGAGCACCAGGAGAAGGGTGGCTTTCCCGTCGTGGTGTTCGAGGGGCTGGACGCCACAGGTAGGAGCAACGTCTGGTTGAAGTACCGCAGGTGGGAAATTGTTGGAAAGGGTGGCCGCTGTGGCTTTCAGCCGGGCATAGGGCTTAAAAATTCAGAAAATCCTGGAAACCTGTGACAGATTTGAAAGAATTACTAATTATAAATACCAGCCTGTCTTCTTTTACTCGTGAAAGATCAAACAGTCTATGCTAATTCTCATTCAGTGCACGAATTCCTTATCTATGTAAATACAAGAATACAAAGAGTGGAGTACAGGAAATCAAGTTTCTTCTACAGGTGATGAAACATACTTTTACTGGAGAGATTTTTAAATAAGTGAAATAAAGTGTTGGTAGTCTGGGAAACTGGCAGCAGTTTTCTCAGGCAGCGATTTTAGTTGCCTTTGAATAACTTTGTTTTCTGACTTTCCAGTTAAAGAAAGCTGAAAATACCCTCTAAGAAGAAAGTATTGGGTGACAGCGTAGCAACATCCACATGAATTGTGACCTAGAAAAATGTTGTAAATGGATATATATATAAATAGATGGATATATAGAGCAATGCCCATGCATTTAATGTATTTAAGGGTGTGAAGACTGACACCCTGACAAGAGGGAGGGGTGGAAGGCCTGGGAGTGGGAAGTGGAGTAATAGTTCCTGGAACAAGACTCATGATCATTTCCCACTGAAAACCTTATCACAAGATACTCAGGTTACATAGTCGGGTGTCAGAACATGTGCTCCAGGTGAACAGATAGGTGCATTTCTCAGTTTTCAAAAGGTGGTTTTATCTGATGTGTAACATAACAAATGTTCCCTTCTGTAAACGAAATGCAGGCAAAACCACTGTAACCCACTCTGTTAAGGACACCCTGAATGGCTTTCTGCTGAGGTCGCCACCAGCTTGCATCAGCCAGTGGAGGGCAATATTTGATGATGAGCCAGCACCCATTAAAAGGGCATTTTATGCTGCGGGCAACTACATTCTTGCTTCAGAAATAGCAAAAGCATCAACTCAGGCACCTGTGATCGTAGACAGGTTTGTATATTTAAGAAGTCCTCCTATATCAGTGCATCGTACAGTTGTTCAGTGTTACAAGCAGAAGTTGTTAATGACAGTCTTTGGGTTTCTTTTCTTTTTCTCCTTTTTTTTGGAGGGGGGAGATGCTACTTTGCAGATAGATAAATATTAAATCTTCTAAAGAGTAATACTTATCATAGCAGTAAGAAAGGGACTTTCATCAGTGTAATGCTCGTAACTGGCTTTAGGACACAAGGAAAAGTGTTGCATCTTCAGTTAGGAACAGTGGAGGTATGGGATGTGCAGCCTGAGCCAAACCAGGGCTCTGTGACAAGCCCACGAAGGATGAGAGCTCCTGGTCACTGCTAACTCTGTGTCTGAGATACAGGTGGGATGGAATGACTGAGTTTTAGGTAGACTTACTCTTTGAGAATGTAAAGCCAGAAATACGCTTCCCACTTTTTTGGTTTTGATTATGCCATTTCTTGTTTTCACTAATTGTGTAGACAGCTCTGACGTTGCTCTTAATACATGAAGTCTACTGGCTTGTTTCAGTACGTGTACTGTAATGTCCCCCCACAGCACATGTACGCAGAAGTTGTTTCCATGTGTGTGGGCGCTATTTTTAACCAAAATTTTGGTTAAATTTCACTGGGTTTTACTCAAAAATGTATAAATATTTACATATAAATATATAAATATATAAATATATTACATAGAGGGCCTCAAAGTGGTGGGAATGTTAAATGCAAGTGAAATGCATAACCATTAATAAATTCTGTCTTCATTCACATGGGGTTGAAGACTGCACGTTCTCTGCCAAATTACATTAAGTAGGATGGGAACCACAAAAAAAGGGCTCAGAATATTGAATTTTGACATATAATGTAACTCTTCTTTTGACCTCTCATTGTATGAGAAGACTTTCTTTTGATAGGAGCATCTGGAACACTCTCTGCATAAAGTGTAGCTTTTGCCATAGGTTTTATTTAATAATTCACAGTAATTGCATTGAGTATTATCACTCATTATCCATTAATTAATTAAGAAATAATGGATGGTACAGAAATATTCTTTACATTTCCCTTCAAAATCACAGTGTCACCTCTGTCATCATTGTTTCAGTTACCATTACAGTCTCATATGTTACTGAAGAATTAGTGTCTTCTCTAAAATTTCTCTCTCCATTCTGTATTTTCCTGACAGGTACTGGCACAGCACGGCTGCCTACACAATTGCCACTGAAATAAATGGGAAAGTCCAGGATCTTCCACCACCTCATGATGAGGTGTACCAGTGGCCTGAGGATCTGCTTAAACCCAATCTTGTTCTTCTCCTGACTGTTGACCCAGAGGAACGAGTCCGGAGACTTCAGCGCCGGGGGCTGGAGAAAACAAAGGAGGAAGTTGAACTGGAAGCTAACACCTTGTTTCGCCAAAGGTACACTTTAATGAGGAATAAGAGAATGGAGGCAATCTTGGCTCCCGTGGGATGCGTAGCAAAAGTCCCACTCACATTACTGGGACAAGAATTTCCAATATCTAAGTTTTTGGATTGCGGTTTTTTTTTTGGAAAGGATTCATAGCTGACAAGAGGGTAAATTCTGTCATTTCTGATTGGAAGTGTTTCAAAGCTGCAGGGAAGAACTATATTTTCCTGCAAAGGAGCTTCGAGTGAAAATACTTGTATTTTGCTACTTGCTGCTTTTATTGTAGCACCTTTCGTATTGAGGTCACAAAGGAGAGCAACCTAAAACTTCCAGAACTGGGAGGCAAGAAGTTCAAACATACAGCTTCCCCAGAAAAGTCTGGAATTGAGTTTCAGATTAAGAGAATAAAATTTGGATCTCCTCTTGTAGATCTCTTTAGTTGTGCTAAGTGTCTCAGGTCCCAGTATAGTTAATACATTCAATGGAGCCTTCGAAGTGATTCAGCTCGCTACCCACTTGGAGTTCAGAGGTCTAAGCGTAAGTATCTAGAGCCGTTTCGTACTACATGAGGCGTTTTTGGAGCCCAGTGATCTAAGCATCAGTATCTAGAGCCATTCTGTATGGTCTGAGACATCTGCATGAGGCTGGCAGATGTGATACAGAACCTGTGGATGCTTTCTGGGCCAACAACTGGAAGCTGAATGAGATAGTCCAGAGCATCTCAAGCAGTATTAGACACATTTGCCTAAGCAACTGAATTGCATCCTAGGTTTCCTATTTCAGGGTGTGCTGAATTGCTGTCTAGGCTCTGCCAAATTTACTGATTAGATCATCATTGTCTGCATTGAAAACTTAAATACCTAGTGCTCAGTATAGACACCTGAATGTCAGTGTCCATATCTACAAGTTGCAAAGCTGAAATCTCCCTCTAGGATTTTAACATTTCAGGTGATGATATACCTTAAAAATATCCATTGCTTAATTCTGAGAGAAACTCTGTGAAGATACATGGTTTATATACTGGGACCTGCAGATGGATAGGTGAGCTAGTAAACATGCTGCCATTTAAGAATCATATTCTAATACTGTTATTTCTTACTCCCATCAGAAAGCCCTTGATTATTTCTATTTGTTAATTATGTCAGCCTGAATGTAAGAACATCCAGAATCTTGCTTGATTCGTCTTATGACTTGTGGCCTGAATGTTTGGCATTATTAATTGTGGGAACACAGAAAATTATATTCACATCCTCATTCACATCCTCATAGACTAAATGTGGGAGAGTTCTGCATTATGGGAATAGCCTAAGCAAGGAGGTTTTCACCCTATATTTCATCCTGGTATTCATCCAGTTAGCAAAGTTGGTCAGAGGAAAGGGTTGAATGTTGTGTCAGCTCTGTAATGATTCAGTGATTCAAAGCTGAAATCAGTCAGTGAACACACCCACATAACGCCATACCACGTAGTTCAGAGAGGGGAGCCTGAGTGGGCTCTGAATAAATTAATTCAGGTATTAGAAGCAGACTATCCACTGTACTGCTGGGCCAGAGTCTGATATGTATATACAGCAGTGCTAAGCTGCAAAGAAACAAATACTTCAGTGCCATTCAATGTGAATATGAATAGAGCTCTGGGAATCAGCATCAAGGAAACTATGTGCTTTGAGGTTTGCATTGTAGCTAATGAAATAGTTACTAATGGTTTATTGCTCTTTGCAGTAGATTTCATTCTTAGCTTCGTGTTAGATTTTGGTTCCCTTCTCTCTGCAGTGCACTTTCTTCCAAGACTGATGACTAATGCCATTTCATATCCCTGCAATTTGAAGTTTTGTTTCTCTTGATTTGTTTTTAAATAGAGTTGAAGAGTCATACAGAAGGATGGTGAATCCTGCATGCCACGAGGTCGATGCCAGCCCATCCAAGGAAGAGGTTCTTAACACGGTGCTACAACTAATTAAGAAACACTGTGCTTTGTGAAAGCAAGTTCTGCATAATAGCACTTGAAAGATAACTTTTTATTGCGCTTCAGAGAGACTCTTTATTGCCCCTCTGGGTTTGGTACCTGAAAATGCACTGAAAAAGAAAATCTCTTTCTTACGTCAACAGTAATCTGTACAGATTATCTGTTCTACCATTGCTTACTGTTCTTTTCTGTATAAGGCAAAATATTACTAACGTTATTCAGCATTCTTAGTAAAGCTACAAACATACTACGGTTATGTTACAAGTGCCTCAGAGTGCTCTCTGACATTGTGACATTTCAAGATGCTGTCAAGTTGTATCTTCATCACCAGAAGAACCTGTTCCTGCATCCATTGTGTACCAGGATTCACTGGACTGCAGCAGGAGCATTAGGTGCCCAAAGAGAGGCTGAAATGTCATCCAGCAATAAAACAATTGTGGTTTGTGTCCCAGTGTTGTTTACTAGAATAGAGGATGAGCAGCCGTTGCTGTGATGGGCATCCTGTGAAAAATGTGCCTTAAGTGATGGCCAGTAAGCATATAGGCCTCTAAGTGATAAAGTCCAAGCCTGTCAATACATGTAACTGAAATACCAATTCATTTCAGAGGGAAACAGGGAAATGCTGGCGTATTACAAACAGGCCTGAGAAGAACCTGAAATAAAAAAAAGGAAAAGAAAAAAGTTGCTGAATTATTTTCCTACAAAACATTTTAGCTGTCCTATTAATATTTGTTAATGTCAATTTGTGTTCTTTTGAGAGAATGTGAAACGAAAAACCGCAGAGAAGCTGAGCAGTGGGAATGATTGTACCTTTTCACTTCACATTTTCTTCCTTGGGTGGGTTTTTGTGCATGTTGAATGTGAAAGCAGGCTACCATCAAGACTTCAGCTCTGCAAGGGCTTATTTTTATGTGCATTAGTTTCACTATTGTTGCTCCTAAGTATAAAATTAAACATATGGCTAAGCCTTTCTGGGGTCAGAAATTAGCTGCAGATCTGGAACGAACATAACTAAAATGTAAATTTGATTTAAAACACTATTTTTACTTACTTTCCTGTGTTAAGCAAGTGCAATTATCAGTGAATCGGTCCCATAAATAAGAATGTAGTCAGTACTGCAGTTCCTATATCAAATCTGTAGATCCAAGGTGGTAGAAAGAAAAACTTCTAAAAATACATTTTATTCATGCACTGTTTAATGTTTGTGATTATATGCTATTAATAAAATACATTTATACATACTAGTAATGTACGCTGTTGTATTTGGTGTATTATTTGTATAATACTATCTTTGGGATTTGCCATACATGTAGACTGAAAATACGTAGTTGGAGGTGCTCCACTTTTTTTAGAAATTAAGAAGCATTCAGATATTCAGTTTTGGATATAGGAAATTCACATATAGAGGGCATCACCGCACATGGACAATGAGGATACAATGTGCCTCCCTAGACGCTGTGTAGCCTTAGCTTTTCTAGATGAGAGATCTCTCGGCCTGAGAAATGCCACTAAATGCCTTTTCTCCTTATGTAAGCTTGCACATGAAGCCACACTGCCTGGCATTTTCGTGGGTTTTGTTTTTTTTTTTTGATGCTGAGTTCTTAAAAGTCTAGGTTTATATTTAAAAGAGTGATGATAGTATATATCCCAGTATTGATCCCAGGGAGCACGAGCGACCAGGAGCGCGGCGAACAGGGCGGGCAAACAGGGCGTGGCACGTCAGTCAGGGCGTGGTGCGGCAGTTTGCACAGGCAGGGCGAGCGGGCAGCGAGCGGGATGGTGAGCACTCGCCTCAGGAGCAGGGCCCGCTCTGGGAGCTCTGCCCCGGCGGTGGCCAGCGTAGGCACCCAGACAGAGCCGATGAGAGGGGAGGCTGCGGCGCAGACCTCGGAGTGTAGAAAGCGCCTCGACTGGCCTCTTGAGGCGAGGGTGCGCAATGGACAGGGCTGCACTCGGTGTGCCCTGGTGGAGGTCCTCCTGCAGCAGGGGCTGAGCTGCGGGAGGCTGTTGGTGAGCTGAAAGGTGCCAGGGAAGCTGAGAGGAAGCTGGGCTGCTTGCTCCAGGCCCAAACTGTACAGGGGCTGCAAACGTCCAGCGTTGCTCATATAGGAAAGAAGGAGGGCAGCAACCCAGGAAGCTGGGAATTAGTCATGGGAAAAACTAACAAAAAAAGGAGGAAGAGGACAATTAACGACAAGGGCCTTCCTCCTAAATCTGATGTCCCCACCCAGAATCGCTTCGCAGTTCTGCAGGGGGCTAATGAGAAAGCACCCACCACACCTAATGAGCATCCTGCTGATGCACCAGTAAAGAGGATCACTACTGGTGCCTCCAGGAAAAAGCGGAGGGTCATAGTAGTAGGGGACTCTACTTTGAAAGGCACAGAGGCACTCATCTGCCGGCCTGATCCAGTCTCGAGGGAGGTGTGTTGCCTGCCAGGGGCGCAGATCAGAGATGTTGCTGAGAGGCTGCCTGCTCTAGTAAGTCCTGCTGACTATTACCCCCTCCTAGTGGTCCATGTGGGTGCTAGAGATATAGATAGGAGTAGCCTGGAGAACATTAAGGACTACAGAGCCCTGGGAGAGGTGGTTAGGGGCTCTGGAGCTCAGATAGTTTTTTCATCGATTCTCCAGGACAAAGGGGAGGACCTTAAAAAAGCTAGGCACGTTTGGCAGGTTAATAAATGGTTAGAATGGTGGTGCCATAGTCAGGGGTTTGGCTATTTAGAACATGGGGCTCCATTTGGGAGGCCAGACTTACTGGAGGCTGGTGGAGCTGGTCTGACAAAGAAGGGAAAGAGCTGTTTTGGTAGGAGGCTTGCCAGGCTGGTCAAGAAAGCTTTAAACTAGATGTGTTGGGGGAGGGGAGCACTGATCCATCCCAACATTCCTGGTCAGTTGCCAGCACCTGCAGTAAGCGCTTGGAGTGATGTAGAGATGTTCCAGCTGCCCCAGCCATTGAGTCGGCTGCATTTGGAGCTCAGCTAAGGCGCCTCTATACAAACGCCCGTAGTATGGGGAGCAAGCAAGAGGAATTGGAGATGTGTGCAAGGCTACGGGAATATGATGTCACTGGTATCACAGAAACATGGTGGGATGGCTCCTGTGACTGGAGTGTCGGAATGGAAAGTTACAGGCTGTTTACAAAAGACAGGCCAGGCAGATGGGGAGGGGGTGTTGCTATCTATGTCAGTGATAGGCTAGAGAGTATGGAACTCTGTCTGGGGACGGGTGATGAGGTAACAGAGTGTTTGTGGGTCAGGATCAAAGGGAAAACAGCAATGGGGGACATTACGGTGGGGATCTGTTACAGGCCACCTGATCAAGAGGACTCTGTGGATGAAGTGCTCTATAGACAGATAGGAGCAGCCTCACGCTCGCAGGCCCTGGTCCTCATGGGGGACTTCAACCATCCTGACATCTGTTGGAGGGACGGTACGGCCCGGCACAAGCAATCCAGGAGGTTCCTCGATTGTGTGGAAGACAACTTCCTCTTTCAAGCAGTAGAGGAGCCGACAAGGAGAGGCGCCATGCTTGACCTCGTGCTCACCAACAGGGAGGGACTGGTTGGAAATGTGACACTCCAGGGCAGCCTTGGCTCTAGTGATCACAAGATGGTTGAGTCTGAGATCCTCAGGACAGTGAGAAGAGCGTGCAGCAAGCTCACTGCCCTGGACTTCAAGAAAGCAGACTTTGGCCTCTTCAGGAACCTCCTTAGCAAGGTTTCATGGGATACAGTCCTAGAGGGCAGGGGGGCCCAAGACTGCTGGTGGATATTCAAGGATCACCTGCTACGTGCTCAGGAGTGTTGCATCCCGACTAGAAGAAAGTGCAGCAGGAGGGCCAGGAGACCTCCATGGATGGACTAGGAGCTGCTGAGGAAACTTAGAAGGAAAAAAGAAGCTTATAGAAGGTGGAAGCAAGGACAGGCGGCCTGGGAAGAATATAGGAGCATTGCCTGGGAAGCTAGGGACCAGGTTAGGAAAGCTAAGGCCCAGCTAGAATTAAGTTTGGCAAGGGATGTAAAAGATAACAGGAAAGGATTCTATAGATACGTAGCAAATAAAAGACAGACTAGGGACAACGTGGGCCCTCTCTGGAAGCTATCGGGAGAACTGGCTACCATGGATTTGGAGAAGGCTGAGGTTCTTAATGACTTCTTTGCCTCAGTCTTCAAATGCTCTGACCACACCACGAAAGTCTTGGAAAGCAAATGCAGGGACTGTGAGAATGAAGACCTTAGGCCCACTGTAGGAGAGGATCAGGTTCGAGAACATCTTAAGAACCTGAACGTGCACAAGTCCATGGGACCTGATGAAATCCATCCACGGGTCCTGAAGGAGATGGCGAATGAAGTTGCTAAACCCCTGTCCATCATATTTGAAAAATCCTGGCAGTCAGGTGAAGTTCCCAATGACTGGAAGAAGGGTAATATAACCCCCATTTTCAAGAAGCAGAAAGTGGAAGACCCAGGGAACTACAGACCAGTCAGTCTCACCTCTGTGCCTGGCAAAATCTTAGAACAGTTTCTCCTGGAAAACATGCTAAGGCACATGAAAAACAAGGAGGTGGTTGGTGACAGCCAACATGGCTTCACTAAGGGGAAATCCTGCCTGACCAATTTGGTGGCCTTCTATGATGGAGCCACGGAACTGATGGACAGGGGCAGAGCAGTTGATGTCATCTACCTGGACTTGTGCAAAGCGTTCGACACTGTCCCCCATGACATCCTTGTCTCTAAATTGGAGAGACATCAATTTGATAGATGGACCACTCGGTGGATAAAGAACTGGCTCGATGGCCACACGCAAAGAGTTGTTGTAAACGGCTCGATGTCCAGTTGGAAACCTGCAATGAGTGGTGTCCCTCAGGGATCAGTGCTGGGACCTGTCCCGTTCAACATCTTTGTCGGCGACATGGACAGTGGGATTGAGTGCGCCCTCAGCAAGTTTGCTGACGACACCAAGCTGTGTGGTTCAGTTGATACGCTGGAGGGAAGGGATGCCATCCAGAGGGACCTTGACACACTTGTGAGGTGGGCCGATGCCAACCTTATGAAGTTTAACCAAGCCAAGTGTAAGGTCCTACACCTGGGTCGGGGCAACCCCAGGCACTGCTACAGGTTGGGCAGAGAAGAGATTCAGAGCAGCCCTGCAGAGAAGGACTTGGGGGTGCTGGTGGATGAGAAGCTTAACATGAGCCGGCAGTGTGCGCTTGCATCCCAGAAAGCCAACCATATCCTGGGCTGCATCAAAAGAAGCATGACCAGCAGGTCAAAGGAGGTGATCCTGCCTCTCTACTCTGCTCTTGTGAGACCTCACTTGGAGTACTGCATACAGTTCTGGTGTCCTCAACATAAAAAGGACATGGAGCTGTTGGAGCGAGTCCAGAGGAGGGCCACGAGGATGATAAGGGGGCTGGAGCACCTCCCATATGAAGACAGGCTGAGAGAGTTGGGGCTGTTCAGCCTGGAGAAGAGAAGGCTGCGTGGTGACCTCATAGCAGCCTTCCAGTATCTGAAGGGGGTCTATAAGGATGCTGGGGAGGGACTCTTCCTTAGGGATTGTAGTGGTAGGACAAGGGGTAATGGCTTCAAACTTAAACAGGGGAAGTTTAGATTAGATATAAGGAAGAAGTTCTTTACAGTGAGGGTGGTGAAGCACTGGAATGGGTTGCCCAGGGAGGTTGTGGATGCTCCATCCCTGGCGGTGTTCAAGGCCAGATTGGACAGAGCCTTGGACCACATGGTTTAGGGCAAGGTGTCCCTGCCCATGGCAGGGGGGTTGGAACTAGATGATCTTAAGGTCCTTTCCAACCCTTACGATTCTATGAGTCTATGATTCTATGATTCTATATATAGAGTGGCATCAGACACTATTAATTACTATTAAACAGGCAGTATATATTCATAGTTCCTGTTTTTCTTTAATCCAAAGCTACTTAGTCAGACTAACAGAACAGCAAAGCAAGGCAGACCAAACCAATGTTCCCTATCTCATGTCTTTGTAAGAATTAAAAGTCTGCAAGAGGTTGTGCGCCACAGGCAGGATAATAATGTGTATAATCACTCCCTTGCTTCCCATTTCTGTGGCATTTCTGCCCCATTTTTGTCAACAGTGTCAAAAAAGACTGCACTATTACTTTAATTTACATTTATAGCAAATGTGAGGTTTGTCACTGGCTGCTGAAACGCAGGCAGATCTGGGGGAGGAGCAGTAGGAATACATGAATGCTGGCCTTTGCACACCCAGCAAGAGCATCCCCTGCTTCATGTGTTAGAAACTTTCGCTGGACAGTTTGACGGCCACAAGAGGTCAGGATTTTGGTTTCAATGCTCAGAAGACATGAAGCTCCAAATATTTCCACGCAGATTCAGAAACTTAGCCTGTTCCTTGGTAGATAAAACTTGTTTTTCTGAGGCTTTGGAGTGTGACTGTTGTGTAAGACCCGGAGGTTAGCCCATGACACACTGCTGGCTGGTGGCCATCAGCCTCTGCCACACAGTCCTGAACGTGGCCAGCCTCTGGAGCATCCATCCCTGCTCACCTGTGGGCAGCCCATTCTGGAGGACAGGCATTTGCTAACACAGATGAAGGCGGCTGTCTGTCAGTCATCTTCAGGGCAGAGGACATGCCAAAGCCTGTTTCTTTTATTATGACCCCAGCAAATTTAGCAATTTGACAACTTACTAATTTGCTAGTACAGACCTAGTTTTAAGACATGATCCTGCAAAGATCCTGGTGCTACAGTCCTCAGAACATCCGGGGTGTTAGACCAGTAAAGCACACACACAGAAACTTAATTCTGAGCTTCTTAATAGTTCTGTGAATTCAGTGAATCCAGCCTTCACTGAACAATAAATGCTGTTTGTAAAGTTCAGGTGTTTCTTGAAGGACAAAATAACACATATATTGGCCTCAATTAGGCCTTGCGTACATTTTAGTTATTAAGAAAAGTCTCCAAGGGTTTTAGAGACAGACTTCTATAAGAATTTAATTTAATTTAATTTAATTTAATTTAATTTAATTTAATTTTATTTTATTTTATTTTATTTTACCCACCATAGTATTTCAAGCACCTTATTATCATTTTTAACTTCATTTGCTTCCATTTTTTTTGGTCTAGAGGGGAATAGATACTTAAATAAAATGGTATTCAGTTGCCTAAACATAGACATCCACAGCCAGTTTGTGTCCCTAAGGTATCTGTGATGCCTGCGTGGGGCTGCCAGATATGACACGAGACATTTGGTTGAGCTGTTGATCTGCAGAGTGGCAGCTGGAGGCCTGCAGGGATACCATATGGTGCCTAAAATGGCAGTATTCACCCATTTAAGCAGTGAGAGGGTTAGAAAGCAGCAGTGCTGCTTCTTTGGGCTGTGTATACATTAGCAGGTGGCCTGGAACAAGTAGGGCAAATCTGCAGCACAGAGGAGCCCGCGCAGGGCACTCTCAAGTGCCCTCTGTGTACTTCAGAGATTTATTTCATACCAGCTCTAATCTGATCACATTGACTGGTCTCGTGTTAGCGGCTGTAGTGCAGTAAGTGTGCTCCTACACAAGATCTTTTGGGTTAGCTTTGTCTGGATGGAGTCCAGTTCACAGATGCCAGGACTGCTCCATAATGTAAAGCAAACTGCAGTGAGGAGGGGTGGTCAGGAGGAACACTCCAAAAGTACATTCTAATCCAAGCTGAAATGCTAATGAGGATGTATTACATAGACGTAATGTGGGAGCAATATGTACCTCTTTGAAAAGTTTTCTTGGAGCCAAAACAGATTTTGGGTCCAGTTTCCTCAGTGTCCTGATTGAGAGCTAGCCTGGGACATGCTCTTTTTGGCCCATATTCCCACATTGCCTGCAGGGGTTAACTGCAGGATGGGAGCCAGGAAGAGTGGATTTTAGTGCATACTTGGCCGTATCCTGCTGTAGCATGGGATGTAGCCACAGTGCTCACCCAGTGTTTGAGTAGTAATTGCTGCTGTCAGCTGGAGAGGTGAGGAAGCAACTTGTAAGCAAATACCAAATTTCAGCAGTGAAAGGTAAGGCTGGTGTTCAACCTTTCCTCTCCCAAAATTAAAAGTTTGCAAAACAAAGAGTAATTCCCTGAAGTCAGATGCTAGGAGGTGACACACAGGCTCTTTCAGAAGACATGAAATGTCTATCTCTATTACAGATACAGTTTCCTAGTCACGATTTTTACCTTTATTTTCAGTACAGATAACAAGCAGCTTTATATACAAACTGGCATTCACTGTGCAAAGTGCCTGAACTAACACATGACAGCTAGAGAGGCCAGGTCTTCACCAGTTTTCTTCGCTGTTACTTATTTTGTGTCTTTTCCCCATAGCATTTACGATCTTCTAGAAATTTGCCTAAAAATGTGCATGCTGCCTCTACTATCAGTTCCTGACAGTTTCAGAGGCAAGATAGTCAGGACACTCTATGGGACTTTGAGACTTTGATGGAAGGAAAAATATCTCTCATCAAGCCCAGGATAAACAAAGGCCCCAAAGAGTTTTCATTTTTCTTTCCTTTTTTTCTTTTTTTTTTTTTTTTTAGGAATGAATAATTGCTACATGTCTGTTAAAATTCACTAGCTTTCTGAGTCCCAGTTCCCCTATTTTCTTCATATGAATATTTGAAGAAACACATAGAACTGAATTGTTGCTGCAGGGGGTTGCACTGACTTTGATCTTTTAAATGGAAAGTTATGTTCAATAAAATTAAATCAGCTCTTTTGTAAAGACAAAGATCATCACCCTCTGGCTTAATTTAACTAAACAGATGTAGGGTTTATGTAAATATGCAGTCATTGCAATGAGAAACAAAAGGTAGAATACCCTGCCATTAGGGTAAAAATACATTTTGTGCTACCAGCTGGTCAGTCATGACCTTTTATTCAGCCATAGAGACCGTGCATATCATGTGCTTTAAAGCAGGGGAAATATGATGAAAAATGCCATGTCTGCAAACCTACTGGTTATGTAAAGAGCCAGCCAGATAAAGCCCCAGTTTAAGCATGTGGCAGGTAGGGAATGAGCTCCAGTGGGGTAATTTACTGTCTCTGCTCTTCTCCCCGTTCCTGGGGCCAGCTGTACAGGTGAAAGTTTAGTGCAGTCTGTGTACTTGCTTGGGCTTCCAGTTTCCTTTCGCAAAAGATGCTGTAATCTCTCTCATCTTCTCTTCCAAAGAAGTTCTTTGGGCAGTTCTTTTCAGGGCAAAACAAAAGAGCAGCTGCAGAACTGTCCTGGAGAAGAGGAACAAAATGGTCTGCAGCCACTCATACACGCAAATTCACCAGCCAGAACAGCCCCTGATCACAGACCCCCAGGACATCGCCTGTGCCCCAGAAATCTGATCAAACAAAATTGCAGGAGGCTGCAGAAAGCCCCTTGAGGAGGGCAAAGCAAGACAGGAAAAGTCTTCCAACACAAACAAAACAACCTGGGAGCTGCTCCAAGTTTGCAGCCCACTGGGCAGAGGGGAAATCTGAGGCAGGGGAATCAGTGGGGGCTGTGCTCAGCTTGTACTGTAGTAAAGAATGAGACAGGAAAAAATGGAGGATATTCAACAAAAGGCAGGCTCAGAGGAACACTCATTTCCCTCCTGAAAGGTCATGCCACAAAAGGCACTGCAAATATTCTATACAAAATCAGCAATGGAAAAAAAAAAAAAGACAAAAATGCAAAGGGTAGAGGCATTTCTGTTTTCAAAAATCATCATCTATGATAGAATCACACCAATGCAAGATTGCAAGGTTGCAAAGTTGCAAAGATGCAAGGATGCTGGACTGGATGCACCCCATCCTGAACTATGCATATGTGTACGTGTGCATGTGTGTGTATGTGTGCACATCCATGCAGGGGGAAGGCATAGGAAATTAAATCTGGCTCTGAATACAGAGCTTAGTTATATGACATGATTGGATTTCTTTTTTTTTTTTTCCCAAATGCTTGGAAGTTTCATGTGCATCCCTAAGGAATAGCAGCCGTGGGTCAGCGGATCCCAGAAGTCCACCCAGGCTGTTTTCATAGGTTCAGCAGTGGGTAGAAATGACCCATGCATAACCTGATACATGTAAGGGATACTTCGGTGGGTATGGAACAATGCTGCACATAGGTTGTTTTGCCTTCCTAGATCTGAACGCAACTTAGCAGAATTCTAACCCCACTACATACCATACTCAGCCTGCACTGTGCTCCCTTAGTAGAGTGACTTCTCTCACAAAGGAAAGATAAGGGTAGTGATTTCCTAATTGTCGTGGTTTGAGCCCAGCCGGTAACTCAGAACCACACAGCTGCTCGCTCACTCCCCTCCCCCCCCCTTCTTCCTCCCCCCGCTCCCGGAGGGATGGGGAGGAGAATGGGAAGAATGTAACTCCCACAGGTTGAGATAAGAGCAGTCCCGCAACTAAGGTATAACACAAAACCACTACTGCTACCACCAACGATAACAATTAGTGAAATAACAAGGGGAGAGGATACAATTGCTCACCACCCGCCGACCGATACCCAGCCCGACCCGAGCAGTGATCAGGGCCTTCCGGGTAACTCCCCCCGGTTTATATACTGGGCATGACGTGCTGTGGTATGGAATACCCCTTTGGCTAGTTTGGGTCAGGTGTCCTGTCTCTGCTTCCTCCCGGCTTCCCCTCCTCCCTGGCAAAGCATGAGACTGAGAAAGTCCTTGGTTGGAATAAACATTACTTAGCAACAACTAAAAACATCGGTGTTATCAGCGTTGTTCCCAGGCTGAAAGTTAAAAAACACAGCACTGCACCAGCTACTAAGCAGGAGAAAAATGACTGCTATAGCTGAACCCAGGACACTAATCTTTTCCCCACAGGGCTACAAGAGCAAGAACACTCTTATTTTAGCCTGACTTACCAGAGTAAAGAGACAAGGGATTGAACCTCTGAAGGCTGAGTAAGGATCTGACCCATGGTTATGTTTTCCTGTGATGTATTTTGTTGTACAAAGGAAGAGCATTTCTATCTGTGTGCTCTCAAAGTCAGTGGTGAGCGCTGGCCAGTCTTTTCACTGTAAAGGTATCACCAAAATGAGGTTGCATTCCTGGGCAAATGTAAGTAATATATCTCACAGGGAGGAGGATTTAATATGGCCTTTCTGCTCAGCCTTTCCTCTTTGGTACTTTTGGAGACCTTTAAGCTGTGTGTTATTGCTGTAACGGGTTCCTTGATCAGTCTACACTCTGCATGTAAAATGCAGGTACCTCATTCAGATTCTGACGTCATCTTTGGCAGACAGATAGCAAAAAAAAAAAAGGTATGTTGATCAATTTTTAGAATACATCAGCAATAAGGATGGGAGTAGTGTTTTGGTCATGATTAGAACTCTTAAACCAAACCTACCATCCCAAGAAACTGCTCAAGAAGCTTCTGAAGTCTAATTTCTCTCATACATATACCTCTCCTTGACTTCACACAGGACTGTAAATGCTGAAGTAATGAGAAATCCTGCTCTCAGAGGGGTCTATATCAAAAACCCCCAGCAGGCTTGAAAGCTTTGGGGGAGGCTTGTTCTCACCATTGTTTCACCTCTCGGTTTGAGAGGTTTTTTTTGTTTTTTCCTCTTCCTCAGCAGCTGTACTCACTGAGAGATGAATATATTGTAGATGGTGTTGGTTCATATCCCTCAGGAAAAATTAGAGAGGTGAGTGATTTTAGCATTTCCCATTGCCAGGTTAAGGAGCAGAAAATAGCAACAGAAGTGGAGGTATTGAAATAAGACGAGATGACCAGTGGGAAGGACTTGAAAGATTTCTGTAATCAAGCTTATTGTTCTAGTTCCCACCCTACAGAGAAATAGCTTTTTAGTGAATATCAAACCTTGCTTTACCTTGGTTTGCAGTATCCGGGAGAAAATAGGCAGGAACATACTAGCACACTGAAGCAGAAAAACAAATCATGCCCCTTGCTTCCAGCCATGACAGTGGTATAACCAGTTTTGATAGGGAAAGTCCCGAATCCAGTTTCAATATATTAAGCGCAGCTGGGGCATCAACAGGTCTGTGGTTTGCTTTTGTCTCCTGGGATTGGAGTTGTGTTAATGTTGCATATACAGCCTGTGGAGCTGGGGTAAATCCCAGAAGTCTGGATCTGGGTCTGAGCTCCTTCAGAGGTCATGGCTGCTTTGGCTGGGGATTTTGGGTTAGGTCCGTTACAGATTATCACTCTGAGCTCTGATATTCTTTCTCAGTGTGGAATTAACAGGATCCACATGGTGGGTTTGGAATTTAATATTCAGATGTGGAGAGCCCTGGGCACTAAGCCCCTGGTCTTTAACATCAGCTGTGCACATGTTGAGGCTCAGGCTAGCGGGTCCCATGTGGTGGTCACCGGTGAGAAAGTGTCTCACCCTGTTTCAGGCAGTGGAAAAGGGTTACAGCCTCAAGATGCACTCATTTTCAAGTACTTCAATAATAAAATCAAATATTTGAAGCAAGAGAGTTGTATGGGAAATATTTAAAGGAATTTCAAAAGGCGTCCCTGTCCTTATAATCTGTTCTATAGCGTAAAAGGGCACGGAAGAAAAATAATTTCTTTTAGGCAAATATCTCTTCTTTCTTTTGTCAAACATTTGCTTTTGTAAGGGCTGTCTGCCCACCCCAGACAGAAGCAGGTATCTCAGATTGCATGCTTTTTCCATCACCAGCTGTCTGCACATATGACCTATTGATGTCCCTGGTGATCTGTGCAGACACTCTACAGAAAGGAGTGCTGCCTCCTGACACTAAGATCCTCTTTTTTGACCTTCAGAAAAAGGATTTTTAATGTGAATTTGAGGAGTGAATTTTGCCTGAGGGTGGCTCCTCTACTGTGGAATCCTCCCCTTGAAAGACCATGGGAGCCTGAACGGAGATGCAGGAAGTCAGGTTCCCCTCCACGAAGGCCTGGGGAGGGAGGGCAGAGCCCCAGCGACCCCGGGGGCCTGACTCTGGGTTTTGGCAGGCTCCCTCAGAGATCTACAGACCCTGGGGCTTTATCTGCAGGGCGGCCAACATCTGACAAGACAGTCTGCTGGAAGCCTCATTGAGGGAACCTTGCAGCCTGTCCTGCTGCTTGCCCAGATTTCCCCACACAGGGAGCAGATCTGGCGCGGCTGATGTGAGCATTTTGACTTTAAAATGCACCATGCCATAAATTCCATCAAAGGGGGAAGCGCTGCAGATCAGACCCACCCACCTCGCTCCATTTGTGTGCCTGAATCTGTTGGGATGCCAGTTGCTTTTATTTTCTTTTACTCCTTCTATTAATCCAGTGTATCAAGCACTCTTGTGCATAAAGGGAAATCTGCAGCACATTAGATTAACGTTGTCTCTTCTGAAGCTGTTCGTTTGCAGTTCTCCAAGCCATCCTTTAGAGTCGCTGTATAGATAATGTAAAGCCACGAGAGGGAGCGAGAGCACTAAATAATGCGGTTTGGGATTTAAGAGGGGGGGTTATACCTCTAGATAAACATGGTTAGCTTTAGAGTGATAGAAACGTATAAAACGTAAAGAACTAGAAGAACGGGGTGGAGGGTAGGGGTGTTGGTTCGGAAGGTATGGGGTTGTATTAGAAGGTGGAAAACCAAAAGATGGTTTAAAGCCATTTTGATATGTTTTAGGTGGGGTTTTTTTGATTCTTGATTTCTTTTTTATAGAGAACACTGGCTAAGCTGCCAAGCTGCCAAATGTCATAAAGATGCAGCTTTTACAAGTGCCTTTGTACCGCCCTTCTAAGAGAAAAGGGGAATATTAAATAAGCTGATTAATATGACCTTCAGTTGCACAGAATTTAAACACAATGCTCTATCTTTAAAACAGCACTGCTGAAGCAAGGTTTGTCTTTTCTGTCACTGCTCTCTTTTGCGGCTGTGAGCAAGTCACCCTAACCCAGCTCCTCAGGGACAATTAGGTAACCAATACTCAGAAAAAATGCAGGTCTGAAGTACCTAAACAGTACTGTAGTCCTATTTCCCCTATGCCCCATTTGCTCTTTATGTCTGAAACTAATGCATTGTAACTTCTTCCGCTCACAGAGAAACTGAACATGCTTAATACACTAGAATGTAAGAGGATCATATGTTGCAGGTACCTGGGGCTCAGGGGCTTTGATTGTTAGCAAGCATAAAATAACTGGATTTTTTTTTTTTTTTTTTTTTAACTATGCTATTTTTTGTTCAAGTGCATCCTGGGCTGGTTTTCCATGCAGCCATGCAGAAGGCATGCTGCTGAGGCTACAAGCCAAGTATTCTGATTAAAAAGCCAAGATCCCCAGAGCTCTGCAGCGAGGCACACGCAGCATTGGTCCAGCTTCCTATTACAGACCTGTCTTTTGTGTCTCCTGAGTTTTATCAGTTTGTTTTGTTGTAATGGCTTTGTTCAGGCTTCAATAATTAAGGGCGTGTCAGATTTTTCCATCGTATGATCTTATTTTTCAATGAGCTATAAAATTTCACTCTTGGCTGCAACTTGACATATGTAGTTGAGAATCTGCTGCTTTTAAAGCATTTTTGAATGCCTTGAAGCATTCTTTGAACAAAATTGGGCCATTAAGAAAAAGGGGACTGCACTCCATAATATGCTGGTTCTAAAAACCTCTTTCAAGTCAGTAGGAATTCCTCCCCCTCCTTCTCCTGATATCTTTCAGGCCACAAATAATGACAGCAGTCTTATGAATTACTGGTGTTAAAGATATTACAAAATTTCATTGTGGAGGTATTGTGTTAGCTCCACAGTTACGGTTGTATGGAATTCTGATTTTAAAGCAGGGGAAAATTTATTGTTGAAAAATTAGTCACGGTGCCTCAAAAATTACATGTACTCTGCAAGTCCACACCTCTTCTGAACAGTATATGTAGTGGCATTTATGGTGAAAGCTGCCTGAAACATGTCTTTTTAAGACCCCATTTTTAGTTTCTCATAACTTTCGGAGTTGAAATAACCCCTGCAGCATGCTTACCCCAGGGTGAATGCTTTTGGAAAACTGTTAGCAAAACATTCAGGAAAAACATTGTGAAAATGGTGCACTGGTTACCCAGCATTGCATGCAGGAAAAGACAAGCTGCTCCACCCATTTTAGAAAGTTTCAGACACCATTTTATGAAGGTTTGTAGCATTTACATGGTTTGCACTGCATTTGAAACCTGAGTTGTGGGCCACTCCTGACTGGGTGGCAGGAACTTGTAGCATTCACCAAAAAGAAAATAATCAACGTGGGATACATGGGCCTTCTGTTAATAGCTGAGACACGGGTTGGTACATGTGGGGAGCTGGATAGGTGGGATAAATTGTCTTTCAATTGTTTGAACTCCTGGGACAGTTTTTCCACAGCTGAAATGATGGAAGGGGTGAGATTGTCTTCGAACTCTTGCGTTTGATGAGTCACTTCATCCACTGTTGGTGGTGCTACATCATTCCAGGTCATTGATGCCAATGAGTGGGCATATGATGATGGCGCACTCCGTGTAAGTTTCCGCCACACGGGTCATGTACATTCAACTTCATCTGGATCTATGGACGCATTCCCGGCATCCGGCCTACGATAGATCATCTCTAGAGCAGCTGATTCCCTCAGGGACTGGATGCCTCTCTCTGTTGTGGTCCAGTTGGCGACTGTAATATTGTCTTTGTAGGGAAACCTTTCCTTCACAGCTGCCAGGAGCCGCCTCCAAAGGCTGAGGGCTCGCTTCTCTCTTGCAATCGCTTTGTCAATTCCTCCTTCCCTAGCAAGTGATCCCAGCTGCTTGGCTTCCTTACCTTCTAGTTCATGACTGTTGGCCCCATTGTCCCAGCATCAGAGCAACCAGGTGACGATGTGCTCCCCTGGAAGATGGCTGAAATCTTTTCGCATATTCCGCAGCTCGGTCGAGGTCTGGGGTCAAGAAGTCACCTCTTGTTCTTCTTTGTCTTCCTCTGATTCACGTAGTAATAACTCTTGTTCAGATGCTGTCCCCTGTAGTAAGTGCATTGGGTCTTCATCTTTCTTTGCTTCACAGGTTGCTCTTTGTGCCTCTCGTTTGCTTTTCCCCTTGCTTACAGGGGCAACCAATATTGGCATGGATTGGTCATCTGGTTTAGCTTCAGTGTCTATCACTGTGGTTGGAGCGGCTGCAGTGTCTTTCACTGGGGTTGGAGTGGCTGCAGTATCTGTTGTCAGGGTTGGTGCAGCTGCTGTGCTTAGGGGTTGAGTAGCACCAACAGCTGCATTGCCTGTTGCTGTCAGGATTTGAGTAGCTGCTGTACTTGTCGCTGGGGTTGGTGTAGCTGCGGTGCTTGGAGTTGGAGTTGCTGCATTGTCTGTTGCTTTGCCATCAGATCCAGAGACATCTTTTTCCCTTTGAAGGTGCCAGATAGTGTTGAGCAGGGCTCTGTAGGTGTAGGCCAAGCCCCAGCATGTTGCCATGGTTTGTCCCTCTCTGGTATTACCAGGACAACAGCATGCCTTGTCTAAGTGTTTTACTAGTTTTTCCGATTTTGCACTTGTTCAGTGGTGAAGTTCCAAAGCACTGGAGGAGCCCACTGGCCTAGATACTTGCCCATACCATCCCACATGCCCTGCCACTCATAACTGTCCAGCCTTGGGGAAAATCTCTTGGTGGTCCTCCTATATCGTCGCCTAACCCTAGACCAGAGCCGAACCCGACACTGATGGGATTCAGGAAATGGATCAAAGCCTCATTAAAAAGAACCTTTGTCTCACTATAAAAATGGAAAGGAGTGAAGGGTTTGCAGCCATGGGAAGGCTGGATGGGACATTAAAGCAGAGAGCGATACCCAGCCCTGCTCTCTGACTGTGAAGCCCTATGCAATCCTCAGTGGGGAATAACAATTTTCTCCCCAGCCCCTCTAAAGAAACAGTCTGACAGCAGATCCAATGTGGGGATGATTTTTTCAAGCAGATATCAAATTCAGAGCACTCTGTCTGGACAATGTGTGGTCCCCAGAGCTGTTCCTTGAGGAGCCACCTCCTTCCTGCAACACACGGCTCTTCCCCTGCCAGTCACCTCCACCCTTCCCTTTGCGCAGGCAGATGTGCCAAGGCTGGGGCAGGTCCAGCTGAACCCCAGGGCTCTTGCAGGGTCAAGTCACCCTACATCCTTGGGCAAGTGGCATAAATCACTTTGTTTACCACATGAGGTAACTACAAGTGCATGTTCCTCACTGTAGTGCCTACCAAGGGACATGTGGTGTCTGGTCTGCAAGAGAATTATGCCTGGAGTAAATAAAGTGGTCTACAAAAAATAAAGTGCCGTAAAGCACTGGCTGAAAAATCTGGGGCTGGGCATTTCAAATCAGGATTTAACAAATTAAGAGAAGGTTTTGATGTGAATATTTGTGCTTTTTACCTCATCCATAGCAAGAGAAGGGTGAAAACTATTCATGTTGTGAGAATGCTCCCAGGGCAAATCCATTTGGGAAGCATTTGCATGATATCCTGATGGAGCTATAGACAAAATTTGTCATGAAATGACTAATTAGTTTCCCACAATTGAAGCTTTCTGCAGGAGTATTCCACTGAAGTTTTATTAAAAAAAAAAAACCAACAAAAAACCCAATAAAATTAAAACTTTCTCAATATTTTTCAGCACAAAATATATGCGTTTTTTCCTACAAACTGAAAAAAATAAAATGAGGTTTTAATTTGTTCCAAAATAGCAACTTGGCTTTACCCAGGACTTTTTTTTTTTCTCCTCAGAATTTATTAAATATGGTTTTTGTTCAATTTGAGTGGAAATGGTTTGAGATGTTATGAGCTTTGCCTAATTGGGGGAAAAAACCCAACCCAAAAACAACAAAACAAACAACCAAATAATTCTCTAAACCTATCATTCTGAGAAAGATCTAGGATTTTTGTCAATGGCTGCCTTCAGATGACTTCTGTGGTGCTAGAATTTTTATCTTGGAAATGCATCCATGGCATAGAAATGTATGAGGTCTCTAGTAACAGCATTTCTGCTTTCAGATTTGCATAAATCCAGGAAAGAGTGTAGCATTAAAGCTCAGTGTCAGAGATTAACAAGGTACCATGTTTAAGCATAGTTTGATTACTGCTGACGAAATGTGAATAAATCAAAGGAATATAAATATTAATAGTGATAAAAATAATAATAAAGCATAATTGTGACAGCTTCTGAGGAATTAGGATCTGTGATTCTGCTTGAGATGAAAATCGGGCTTAAGTCAAACAAATTAAAATGGTGTGGATGACAAGGCCATCAGACCCAGCTTTTTCCAGACAGACAAGAAGCAGCTTGTAGCAGGTTTCATTTCAGTCAGTACTTCAAAATGGTGCAACAAAATTGAGTAAATTCATGTATGAAACATAAATGTGAATCTAGGCAGCAATGAAAACACAGTTCAGAATGAACAGTAGTTTGGACAGGGTGAATTTCTTCAGCTATCTTGCTCTGGCATATGTTGTTTTATTCAAAAGAATACACGTGGTTTGAAATCATTGTCTTTCATTGAAGACAGGTCAGGCAAAACTCCTTATAAAAATATTTCATCCATTTTCTAAACGCTTTACTGCTGCCAGAATCGGCAAGGGTGCATTATCTAGAGTGCAATCAAATGTCATACTAGAAAAGCACTAAAGCCTTTTTAATTAAAAGCGTCATAAAGGCTTAAGTAAAATTATAACTGCTGGTTACTGTAATCTTCTCAGAGGGGCACTCGTGTGTATGTGTGCCTGTGCCTGTGTGAGCAGGGGTATGTGAGTGTGCTGAAGCGCACTAGAAAATGAACCCCGTGCAAACAGCGGAGCACAATGTCTGCAAGGGTTCATCTGGACTTGCAGCTGCGCATACGCTTCAGCCAGACCCTTAACCCTGTCTCGCTCCCTGGCTGCTGTGGTTGACAGAGGAAAGGGAAGAGGTGGCACTCTGAAGTCAGTGGAGCTCCTGCTGTTTGTGACAGCTGAAATCTGAGGCAGAACATCTCAAGGCAGGGTCAGAGCAAGCAGCTGCCCTGCAACGGGCTATTCCACCTTATATAGTCTCCAGCTCCGGCCTCCACACAGGAGTATATGGGATGGTTACTACTTCAAGCAGTACTGCTCCCACCCAGATAAAACTGCTGACCTGACGCCCAACCCAGCAGTAGCTGGAAAGGAGAGCATATCCATCTATAGCTCTCTGCTGCTTTTCCTTTCTGTTACACTTTTTCTTTCTACACCCTTTTACCTAAGCTCCCTTCATTGAAATTTTTGCCTCCTTCAGCCACCCTGTCCCCTTTTCTACTTCCTCTCCCCCAGCCCCAACCCAAGACTCTGCTACCAATAGTAACACTGAATTTTGCCTTGAAAACTGTGTTAAGTTATAAACATCCTGCTGCGATATTCAGAATTCCCACTTTACACATGCTTAACCATTATATTAACCAGCAACACCATGTAACTTCCAAAACTAACCATTGACATGGACCACTGACAATGCCTGACAATTCAGGCATAATGCAGTGATGGAGATTTATTCTTTAAAGGTCAAACTGTGGCTTTGCTGTGGGACCCATGCAAAGGGCTGGATACTGTTACATTGCCCCAGCAGCAGACTGCAAGGCAAGCTGAGTCACCAAGGGGCCTGCTCTAGCAGCCACTGACAGTATAATTTTTTATGGGGTATTTTAGTCCTGTTGTTCTCCTGCGTAGCTCTGGAAGTTGCACCACAACTTGGCCCCAGGGAAGTTTACGTATTTTGAGAAACAAATTGCTGGTGTGGCCTACCCTTTTGTTGCTGAAACAAATGCTTTGATGTGTCAGTAGACAACTAACCACACAGAGCCTGGTACTCTCTGCAGTGTGTGCATTCTGGAAGCAGTGAGAAAGAAAAAGTGCACCTTGTCATCTTTCTGCTCTTGCACTTACTGCTATAACCTTTTACTTTTCTCATTTAAGAAATGTTGGGGAGATTGATCATCAGGGTGCCTCACTGGCATGTTCCCCGCAGTGCATTTGTTGGCTGCATTGTCAGATGTTCAATGTAAAAGATTTAACAAATAAGTAAATAAATAAAAGTGGTCTTTTCCCAACTGTACATTCTGCTGCTCTGTCAGAAAAACAACTGATGACCAAAATGAGTGAATGAGACAGATTTCACTTACTACTGTGAGGCAAATACTGTTTCTTAAGCAGTGGTATCTTCCCTTCTAGAGTCAACCAGCTCTTGTTGTGCCACCAAAGTAATTTTAAATAGTTTTGATTTGTTAAGGTGAGAATATAATGGACATAAAAACTCCTTGGCACTTATGTTAGGATTTCTCACCCATTACAGGTCTATTTCTTTGCAATTCATGAATTTAAAATTATGAACTCCTCACACTAAACACTTGCAATGAAGCTCTTGCTTAATTTTTTCTTGTCTTATGAAGGTAAGCATAAGATACCACCATGTTTGGGTTCAATGAATGGAGTAGCAACATTTGGGTAGCTCTTATGGAGCAGTATAGTGCTAAGATTTGTAGTCAAACTAGGAAAATTGTGTGTGCCTTAATCAGCAGAAGATTCAGCAGTGTTTCTCCAGGAGGAACTTTGCACAAGAAAATCTGTGGTATCCCAGCTGATTCAGCCCATCTTGCAGAGAACATGTGCAAATGTTGGAGGAACTAAGGCAGAGATTGCATCCGGGTGTCACGGTGGTTGAGAGATCTGTCTGTAGCTTGTATTAGTTCAAAAAACCAGCCACAGTTTAGGAACCTTTACAAAGCTCCTGAGTTTTGGGTTGAAAATATCAAATATTGGTTTCCACAGTGGTAAAAAGTGACTGATAACAGCCGGAAAGTGCTGTCTCTACAGCTTCTTGAGTCATCTGCTCTTGTCCTGGAAACAAAGACATCTGAATCAGTTCATCAAACATTCTCATGACTGCTAACGATTTAATAGTATAGATGAGCCAGAATCAGTGCTTGGCTGAACATGCAGATGTTGCTGAGATCTGTAGCCTATTCTGGAGTAGCAGTCTCTGCTTAAGGTGAATTCAGCATTGTGGGACAGAAAGGCTCTTCCAGTCAAACTATGAATGTGTTTTGGGTTGTTTTAAGCTATACAAATTACCTAATTTAAAATCCAGATTTATAAATCTCACATCACTGTCAGGTCTTTCAACTAATGAAAACACCCTTGAATTTATAGGAAGTAGAGGGGAACGAGAATTAAAACCTGTAATTTTTTTCTGCACATGATTAAATTGAAACATCTATGCAGTTTCTGTCATCAGAGATACATGACCACTTTCTAGTCACAGAAGCACTGAGACTCAGCCCCATTCCAGAGACTGGAAGCAAATGTCTGATGTAGATTCAGTTACCTCATTTAAGAATTATTTTAAGGAATTAGCAATACTTAAAGTCTTCATCTTAATAAATGAAGATAATTTCTGCTTTCTGCTCCACTGAGACCACAGCCCATATTGCACCATTTCATTACAGTAAACCATCACAGCATCATAAATAAAACAACAAATCTTCAGCATATGGAAAACACTTCTCAGTTTGACAAGACTGAAACAACCTCACTGTTGCAGGTATTTGCCCCCCAGAGACAAAGACCATCCTCAGGCTGCTTTGGCTGATGTGTGCAGAAGAGCAGCATCAATGTCTCTAAGCCTCTGTGGGCTGATGGATTTCCTCACTTGCCAGCTGTCTCCCTGGAAATCTCGTGGCAGCAAGTAAAGATAACATGCTGGTTGTAGACTAGACATTGCCTGAACATCTGAACCATTTCCAAAACAGTTTACCTAGACCTTGGATTTCTGCCGACAGTGGCCAATCTGACACAGACAACTACCTTGGCACGGTCTCTGCGCATTTTTTAAAAGCCTTTTCTGGGTTTTGTTGTACAAAGGCTTTTGAGGAGCTGCCTCAGCTGAACCATACAGTAGCAAATACAAGGGTGACATTTGGTACCTGCTGTTGAAATGGAGGCGCAAACATATGATAAAGGGGCTGGCTGATAGATGGGGACATGTTGGGTGCACTATAGTGATAAATTGTTTCCCTGTTATGCCTAGAAGACAGAAGTGACACACATACGGCATATTGGCATACTGTCATTTTTGTATTTCCAATGTAGTAGAAATCTGTGAACCTAACAAATATTCTTAATTGACTATACCAGTTCTGGTCAATATTAAAATGACCAATGGTCAGTATTAAAACATTAAAATTAAAACCAGAAAGAATGCCTTTTCTCTCCGTTATTGGTGATTTTTAGACAGGGCCTGATTTCATATTATGACAATGTCTCTTCGTACCAGCTTAAAACTTTCTAGTCATTGATAACTCAGAATGACTTTCTAGGCATTATACATACTGAAAATACATAGCTGATTAGAAACTGGTACTGCAGGGAGCCTGCAGGCAAATGCAACAAACATTTTATAAGAAGTATCTGTAAATTTGAGGTTTACCTATGCTGAAAGAGTAAAATGCCCCTTCTATCCTACATGATCCTAGGTATCAACATCCAAGGCTATGAGGTGGGTAGGACTGCATTTGACTGCCTCTAACTTCTCATCCTGAATTACAATGTAGCATTGGATTAGTCTTTAATGTGAGACTCAGAATATACTGTATTATCATTACTTTCTCCACTGTGCCATTACAGAATATTAATAATATTCCTCTTTATATGATAATTCAGCACAGAGCATGGATGATTTTCTGTATAAGTAATTATGTGTTCAGAAGCTGCCTTCCAGTTACATGATTAGACTACAACCAGTATTGCTATCTATACTTAATCAATATCCCAGATACTGTCTGATTGCAGAACAAATACCTGTGATGCCCAGAGTAAAAAACAATGTCACTGCCTCCCTGCTTGGTGCTG
Source organism: Strigops habroptila (assembly GCF_004027225.2). NCBI lineage: Eukaryota > Metazoa > Chordata > Aves > Psittaciformes > Psittacidae > Strigops > Strigops habroptila. The sequence goes on along the minus strand of NC_044282.2, from coordinate 45,942,701 downwards.
ATTCATCAGTCAAGATGTACTATTACTTCTGTACCATAACTCACCTCTGTTCACACTACTAATAAAAAGCTCTGGTTCTTCATATGCCTTCTGAATGAAATAATGATGCTTTTTCCTCCCTCTCCCCTCTCACACATTCCAGTGCAATATCAACGAGGCAGAAATATTTAGCATATTTCCTGCGCGGGGCTGTAATTTTAATTTTTGTGCAGCATGCATAGCACTAGACAGGTGTTTTGAAATGTAAATAAAAAGCAGTGTAGTGTGGGACACAGTACACAAACTGCTGCAGAAGACTCCAGCACAATGAGAAGTGCAACATCTATCTGTTTAATAAGGCAGCAGGCTTGTGTAATGAGCAGAAACCACTCATTAAAAATCCTTACTACAGCTCTCCAACTAAAATATAAAACACGTTCCGAGAAGACAGGAAGTGGAATAGCAGAGCTCCAGCATAATGTGGAGGGTAGCGCATAGCAGCTCAGTAAAACCCCCTCTGTAATGTAGAAAGGGTATGACAGGCCTCTTAAGCAAAGCAGGAGCCAGCAAATAGCAGTGGGCAGTGTTTGCTTTAACAGGCGTGATGCCGAGCAGCCAAAAAGTCGTGTATGTGTCTTAAATGTATGTGCTCTGAGCAGGTTCCTAAGAAAGTTATCCATTTCCAACATTATGTGCCTGTGGTTAAAGGGATTAGCCAGTGGTAATCCAGTTCTGAAGGAGATTAACTCTCAAAAGTAAGAGAAAGCTTCTGCAGTGGACACATTTTTGGCTCTGCTGGCTTGGGTGGAGTGTTAGGCTGGGTGGGGGAGGGAGAAAGATGAATAACCTCCACCCTCTGTTTATCTCCCCACTAGAGGCCTCTACACAACTGTCAAAAAAAAGCTTTTATTGTCAGCATATTTTTAGGCCACTTCAGATGACAAAGTGCAGGAACCAGTTAGGCAGCCTTCTATGGAAGGCAAAGCCCCATGCAGACAGAGCTCCAGGCACAAAACTACCGCTTAGGTGATGAGGATTTCCACCACTGTCCGATAGCTATCCTAGAATTAGCAATATACTTATATTTAAAGCTTGATCCTGACTTCACATCAGATGGGTTTATGCAACATGATCCCACTGCCCTTAGTAATGCTATTTTAGTTGATATTGGTGCAAGCAAGGTGAAAGCAAGGAGAAAAGTAGGAGGTACCATGTTATACCAAATAATGTAAAAAGTATATTCAATTTCTTTGTATATTGTTATATCTTTCAGGTACTCTTGCTGCATCTAAGATATGCTATGTGAGCTCTTTGGCTTCCCATTAAAAGGTTATTTCAAATAGCTCTTACTTTCAGAAGCTGCTTTTCAGTGCTTCAGCCTTTTCAGGAAGAACCAGTGCTGATGCTAATGACATCAGCATTGATGTCTATCCCACAGACCATAGCAGGTTTCTAATTCCATCAAGAGAAAGACTTCAAGGGTTGGCTAATGTCGCCAGAAACCCTCAATGGAATTACAGCCACAATTGTGAGGGTCTGGAGTATTTCACTTTGCTGCAGTACGGGGCAGGAATACTATCACTCTGCCTCTACATGGTCTTATTGAATTGTCCTGAGCAGTGTGGAGAGATTAGGGAGAGGCTATGTCTTTTCCCCTTCTCTGTCACTGTAAGGTTCTCCTTGGGTTTTTAAAACCAAGTGAATTAGGGCATCTCCACCCCATCCGCTTGCAGCCTGGGCAAGGGCTGATTTGGTTGTGAAGAACTGGCTTCCAGCAACTGCAGAGTGTCATGCTTAGAGGAACTTTGCTCTAGGAATGGGAGGCTGAATTCATTGTATTGCCTTGGATGTTGGGTTTAAACCTGTATGTGCCCACACTTATACTGTCCATAGACTGCAAATATATTTGAAGATTTCTTGCAGCTGAGGTCGCTTTTTGCCTGTTTTAGCCTCTTGCTTTCTATAAATGAACTTACTTTTCTCTCCCCATCTCATAACATGAACTTTCTGTGCAGTACTGTTCAGATGGCTAAAAACTTTACTGCATGAAGTCACAAGCACCTTTCTCCTGCTTCTTTCTCTTTGGAGGCTGGAAAACCTATTTCATATGAAAACAGAACATCTGTGTGTGTACATATGCTTTGCCTTGTAACAGCTGCAGCTATACACACCTATACATGACCTGCCAAAAATATAAGGAAACAAGAAAAAAAAAACCCCAAACAAAACAGTGGGTTAAAAAAAAAAAAAAAAAAAAAAAAAAAAGCATAAGTGTTATACACTTTCATTAAAATCAGAATACAAAAACATATGGGCAGCACCTGGGTCCGTAGCTGTGATCCCACTCCCACCTCCATGAACGTTCAGCTTTCTCTTCCTACTGTAGGCAGAGGGCAGTGATAATATTCTGCTTACGTGTTTCTGAAGGTCACCTTCATATAAACCCTGCCTTCTTCTTCCAGATTCTCAACACACATTCCCCAAAACTTTCTTAGCAATGTTACCTTTTGAGGAGCATTGTAATGCCTCCTCTGGCCTCCTTCTACCCCTCTAACCCCCCCTTCATCACCTAGTCCCAGGTAGACTGGCAAAGATGCTATCATACATGCTCTCCTCTTCTTTCACTGTATGCTCTTGCAGAAATTACTCTTCAAGCCGAGTTATGCTTCCAGGCTCCTTAAAATATAGATTTTCAGCACAAACTGAAACCTAATAACACTAATGAACAGAGAGCTTTTATCTTGCTTTTTTGCCAAGTTCAAGTATTATGGCTCAAACCTTCATAATTACCCCATCATTTTATCTGTGATTGCTTAGTGTGATGATTTCATGAGCTTTGCTGGGGAAGAGGTAATGTAGCCAAGGAACATTTTCAGCCTATCTGGCAGCCTTTCTTTTCAAAAGATGCATTGGTCCTACTGGAGTTTACTATTTCATCCAATTCGTCTTGACATTTTGCTGCTTGCATGGTGAGCTCTTAAGGAAAAAGATGGTTTAGTTTTTGTCCTCTTTATCTTTACCCTCATCTTGTTTGTTGTTAGCCTTGAAAGCAGAAGTAATGGCTATCTATATGCCAAAAGAAAAGACAACTGACTTCCTTCTAGGTTTATCTGGCCTGCTTCAAGCTAATTTAAAGAAGTAGTTTTGGCAGGCCATATAAATGAGGATATAAATGCTCATAACCTGTCTAGGGAGACTTTTAAATGCACCTAGCAGATTTAAAAGCACATATCTAATTGTGCCTAAATTGCTTATGTTCTTTTATAAAATTCCTTATCTTTAGTACTCTCCTGCAGTGAAACAGAGAGGGTTGCATGGACAAAAGGAGGGAGAAGGGTCTAGGACTCTGAGACTGTTGAATTTCTTTTAAGGTTCCATTTAAGGGAAAGGAAAATTAAGTCTTGAAAAAGGAAGGTATCTCTAACAAAGAAAAAAATATCTTTAGTCATAAGGTTGGCCTCTCCTGGGCTGCCTGTTATGTTTTATTTTTCCCTGGCAGCATCTTTTTCTTGAAAACAAAGCATAAATCCTGAGGTTAATATATCTTTTCCAAAGTGATCATATGTATGCCTTTAACAAAATATACAGAAAGCATTATATTCCCATGAGAAGCTGCATCATTTCCCATCTGGAAAACTCTTGCAACTAGCCTTGAGAAGACAAAGCTGTTTTCCCATGGATTTTTTTTTTTCTTCCTTTTTGTACCCATCTTATGCCAAAATATAATGGAAATTTTGAATTCTATGACAAACTGGATCTTTCCATTTAGCTATGTCCCTAAGTTTGGGAACATCAGAACATTTATTGCATTTTGTTTCAAAAATGTCAGGATGCTTCAGTTCAGTAATATTAAAGAATTTCATTTAGACCATAGCAAATCACAGTATAAAATATTAAATACTTAGATATGTTGTATGGAGAGTAGCATTAATATTTAATCCTTAGGTCAGAGGAAAATGCATGAAAACAGTAAAGTCAAATCAATTTATTTTAATGCTAGTGAAGAACTTTATGTTATTTAAACAAAACAAAACTGTATTATTAATTTTGTCTTTCTTTTATTGAAAGCGAAAGGAAGTTCCAGCTTTGCCAAAAATGTTATGTTTAATCTTGAATATTATCTGCAGTCATGTCTCTCTGTCTCGAAAAGGATATTGTAGAGCTGGTAACAGCACTCAAATATGTGGAGTACTTGCTGCAATCAAGTACGGGTCTGGAGGCTGGAAAGAGGTGGATGAGGGGAGATCTGGCACCATGATGGCCTAGAAAAAGTGTATTGGGATAGACTATTCATTTCCTCTTCCAGGAGAAAGAACTGGTGGTGGAGTCAAAACAGACAAGAAAAGCTGTTTCCCTGCTCATGTGCATATAAGCTATGAGGTTCTTTGGATGTGGAAGGATCATGGTTTTACGGAGCAACTGGACAAACTACAGGGTAGAAATCTATGACAGGCTGCTGAACATGGAGGTGCTACCTCTGGTTCAGGAAGCCCCTGGGCTGCAAATGCCAAAGGCCAAGGGAGGTTAGCAAAGTGTCTCTAGCACCTTGAGGATCTCCTTGCCTGGCCCTCCTTGGGCTAGCTGGACTTCTGAGCAATCTTCTTAAATGGTTTCCCAGAGCCAAATCCTAAAAACATCTGCTGAAATGGCCCTGACCACAAATTTGTGAGAACTGCAAATTGTCCTCGGTTGCATTATCCTGAAATGAAATGGTTCCTTGTTGCACCCCATCTCCAAAAGGCTGAGAGGCTCCTCATGGAAACTGTTCTCCTTCTCTGGTGCTGATGCTGCAGAAAGCCATTCTGTTACCTGAAATATTGCTTAAAGATGTGATGCAAAGGGCAAGCTGTTCATGCCCATTCATTTTCAAGCTGTCATCTCTCAAGTAACACGGCAAACTTGGGATGCACACTGGAAAACTTGGAGGGAAGAAAAGTGTGTGGTTAGCCAACTAACCACTGGATGACACTGTTGTTCTACACAGCTACAACTGAAAGGCTTCATCTGGCAGTGAAAGAAAAGTGCAGATGTGGGGTTTTAAGTGTTCAGTGTATTCTGTGTCTTAGCGCAAGGGGCAAATTCATTGCATTTGCCTTTGTGTATGTCCTCACAATTAAATGCTGGCTTTCATTCCTTGGCGTTTAGGTTAAACAGCCTGATTCAATCTGGGTTTAGCCACTACTGCCTGAGTTCTCCAGATCCATAGCAATGAAGAAAATAGTAACTTCATATGTCACACAGGGCGGCTTTACTTACAACATCACTAAGAAGATTAAAAATAAATTGAAGCATATGTCACTTCAAAGGGGGCAAAAAAAGGACATCTGCATTATTTGATGCATTAATGAGAAAGTTCTGCCGAGTCTTGATTTGAACTGTATGGGAAATGATGTGATTGGTAAGCTTGCAAGTTAAATGTATTTCAAATGAAATTGTTTCTGAAATTTGTATTTAAGCTAGGTTAAGGGATGCTTGCATTTTATACTTCGCCTTCTGACATCTTGTTCGTAAATTGAGCTTTACCCTTTTAACTTGAGGAGTTTACAATAAAAAAAAAAATCAAAGCAATTTAGCTACAAATATCTAAGGCTGCATTTCAGTAGAATAAGCAAGAACAGCTCTCCTGCCTGAGGCAAATCTTATCATCCATGACCATCTGTACAGCTACAAACTAACTACCTCCGGCACTGCATGATTCTGTAGACATTGGGCTATGGACTAGCAAGCTAACATCCATCCATCCGTCCTGATTCCCAGTCCCAGCTCCAAATACTCCTCCCTGGTATCCTCAATTACTTTTATATCGAAAAGAGGCATCTTTGTTTCCTTATGTATGGAGGACCAGATCATGTGGAGGACCAGATCATTTTTACCTTTTGCATCTTTACCATGTGGGTGAGGATAAGTAAAGGTCAGTAAAGCACAGCTGGATGTTAGAGATGCATGGGCAGAAACACTCATGAAAAATTCACAAGGAATGATAAGAGTTTCTCCATGCCATCTTGGTGCTTCTGGTTTGTACAGCCAGACTGAGGAAGGCTTCTTTCCTTCTGAAGGAAATACAACTTCCAGGAGGCTAATGTTCTGTGGTTAATGCATTAGCTTTTCCCCCTGGGGCTCAGTTACAAATGCAGCTCAGGCCAAATTGATGAAATATCAGTTAATATGCGAGTCTGACAGCTTGGAAAGGACACAGCTGTGGTGAGCTAGGACAGTCTTGGGGTGATAGAGAAAAATCTAAGTATATGAAGGCCAGTATTTGCATATGCAGGTCTTTTAGAGGGAGACACCAACAGCTTATTAATGAAACTAAGTATAATCAGTCTGTTTTCCAGAGATAATTTCTCTGGTCTTCATCCTACAGAGGAATTCGTCATGGTACAAAAACCCTAGGCCTAAAGCATAGTCCATTTGCTTTATTATTAGTATGACATTTGTGCTGCATAAAGACTTCAGATATGTCAACTTTTTCAGCATATGTGTATCATGACATCGTGAAAAATTGGAGTCTGGAGGCTTGCCAGAGCTTAAATAAAATGCCTTCCATTTGTTTTACCCTGAAGCCATAGGGATTGTTCCAGCAGAATGGAAGAAGGTCCAGTTTCAAATCATTTCCCACATAGCTACGTTCACAAACATATTTTAAACTCGTGAAGAAGCCAACAAAAAATTTGTCTTTATGTATGGAACAGCCAATGCAGGTGGCTAAATAACATATGCAATCAGATTTAAAAATGTTTCCAAATGTCGTTGTTTCTTAAAAATGCATTTGAGTAAAAGCTGTGCACCTACCATCAGCTGACATTGCAGATCTCTGTGAGATCCTAGGCCAAGTCCTCTCTCCAGCCCATGGAATGGTGGCAGGAGCACAGACCAGTCATGTGAGTTATACTGTTTCCCTTCTGCTGCAGGTTATTAATGTGGTCATTTGCTACAGTCTCCACATGGCTCCTTCAGTGCTGCAGGGTGACTTGGAATTAGGATTCAATTGTGCTTGCACTTTGGGGCCTCTGGGGGAGACAGCAACTGTGAGGACATCCCATCCATGAGAAGAGCCTGGCACTGAAAGAAGCTGTATGAAGAATCTACCATGCCAAGGACTGCTGTGCCTATGTAAGCCATTGGAGGCAAGGTAGAGATGAATATTCCTCACTGATAATCTGGTGTGCTCATATATGTCTCTATCAAGTTATGTGTTCGCCCAGAAAACAGCCGAGAGGTCTATATGAAGTTACACCCTGCAGATGGAAGTGTTTAGCTCTCTGTAGCTTGAATATGCACTACAGGGACTAAGAGAAGCCAGGAAGAGAAAATCCCTCAGACCTGGAAACTGCCTGTGTCCCTTTGGAGAGGCGAGAAAATCAGAAATGTACTCTCTCCTGTCAGTGTTTCACAGATATTATATAATGGTATATGAATTAATCAAGTATTGAAGAAAATTCAAATGCACTCAGGTTCCAGAGTGGATCTTCCAAAGTTAGCTTTTTTCATAGAGGTTGTGATGAAATGAAACAAGAATAAGTGGAAAAAGTGAGGATGGAATGAGGCTTAAATAGAGATTTAAATATATTCTTTCAGGTAAGTGGAGAAAAGCAAGAAAAATCCATAGATAAACTTGTAAATGCGTACAAACGCCTGGGCATTTTAGTTACTGATTTATGTCTGAAATAACTTCCACAGTTATAATATTTTTAGATTCAAGCATCTTACTAAACAATTTTACCCCTGATTTCCCCCACGTTTACAGATACTTTAAAATGACTGAATAAATTGCCAGCACTAAGGAACCCCAGCTCTTTATAAACTGCCCCAAACAGCTATCAGAAATTGCAAGCAAGATGGTATTGGCGAGATGAAAGAAAAGGAAGTATTTATGGAACAAGCCATTTGATGAGAAGAAAATTAAAACATAAGCCCAAACAATAGGGTTTATAAAGTCAGGCTAATTGTGTTTAACTTTTCCAAAGCCCTAGAGAAGTTAGCAATTATTTGTTATTTGATGAAAAAACCTTCTCCAACTGTCTCTGTCTTTCAAAAATAAATATTTTGAAGGAGAGGTTTCCATAAAACATCTTGAAACAAAGGGAGTTCTAAGGTCAGAGTTGCTAGAAAACACAGGCCAGGCCTTCAGGCAATGTAAACGGGTATCATCTGAAGCCAGCTGAAAGGAGTACAATTTGTACCAGCTGAGGATCAAACCCTCTGTACCCGAGCAGAGCTGCTCTCTTTAATAGTAAAACATTTTCCTTCCTCATCTCCATGTTTTGTTTTCCCTTAAAAGTTTAAGCTTCTGTCTGAAAGCAGAGTATTAGAGTATTAACGGGAAGGAAAATAGTTGCTTGAGATCAGGTCATGCTTTCAGAACAACCAGTAAGTTTTCAAGAATTTATTTTCACTACAATCCTGTAAAATAAATTTTGGTTTTCCATGTGCATACAGAGATACTGAATACGAGGGTCAGGTGGCTTTTTCATGGCCAGTAAACAAACCACTGTTAAAATCACCCTGGTCCTCAGGAGACGGTGTTTGCTTTGGTTGGTGATTCCAAGTAAGACTAAATCAGAAGCCTATGCTTAAGAAATGAGAGTTTGCATTTTAATCCCCATCTGAAGAGGCATAAATCATTGCTGTAGATTATATATTCTATTCCATTTGCCTTGAAATAGAATAAATTAGTTTATGCTACAGTACAAAACCGCATTTGAGAAATGGGTACATACTTACAAACGATCCTTAAAGCACTCTTCCCCTTGTGTCAAAAAAGAGGCCCAGTGCCAATATTTTGAATTCTCTCCCAGTTTAGTTATTTCATGTCCCCATTTCGCTCAGCACTCAGAAAGGAGAAAGAAAATTACTTTGTGCTTTTGCTAGATGGTGCCAGAGTACACTCCTGTTCTGCCCAGTTCACAGAACTGGCTGAAGCAAAAAATCTTGCTTTTTATTAGAAAATTCTGTATTAATGCGTAAGCTGTATGGTGCACTGGTGACTGAGGATAGGAAAATGCAAAAGCTTAGTTATGTAGAGGAGAGAGATTGGTTTCTATAGTAAGATGAGAGAGTGAATAGAACTACTTTTTAATGTTTGAAATCTGGAAGAAAAAAGATGTACGAGATAATTTTGATCCATTATTTAATGCTATGAAACTAGCAATCTAACTAAGCAAATATTTGTAAAAACAATATGAGCAACATCTATGTATCTATAAATTGATATACATATAGCACACTACTAATGTTAAGTCATTTCCACCAGGGACTCATAACTTGACAGGGTTGTTTTGTCTTCTCCCTCTCTCCTTTTTTTTTTTCCCCCTTCTATTGCCTTTTCTACAGGTCTGCAAGCAATTAGCATGGGTGAATAATTGCCAGAATACAGTTTTTTTCTTGCTGTGCACATGCTGCTGCCATAATATTACTGGGAAATGTAATAATTTAAACAGTGAAACTAATTGCCTAGAAAGCGACAGCGCTGAATGTGCTCTTTCATGGACAGCTCATTGTTGACAGTCACACATTAGATACGATATTATGTCACTTATAGTAGCTCTACAAGAGAAACAGCATCATTATCACTACTCTGCATTATGAAAAATCATTCCTTGCCGCTGTGAGTGCTGAACCTGTTATTGAAAGGTAAGTACAGTGGACAAAATATGGATCTCGGTTATAAGGTACATTGCTATACTGGCACACATTTGCATCGATGGAGTAGAATGAAGCTTTTTTTGTTCGTTCAAATGAGAATAACCAAAGAGGAAAGCCTGTTCTGAAAATACTGTTCTTCTGGACCAGCACCTTTTTTTGAAGAGTGCTTGGCACAGTTTGGAAACAGAATACAAAAGAAGCTTTTATGGGATTGCTTCTTTTTTTGTGCTCTGTGAAGGTGCTCCCAAGATTTTCAAAGCAATTGGAGAAAGTGCCTTCTTTCTCATGGCCTTGTCAACCTTGGAGGGAGGGGATAGGGTTGGAAGGATTAAGTTCTCTTAAACACCATAACAAAATCCACAAGCACGAAGATGACCCCTACATTCTCAGGTACTCTGTGCATGATTTATGCAGAGAGATGGATGAAGAGTGAACACAACACACCTTGGAACTGGAGCCTGTATTAAAACAGTTAATGAACTGCACAAAGGGAAGCAAACCAAGCAGGCACTGTGTACGGGGCTAATACATTCTTACTGCATTATAAATATTTGTATTTATGAAGATTAATGGACTGAAATATTTTAGAATTAAGTCCGTTGTTTATCCATGAGCTGCAAACACCAGAGATAGCTGCAGTGTGAGTTTCCCCACACCGTCCTGTTAATGACCTCAACTCTGACCTTGGAAGTCCTCTTGAGGGAAAAGGGGAAATTTAGTCCAGATCATTTATGGCCATTTCCTGTATAGAGCCATGCAAGACACTCACGGCTGACATTGCAATGTGAACTACTAGGAACTGCATGATCACAAATTTCTTAGTGCTTGAAACCTTAGATGTACTAAGAACTGCAAAGTTAAAAGCCCAGAAGTTTTCAAACTAAATGTTGACCCTTGCACTAGTACAAACACTGGTCATCCATCAAGATCTACTACGTAGCTTAACCCAAACTAAATTAACATTTGACTGTACCTGTATGTGTAACCGTGCTGCAGTGGTTTGTTTCCTTGTCTTAAACATTCTGTCATGAAGTCCTACTAAGGTGTAGTCCAAAGCAACTTGTATAGTTCATGGAAAGGAAGAGCAATGGGAGAAGCTTAAGTCTAGTCTGCTGAAGGGAGAGGCCAAAGAAGGGGGTTAGTTATTGATTGTAGTTTGTGACTTGTAGTTTGTCCACAGGGGAAGACTGAATACAAACAAACCCAATCAATACTTTTCATTGCTATCCAAATATGTGTGAAAACCCAGCCTGCCTCACTCAGAAATGAAATGCATCTACTTTATTCCCTTTATGGCTTATTTTTTTAATTGTGGTAAATATAGTCAGGTACCCTGACTTGGCCAACAAGTAATAGTTTATTAAGTGGTGGTAATTTAATTGATTTTCCTCACTAATGCATCTTTTAAGATGAACTACCATTACAGGAAAGGTTCAGGAGGTGGCTGGTCCCCATTAAAACCATATGATTATTCTCCCAGTTTGACGTTTTACAGCCTGACCCCAGCCTGCTGGATTCAATCGTGGTGAACCAGCACATGTTACGCTAACATGAGAAGAGGCTGAGGGAAGTGAGATTGTTTACCCTGGAGAAAAGGAGGCTCAGGAGAGACCTTATCACTCTCTACAAGTACCTGAAAGGAGGTTGGAGTGAGGTGGGTGTTGGTCTCTTCTCCCAAGTAACAAGATATAGGACAAGAGTAACGGCCTCAAGCTGCACCAGGGGAGGTTTAGATTGGATATTAGGAAAAACTTCTTCACCGAGAGGGTGGTCAGGCATTGGAACAGGCTGCCCAGGGCAGTGGTGGAATCACCGTCCCTGGAAATATTAAAAAAACGTGTAGATGAGGCCCTCACGTGACATGGTTTAGTGATGGTCTTGGCAGTCCTGGGGTAATGGTTGGACTTGATGATCTTAAAGGTCTTTTCCAACTTAGTTGCTTGTATATTTCTATGATTCTAAAGTGACTTTAATTTTATGATTTACAGAGTGTAAAGTACTAATGAAAGAAGACTCTATTTGTATGAATCATTTTCATTTATATAATATCCAAAGTACAAAAATAGTACTATAACTGCAAGTATGCATGAATGCATACTTGCGATTTATTTAATAACTTTCAAGACAATTGGTTATTTCTACAGAAACAAGTTTTCAAGGAGAGATTCATATATATATAAGTTTTGCTCTCTGAGTAAATGTAATCACACAGTACATACAGGCATGTGTCTGGTAATGGTGGCTAATGCTGCCTTGGTGGGCAGAGGGGAATAAGGCACAGTGGCAGAGATATGTCTATTGCAGCCTTCCCATGTAGTCTCCCTAACCAGGTTTATTTTTTCCTGTTATTGCTGTAAAGACTGATCCTGCTACATCTTGATTTACCTGATCTTATTTGACAGGATGAGGGTAAACCACATTACCTGCAGATATGTAGCATCTGCATTCAACTCCTGAAATGTCAAGGCAGGAAATACATTCTGTAAAGAAGGAGTTCCTTGGTTTCCTTCTTCTCACTTTAAAAGATATGTGATGTTTACAAAGATCATTGCATCAATAAGAGACGGGTTTTCTGTCAGGACTAATAAATGAACAGAAAGAAATCATTAATCTCACAATTAGTTTTAGGGCATGGTCAAATACATTGGTAAAAGTAGTATATTTTATTATTAAAATAATAAATTCAGGCAGCAAAACACATTTCCTTATCAATCTTTTAGCCACAAGCTTGATCAAGCGAAATGTTGAATGCTTTGGAGGGTCTGCAATGAGGGTTGATCAGGTCAGGGCAAAAGATTTTAAATTTTTTTAATTTCAATATTTAGGGAATATTTTTAAACTATTCCTGACTTGATATATGAATGGAACAAATGGCTAAAAAAAACCAAAACCAAACTTTCTGCCTCTTGCCACAAAACGTTCTTCCTGACCCTGAAACACTAAGTATTTACAAAGCAAGGAAAAGGAAAAGGCAGAAGAAAGGGAATGAGGGGGGAAAAAGGAATAAGGAATGAAAATCATCAGTGAATATTTCTTTGAGCAGATTTGGAAGGGGATTTTAATACTTACTTCTACCTCCTTTTTACCTGAATAAGAGGGTGAATTTATTAGATGCATGCTTGGATCTCTGAAAAAATGTGGTTTATTGTTAAGTTAGAACAGGTTTTCAGTTCTTTAATATTTACACATGTAATAAATAACATACCATCCTATTTCAGTGCCACAGAATTGTTCTGCACTGTGGATTTTACAATACCAGATTTCCTAACCTCTTCTATAAAGCGTGGCCTTTCATATAAAAAGAAGAATCCCATGCTATTTAAAATATCTTTCTTCTGACCTTTCTTAAGGGTACATCCGATTTGCAGCACTGTATAATGTGTTAGCAGCAGGCAAGACTGCATCTTGAAAATCGTTCAGAATTGATAACGTGTCCCTGCGCACATGATTCTCATACACAATTCCTCTTTTCAAAGGAAGCTGTTAGGAATCTGAGTTTGCCATTTTAAAACTGACAATAGTGGTGCTGTTTGGGCTTTTTATTTTTTTCTGGGGCTTTTTAAAGGTTTCAGTGCTCAAAGTATTTATAAAATAACAAATTAAGAAGATAATACCGCTGTGGGCTACGCAGAACAATGCAGGGGCCAATGCTGCCAAAGCATAAAAGATTCCCTGATCTGTATATCTGAGCCTACTGCCTCTGTGACTATCTGATAGGCAATATACACTGGCTTTCCTCTTCCTTTCTTTTTTTAAAGAATTTCAATACTCTCTTAAGCTTTCATATGAAAAAATGCAGAAGCAGGGTATATATCAAGATGAAAGGATATGGTCAAAAAAAGACACCTTTCAATTTTTATTGCTAGCATTTCTTTTTTCCTTTGTAAACTTTCTCTGTCACAGGCAGTTACACGAATATACTGGCAGTCCAGTTCTTTTCAACAGCATTCATTTGAACTGATCCATGATAGATTTATATGGTCATAGATTCTTCATGCTGAATTTATTCTTTATATTTCTATAAATTAATGCCATTGCTATCAGAGATGGTTCCTGACAATAGGCTTCCCTGTTCAGAACCAGCATTTAATGTTTTGTGTGTACTAGTGAATTCCCCATAAAAGAACTCCACTGTATACGATATAAGAGCTCAATCCAATACTGAGTTTTCTTCTTCAAAAAAATCACTAGAAGGAACAATTCATGATAGAAAAATGACTAGCTCGACAGCACATAAGATTGTTTTATGAAAACATTTTAGCACTGATAACCACATCTTAGATGCAATCCACAGCTGATGGCAAGCCATCCTTGTATCTGTTCCCACTGCATGTAATTAGCTTCTAACACATATCCACATCACGCATTTTAAATCTTCCTTTCATCTTTCTACTGGAGTACTGATGTCTTCAACAACGGATTCTTAAGCAAGCATTTTATGACAGATGCTTTACATAGTCATTTTATATCTGTGGCATCAATAAAGCAATAAAACTTAATTGGTTACTTCAGCACGAAGAAGCTTATTTCTGACACCTCCAAGCTGCAGATTGACAGGCAGGTTCACTGAGGGGGAGAAGAGGGAAGAGAGGGTCACAGGCAATATTGCTTTATGAATTATGTCTTAGGATGTTGGCTTGGTAATCACTTTGCTGCTAGATGGGTCTTGACCCACTTTGATGGTGCTGGTCTGGCTGTGATGTGCCCAGCCAGACCAGCACAGCTGAGCAGAGCTGGGGCAGAGGTTCAGAGATTTAGGTTCTGGTTATCTTTGGCCAGTCATAGAGTCTCGGCACACTAAAAAACTTGTTAATATAGATGAATCAGCAGGACTTCTGTCCTAAAGTACAGTAACCTGTAGGTGATAGTAAGCTGCAGATTAATTTAATGGTTGACCCTACAGCCCCCAAACCTCTTGATTCTGTTTTTTGATTAAGCTCAGAACCTTCCACAGCTGTACTGAAAGGGCCTGTGTTCCTTCATGTGGTGCTCATGTTGATACAGAGGAGCAGTCCTGGCTGTTAAAAGAAAAAGAAGAAAGATGGTTACATGCAAAAATAGCATTTAGAGGCATGCGCTGAACTCCTCCAGATCACAGAATGCAGCATTGCTGTTTATACTTCTGTAACACTTGAAAAAGCTTTCCTCCATAATTCTTAAAAGGGCAGTGCAGGTGTTGTATCTATATGATATTAAAGTAAAATCTTGCTGTAATTTTGCAACTACCCATAGCATGGTCTCTGATTGAAACCAAACCAAACCAAACCCAACCCAGGAAATTTATTTTCTGAATCATGGAAGAAAATGACTCTTTTAGTGAATGTACATCATTCCATCCTCAACTTTTGTTCTTATGTTAATAAATTACCAGGATTTTATAATTTCCTGTTAATTTCTTCAGAAAGAAGATGAAAAAGAAAATGCGGACAGAACCAAGCTGATTTAAAGATGGTGATTGGAAAGTTCAGTACACATGACCTATGACTAGAGTTTATGGCTATTTCTTGTCTCCATTAATTTGTTAATTTAAGTCACATACTATGCAGCAGTGTTATTTGGGTTATGATGAGCTTCTGCAGAGGTTGAGGTTGGAGGTAGGATTTTCACACTAAGTTAATACATATCACATTGCTGCTGAATGCAGATTATTTTGGTTTTTTGCAAACTGTGCAGCTGTGAAAATTGCTCACATAGTCCTGAACTTCTATGATGCTTAATCCATCTCTGACCTCAAATGTCATCTTTTTTCATGACCATCTCACTACTTTTGTTTATTAATGCATACAGTCAGTGTGCTTGAGCAACGCCAGAGTGATTGAGCTCTGGGCAAGAAGACCCAAAAGGAAACCACTGTCCTCTCTAGCCTGGCAGCTCAGCATGAGCTGGAATTGCAATAACTCACTTTCCTGCAGCTTGTGTGAGCTATGGGAACTGCAAGGGGACAACATACACTCAGAAGCCCAACCACTGCTGTGGCCAACCTGATCGTCTTCTTCATTCATGTCCTGCTTGCCTTTCCCTAGCCCTTTCTCCAACCAACCCAAGCTACCCGTTGTACTGCAATAGGGAGTTAGATGATAAAGCAAACCCTCAATTACTGCTGGAACTGCTGCAAGCAGCTGCTGTGGCTCTACTGGTGGGCCCAGAAGTTCAACAGATGTTGCCAGTGCCAAGGACTTTCTGCAGGCCCTGGATGGGAACAGATGGTAGCATCTGGCTTGATGCCAATTCTCCGTGGCAAGGACTTGCAGCAGCTAACATTTTTGTGCATGCCCGTGTGATGATCAGTGAAATGATGCTGATAGATGGTGTCTATTGTCTTATAAACCTCTGAAAAGAAGGAGTTTTCCAAGACTTGCTGGTGGAATAGGCACATATATGAGAAAGTATTAAAAAGCAGGTAGATCTCTATGTAAATCTTGCAATAAGAAATACAGAAATGTTATGGTCAATAGGTTGTGACAGTCTGTAGTCTTATCCTGATCCTCAGCACTCCAAAACAGGTGTTCTCTTCAGCTGTGCAGTGCTTCCAAAGCAAAACCTTTAAAATAAGAAAGCACAGGCCAGGGCTTGATTTCATTACTGCGAACAGGACCAGAGGCTGTGATGTTATTCACCAACCATCTGAATAACTAGATAAAATTGATGGTTTCCTTTTGGTTTGATTAGATTTTGTGTCAGTTCTTACAGTGACAGATTTAGAGAAAAGTAATAAAAAGACAATGTAATTTAAAAATCAATAATGTGAAGGGTAGGGAATGCAGACTGGGAAGTTTTGCATAGCGGGTAACGTTGTATTGCAATGTTTAGTTTCTTCTTTTATTCCTTTTTATTTATTAACATTTAAACAGACTTCTAGGGATTTTTATCTTTTATAATGACTACAGCCCTTTTGCTGAGCTCATTTCCATTACACAATGTTATTTCAGCTGCTAGGCAAGGAGATAATGTGCCCTTCATTAAAAATAGCTAGAAAGAGGAGAGTAGCATACACCCCCCCCCCCGCCTTTAACAAGCATTTCTTGTCCCTTATCTTTTTCTCTCTCTCTCTATTTTTTTTCCCCCTCAACATGCTACTCAGATCTTTTGTCTGTGAAGTTTGATTATGCCTTAATCCAAATGGCCAGTTCAATCTATTTTAATCCAATTAACCGATTCAAACTATGCTGGGTGTCATAATCCATTTCTTAATCCAATTAGCTGTTGTCGTTCTGACAGTGAGTGAGGACTTTGCAGAGCAGAGGCTGTTGTTTGTTTTCAATTTCAGAATGCAACATGATGCTGCAAGCTAGTTTAGACTGTGTCCCTGGTAGCCCAAACAAGGAATGAAAGCAAAACATGTCAGCAGTGCTCATATCCTTCTTGGGTTTGATCTGTTTTATCAATAATTAAAGTTAGTAGGACTTGATTCTCATGATCATATTGGACTTGTCTCTTTGATTTTATTTTTTTTTTTAATTTTCTTTTTTCATGAAACTCTATTTAAATATACCACTTGCCAGAGACTGGCAAAAGTGATTTACAAATTTAGCTGGTTTAGCTTGAGGTGTTCAGCTTGAGATGGTTCAAGGCTTCTCTGAATTTTATGAAAATCAGGCCCCTTTTAAGGAAATGCAAAGTGACTCTCTCAGTTCCATAACCAGTAGTGAAAATCTTGCCCTTTCTATTTTTCCTTTTCAAGCTGGTAGGTTGAGCAGTTCATACAGGGAAATGCAAGCCTGGATCTCATTGAAACATTTCAATTACTTTTCTGCGTGACTCAGCTTAGAATATTTATGAATGCATCTTTTAATTTCAGCATTATAATAAATTTTCAGTATTGAATACTAAGTTTCCAAGTAATACTGTTTAATTTTTGCTTTTACACAACATGGAAAAAATGCTGAGGTTTTCAGAGTTCATGTTTGATGGAGCTCAGAGAGATACTTGCTTCATTCCCTAATGAATGTTTCTATGACTCCATGATCTATCTATAGTGAAAGATAATAGCGGACACACGGTCTTTCCAGGGCTTCTTGCTTTGTTAATATCATATTGACCTTTAAGGCAGCTATGCTTCCTAGTTTGATTTTCCTTTAGACAAGTCATAAAATCTAACCTGAAAAGGACTTGAAGTCCTTTTCTTATGAAAAATCAGAGGAAGAATTAAGTTGCTGTTAAGATTGTTAAAAATCCTTCTCCACAGACTGAATTTATGGTGTAAATCTGTATTTGAAACATGAAGCAAAAACTGTGTGAAGTGTACACCTCAGCAATATATGCTTCTTTTACAAACATTTCCCTGATTCTGGCATCTAAGAATATATGCCTTAACTTTGCTACAGTGAGATTTTAAAAATAAATTTGAATCTTCTTTTTTTTTTCCTCCACAGCATAAAAAGCACAATATTTTCTGTATAAATTATATATACTCCAACGTAAAAAAACACAAACAAACCAACCCAACAAAAAAACTTTATCAAAGAAGAAAGGGGATTACTGTAAGCAAACAAAACAAAAATTCACTCTCAGAACTTCAAAAGACAGACTGCTTTTCTATCTATCTTATTGTCATACTTTCTATAGATGTGACATCATTGGTATTTTTTCATCATGAATCTAAGTCCTGTAAAAGGGCTAGAGACGTGGAACATTTAATCACACAAAGCTGGCCACAAGACTGGTGAGATGCATCAATACAGGAAAAAACATTGCATGAAATCATCAACCTGCAAAAAAACCAGACTGTTTTATCAAAATTGTTCTGATGTTAATATAGAAATTATTTGGTTCTGGTGTCTGAATCAGGAGTTCTCCAAGGAGCTGAAGACAGTAACATGTGAAGCACCTTCCATGGGTCCTGGACAGTGCTCATGTTTCTTGAGAGTCATACCCCTGGTCTGCAAAGATGCTGGAGGATTACCAGAGTGATAAAGGGTGGAGTTAAAATCCAGATTAAGATTCATTAATTAGATGAATTAGATCTGCCCAGATGTCTATGGGTGACAGACCTGCATCTGCCTGTAAGCTGGCTTCAACACATACAGCAGAGATGATCATAAAGACTGTTGGTCATAATCACAACATGTAAGTTAGAAGTTGAAGCCCACACAGGGAATGTGCCTTTTGGCCGCTGCTTTGCAGTGATGTTTGCATGAAGTTCCTCCATTTCCTTCAGATCATACAGTATCCTTCTGCACTGTTGAGGCTTCATAAACAAGTTATTTTCAAGAAGAATGTACAAGGACACAGTAATGGAGGTTAGGTGCAGCTATGAATTTTATGAACAGTTTGATGGAAATCACATTAAATGGCAACATAAGCCCACAAATCAGCTTTGCAATGCTCTTACTCCAATCTGGTGTTGAGGGTGATTCACTGTGAATTTGCTTTTCATGGCCACCATTTCATGCAGTGTCATTTATCAGCATACCAGGCACTTGTGCTGCAGAAAACTCTGGCATTACATTTTAGCAGTGTTAACAACTAGCATTTTTACAATGCTGCTCATGTTAGCAAAGTAAGTACTGTAAATAATATCAGAAACCCTGCAGTAATTGCCCTTTTTGTAATGTGCCCGTTCACCGTGCTATCACCCAAGTCATAAAGCTGTCACATCCCGAGTCACCAAGCATTGTATCTTAGAACAGTAACACAATTTCTACTCAGACCAAAACGGGTCAAAATGCAGCCTAAAGGTGATCCACAAGCAGACAAAGAGCTGTATGGTACAAGAAAGAGAAAGAGTGTCCTTATTTAGGGAAAAAAAGTCCTCTCTAAAGAATTATGCCTGAGAAAGGTATATGAGGAAAAACAGGTGCAGGCTGTTCAAAGGGAAAATATTAGCTATAATGAAACAGAGAGCTTTAGTGGGTTTTTTTATTTTGAGAAAGTAGTACTATCCCAGTTTCCCGTGGCTCCTTTACTCTGAATGAATGTAGTCCTTTTAAAGTCTTTGGCTGTCCCCTGTCTTGAAGTTCCCCCACACAAAGACTGGGTCTGAAACTGGGTTGAACCCTGTGGTTCCCATTTCCCCTTGGCCATGCCAGGGTAATATATATGACCTATAACCTTCTAGAAGTGTAATTTATTTAGAAGGAAATAATAATAAAAAAAAAAGCTTTAATCCACTAAATGCAGCATATATTCATATGAAGCTTTTCTCTACAGCTTGTTACACCCTTCTTATGGAGAAACACCAGTATCTTAAGTTCATTCTATAGAATGGGTTTCTTTCTGCCTCTCCCTCTGCTTAACCCTTTAGTCTGTTTCCCTAGACGTATTCTGAGAAGCATCCCATTCTTCCTTCTCCGGAGACTTTTAACTACTCATTAGCCTTTACATTTTCAAATTTGGAGCTTGGAAAAATAAACATATATCTTATTAGCAGACAGGATACCATGTCCTTGAGGTTAATAGTTTTGCCTATTATCTTTGAAAAGCTGGCCTAGTATTTGTCCTGGGAAGCCAAGTGTTGCTGTCTAATTAGTTTTCTAGGCATCTCACTGTAATTTAAATCAATATACTTACAAAGAAAATTTCCTAACTCAGTAGAACTTCACTGACTGGTCATATAAAGCATTCACAGTAATACTCCTAAAGTAGTCACATATTTCATTCGATTCTCTAAAATGAGATCAAAATAAGTGCACTTCAGCAGAAAACAGTGAACCTTTTTTTTTTTTTTTTAATCCTTTGAAGGCAGCATTGTATCCCTCTTTTGTGCAGAGAAAAGCTGATGACCTTGCCACAGCCCCTTGCTGTGGAATAGGGCCCCTTTGCACTGTCAGTAGAAATATGTGTGTTTGGATCCAGAGGTTCCACATTTAATTCTTACTGTTGATAATTTATCTTTCCTTGCAGTGGTACAGCTTACTACTTCCATACCTCAAGATGCATGTAGGGAGAATCTTTTATGTTTCAAAGCAAACAAAACTGAACAATCTTTGGGTCTAAATTTTTAATTTTTATGAAAGCCATAAAAACTACAGGAGATTTTTAGTGGAAGAGCAAGATCTGTATGATAAGAATAGCACTGGAAAAAAGAACCACATACTTCACCAGTTCACATATAGAAACATACTAAATGTCCAGGCTAGAAAAGTCTACCAGACATCTACTAGGACATCACTACAGGATGTTTAGTAGGTGTCTAGAGTACAACACTCCGCTGAAACTCAACATATTACCTTAATGGGAAGACCAAACCCTGTAACTATAAAGTATCCAAGAGAGAGTGCAATGGATAGGAAGAAAATGTCTAAAATCAACAGTTAAAATTATTTAATTCCTGGAATGTACATTCTTTATATAATTTTTAGAAAGTCTGAGGTTGGTGGACAGAAGACTGTCAAATAATCATGCTGTTGTTTAGTGAGTATTTTTAGCATAAGCATTATCCAGAAGAGTTATATTCCTGTATTACAACACTTTGAGCATGATTAAGGTGCCTAAACAAAAATGTCTAGGCTTTTTAAGAAGCCTTGGATATAGAAGACACCTATGGGCATTGCAAATATGGCATAAAACTAGAGGAAACCAGGAAACCCTTTTGAACTGGCAGCTGAGGCATATGTAGGCCACATCAAATGATATATAATAGATGTTAATATACATCTAGGATATATATTCTCTCTATACATAGGATACCAGGTATTACTGAAAGATGTAACTGAGTCTTTTATGTCCAGCTGCACCTGCTAGTAAAATAAGGGAAACAAAAAATTACGCAGAATGTTAAAAAAATAGATATCCTTACAGACCTATTGCTGGAACAAGTGGAATGATTTCCTCAGATTTTAAAAGGAACTAAGCCAGGCTCTATCATAGTTGAATAAATAAGTAGCAGAAGTGATTCACTGGCCTTTTTGAGTCATGCACAAGGCCCACATCAGAATCGGTTTTCCACATTTATCTCCAATAAAATAAAAAATTGTACTATGCATTTATCTAACTAATTAACTATAGTTTTGGCATTGCCACTGTATTGTGTGGCACTGATGCTTGATACTCAGAATTCAGCCTGCTCTTGATGTTGGTGAGCACTCCATGTTGGATGGCTAAGCAAGTATAGAAAAGTCAACTAAGCTATTAATCTTTCAGGTACAGTAAAGGGTGGAGAGAGCAAATGCAGGAGAGAATACTAGAGAATTTGAGCAGCCTTTGCTTGCTTTTAGCTGTAAAGTGTGTTCAGAGACATGGTATTATGAATAGATATGAATAGAAGGCTGCTACAGAAAATAGCATGTAGATGCTCCCCATGCAGTTGCATCACCATTAAGTCTGCAAGAAGTTTCCAGGCAGTTTAGTTTAACTTTCTGAGGTCTCTGGATGGCCTTGAGTTAGCATTTATTGCTGATATTGAAAACCTGAGCTGGCTCTATTTCCTCCTTAGCAAAAGGACTACATGCATAAATACAGTGTGTGTTATACTCTGCTAAAAGGGCTGTGGGTAGGAGCAGAAAAAAATAGCCTGCATATTCCTATCCTGGCGGTGGCACTCTGGGCCAGGTGGAACCCTCTGAAGGTGGGAAGAGGAGGTAATTGCTTCAAGAAAACAGCTCAAAGAAAGATCTTCTCAAATAAAGATAAAATCTTCTGCATCGAAACTGTGGATACAAGCTCCAAAGAAGTTATGTCCAAAATAGCAAATATTAAGGCATTGGGACAGTTCTTGAGAAATGGATTCAGTTTTGAGTGTGATTTAAGATGTTAGTGCAGTCTCTGGCATGGTTTGTTAGTTAGGATGAGCCAGACACCATTCTCAATATGTACTTTGCATATGGAGAGTTTGCATTTTAGAGGCCAGCAGAAATGAACAGTGCTGGGGTAGATCATAAGAAATGCTGACTTCAGCCAGACTGGGGATCTATCTTGTACAGAATGCTGTCTCTTTTATAGTGATTCAACAAAGGCAAGTTGACAAGGGATAAAAATGGATAAAAACCAAGTAGTTATCACACCTTTCACAGGATGTGTGAGAGCTTGGGGTAGGGAGAGAAGTGTATATATGGTTGTGTCTCTGCTTGTTTAATGAAAAATCCACAGAGTATAATAAACCTAATTTCCATTAAAAGCATATGCATAAGGCTTTGTAGGATCTAAGAAAGGCACTTTGTTTGAACACATAGGGTATCAAAATTCTCATTTGAAATCTTTAATTAACTTTTCCCCCTCTTCATTATCAATCACTTATTTCAACTATTCATAACTTCAATAAGCTTCCTCTGGTGGCTAAGAGATAAGACATTTAAAAAATAAAGAGTCAAAGTCAGTGTTGCTTTTATTTGTATTGCATTTGAATTTGACCAGAATCCTTTGGGGTTTTTTTATCAAAGATTCAAGTAAACGGAGTACTAAAGCTGATTTGGCTATATACTTCCTGGGGGTGAAGAATATGAATGTCCACATGTGGTCTCTGAATGAAAGCTTGATAAACATGCATAGACTGAGATTTTAATGTCATACAATCCCACAGTTTTTTTCTGGGTATTGTTTTAACAGATTCACATGAAATCTCTCAGGGTGTTCCTTTAACAGATACAACCTTGGAATGAAATTGAGGAAATGTAGGAAGTTATTGGCGAATCACAGTACCTGAAAAACAAAAAAAAGTTCATGTGAATTTGGGTAATTCACGTGCCCTCTCTTAGCAAGTAAATATGGTAATCTACATGACCATTTTTGTATACATAAACATCTGTTTACTGTATTATGTTGCCCATTTCCTTACTTGCTTCATATAGAGATCTATTACAATTTACAAAGTCTGATTTACTAGCTTATGGTGTAGAGATGTAATTATTTCAGTCTTGAAAATGCTGAAGAGCTGTTGTGGTTTAAGCCCAGCTCATAACTAAGTACCACACAGCTACTTGCTCACTTCTTCCTCCTCGCCAGTGAGAAGAGGAGGGGAATCAGCAAAAAAGTAAAATCCCGTGGGTTGAGATAAGAACAGTTTAATAATGGAAATAAAAGATGATGATGATGATGGTGATGATGATGATGATGATGATAATACAATAGTAAATAAGAGAAAGAGGAAAGAATGAACACACATCCCCCCAAAAAACCCCAAACCAACAAATGATGCAAAATACAATTGCTCAGCACCCACTGACCAATACCCAGCCCAATCTGAGCAGCGATTGCTCCCTTCTGGGTTACTCCCCCCAGTTTATATACTAGGCATGATGTGCTGTGGTATGGAATACCCCTTTGGTTAGTTTGGATCAGTTGTCCTGTCTCTGCTTCCTCCTGGCTTCTTGTGCCCCTCCTCACTGGCAGAGCATGAAAGACTGAAGAGTCTTTGATCAGGGTAAGTGCTATTGAGCAGTAACTAAAACATTGGTCTGTTATCAACATTGTTATCAGACTAAGGCCAAAACACAGCACTGTAACAGCTATCAGAAAGAAACTTAACTCTATCCCAGCTAACATCGGGACAAAGCCCCTTGGAGAACTGAACAAAACTGTAAATGACAGTTAGAGAACCTCATACGGCTTGACGTGGTGAAAGCCTGGAAGATTACAGCAGTCAGATGGAGAAAGAAACAAGTATAGCAGTTGGCCCCAGGATGGCTGTGAGCTATGAATGTGACACAGCCATCAGGAAGGCAAACTGAGATCTAGGGTATGTTGCAAAAAGTATATCCAAGAGAAATTGAGGAGTTCTAGTACCACTGTAGCATTCATCATATACTACAACTATGCACATAAATTAAACAGAATGGGCCACTCAGTGATGTGTGATCACCCCTACTTTAAAATGCTAATATAGCCTTTGCACGTTTTTGGTTTAGGCCAATTAGCATTTTCCCAAGGTAGTGCCTGGGCATGGCTCAGGGGCTAATGTGGGCTGGGAACCACTCTCAGGACAGTGTTGAAAACCAGGGGAGTAAATCCATTCACCTATGTAGAAGTAAGCCATGCCACATCAGCCAAACTCCTTTACATTGATATATTTACCAATACACACATGGCCATCTCCGTGAAATTAATTCTTTAATTTTAATGAAATGCTTCTGATTTTCAGTCAGGAAAAATGCATTCAGACCCTCTACATAGAAAAGATACTGGGATGACCAAGGAATTTAAGAATTGAGTTTACAAAAGAGATTAGAGGAGCTTGGCTTGTTTAACTGCGCAAGAAGTTTGGCTAAAAATAGTACACATCAGAGAAGTAAAAGATATAATTTCGGTGAGGAAAAATATTGGCATAAGAACAAATAAGTGACAGTAGCCATGAATGTAATTTTCACACAAGGTGAAAGTTATAAGGTCTTTTCTACTCTGCAGGAGTGAATGCTCATTTGAAGCAAATTTCAATTTGGAATAGTGGACAGAAGGTGATTGTAAGATTATGGATGAGATTACACAGTTTGATCGGTACTTGCAATGAGGATCTGTATTAATTTAACAGAGTGATTGCCTCCAATTGTCAGCTTTGTCTTACTGGATATTAAAACAATTGACCAGCATATTAATTTTAAGGCTAATTTTTGAGGCAAAATATCAAATAATCTTGTTCCACATTTAGACTCACAACTGTCAGTTTGAATTTTAATTACTGTAAAATTCATAGTTCCTTGTAATAATTTTGGAAATGCAGTTGCAGTTACAACTTCTATAAATATGATTTTAAAATTCTGCTTTGGGATAAATTCTATCCTTGTTTTACCAACTGCTGAGTTCAGTGTTCACTAAGTAAAATACACCAGTAAGTCACAACTAATAATTTCTCTATGCAACATAAAAATATCTTTCTAAAAATCACTTTCCTTCAGATCTGATATTTTACCTACCATTGATTTTGATCTACAATGTGGTCAAATGCTGTGACCAGGGATTATGAATTAATGAAATGGGATTAAAAGTAGTTTTTAAAATACAAGTCTTTACCATGGTCTTCCCTACCCTCAGGTTTTCAGATGCTCTCTATGACCAGTAAATCCAATAATTAATTTATTTCTAAATAAATAAAGTTGGTTTTCAGATAGTGTCTTTATTCTAGGGTCTTGAGCTTTAGGATAAAAGCTACAGCACTATGACATGTGCAACACAATCGTTATGGCAGGCAGCACAGTTGTCTTGCGGTCATCTGAATTAGCTATTGGTAGATCACATTAGCCCTGGCAAATTTATTAGAACAGTTGAATTTTCAGCTCAAGCTCAGAGTTTCAAGAGAACCTCTTTGCTTTAGAGGAAACTTCAGTTGAATCTGTTTCTTACAGACCTGGTATTGGAAAAGAAGGACAATTTAAGGAAAGGAATAAATGAGCACAGTTTTAAATTCAGATGAACAACGTATAGTTTTAGTCACAATTACCAGACGTGCTTATTGTTAGAAAACAGACTGCATGAATCCCTTGTTTATGGAAAATTGGCACAGGCAGTGTGTAGCTCATGACATAATTTATGAGTTTTCTGTAGAGTCCTGGTAATTATTAGTGAACTATTTATTATTGATCTCATTTGGAATGTTAATGAATTTAAATCTAGCTTGTTAAAATGTAACAACAACCATAAAAAAATCTATTGGTTTTGGGCAATTCTGCACTAACCGAAGCCAATGGAAATGTTCCCACTAATGTCAAGAAATACTAGATCTATCCGATACATTCGAATGTGGCTCCATAGTTGTTTTTATGCATTCTGAGTTACTGTTTAACTCCATGATGTCTTTAGTAGCTTATATATGACATAGTCCATGGCAACATCCCTAGGCTTACCTCATCCATGGGTATCAAAGCTTAAGCAAAAAGGAACAACATCTTGAAGTTGTTGCTCACTGTCAGAAGGATCTCAGTCCAAGTATTATGGACAATGTAACTAGGATCTGGACAATATCTCAATTTCCTAATAACCTCAAAAAATAGAAGTCTAGGACATTAGTCCTGGTGACTTCTACATCACAATGAATGCAGCTGGAGCATTTGAGTTCTCTGTAGCCCCCAAAGGAGTGGTGTACATGTGGGTTTTTCTGTGGGCCTGGAGAACAACTCTAGCAGCACAGTAAGAACTGATGGTTTTGTTCTTCATTGCAAGAGTTAATATCATCCTCGGATGCACAATGAGAAAATTATTGTTAGGAGGCGGTAAAGTGTCAGAAGCTAAGCAAAGTATAATGTAATAGTGTAATGTCTTGCTGTTTTGTCCTGCTTTCATTTTGTTGCTGGAAAGAAAATATATTAAAAAAGAAACAAGTCATATTGTCAAGAAAAGACCTACGAAAATGGTTTGAATACTAGAAAATATATTTTACAGTGAAAAGACTTCCATCTACTTAACTTGCTCAAGAAGTATTTAAGAAGCAATTTAATTAAAAATACAAAGTGCCTACACAAGGATAGGATATCTTTTAGTAAAAAACTCTTTGACCCTGCAGACACAGGCAGTAAAATGTACTCTCAACAGATGAAAATCAAAGTTAGAGCAATTTAGGCTGAAAATAATGTGCATATTTTTAAATCAAGAATGTGCTTAACTATCAGGGCAGATTGCCAATGGACATGTAAATTTTTTCTTTCTTCATGTTGTCAAGTAAGATGGCACATGTCCAAACATGCAAGCTAATTCAAGTTGCATATAGCTGGCGCTGAACATGGAAATTATTGAATAAGGTTTTATGGGTTGTTATACACAGAATGGCAGATCCTGTTGTGCTTTTGCCCTTAACGCTAATAATCCGAGAATAAGTTTTTTCATAATCTGGATGATAACATTAGTCATATTTAGATCATTTGTCATAATGATTGTCATACTCTTACAGCTTCATAATGAAATAATTTCAGTGGCTAAACAAAGAAGAGGTAAGTAGCAAGAATTTTCTTCTCATTTTCTTTGTTAATGCTGGGCTCAGCACTAAAGTATTTGTGTGTTTTCCAGTGCAGTGAAAAACTTGGTTGTCAGCTTTTGAACATCTGTTCTGAGCAGTTTATGTTTATATTCTCTCCTCACCAGGAGAAGCATATTCAGTGTCTTGTTTTGTTAAGTAATTTTTTATTCTTTTTTTTTTTTTTTTTTTTTTTTTTTTTTTTTTTTTTTTAGTGGGAAGGGGGAGAATAGCAAGTTTCTTAATGAGGAGTTGTTTGGAGGGCTTTTTGATTCTCTTTTAGCAATCATCTTAAGGGTGGTCAAAGACTCAACTAGGTAGTTTAAGAGGGTTTTGACGTCTCTGTCCTTGGAGATATACAAAATTTAACTGGACAATGGTTGAGCAACTGACCTAATTTTGGATCTGGATGAGCTTTGACTTAAAGTTGCACTAGATGACTGCTTGAGAACTGTTATATCTTAAATCGTTCTACAATTCTAAGTACAACAGTGTTCAAACATAATCATAAGTCTTTTAAATCACAACTGGCTGAAGTCTTTACAGGGTTGGAACATGTACAGGAGCAGCTTGATATAGTTATGGGGAAGGAGCAGGGAGTCCATTATATTAGAGCAAACTGTTAACAAGTTATCAAATTTGGTTTTCATCATAAACCAGACCTTTTCATTCCTGACCTTCAGCTATGGTGTATCCTAAATAAAGAAATCAAGAACTTGAACTTCTTTAGTTAGTCTATGGAAAGGTAAGAAAAAGCCTGTGGGACATATCTGGTATGTTTCCAGTGGTCTGCACAATTGAAATGAGATGTAGCATTCTCTAGTAGCTGAATTTCTGGAAGCAGTGAAACAGTATGACCATTTATATTGAATGCTGAATCACTGCAGTCTAAATGAGAAATGACAAAAGCATGAATAACTGAGGACAGGTCACTGCCTTCCAGGAAATAATCTTTTAGCCAGCTGGAAAGAAAGCTTTAGTGGTGGATGTTGTTATGTAAGTCCTAAGCATCAGTGAATAATTTGATGTACTTCCATAGATTTAAGGCCAGAGTGAGCCATCAGATCAAGTATTTTGAACTGCCATTGGCAGTTTTCCTCACATAACATTATTTTGTTTTTTGTTTTGTTTTTTTAGAATGGCATCTAATATTAATTTGAAAATATTGAGGAAAATATTAAGAAAAATATTAGAAAAATCCATCACAATGGTCAGCTTGTTCCTGGAGTTAACCATCCTCATTTTTATCATTTACACTTCAAATTTCAGCATTTCTTTGTTACAATGAAAAGCCTGATAGCCTTCATAATTGTCTTTTTCTGAAGGTAATTCCTGAATTTTTTTTCTTTCTTCTTTACCTCTTTCAATAGATAACTATTTCTACAGTTCTCAAAAAAAAATCATAGGTCTTTTCTGAACACACTTCAACTTTAAAATCCCTTGATTATGCATGTAAAATCATATCATCTAGTAGTTGTATCCCACCACCAGTTTTGCTACACACACTATCAATCATGTGTTTTGCAGAATTAAAGTAGCTCCCTCACAGAAGTAGTTCCTGTTTTTCTGGCATTTTCCTGTTTTTCCGAACCAAGAATCATGTCATACATTTATGATAACATTTTGATGGGAATTTATGTTAGACTGTTTATCTCAATTTTATGAGTCACTACTTGCCAGGTTAGATCCCTCATTCTGTAAGTGCTGAGTTCTTTTCCCTGTTCCTTGGTGACACTGAACTCTATGAAAAGAAAAAGATTATGAAGGCAGTTCCCCAAGCAATTCAGCTAGCTCTCACTTCAGCATACTGTCCATCTTATTCCCTGCCATCCTATTCATCTCATTCACTGCCATTCCAAAAAACATATGGAATTTTTTATACTAATTTTTTCACAATGATTTTGAGACACTTACTGAATAGGATGTTTGGGGTCCTCCACACTCTGGATCCATGTGGAACCCCACCAAAACCAAATGCCTTTGGTGGTTATTACTGACTGGTAACTGTGTGCTGAGGCTTGTCAATCATTAATGTTATATGAACGAAATATTAATTCATCTAACAGGTGTTACTGGTGGTGTATTGCATGATGCTATGTGTTTTGACAGAATAACATGCAGTTCAAGATCATTAGAAAAGTTTAAGAGCATGCTAATGCAGTGTGATGGAGTGAGGACCTCCTTAAATCAACACTGAACAAGCTAGCTTCAGAAGAAAAAGCAGTATGGTACTGTACCTTGGCTAGTTAGTCCTTCTGAAGGGGAAGCCAATCAACATGGATACGGAGTGCACAGATATGTCTATGCAACTGGTACTGGCATGCCTTTAGGTGATGCATTATCAATTTATCTGGAATTAGGGATATGTAAGAATGTAATATCTGCACATGATCTTTACCAACCAAAATTTAAATAGTATCAAAGTTACATAAACTGGAAAAAGCTTTTTCTTTCACACAGACACTTTATTTGATTAAATCCTGAGCCAAATTTTCTAGAATTTCTGATAAGACTGGCTGACTAACCTGGTATTAGCTGTATCATTCTGCCCTACCATTTGATATATTGACATAATCTTGGCTATTCCAAGGCTTCCTGGCATTTTCTGAGTGTATGTCTGAATATATGTGTACACAATCTTTATTATAAATTAATATTAGTGAACCACAAATTTCCTTAACCAGCATTTGTATAAGCCTCTGATACAAGTTTTCTAGGCCTCCTGATTCAGAAATGTTTATCCTAAGTAGAAGTTGTCTAACTTCTTCCTAAGGCTTATTAATAACCTAGAAATTGCTTCCCTGTCCTCATATGGTATGAATGCAGCACTCTGCTTCTTTCCAAATATAGAGACACAGTATTTATTAAAAACTTCTGTTCTTCCCGTATCATCATTGACAATTTTACAATCTTCATTTGGTAATGGGCTTTTATATAATTTATTTTGTACCCAATCAATTTTCAATTTTTTTAAAATGCCTTTAGCTCTGCCAGTGAGTATATTCCACTGTTGCCTTAAGCTAATTTTGGCAATTCTTAGCTCTTATGTTGTTAACTATTCCACTTTTTTCCATCGATTATGCAAAATTTCATTAAAATTTTGTGTTCTTGTCCTTGCCAGCGAAAAAAGACAAACTTTTAGCTAAGGTTTTTTTCCAATATTAATGGTGACACTGGGAAACCTTAGGTTTTTTTGTTTGTTTTTTGGTGGGTTTTTTCCCTTTCAACATTTTTCCTTCTAATCAGTTTTTTCCTTAATTTCCTCAGATTTTTAATATAAACCTATTTCGAGCATTATGCATTTTCTTTATATAACAGCATTTGTTCTTACTGAGTATGAGGTCATGATCCCCCGTTTCTAGGCAACCGTTAACTACTAATACTGTGGTTGTTAGACTTTGTCTGGCACAATGAAGTCCAAAATTGAGTTACCTTTTCTTGCTGTAATTCCTTATGCATTATAAGATCATCCTGCATAATTCTAGGGATTCTGAAGAAGTTTCATTACTAACTACATGAGCTCACCAGTCTGTATTTCTCAAATTCAAGTCCCTGTAGCAGCATGCCTTCTCTCCTTGCACATAAATCAACACATACTTAGGAAGAAACTCATTTTCATAATTTAGAGGACAGGCAGTGCCCACCCTGCTTGACTTACTGCTGAAAATATCTAAAAATAGACCAATAGAAATTCCCATATGTTTCCTGCTGCCAAGCTCAGGACTTTGCCTTCAAAACGAGGATCCATTGCATGTGCCTGGATTTCCTCTGTTTCGTTTCTGAGAGCTTCACTGTATTCCAAAACAGAGTTGTTTGTTTGATTGGTTTTTTCCATGGCTAAGCATCCATACTTGTATTCAGTGTATTTTCACTTTTATTGGAGTAACTGTTAGAAATGAGCTTATGCCTGTGCAAATAGTCTTGGAAAGCTCTATTATCAATCTAGTGCATATACAGCATCTGACTCTGCTTGCTGTGAATAGTGGTGCATCTACAAAACGGGAATTAAGGGCACTAGCATTTCAACCAACAGGTCTTCCTACAGGACTTCTAATAGGATGAACTGTGAATGTGGAGTTGGATGCTGGTACTGCTAACTACCGCAACCCACTGAAATCAGTGAAATGTTGATTTTGAGAGGAGCTTGTTGAACTGAATGGAAGTTTCTTAGAGTTCAAAGGAGATTATCGGCATGACTTTCTTGAAAGAATACATTCTGTACTCCACTGAATTTTACAGAAGTAATCTACTTGCAGCATACTTGATGCTACTTTCAACACAGAGATCTAAAGATATTAACTGAAATGAAGATCCCAAACCAGTTGTAACACTGAGACAATGTGACTTACCACAGATAGTAATAATTCATTAAAAAGAGGAAATGGAAATCAATGGTTGTGTTGCTTTAAAGCACAGAAGATGGCACTGCAGACTAGATGCTTAAAATATTTTGTTTCTCCTACCTTGTAGTAGTCACTGGTGTTATAAAACCATGAAAATATCCTATCGTTTCTCATTTCTAACCCTCTGTTCACATAGAAGTGAATACCACTATTCCCTGCTTTTTAAATATGCAGTCCTGAAAAGTAGTGTCAGAAATTCTGAAACTTGGTGAAGATCTGGCATGATGGTTGTTACTACTTTTTGAAACTGAACAGCTATAAATACTTATGAGGTAGTAGCTCATTTAAATTAATACAATTTCTACAAATGTTCTTATGACGTACACTAATCATTTTTTGCCTCTCCATGTCAATCTGAAAAGGACTACAATTCCTTTTAGCTGGATGATTTTCTCTACAGAAGAATGACCAATGGCTTCTTTGGGAATTACAGTCTACTTCAGCAAAATTATTGATAAATATTAATCTAGAACATGTTGCTAGTGAACCAGAGAATGAAAGCAGATTCTTTAATACAATACTAAAAGTCAATTTCCTGAGGCTATGGGGGAAAAAGTTTACACAATCACCAAACTGAGACATTATAAATTCACCACATGGAAGCAACCCTTATAAAGATAGGTATAGTGCATTCGTGTGAAATGGTTTGATTAAAACTACTAAAGATCAATGAACTTAAGACTTAAACCCTGTCTTTTCTGCTGGCTACTTGACTAAAAGAGTCCTTGAATCGAATACTGATGGTAATAGGTAGCACTTTTAAAAATATAAAACCACATTCTGTGAGAGGTGAGTGTAAAAATATATATAGTCCAAAGATAGGGAAGGTGGATGAGTTGCAGAATTGGATCTTCTTGTTTTATTGCCCTGAACTAGTTTTCTTCCTGTTTAAAAACTTTTAAAGTCTCATGTGACTATGGTTTAGCTGGAAAGTTTTGCTGTGTCCATGGTGGAAAAACAAAGATGGACAATTATGAGGAAAAGAATCTTTCCATATTTTGTAATGGATTCTAACACCTGTAAATATCATGATACAGAGCATTGCAAAAATGGCAGGAATGGGTTAGTGTCATCAGCCCCTTGTAGCCTTCCCCTCCATCAGCATGACTTGTGCTCCTTTGAATGAGCAGAGAATACATCTTTGCCCTCTCAAAGGGAGGAAGGTTTCTCATGCTCTCCCATGGCCTGAGCCACAGTGCTCACACATGCTGTTTCTCCCGATGTGCATTCCGGCGCCATCCTCCAGTCTGTGCAGCCAGTACCCATTGCCTGTAGTTTGCCACAGGAGATTCACTATTTCTGCCAATTGCCTGACAGTGTTCCACTACCTTTGCTGATTAGCAATGTGGGTAGTAGTCACACCACTTTAAGCTCACCTCCTTTTTCATGAGTCATTAATGCTTTTTGTCCTGAAGATGGGTCTCACTTTCTCAGGTGAAAGATAGATGCCACGAGCATCTCCGGATAATGGAAAGCAGATCTTATCTCAGAATTCTCTCTGAAAGATGAGGTGAAAAGGCTGAGAACCTAAACAGTGATCTGAAGCATATCCAAGGGTATAATAAAAACCAGGAGAAAGCAAATGCACAAAATTGTGCAAGTACTTGACATCCTCCCTTTTCCCCTTTTCCAGTATTGAAAGTCTGCTCATTTTCTGCATGAGGTGGTATATTTATTGCTAACTATCTGTCAGACTGCAGCATAAAAATATCAGCCATAATTACCTTCATGCTACCAGCCTTGACATTAAAGTTAATCTGAAAAACACTCATTTTCCTATGCTACCTTATGTAACCAGAACTCAGATGCAGCAATGGTTCACTGTCAGGTTTTGTTCTACTGTGTTTCAGTGCAGAGTGTTACCTGACAGCTATGAAAATGTTAGCTTTCCCTTTGTCTTACAAAGGGAAATATTAGAAGAGCCTGACATTTGTCAAATGAAACTCTTTATCAGTATGATCTATTTTTAGGTACCCTTTGAAACCTTATGATAAGTACCTGAAAACTAAGGATCCTTCTGTTTCAAGAGAGAACATTTAGGAATGGATTATTAGAAAAGACAGATACAGGGCTAGAGAGATTCTGACAGTATGTTGTAATAAGTTGTAAGCTTAAGGGTCTGTAAAACAGTTTAGTTTTAGGAAGGGTTATAGAAAACCAAAAAGGCGCTGTGTAGGAGGTTATAGACTTACAGCTGTGCTACTGTTGAAAATCTTGCCCAACAACTCAGTTTATGTGAGCTTCTTGCTGAAATGAAATATATCTTCAATAGAAATCATTCATTTTTTTAAATATACAACTATTTGCCTGCAGATAGACAGCTCCTAGATTTTGTGAAGCTTTGGACAAGGCACACATCCAGCAGAGTGTTTCATAGATAGCTATGAATGAGAGGGTTATGTCAGTTATTATAGCAATTCTATTATGCGCCTATTATAAAGATATATAGAACAGTTAAGCAAGTGCCATACTGGGGGATAAGTAGTGTTGAATGTACGGTACTGTTCCTTTTTGTTACCTGCGACCATGACACCTTGTAGACAGGATGGAGAGAGGAATGTGGGTTTCTTTTGCCAAAAATAATGAGTTGCAGGGAACAACTTCCTAGAAGAAGCTTCAGGTTTAGCACTAGTACCAATACTCAAGAAGTTAGATAACTGTATATACACTTGGGGAAGTTATTGTTGTATCAGAGGAGAAGCCTCTACACTTTTTCTTCAGCATTTGATAGCTTCATGACAGCCATATGAAGTAGGAGGCATGTTGCAGAGGATTCTCTATTTGAGCTTGGGCTCTCATCTGCAGCTGCAACCAATGCAATTTTATCTCCTCTATTATTCAGAGATCCCAGAACATATTAAATTGTGATCAGAGGTCAGTGGTCAGTTAGATAAAGCAAACTGGAAGTTTATGGCATGGGGGAGCGTGGTCATGGAGTCAGAGAGAGATACCTTGTTGCTACACTGAAAATGTCTGAGATGCATAGCTATTGCAGAGAAGCAGAGCATGGAAGCCAAATTCTGGGATCCAATGAGACAGAGCATGTTGCTTTTGGCAGGTCAGAATTTGCCCTTGACAGGAGATGGGGATTCTCTTCTGATTTTACTTCCTTGTAGGGGAATGTTCCTACTCAGAAAAATCTGCTAATTTGGTTTGAAGAGGCTGCACAAAGCCAATTGACTGTCAGCTTGGGGTTTACATATAAACCTGTGGTTTACAAAGTGTGAGAAATGTGACTACAAAGACTAATAATGTTTATGAATTGAAGAAAAAACTGGAGTGGTGTCACATACGTAATGAGTATGATTTGTGATTCCGTCCATCCACTATCTACAAGAGAGATGGCAACAAACTTCCAAAATATCTAGGTATACTTTTCCATTCTGGCAGGTGTGTTTTTCAGGGATGGATCAAAGGTAACAAGTTCATCATGAAATCACTCAGATATTTAGGCAGGATTCAACTCTGATATTGAGGCTGATAAAATAGTTTCCTAGGGAGAAATAAAGTCATGGGGGATTTGGTGGAATTTTGGAGAAAGTGTATAAGAAGGAGATGGATGAAGACATTAGGCTTCACCTGGCTAAGGATTGCCTAAATGTAGGGTTAAAGTTGGTGTTATGGTAAAGACAGAGACAAAGCTTCTGCTGGGTGGGAGTGAGAAGGATCCTCAAAAGAAGTTTGAACGTTGCCAGAAAGAATTCTTCCTGGAGAAGTTTGTCATCTGGGCCTCCAATGCAGATCTGTGGTAAAGGCCCAGCCCACGGCTTAGTTTTAGAGTTAGGGTTAGGAGACAGACAAAGCCTAGAGCCCCCACTGAAACGCAGTTGGAAAGGAAGATGCAGACTGCAGATCTTGCAGAATGTCCCTTCTCCTAGGAGTTGCCCAGCTTCACTATGCTCACCCTGGAAGCAACACTCATTTTCTCCTCTCTTTCTTCCCTCTTCTTGAAGCCAGTCTTACTCATCCTCAGTGTGTCCTGGGCTGCCAGAGTGCAGGGTATGGGGTGGGGGCTGCTGATGCTCCCTATAGCAGTTCACAACCCCACTGTTGTCCCCTGGATACTCCAATCCCTCCTTTTGCAAATAACAGTAAGAATGGAGAGCACCAGGGAGGAATAAGGCGAGAACATCCTGTCTTTCTCTCTGCTATTAGACAGCTTCTACTTGTCTAATTTGTCTATTCCCCGAGACAGCTCCCTTCCAGTTGACAGTTCAGAATGAAAAGTAAAATGTGGAAATAGCTGAGCTTGTTTTAAGCCAGACATAGGAAGAAGTCTGACCATGGAAGTAAGGAATTCCTGTGGGCTAATTTTTTCTGTGTCTCAGATACCTGCTTTGTCTGAAAAAATACAGTGTTTAAATGAACATTTTTGTATACATATTCACTTCTGTTTTTTCAAGCAGTGACCCATATTTAGTTGTGATAATACTTACCCCAGGTCTGTTTGCAATCTTAATTAAAAACACAATTTATCAGGTGATTATGTCAGCTGAAAGTTCAAATTCATGTTTGATCACAATTAATTCACAAAGTAGGTGCATCACCTCCTCTAGCTCTGATACGGTATGGTTTATGCCATCAATATATATCTAAGATTAATAAGTCATATTGCAAAGTATAGAAAAGTCATTTGTCACCTAAGCTGGCACTACAATCAGTTGGAAAACCAACCAAGAGCACTTCCAGCATATGGAGGCTTTATTAGAGTGATTACCAAAGTATGGCCTGAGGCTACAGAGCTCTAAATAAATTTTTTAGTTCAGCCAGGTAATCTATTTAGGTTCCTGTATGGATGCTAAGGGTACTTACTTATTCCACTACAGACAAGTTGGATGCAATAATATAGAATCCTGTGCCTATAAATGTGTCACAGTTGAAATAATTTTTTGCTCTTTTAACATAAAACGCTACATTTCTAACAACTCTGGATTTATTGTTGTCAGTCTTTCAACAATGTGGCTACTTAAAATTGCAACAGAAGATTGCTTCAGACAGTTTTAAATTGCTATCAGGTTGACTAAACAGTAAATGATATTAGTGAAAATGTTAGTGCTGATGACACAGGTTATCCAGGGTGCTTGATTTTTGTCCTTTCTACATATGGAAGAACTCCTTTAGGTGGGTCGGCTGGTTACATTTGGCTTATTGTGCAGGTGGGTAAGCCTGAAGAAGAACAGGGAGTCCTGTCCCCAAACAGTATTTACTTTGCCATCTCTCATTTGGGGAGACTTCATCGAGACATTTCCTACTTCTCTTTTGAGACATTATTACTGATAGGACTGCTGGATTCTCAGAGATGAGGAGGATCCAATTTTAAATGACAATGATGTGGTGGTAGTGATATTGCAAAACTCCATAAGTATTTCAAAAGAAGTCTAGCTCAAAAGTTGTCTTTATCTGTCTGTGGGACTATTTTCCATTTAAAAGTAAAAGAATGCTACGCTGTCAACTTTTAAAAAGCAGGGCTATTTCTATAAAGGCTGTTAATTAATAGAAAACATAAACATATTATTAATTAGGTGTCTTCCGAGTACCAGCATAACTCTGAAGGGAACCTGAATCTCCTATTCCAAGTGATAATACTTTAGCTATATGGACCTTCTCAGTTTCTAAGAATATAGTTCAGGGAGTTATGGTCTCATTCACAATAATGCCTTGCTTTCTAACAATGGTTTGGTTTTCTTTTCTGCAGAGTATTTGAATTACATTGTTAGCATTTTAAGCCAGGATTGTTGGGCTGGATTCTAGATCAATTTAACTGAAACAAGAACAGAGTATGGAGATCAAAATTAACAGAAATAACCTAAGTGGTTGGATAGTCATTTTGACAGCCAGGTTGAAAACACTACCACTAATCACAAGAATCATAAAGATGAGCTGCTATTTTTCCCCTTTTTATGCACTAGCTTTGTAACTCCTCCAGGAAAGTGCTGTGGAGTTTAAAATGACAAATGGACAGAACCACAGTGCAATTTTGTCAAAAGACAGTATAGTCAGCAGCGCAAAGCTCTGACTATCTTGCAAGAGAGATTGACTGTGCGTTGCCTGAAGAAAGAATGCCATACACTTTATCACTGGCAGCAGTTTCTATTGCTTCTAAATGTTCCTGACCATCTTTCCAGGCTCAAACACAGCTACCTCAGGTCTGTCTGACCAGATAACGGAGTAGTATGGTATGTGAACCATTAGTGATTTATGAACCATTTCAAATTAGGATGGCCCAGTCTGTCGGAGAGTGCTGCTGCTACCCGTGGTAGCAGAACCAATTGCCAGTGCTAGTAGTGGTTTTGTTCAGCCAAAAAAGCAGCTGAGAAGTCCTGAACTACAGCATGGTCTGACATGAGAGGACATAAGCACTGCAGAGTACTTTATGATGTTCAGAAGTTTTCGTTTATATTATGTTGCATTTTGATGTCTGGCTTTGGCCGATGTTATGACATGGGTTAGTTAAATTGCTTTTATGTGTCACATTACATTCTACCCTGAGGCTGACTCATACGTATGTCAGTCAACTGTACAGCCTACATGCAATTAAACTACATGTGCATGTACTACAAATCCACATAGTCTAACCAGTCTTTAGAGAATCCATTCTGTATAACTTGTTCCAGTGCTAATCTGTCATTATGGTCAGAAGTTTATCTAACATCCTGTATCACATTTATTAAATATTAACCTATTTGGATCATAGACAGTTCTGGTGGGAATGTGAACAGTCAATCATCTTTAAAACAGCTTTATGCATATTGGAACACTTACATCCTATGCAGCCACAGAGTACTACTTAGTTTCAGCAAAAATCCCTGCTTCAGGTGTTCTTACCCATGACTAGCCACTCCTACCTGGCTGTTCAGTGCTGGCATACTGTTTGTATGGTTGTGCTGTGAACCAGAGTAGGAGCTGATAGAACTGAAAAAAACCAAACTCCAAAAAAATCAAAACAAAAAACAAACCCAAAACCTCTCACAAATAATTAAACCAATAGGGAAGGTACAGGTGAGAGGAAACAAACGACTGGACCTGAGAAAGCTAGCACTTCTTCTAAGAAAAGGCATGTAGAAAAAGAGTAAATATATTTTCAGGACTAATTTGTTTTCTCAGGCTTTCCTCATTCTTTTCTCTGGATATAATTTTTTATAGCTCTCATAATGTGGGAAGCTCAAATGATGACACAGTTCTCTAGACATGGCTCCACAAATGATGCATAGAGCAGTTTACCTCCTGTTTCTTAAGTATCACGTGCCAGTCAATACATCCAAGAATAACTTAATTATTGTAATGCACCAGCTGGTTGACTTAGTACTAAGTTTGTAACATGTAGATTCTTGTCCAGTTTCCTATCTACTCTGCCATTTTTCACTTACTGCTTAGGCATTTATGTCTCCTAAGAAAACATTCTGACCTCTATTTAATTTAATTTTATTGAATACTTTTCAGGCATTCCTCAATTTGTCTAAGTTTAATTGTAACCTTCTTCTCCAGAGTGTTCACAATTCACCCAAACTTGTGTCATGTGCAACTTAATATTGGCTCTGGGTTTTTATTTGGCTCTGAGTTTTAATTCAGTATTTTCCCCCCGTTTTCTTCAGAAGTGAAGCACTAGCAGGAATGATGTGATTCTGTGGAACATTTCTGTTCTGACAGGGAACTGATGGCTCCATTGAAACTTCCCCAACCAGTTTTCCATGAGTCACATACCTCCAAATGCAGAGCTCTGGCAGAAGACAATGATGCCTCTTCCCCGCCCCCTTGGATGCGTGCAGTTTACTGCCGCTCTGTGAGCTCATTGGTTGGATTTAAAAATCTGTAATTATCTCCACCAAGAATAGTATTAACTTTAGAAAACCTCCTTCAGCCTATCCTTTGTCTGCTGCCAGCTGCTATAGATCTGTCTGTCCCACTGAATTAAATTAACACATCCAAAAGCAATGTCTCTAAAGTGATTGACAAAAATTCTGCCATTGCTCATAAGGGAAATAGAAAAAAGGCTAACAGCAGCCTTCAGTGACTGTATTTCCAAGACATGGAGACTGTATCAATCCTCGGCTGTTATATTATATAACAGTATATAACATAATATAAACATATGAATTGAATTGAATATAAACATAATTGAGCTAAGCTAATGTTAAATCAGTTGAGAGCCTGGCCTGGAACAATTAAATATATCAAGGCTAAAGTAATTGGTCCACCACAAAACATTAACATAGTGGTTTACTTTTACCATGGGCTGCTCAATGCACTAAACAACTGTAACTGTGTTCTTATTTAACCCTCATATCTCTGTCATCTACATGACTCTTCTGTCAGACATTGTCAGGCAGCTGGGTTCAATTTCTGAGGCTTCTTGCAAAAAGTCCAACAGGAAAACAACCACTTTAAAATTTTACTTGACACCAGTTTTAGCATCCACCTCCAGTCTTGGCAAACTATTACACTGCCTGAATCATGGTGTGTTAGCAGTACATTTGCAATTACAAGCAAAGATTTTAAACAGCGGGATTAAATCAAGGATAAATTTTATTGTGCAGAAAACAGTAAAATGTTAGCTTTAGAAACTTGAGACGAAGAGGCATGATTGCTTAGGATTCACTGTCGGTAGTGCTGGATCATCACTGATCATCATCAGTGCTAGACAATTATAATGTGAGTTAATTGTCCTTGTGGTGTGAGGTGGAGGGCTGAGCAGACCATCCTCTCATCCCTAAGGCTCTGCTGCCTATTACAGTGTTGCTTCATTTTTGAATGAGAAATAAAGTGGCTTTGACTCCAGGTTGCTAACATCCAAGACTCTCATCCATTGCAGGATTACTGAATGATAGACCCGCCTCTGCAGACCAGACTGCTAGAACATTGTTCCTGAGCTTCCCTGTAGCGGCACAGCTAGGATCCTTGTACCACTCTTGCAGTTGTACGCCTCACTAAATGTGTGTGGCTCTCAGGAAAAGCACCAGCTGGACCCTGGGTCGAAAGGCTACAGCCCAAACGGGTACTGGCGACCATCCCTTTGTGATGTCTGTTGTAATGCTTCAATTCCTCTGAAGCTCTCTCTGAATCTCTGCCCACTACCTCAGCATGCCTCACCTTCCCTCCCCTCCCCAACTGAAGCACTGACTCCATGCACTGTGGGCTTATTTTTTTCTTTGTCTATATCTTTGTTCATGCAGATACAAAAGACATAGTCACTCAGATTTAGAAAAAAGAAGGTTTAATTTATTCTTTTTGTACATTGTCTCATATTGAATCATAACTGATATAGGTAAATGAGGCTCAGCCTCTGCCATGAAAATCTCTTGATCTCCAAATACGTGCCTCCTCAAAGGGCTCCTGTGTGCAGTTCCCACAACTCTGAGGATCTTAAGGTTTTATAGCAAAAATAATTTGATTTTCCTAGAGGGTTAGCCTTGGAAAACAACCAGCTACTGGGCATGCAAAGGTTAACTGAAGTGGATCTAACCAGGGATTCCACAGATGCAGAAGAGACATGAAGAAAGGTTAGGAAATTAATAGCAAGCTATCTGTTTTGGATGCAGCAACCCCGAAGGAATGTGAGTGCAATCCTCAGGGAAAGGAGAAGCAAGAACTTCTTTGGGCCTAGAGCAAACTGCAGGGTTGCAGTGGGGATGACATAAGAAGGACAGGGACCTATGAGAGTGAGTCCAGAGGAAGGCCATGAAGATGATCAGAGGGCTGGAGCACCTCTTATATGGAGACAGGCTGAGAGAGCTGGGATTGTTCAGCCTGGAGAAGAGAAGGCTCTGGGGAGACATTAAAGCAGATTTTCCATACCTGAAGGAGGACTACAAGAAATCTGGAGAGGGACTTTTTACAAGAGCATGTAGTAATACGACATTGGAAATGTCTTTAAACTGACAGAGGGGAGATTCAGATTAGATATTAGGAAGAAATTCTTTATTGTGAGGCTGGTGAGACACTAGCACCGGTTGCCCAGGGAAGCTGTGGCTGCCCCATCCCTGGCAGTGTTCAAGGCCAGACTGGATGGGGCTTGGAGCAACCAGGTCTAGTGGAAGGTGTCCCTGCCCATGGCAGGGGGATTGGAACTGGATGATCTTTAAGGTCCCTTCCAATTCAAACCATTCTATGATGTCTGAGCAAAGAAACTACTGGCTGCTATTTATTTTTGTTTTATTCAGAGAAATAGGACTGAGCAAAGACTGTGTGCAAATAAGATGACTTACACAGAGAATATATTTGTCTCTTCTCATAGCTTTTTATTCCAAGAGATCCTGAATTTTGGCTAGAGGGAGTAATATTATGAGTTGCATTTATTTAAACATTATTAGCTTATGTAAGTACACCAACAGTTGTTTTTAGGGGGTTAGGTGGGTGTTTAATATTGCGTGTTCAATTTCCAGCTCATTTTAGATGCACTGCTTTTTTTTGTTATGGGATTAGATGAGAATAAAATACAATATCAAATTTTCATGTAACAGGACATTTTAAGTTTGAGAAAAGAGGTGAACCCCTTCTAAGCTAATCTTTCACTGCAGATGAGCAGGAGCAGAAGATTTAGAAAACAATGAGCTGTATCACATCCCATTTTCAATATCATTTCACATGTGTTGCAAGTAAGCATTATACATACTAAAAGAAGCATAACAAGATTCATTTGTGCGATAGTGCAAACCTGTTTAGATCCTATCTGGCTAGTTTGTTATCTTTTCTTCCTGTTGGTATACCTGTGATGTAATGCCATTCCTGCTGCTCCAAATACTTTATTTTAATTGCTGTGGAAAGAACTAGTGAGAACAATCACCTCTCCTGCCTCATGTGGTCTTAGTCACCTGCAATAGTCTCTCCAGCTTGTATCGTTAACGGAATCTCACTGTTAGAAAAATTGACTGGAATAGAAATTTTCAAAACGAAAATTAGAAGGCAAGTTTTAACTCTTGTGCTTTGTTGGTGTGATGTGGAATTCCTAGAAAGCAAAAAGAAAAGGGCCAAAGGACAGCATGGAGAGCACATGAAACCTCCTGGCAGAGTAGGCAGGGAATGAGAGCTGTGCTGCTGGCATCGACTGGCAGCAGAAGGGTTTGTCGATCAGTATGTCCTGTATGAACTCCAGTAACCTGCTGGGTTAGACCACTTAATATTTATGCAGTTGATTTATACATATTGTTCCTTTGGTAATTCACAGGTTTGAAAATAAAGTGAGTGCAGAGGATCACTCTTCAAATTTTTTGTGTTGTTTCAGAGTAAATTTCTGGAATTACACTTTCTATATTTTAAGAGTTTTCTGGAATTTAATAGTATATTTATTTGTTTCCCATATCTCCTAATGATGAAAAGCCCAGTTTTGTTCAGACTAAGGATTGTAGAAAGAAGCAGTATATTTTATTAGATC
This sequence comes from Strigops habroptila, assembly GCF_004027225.2. Lineage (NCBI taxonomy): Eukaryota > Metazoa > Chordata > Aves > Psittaciformes > Psittacidae > Strigops > Strigops habroptila. Next base: position 45,899,494 of record NC_044282.2, on the reverse strand, counting down.
GTTTCATCTACCTGGAAAAAAATATGCATGTTTTCAGGCATGCAATTTCTTCTTCAGGCCAAAGTACATGTGTATATACACAGATATGGATATGGGTATGTTTAGTTCTTTGTGAGATTCTCAGTTTACTGACAGATGACCTTCTCCTGTCTGTGCGCTTGAAACATACATATTTTAAAAAAGATGTTCCACTGCATCTCTGCTTGGTCTGAATTGGTCTGAATTTCTTCATAAGCAATCTCTACTGAGTTGGTCATTTAATTGTCTAGAAGGTAGGCTGGATGGGTTTATGATTACTGAAGGAAAAAAAATGTCTCTGCTAAATGAATCAATGTATGCCTGACTGGAAATTTTTCAGTGGAACAGGTGTCCTTTGGAAATTACTATTTGAGGAAATCAATTTGTTTTATCCACGATAATATTAATTTTGTTGGCATTTCATGCATAAAGAACCATGTTTCCCAGTATTTCTTATGACAAGTGATTTAAAAACTTATGACAAGTGTTTTAAAATAATATGTTGAAGTAGTATTTTTCAGGTTTTAAGATTTTGGTTTTTTATATTTCATTACCTTGCCACTTGTACATAACATGCCATTTAACAGCACAGCATCTGAAACATTTATTTTCTGATTTGCATTAAAAATGTTAAAGACATAGTTAAACTTACTCTGCAGACTGGAGACACTGTAACATTTGGTATCTGATGGGGGCCTGTAAGGATGCTGGGGAGGAATTCTGCATTAGGGACCATAGTGATAGGACAAGGGGGAATGGCTTCAAACTTAAACAGGAGAAGTTCAGATTAGATATAAGGAAGAAGTTCTTTACTGTGAGGGTAGTGAGGCGCTGGAATGGGTTGACCAAGGAAGTTGTGTGAACACTGCAACCTGGCAATGTTCATGGCCAGGTTGGACAGGGTCTTGGGTGACATGGTTTAGTGTGTGTGGTGTCCCTGCCCATGGCAGGCGGGTTGGAACTAGATGATCTTAAGGTCCTTTCCAACCTTAGCTATTCTATGATTCTATGATACGACATCACAGTAAGTACAACTATTTGTCATGTAATACAAACCCAAAAGTAGCAATCAGAAAAACATCAAAAGTAAAATACCAATTTTACATCTAACATATTCTTTTTTTTCCTACTAAGCATGTATTGAAATAATTTAAAACTTGCAATTCATTAGAAATAAAAGTTTTGATAAAATATGTTGTTCTGAAAATAAAAAAATTAATGTGCCAATATATTCTGTAATATAAGTATTTATAATTTTGTTCCATCTATGGTTAACAACACTGATGGCTTTGGAAAAGTTGCCCAGCTTAACAAAACTCCATCAGAATGAATATATTTGCTTGTTAAAAATCAATATATTGTGTAAAAAATACAGATTTCATGTATCTTAGATAAAGTTGAAAACAGCACTTTGTCTGTCTGTTGCAAATTTTTCATTACCAAAGCCTTGTTTTTTCTTCTTACCTCATATTTTTTGGCTGGCACTGGAAAACTAGTCTTCTATAGTGGAAGGCTTACCCTGCTGTGAAGAAGAGTGCTCAGGTTTGGGGAATCCCCCAGTGCAAAGCACTGGGGATCAAAAAGAGAGTGCTACCAGCATACAGCATCACAGCTCTTAGGAAAATTTCTGTTAATTTTACCTGGACACTGAGGAAAACAATCTTGTTGATAAGGTCCTGACCAACTCTTGTTAAGATAGTCTAGCATTTTTATTGTTTCCTTTCAATCCCACCTTTTGTAAGAAAATTTTCAAATTTTCAGAGACTAAAATTCTTAAGTCTAAAAATATGAATGAGATTTAACATTTCTCCCTGTCTGAACAGTCTTTTGCCAGGATAATGGTGACAGTGGTGTTTATTGTCTTTACCATGGTTTGAAAAGGCAGACTGAGTGCACAAGTCAAGGGATTTCCTACGGGACTGTATCGGGTTTGTGTGTCAAAGGTTTGGTAGCAGCATGGCTATGGGGATAGCTTCTGTGAGCTTCTGCTGGAAGCTTCCCCAGCGTCCGACACATCCAGTGTCAGACAGCTCCAAGATGGACCCACTGCTGGCCAAGTCTGAGCCCGTCGGTGACGGTGGTTAGCGCCTCTGGGGTAACATAGTTAAGAGGTAAAAGCTACTGCAGAATAGCAATTGCAGCCAGAAAGAAGAATGAGACTACGTGAAAGCAACAGCTTTGCAGACACCCAGGTTAGTGCAGCAGGAGGGCAGGAGGCACTCCTGGAGCTGGAGCACAGATTCCCCTGCAACCTGTGGTGCAGCCCATGGTGAGGCAGACTGTGCCCCTGCAGCCCATGGAGGTCCGTGGTGGAGCAGATCTCCACCTGCAGCTCATGGAGGACCTCACTCCAGAGCAGGGGGATCCTCCTTCACATGTGACCCTGTGGGAAGCCTGGGCTGGAGCAGGCTCCTGGCAGGAGCTGTGGCCCCATGGAGAGAGGAGCCCATGCTGGAGCAGGTTTGCTGCAAGACTTGTGACCTCACGGGGGACCCAGACTGGAACAGCTAGTTGCTGAAGGGCTGCACCCCATGGAAGGGACCCACAGTGGAGCAGTCTGTTCCTGAAGGACTGCACCCATGGAAGGGACAGACACTGGAGCAGTCTGTTCCTGAAGGGCTGCACCCAATGGAAGGGATTCACACTGGAGATTTGGGTTTATTTCTCATTATCCTACTCTGATTGGGTTGGTCATAAGTTAAACTAATTTCCCCAAGCGGAGTCTTTTGCCTGTGATGGTAACTGGTGCGTGATCTCTCCCTGCCCTTATCTTGACCCACAAGCCTTTTGTTGTATTTTCTCTCTCCTTTTCAGCTGAGGAGGGGAGTGACAGAGCAGCTTTGGTGGGCACCTGGCATCCAGCCAGGATTAACTCACCACAGGGTCATCAAAGGATTTCCATTTGTCGTAAAGCTTCTTTTAATGTGATGAAGTAGCTGAACGAAGACATTTGGGTCTTCATTTCCAGCAAAACATGAAGATCAGCCAGGGGCCCTGTTTTCAGTATTGTGTACTTATGTGACCCAAAAGAAATCAGATGTGATACTGATCAAAAACAGCAAAGCAGGTGGTCTTGCAAGAGCTGCTGGAGAAGGAGCAGGTCGCCCTGGGAAATAAAGATGTTGTGTTCCTCAGACTTCTTCCATGTTGTCTTGGGTCTGCCCTCACAGGGAAAGTCACTTTTAGCAAAAAATCTGAGTATGTGGGCAAAGCAATTGTCCATTTCTGAACCTAACTTCAACCACGTGGGATACTTATTGCTCTGGGTTCATTTCCCCATTCAACATAAATGGGGAAAGACAGCTAGAAAAAAGAAATCAACAAACGTGGGGTAGGGAAGAGGTTTGGAGAAGAGGGAAATTCTAATTAAAATAAAAGGAATGCAGTATAAACTGGTGTGTTATCTACAGGCCACCCATTTGTGCCAGCCAATTTTTTAACGAATAACACATGCTTCCCTTTAGCAAGTAAGAAAACACGTCTTTATTTTTAATTGAATTATACTCAGAGGATGTAAGGAAAAAGAGAAGTGGGGGAGGAACATAGCTTTAGGTTACAGGGGAAATCTGTTCAGAAATTGAGCTTTATGTATTACCCCACATGCTTTGAAACAGTCTGAGACATTTGGAAAACTTCAAATGCTACTACTTTCTCACATCTGTATCATAAACAGTTACTAAATACCTTATTGCCCCTAATATTACATTGTCATAGGCAACCAACTGTGTTCTCTGTATGAAAGCATCAGTTCTGGCTACACATGCAACTGTTACTCTGGGTTGGATCTAGGCTGTAAAAACAGACGTGGGAATCCTCACTTGTGGATCAAGGCTTTGCAAACCCATTAAGACACTTCCAGTGGCCTGTGGTATGGACCAACAGGCTGTCACCCCTTATAGTGGCTGAAATGAGAACTGCTGACTTTTAAATAGATTTTAGTTGAATATTGCTGATTTGCGATTGCTTATTACATATTGGTCTTGTTTCTGTGGCATTTCCTACTGGACGCATTCCGGAGGCAAATTTTGGATTTGATGTAGAATGAAAGTGCATCCCCATTACAATTTTTTTCCCATCTTATTTCATGTGTCTTTTCATCACTGCTATTGCTCCTGATGGTGAATCATTTTTAAAATGGTGAATATTTCCCAATTTCAAAACAAAACTAAGATAAAAGCTTCAAAATTTCATTTCAAAATTTCATTTCAAAATTTCATGAGGAAATCCTTTTTCTCCTGTGATAAAACTCTAACACAGAAATGCCATCATCATTGAAGAGATGTTTTTCAATCTACATTATTTTTTGTTAATGATTCTGTAGAGGGCACCATTAATATACCAAGAAACTCTGGTAGGAGAATAAAAAAACTGCTGACTTGTGAAAAAAATCCAAATAATCGCAAGCCACTGTGCCCTGTCAAATGAACCGACAGCTACATATAGAAAATAAACCTAGGGATACACAGAAGTATACAGAATAATATAAGCTAATATTTTAAATAGTTCTGAAATTCATTTTAGTGTGACAAATATCACATTTTTTGTTGCAGTTGGAGAATGGAGGTTAGCTGGATAGGAAACAATTAAGCAAATAGGAAGAGTCACTGAAAGAAAGGAAGCAGAACCAGCAGAGTGGGATCAGAGTCACAGAGCCAGATGTGGCTAAAGTGAGTATCTTGAGGGAGAAGCAGCTAGTCAGCTGGCATAGGGAGAGGAGTATCCAGAAGAACCTACACAGTACAATCAAAGCTCTACCTTCAAGGTTCCTATCTCTGCTGTTGTACTGTTGCTTTTGTCAAACACTTCATCATGATCCATGTGTTAATAGCAAATGTAGCTTTTCTGTATTTGTCTGGTTTTGCTAAGTTTAAAAAAAAAAGGGTTTGTATTATTAGCTGCATTTATTTATGAGGTGTGAGCTTTCTTAATGGACAGTGGGAGACAGGGGACTATTCCAACATTCAGCCAATACAGAGTCTCCTACCTGATAGTAATAGTAATTATTATGAAAAAAATGATTTTAAGGCCTGGTTTTAGCTGTATTGTGACATAATAGCTGTATAAATCATGGAGAAAGTGAAATGGCAAAATTACTTCCTTGCTATATAAACTACTTCAAATTTTTTGGTTTCATGCCATATATTGTTTGCAATTAAAACCTACTCATTTTTGTACATTCCAGTAATCTGTGACAGATGCATTCCGTGTATTTTACAAAGTTCAACAGACACATAAAATATGTGACAGAATATATAAAATGTATTTTTTCACCTGGAAAGGATATAAAATGGATTTTTAATTTAATTTCTAGTAATCAAAAAAGAAAAAAGTGGCTATTGTAAACATAAGATATTTCACTTTGCAGAGTGTCTCTAATTCTACTTTGACTTATTTCTAAGCAGTCAATAAATTAATATGTGATGACTGATTTAATTTATATTGATGATAATTGAATTGCAAGAAAGCCCTGCAAATATGTACATATATACATTTTTTTTTTTTTAATGGGTATGCGGTTCCTTTTCCTTAAGATCGGAATTTTCATTGTGGCAGAACAATAACAGTCATAACAGTTAAATTGTTATGGTTATGGTAAAGTTTAGCTTCGAGAAGTATAAACATCATAGTGATGAATGGAGCAAAAGAGTCTGAAGAGAATAGAAGGGCATCTTAATCTTTTGACACTGTAGTGAAAATAACCGTGCTGCTGGTGAAAACTCCAGCACTGACAACTGCTGCCAATAGAAACTTTCCTTGCCTCTGCATAATCCTTGCTCTTTGCATGATTCTTGCACTTTCTATTTGTTACAAATTTAAAAAGCCCAAATTTACATCTACTACTTCTCTAATTCAAGTCAGTATCAAAACTCCTATTGTTTTCAGTAGTTCAAAAATTTCTTAGAGCTTTATTGTGCAACTATCTGATTTCAGCTTTCAGAGGTTCATGTGAATCATTTTAATAGGCTTGAGTGGGTTTACAGCCCATCATTTTGATTTGAATAAACCTCAAAGCCCAATGGGAATTTAATTTCAAATCTTAAGAACTGGATCAAGACTACGCATAATCCATTGTAAACTGTATGTCAGCCTACTTTCCCTGCAAACTTCTCCTAGTATTGTGAGAGGATTTGGAAAGCCCAGCAAACCTTGAGAAGAATCCAGTTTCTTGGCTTGTGACCAAACCTCAAACCTTAGAAATTGATTTTCTTTTCCTTGCAAGGTTTTTAGAGAGTTCTCATTGCCCTGCAGTTGTGTTCGAGTCAATTCGTTGCTTTTCTATGCATGTCTGCTGTGCTGCTTTTGCAGTGAGAAATACCCTTCTTGCAGTTAGCAGAAAACTACCTCCTTCATCCTTAAATATTTTTCCCTATACCAGTCTCTATAAAAAAATTACAAACTATGAGGACAAATTTTTAAATGTCTAATGTGTAAAACATTACTATGAAGTTGGGGTTTTTTAGTTTTTATATCTTACCTTTGTCTCTTTATATATCACTTCTTCTGACAACTAAAAGTGCCTTCAAGGTAGACTGTATCTTTGTGTTCATGTAGTCCAAAACACAGCTGGACTATGATCCTGTGTGGCGCCTCTGAGCACCTCTGCAATGTAAATAAATGGTAATAATAATGATGATAATAATAATAATAGCAGCAGCCTCTTGTTCAATTTGAGATATAGCTATGAAGTACACCTTTCATGAACAAAGGTTCTTGGTGACGACAAGTTTTTGTTGGTCAGGAGTCCTCCTCTGTAACAGCTCACAATTGTACAAGCAGTTCCTCATGCCAGCCACCCCGCCTTGGGGTTGTAAATTCTCTTCTTTGAACCTTATAAATCCATTGACCTCTATAACTTGGCACTTTGCATCAGAATAAACGACCCACCTGTTAATGAATTTATTGAAACAAAGCATACGCTTTGCTGATATGACCCCACATTTTTCCACATGCTGGCTTTTGGAAATCTTTAGGGAAAGTCATCTGCTTAAAAAAGTGGTTTTCTAAACTAATTCCTTGGCTTTATTTAAACATTTAAAAATATATGTTGAAATGCTGTATGAAATAGTGCCAAAAAAGTGAATAATAGTGGATATTATTTTTAAATGTTCATCTGTAACTACATCTCTCTAAACTTAAAATTTATGTTTCGTGAGGGTTTTTTCAGGGAGGAATGCATTATATTTGAAAAAGAAATTAATGACCTTCAGTAAAAGTAGAAATGGCTGGCAACTCTGCTTTGTGTGTAGTAATAAAAATGGTTTATTGGACTAACATAGTCAAACGCAGGAGCCAAATTATATTCAGGCTCAACTTCATATCTTGTGTGACTCTGGGGGCATCATTTGCTGACCTGGTTTCCTCCCCTTCTCCAATCCCAATTCTTTTTCTGCCTGAAAGCAAAGCTTAGATGAACTAAAGTAAATATCTTTTCTTTCATTTAGCTGTATTTTTTTTCCATTGAAGCAGCATCGTTAATGTCCCCAGAGCTCTCAAACCCATTTATTTTCTATCTACTACCTGCCAACCCAAAGCAGAAGCTAATTCACCCCAGAAGGTTTAACTCCCGTCAGCTGCAGTATCAGGGGCATATCAGTGCCACTATATGTAGGTGAGGATCAATAGGTTCGGGAAGTATAGAAAGGACATGACATGAGGAAAACAGGGTTTGGAGGCTGATCGTGAAGAACCCAGAGGGTCCTCATATGTGGAGTTGGCAAGGGAACTTCTTTTGGAATAGAAAGTGATATTCCACAAGGAAAAAGGGAAGCCTATTGTAAAAGCCTATTGTAAAAAATGAGCTTCGGATTAGTAGTTTTCTCTTTCGACTTACAGTGCTATTAAGAAGTAGATTACATTGTCAGGTGAGAGAAAGATTTTCAAGGTTCTGAAGGACTGAAATCCCAATTTTCAAAGCATGCCTCAACATCTTGAAGCTTCTTTTTCGCAGCCTCTTTCATGGAAATTCAATCCATATGTACAGGCAATTCATTTTATGGACTCTAGACTGAACACCCACTGAACGTCAAAGGTGACAGGAACTAGTCAGAAAGATCCAAATCCAAATAGGTTATTCATGATAGTGTAAAACCATCCCCAAAGGAATAATTACCTGAAACACTTGCCATAATTCTGAGTGGTTATGTAAGAGTAGGATTTTTGTCTGGAATTTTTGTGTTGTCATCCCAGATTAAATTTTTTGGCAAAGTTTTGAGGTACAGTTTAAATTTCCACAGTCTCAAATTCAGCTTCTATCTTTTAGTAGTCCTAATCTTGTTGCTAGAGCATTGTCATTAAAAACTGTCCCTATATTTCCATAATATTCATTTAAGAGGATGACCATCTGATCTGCTTGTATGGCACTAATTTTTACCTATTCCAAAGCCATTGATTTTACATAAGCTAAGGTATTTCTGTGGTGGAGAAAATAAGCTGTATATTACAGACACAGAAGAAGATAGTCCATGATGCTGTTTATTTCTGAACTGTTACTTACACAAGAAACTGAATATGTACAACAGACATAGGAGATCCCAACAGACAAACCACCCTTTGCAACTTGCATTGTCTTTGGAAACTTTGGATTCAGAAAAAGAATACTTCCCAATCCAAAATCAAGAAATCAGTATGGCCCTTGAAATCAGTGTGGCACAAGAACAAGGCACACACCAGCTTGGCATCTAAGAAACAGAATTCTCTGTATTGGGTTTTTTTTTTTTCTTTATATGGATCGATATAATTTGTCCTTAGTCCCCTCTTCAACTGTGAAGATTTCTTAGGGGAAGGCAGAGTTCCTTGAATGCAAGCCAGACAATGGTGTGTTCACAGAAAAAATTATTTCTAACTGTTTGAGACTTAGAATCATAGAATCATAGAATAATAAGGGTTAGAAAGGACCTTAAGATCATCTAGTTCCAACCCTCCTGCCATGGGCAGGGACACCTCGCACTAAACCATGTGGTCCAAGGCTCTGTCTAACCTGGCCTTGAACACCACCAGGGACGGAGCATCCACAACCTCCCTGGGCAACCCATTCCAGTGCTTCACCACCCTCACTGTAAAGAACTTCTTCCTTATATCTAATCTAAACTTCCCCTGTTTAAGTTTGAAGCCATTCCCCCTTCTTCTACCACTACAGTCCCTAACGAAGAGTCCCTCTCTTCCTTATAGAAGAGCTATCTGAGCTCCAGAGCCCCTAACCACCTCTCCCAGGGCTCTGTAGTCCTTCTTAATGTTCTCCAGGCTACAGCTATCTATATCTCTAGCACCCACATGGACCACTAGAAGGGGGTAACAGTCAGCAGGACTTACTAGACCAGGCAGCCTCTCTGCAACATCCCTGATCTGAGCCCCTGGCAGGCAACACACCTCCCTCGAGACTGGGTCAGGCTGACAGATGGGTGCCTCTGTACCTTTCAAAGTAGTCACCTACTACTGTGACCCTCCGCTTTTTCCTGGAGGCACCAGTAGTGATCCTCTTTACTGGTCCATCAGCAGGATGCTCATTAGGTGTGGTGGGTGCTTTTTTGTTAGCCCCCTGCAGAACTGCGAAGCGGTTCTGGGTGGGGACACCAGATTTAGGAGGAAGGCCCTTGCTGTTAATTGTCCTCTTCCTCCTTTTTTTGCTGTTTTTTCTTGTTACTAATTCCCAGCTTCCTGGGTTGCTGCCCTCCTTCTTTCCTATATGAGCAATGCTGGACGCTTGCGGCCCCTGTACGGTTTGAGTCTGGAGCAAGCAGCCCAGCTTCCTCTCAGCTTCCCTGGCATCTCTTAGCTCACCAACAGCCTCCCGCAGCTCAGCCCCTGCTGCAGGAGGACCTCCACCAGGGCGCACCGAGTGCAGCCCTGTCCATTGTGCACCCTCGCCTCAAGAGACCAGTCGAGGCACTTCCTACACTCCGAGGTCTGCGCCGCAGCCTCCCCTCTCATCGGCTCTGTCTGGGTGCCTACGCTGGCCACCGCCGGGGCAGAGCTCCCAGAGCGGGCCCTGCTCCTGAGGCGAGTGCTCACCATCCCGCTCACTACCCGCTCGCCCTGCCTGCGCCAACTGCCGCGCCACGCCCTGGTCGCTCGCGCTCCCTGGGGTGGGTTTTTCCCCACTGAGGGCGGGTGCCGTCACTCCTGGCGCCGCCCCCTGTGAGGCAGCTGCTCGCGTCAGCTGAGCTGCCGGCTCCTGGGCGAGTCCTGCCGAGGACTTGAGGCTCCCTCGGTCGCTCTTGGCGCTCCGAACCGAGGCTCCTGGACGCTGTGCTTCCCCCCGCTCCGGTGTTGAAGGCGTCCTCTCTGGAGATACTCACCTCGGCAATTGCAAAAGATGACATTTGCAAATGCTATGAATTCCAGGTACAATGTTAGTAAACCCATTCTCTCCAAGCCATGGAAAAAGGAATGAACAGGAATATGTACATACTGTTGGATGGTGAGACAGATGGACAACCCTGATTATCCAGCTTGATTTCTTGCTCGAGCTGCAGTCCTTAGTCATCATTATCACTACATCATTGTGAGAAAGACTGAACAATCCCTGAAACTGTCAGATGCGTTTTCCTCCACATACTATGGTCCAACCAACATCTCAGCTTTCTCTTCAGTTAGCTGAGCATCTGGGTCTCATAAAACTTACATGTATGTGTCCAGCGAAATTCTACCAAAATTCCGTATTTTTACTGTATGTACACTAGCATGAACTTATTCCACCTAAATTTAGCCATTTAAGTCAGGCATCTAAGCTAGAAAAATAAATACTTCGGACACCTTATTGTCAATAGAAGGGTGTAGATTTCTTTGCATGTGCCCATCTATCTTTATGTATTTTGCAAGTTTTTTAAGTACTACATGATTGGAACAATGATTTGGGATTGAATGGGTCAAAGGCTAATGCAGTGTGAAGGGTTGAATCCAGAACAAGAACTGGACAATGATAGTCACGAGGAAGTCTTAGTAATAATTTGCTGGGGTATAAACTCACTTCTGTCTATATGATCTTCCTTATCTTACATTTACATACATTCCCTATGGGAAGACAGCTTGTATGCTCACACTATGTACGTGCCAACCTGCTTGCCTGTGCTTCCTCATTCACAGTCTCTCAATAAATTGTGAATCTATCACTCAGTTTCTCTATCTGACAAAAGGGTTGAGATCTCAGACATTATTCAGTCCTTTTATGAAAGCAAGTGGGCAGACAAAGGAACGACTCTAGTAGTAACTTTTCACCTAAAGGATAGGTTACAACATGAACTTGCAACTTTTTTGGTACCAGATTATCCACTCATGAAAGAAGAGTTATCAATAATCAGCTTGGCAAACCTTCAGATGGATCTCAAGCATTCATACATATCAAAGTCAAGCAGTCACGAGTGAACAGGCTGAAGTTAGTTATGTATTCCTTATCTTTAAAAAAGGACTACATGGAAATTTTACAACTAGATATCATTTTATTACCGTAATCTTTGTGAAATTTTAGTATACTTGTCCAAATGGTAAAAATACAAAAACATTTTTCTAAATATTACCCAAATTGGCACAAAACCCCTTTAAAATTCAGTGAGAAGGGGAATTGTTTATGTTACTGAAAAGAGGTGGATCAGGAAATATTTTTATGACATTTCTTTCACCAACCAGAAAGTACTAGCAAGAACGTGTTTGGCAATGACAATTTTTTCCATGAACGTTTCACTAACCACCTACTCATGCACGTACACAGATCTCCCCCTTAACATTTGGGTTCCTCTTAACCAAAAACTGAAAAGCTTTTCATCAAGTTTTTGACATTCAGTTGTTACCAGTCGAAAAGCCGCTCCTCTACTGAAAAAAAGATCTTGATGGAAAGGTTTTGACCAGCCAAAGTGTTGTCCATATGAATATTGTATTTAAGCATTAGTAAATTATGGAAAAGAGAGAGATATTCTTGATGTCAAACTCATGCTCCAAGTAGAGAGGACTAACAATGTGGCAGCTTTAGGAAACTGATGCTGCTGCCTCTGTCTTCTGCTCTGACCTGGAAGACATTTAAAATCATGACTGTGACCAGGGCGTGAGATTGACAACTACTGGACCCTAAATTCATGTCAAACTGCGTGATGTTTGGGGTTCCCTTCTAACCTGGCATGGGAGACAGGCAGCTGGTGAGGATTTGAACCTTTTTAAGAAGTGCTTCTAAGCTACTTTAAAACTGAAAGCTGCTTTGAATCCTTAAAGTAATTTGAACTATTGTGTGGCATTAAACTCTTTAAATGGTGTAAGAATTTAAACTGCTTTAAGAGTTTAACATAGGTAGGAAAAAAAAAAAGTAGACCCTAGGACTTCAAAGGGGAAGTAGTGGGTGCAGATTTCAAAGCAGTTCTTGACAGAGTGTTACAGCATGGACACCTAAACTAGTCTGAAGATTTGGAGTGAACATTTTGGTCTGGCTTCGTGTAAAAACAATGGCACTGATATCTGCTATTTTTGGAGGGGGTCTTCACAAGGTCCCTTTATTCCCATTCAAATTGTTGAAGCTGCGTGCTCCATTTGATGTGACCAATTACAGAAACCTGCCACATTCCTGAAGGAAGTGGCTGACTGTTCCTACAGTTGTTTCTCTCATATTGAATAGAGTTATTACTTACTTCTGCCTCCCCCAAGCAAAATTATATTTTCAAGAACTAAGTGCCTTACTTTGCTGTTAAAGATTCAGTAACTGGAGGAAAATCATGTATTTCAGTCTGAATCTGGTAAGGATGAAGAGTATGCGGACTGGAAGAAGGAACTGCTTTGAAGAATTCAGTTTGCCAGCCAACACTAGAGGGCTTCTTAGTGGAAAATGGGGAAGAATTCATTGAAACTAATCAGTTTATCGAAACAAGAATTCAAACCCAGGATCTTACTCATTCCTGGTGAATATGCAGATCTAATCTCTACTAGATACTCTTGCTGACCCATATTTGCAGCACGACCAGCACAGACCATCTTCCAAACACCTCCTGCCCAAACCAGGCTCCATGGGCAGCATCCTAATTCAAAGAGAGCTCTCATACAGGCCTTTGCAGTCTAGCGGCTTACATGCATGGATGCATTTTGCCTGGGGGAGAATGAAGTGATTCGTATACTTTATAAAGTGCAATAGTTTCTTCTCCCAGGTAACAGGACATACAGACCATAATGTCAGACACAGACGACATACTGAACACAAGTTAACAAGTTCTTGAACTATTTTCTGCAGAGAAGTGTGATGAACCCATTATAAGGAATGATGTGGGTCCTCTGTGGGCTCTTACTGTTTCAATTGTGTCATTATTTGTCATATTTACAGTATATGACAAATGAGCGAAGGGGAGAAAAACCTGGACTGGAAAGAGATTAGATCATCTGGGATGAAAAAACTGCCAGCACTGAGGCTTTACACCAGGAGAAAAGTAATAATCATCCCTTACATAAAGCATACGTAAGCTCTGCAGCTACCTTGAAAAAATTCCTCCCTTCAGAACATTTCCTACCCTTTCTTCTGCACACAGTTTCCCCATATTATTCATCTTTTTTGAGGCAAAGATGCATTTTCCTTCTTCTTTAGTCCTCCCGTGCACAAAACATTGTATGCAGAAATATGAGCAAACTGTGATTTGAATCCCTTCCACCCTTTCAGAATTTATTAAGTATCCAACCTAGGAGAAGCCACATTTCTAATCACTTTTATCTTTCCTTGACCAATCTCTTTTCCCAATATCTGCCATTTAATACTAAATACTAATAAAGCCTGACTTTGTAGAAGTGTTCCTCCTTCATCTTGTTTTTTTACCCATGAGGTAAATTTCTGCATCACCTTTGACATCCGTGTTTCAAACACACACCAGTGCAACCCATTTTTGAAAACTTTGTCCTTATGTGTATCTACTGAGCTTTCCAGATGCTGTTTTACAGATACTCTGAATGGATACGGAGGTTAGCTGGCCATTTAAAATTTGACCTGAACAAAACACATTTATGAGAACTCCATGGCCTAGAATGTAATGTACAATATATGTATAAGTATTTAAAGTGTATGCCACAGAATGAGACATTTTGCTAGCTGGAAGCACATCATTTAGCTTGTGGCAATGACCTCCTGCTGTGCAATATATTTTTTGTGTGTACATGGACATTATATGGAAGGAAAAACTATACTATATAGGCAGCTCTAACAAGACCCAGGTATTCAGTGAAACTAAATTCCTGTTTTCTGTAGCACTCCTTTTACCACTGAATAGCTTCTTTTTATTTCTTCCTTTCCCCCCCGCAAGATCCCTTTGTTGCAGAGTTCAGGGGTATGATGCTGATTCCTCTCCTGACACATCCATCCTACGCTGATCATAAAGAGCAAGAGGCTGACAGATAATGTCAAACAGCTTTCCATGGGAACTCATATTATGCAAGTACAGTTTGATTTCTGCAATGGTTCAGAACCACTCAGATGCACATAGTGCACTGATGCCAAATGCTTGTCTCCAGGCTACTAGGAGAGATATTTAAGGCACTGTGATGTTTAAACAGAAAAAATATGTCTTTTATTAATCATATTTGCACAACCGATCAGGCAAATTAATTTCTTATGTTTTCAGAATTAATTTTGTGGAGCAAAGTGAAGTCAGATCAACCTATAGACCTAAGCAAAACTATGGCTTCTTTGTTTCAGGCTGGAGAAAGGCCAAATCACATTATAGCATACTTTACTGGTAAGGTTATATCTTAGGAAAGCCCCAACAGGCTTTGAGAAGGAACCAGTACCTAACAGAGTTAACAGCTGGGTATACAGCTCTGTCTTGTACTAGTTCCAGATTCTTACACAGCTATCATTTTTATTGTCACTGCAACTCCAGATAGATGCATATATCACACAGACACTATGGTAATACTTCTGACTAATGAAAGGGACACTTTTTGCCCAGACAGTGTATGTGTAACAATGGAGACAACATATTCTAGGTAAGATTGTGGACCACATCAGCTTCTATTTTTCCTTGCATCACTGCTTTTCTGCTGTTGTCTTGATTCTTTAGGAATTTTTGTTGCTCTATTCAACCATCTTTCAATGTGATTAATCTGAATTTATTGCATATAAATTTTACCCAGACATGGTTTTGAGCTAATAGTCCATTGCCTGCTGTATGTAACGTAATTGGGGCAAAATTTTAAAATATGCTGACCTATTTAGTTAGGATATATTTAGTTCCCTAAAGATTTTTTCCATGTTTTCAGAGGTGTGGAGAACTGTAGTGCCTACTGAAGTTAGTGGGAACTTTGTCTGCTCAGCATGTCTAAAAACTGGACTGTAATTGACATTTTATTAATTATTATGTGTTCAGACAGTAGCATAAAATTCTAATGACTTTAGTTTTCTGTCCATTTTCAAGTGCTCTAGAAAAATAACAGTAAGCAGATGGTGTCACAAGGAAGTTGTTGCTTTTAATGCAAATGCATACTCTCTGTCTCTTTTAAGCTTAATTATATTTCACTGGTTAAACAAAAATTATTTTACATACAGTATTCAAACAAGGTAATGTGTAAGAACTTCAAAATGAATTTTTTTAACTATGCTTTCCAGTCAGAATGGCTACCAAACTTATTTCTTCATTGCCAAGTACAACAACTCTTCCTTCCAGCTGTCATCTGCCCCCTTTCAGGAAAAGGCAGAGGAAATAAGTGTTTCCTGTATACCCTGCCAGTCTCAGTGATATCAAAGGCATTGATTTTATACCCAGTGAGCTCTATGTGAAACCAGTGGAGCCAATCCCTTAATTTCCTTAAAACTTAGAAGTCTATGTAATTTTATATCTGTTTATGGAGTGAAAGGTTGTTTTTCACAGTGTCATTACACACTTTCTTTACACAACAAATTCTACCTTATCCCATTGTGCTAAGCCTCATTCCAAGTAATGCCGAAGCATAAGCAATGCTGTGGATGTAGAAGGCACATATATATACCATACCACTGAATTTTCTAACTATTGCAAGGTCCACAGTTAATCAGAAATAGGTGGAACTACTGCATTTGAATCCAGATTGTTATTTTGAACATCTGGAAGTCTGAATATATTTGCTTTTGATTATCCCATACCTAATTCCAGGAAGGTTTGATCCTCCAAAGCATTGAATCCCTTTCGCTTGCAATGAAATCAAGACCTAACAGTTGGTTGGGTTCCCTCATTTTTACCTTGCCCTTGAGAATCAGCCAAATGACTTTGCAATGGAAGTCTGTTTCCACAAGAAAAAAACAAAAACAAAAACAAAACCAACCACAAAAAACAACCCTGCAGTCATCCATCTCAGTGAATATTTTTCATATCCAAACAATAAAAGTATCAGGCTTAAGTACCAGACTTAAAGCTGTCAAGTTACTGGCCAAAAGAGATGTTAGCGTTCCACATAATCTAATATATACATTTAGGCAGTTTCATGGTTCAGTCAGTTTCTCCAGTTTCTTTTTCTTTTGGGCTCCATTCCAGCCCCTGTCACTGAGACCCAGACTCTTTATTTGGCTGTAAAGGCTCCGCAGCAATATAGCCTGGGTTGTGCTGAACCTCGGGATACTTATGTCAGTCTGGGTGATCCAGGAAGAAAAGCTCTAAAGCTCTAAAGGTACAGTGGACTTTTAAGGCCAATAAATTTGCTGTAGGAAAGACTTCAAGAAGGTATTGTTAATTATAAGTTTGAAAGCCTCCCTTCTCAGCATTTTCGAACCAACATAAACATGAATTCTGCTTTATTTCTCAGCATTATGAAACACTAACAACTTTGAACTGTAAAAATAACTAAATCTATCTTTTCTTTCCTTCTCCAGAGTACCTACAAATCCTTCTGCTCATTTTCTACACTCTGTCACAGACATACTTTTACATTTCTTTGTCATTTTTTTGTCTCAGCTCTGCAGATAAGAGAAATTATCCAATTACCTTGAGGAGAGGATTCATAATAAAAAAATTATAAAGAAATGGTAAGTGGCATCACCTTCTCTCTTTTTCCCATTCTTTTTTTTTCTCATTCTCTGTTGTCAGCCAGGAAACAAACTCTAACACTGACATGAAAATTTTTGTATGTAAATAGAGGCAGAGCAAGGGAAAGAAAGATTTTATACTGTTTCCTGCAAAAACTATTACTGGATCAGACGTGCTAGTAGTTGGAACTGGCCATGCTTTTCCTCAGATCACTCCGTCAGAGCAGACATAGGATTTGTCCAAAAGGAGACATTAAGGGATTTGGTCCCAGAACTCCCAGAGTAGATGAGACACTGATGGGAAAGGCTGCTTTTGTAGATTCCAGTTCCTCCACCCCCAGGCAGCTGAGCTCCCTTTCCTCTGGCTGATCCTGCACCTGAGAAGGTTTTGGAAAAGATTCTTCCATCAGGAGAAGAGTCAATGCAAAAATAAATGCAGTCTTTAGTTTCAAACTGCATCTGGATACATCTGAACATGATTGCTGGATGTGATATTACATGTTTTTTGGCTCCATATTTTCTTTGTCCCCAGGGTTTTCTGCTCCTCACCACTCACTGACTGATCGATCCCTTGATGCATGGGTAAATGCAATCACAGTTTGTCATATTTGGACTTCTCTGCCAGTATTTAGGAGTAAGGAATGAGCATTCTCATTTTCACATATGAGTCAATAGATCTGAACTTTTTGCAGAATTACTCCATTGTTTTCTCTCTTTCTGTGATAGTCTTCTGTCCCAGTGTCTGTGCAGTGGAATGTCTTCCTCAGTTTTTCCCTCAAAATTTTGCTTTTCTGTGAGGCTTGCATAATGCTCAGAAATGACTTTCTAGTGGATGGGCCACATGTGATGTCGAGGTTTATTTACTCTCTTCTGATGATTTTTTAACAGAATTATTTTCTAAGTACATTTTTATATTAACATAATTTTCCATTGATTTAATTTATGAATTAAGAAAGCCACTGCTGTTGTGAAGAATACATGAAATAATTTCATAAAATTATTTACATTTTTGTCATTCATTTTACATGCTGAATAAAACAATTTCAGAATTTTTAAGAGGTGAATCAACTTTTGGAACAACCAACAGAAATATTCCAGAAACCAGTTTAAAAACAACTTGTTGATCAAATAGAATACCTCATCTACTAAGAGTTGGATCATCCTCAGTTTCTTCTTGTAATGGAGCTGTAATTCCTGTTTTAAGCCCAGTATGGATAATTTCAGGGCTTGTCAAGACCTAGTAAGAAAGCTAGATCAGTTGTTCTACGATTGTGATAAAAAAGACTAGTGCCCCCTAAACATTCTTTTCTATCCTGACACACACAAGAAACTAAATCCTAGTACATTCAGTGCTTAGAGGAAGCCTGTTGGAGGGCTACTCTGTGGCTAAAGCTCTTCTGTTATCCAGGGAGCTTATTTAACTTTTGCTTCAAAAAAATATCCCATTTGTTAGGTTGCCAGACTCTGGAGAGCCCAAGGTGATTGACCGCCTTTTGAAAAGGAAGAAGAGAAATGCAGTTCCTGATTTTTTCTATTAATGATTTCAAATTCTCATACCATAAGAAATGTCAACATTTTTTAACATACCATTTTAGAAAGAAATTTTCTTTTATGTTTCAGACTTTCCCAAGGAAGGAGAATTCCAGTTCCTGCTCTTACCTGATTTTGAGTATGTTTATCCACAGAAAAATTCTTGACTTAATTTTAACCCAAAATTGTTATCTATTGTGGAGACCTGTGCAGCGCTGCTCTCTGCCTCTCTATAGTTTAACAAAAATGAAATAGATGGCAATTCAGGCCCACATTTCTTACTTTTATTTAATAATGTTTAAATCCATGCTGAGTTTCTACCTTTTTGTTTCGGGCACAGTTATTCCCTGCAATAAGTAAGTATTGTAGGCAGAGGAAAATATCTTCATTCTAAGATGAAAGATACAAAACCAATAGCCATTGGACACAGCAGCTTAGAGAGAATCATAACAGGCAGAAGGAGGTTAAGGCACAGAATGTAATGAATTCTCTTATAGGTAGTTTTAAGTAGGCTGCACTGAGGGGTTGTATACTCTAGCTGTAAATACTAGGTTGGGTGATTCCTGCTGTAAGTTCTTTATATATAAATGTTTAGTTACTTATCAGCAGAATAAAAAAGGTCTGGGTTTTGGTGGCGTCTGAACTAAAAAGCAACTGCCCAACATTCTTGGAGCTGCCTTCCACCAGACAGTTTATAACCACTGCCTCAGTTCTGCAAGGCTCAGAACTCGGAATCCTCAAGGGCGTCCAGAAATTAAATTTTCCAGTTATAAGCTTTGTGCACTTGAAAAGCATACAGATAAAATGCTTTGTATTTCTTCCCTACCTGCTTACTTTTCTGTTTGTCATTCGAGAGCTCATGAAATTTTGGTAGAACAAGTGTTTTAATTGGCGTAATTTGCATGTGGCTTCTCAAAAGAGAAGTATGCTCATAAAGTGCTTTGGGTGCTCTTATAATTCTTCAGGCTCATAAATTAAATGCAATAGATTGAGCACAGATTTTATTATTCTTATTACTATTATTATTATTATTTCTTACAGTTTAGTTATTGTGGTAGAATCATAGAATAGTTAGGGTTGGAAAGGACCTTAAGATCATTTAGTTCCAACCCACCTGCCATGGGCAGGGACACCACACACACTAAACCATGTCACCCAAGACTCTGTCCAACCTGGCCTTGAACATTGCCAGGTTGCAGTGTTCACACAACTTCCTTGGTCAACCCATTCCAGTGCCTCACCACCCTCACTGTAAAGAACTTCTTCCTTATATCTAACCTGAACTTCCTCTGTTTAAGTTTGAAGCCATTCCCCCTTGTCCTATCACTACAGTCCCTAATGAAGAGTCCCTCCCCAGCATCCTTGTAGGCCCCTTTCAGATACTGGAAGGCTGCTATGAGGTCTCCACGCAGCCTTCTCTTCTCCAGGCTGAACAGCCCCAACTTTCTCAGCCTGTCTTCATATGGGAGGTGCTCCAGCCCCCTTATCATCCTTGTGGCCCTCCTCTGGGCTTGCTCCAACAGCTCCATGTCCTTCTTATGTTGAAGACACCAGAACTATACACAACACTCCAAGTGAGGTTTCACGAGAGCAGAGCAGAGGGGCAGGATCACCTCCTTTGACCTGCTGGTCATGCTTCTTTTGATGCAGCCCAGGATACGGTTGGCTGCGAGCGCACACTGCTGGCTCGTGTTCAGTTTCTCAACAAATAACACCCCCAAGTCCTTCTCTGCAGGCTGCTCTGAATCTCTTCTCCATCCAAGCTGTAGCTGTGCCTGGGATTGCCCCGACCCTTCTATAAGACCTTGTACTTCGCTTGGTTGAACTTCATGAGGTTGGCACTGGCCCACCTCACAAACCATAAATAAATGTGCCAGCCTGTGCCGTAGGACACCAGCCCTTTGCCGGGCAGAGCAAAACTCGTCAATACTTCCCTTTACTGAGCATGCAATGTGTTTCTTTAAAATAGAGAAGAGATTTCAACCCGTCGCCTCCTTTTCCTCATGGTCCTGCTCTTCTCCCATTTAGGGAGGTCACTTTCTTGATCCTTTCCTTCTAGAGCCCACCCTTCCCTTTTGGTACCAACTCAGGACGCTGTGTGAACTGGCATCAAGCTGTCCTTTCACAGCTTCTCCTGTTTCCTTCACTTCACAAAAGCCTTCACTTATGAAAGCTTTTGCAACAGCACTGCGGCTGCAGTTTCCTCCAGCTTGTCTCCCTTTGCCTTTGCTGCAGCTCTGGTGTTTCAAACTGGTGTCTTCAGCACACACCCGCCATTGCACTTACCAGTACTGCTGTGATGTGAGGATTTATTTGCACTAACCCAGGAGATAGGTAGAGAGAGCAGAGATGTAGATACAGATGTAGAGATATAGAGATGATATAGCTATAGATAAAGAAGGGTGTGTTTCTGTTTGTGTATATTGTTTGTTCTTTGTTGTATCCAAGAGGTGATTATGCTCACTTTTTACCAGAACTGGGCAGAGGCAGTAGCATTTTCTAGTATTGTATGTGAAAAAAACCGTAGGTGTTTTGCCTAAAAGAACAGTTTGTTCAGGCAGACACAAAAATTTCCTCATTTCAGATAGGAACCCAGCTGGGGCTGTCTTCTGCAGCCTACACCAACATCTCCAGTAACAAACTCAGTGACTTTCCCTCTTCCCCCGCGATAGACCACTCAAGAAATAAACCTGTGGGAAAGAGACCAGTGGTCATTCTGCATTTCAAGGATTTGAACAAATGTGCTGGGGGGGTTTGTTGCTGATCTCTAAATCTCTGTCCTGAGTGTTGCAGAGAAAAGCTGCTCAGTCCACGCAGTTTAAACTGAATTGGGATCAAAACACTTTATTGAGCTATCAAGAACATGGAATTTGACAGCAGTCAGTGAAGTGTTGCATTCAAGTAGTAATACAAGAGGTAAACCCCCAAACTAGATGCATGAATGTTAATAAACACAAGCAAATATCTAAACAGCCCGTGTAACAAATGCAGAAGAGATTTCTTAAATTCTTCTTTCCAAGAAGACGACCTCACTATAAGCAGTGTAGCAGCAAACGCCACTTGGTGTATTGATAAGGAATGGTGAGGAAATCCTGTATGCTCTCTACGTTTCTGCAAAGTTCATGCAGAGGGAACCAAAACTTCTTTCTTTCACCTCTGGGATCGCCACGGTCAAGTTTCTCCAAAAGAAACAAGTCGGGCATTTTTAAAAAAACAGTATTTAGGGGAAATACTGGGAGTGGGGGGCGGGGGGAAATCACAAGGAAACGAGCAGGTATTGCCCACATACGAAAGATTTGCAACCATTTAGTTCATGATCACACCCTGCTTCAGGCTGAGAGATTGTTCTTTGAGCTTTACTGATATCAGAGATGTGGTCTTTTGCTATCCTGTGGAAATCCAAATAACCTGGATGAACACAGAAGACTTTCAAAAACCAGTTCACATGTTTTTTGCAAATCTGATCAGATGCTCAGATTACACAGAGACAATCTACGTCTCTCACCCCCATCAGAAGGCACAGGCCTCATTCCCGCAAAGTGACAGAGCCAATGCCTGTGATGGGACATGATACCCACCCAATCCCTTCCGCTAGTGCAGGGCTGGGAAGAAATGTCATCCAGTATTTCCTCAGCATGTACTATTAGGGAAAGAAGGAAGGAGGGAGAAAAAAATTGAAAGTTGGAAGAGACCTACAGTGATCCTCAAGTCCAACTGCTCAACCACTTCGGGGCTGGCCAAAAGTTAAAGCACGTTATTAAGGGTGTTCTCCAAAAGCCTCTGAAACACTGATGGGCATAGGGCATTGGTCACATCTCTAGGAAACCTGTTCCAGTGTTTAATCACCCTCTAGGTAAAGAAATGCTTCCTAATGTCTACTCTATAAACTGCCCCTGGTGCAGCTCTGAACCATTCCCACACGTCCTGTCAATGGATCCCGGCAAGAAGAGATCAGCACCTCCCTCTCCGTTTCCCCTCCTCAGGAAGAGCTGTAGAGAGCAATGAGGTCACCCCTCAGCCTCCTTTTCTCCAAACTAGACAAACGCCATGCCCTCAGCTGCTCCTCACAGGACATGCCTGCCAGCCCTGTCACCAGCTTTGTTGCCCTACTCTGGACGCATTCAAGGACCTTCATGTTCTTCTTAAATGGTGGGGCCTAGAACTGCACCCAGTGCTCAAGGTGAGCCTGCACCAGTGCTGATTACAGCAGGACAATCACCTCTTCCTCCTTTTTTGTGGTTTTTTGGGGGGTTTTTTGTTACTAGCTCCCAGCTCCCTGGATTGCTGCCCTCCTCCTTTTCTGTATGCACTATGTTGGACACTTGTGGCCCCTGCACAGTTGGGGCCTGGAGCAAGCAGTCCAGCTCCCTCTCAGCTCCCCTGACATCTTTTAGTTACTGCCAGTGTCCTGCAGCTCAGCGCCTCCTGTAGGAGGACTTCCACCAGGGCGCACGGTCTTCTTGGAGAGACTTCCTTACTTGTTAATGAAAACATTACCAGTACCATCATCTCTTTCAGTGCCTTCCCCTCAGATACTTGTGTTTTTGTCCTTATAGGCAACGAAAATCACAGAATCATAGAATGGTTTGGGTTGGAAAGGACCTTAAGATCATCTAGTTCCATTCCCTGTGCCATGGGCAGGGACACCTCACAGTAGACCATGTTGCCCAAAATACATCAATGCAATTAAAACACCTCCTTTTTTTCTTGATGATGAAGGTACCAAGAAAGGAGAGAATGGTCTAGGAAGTTGTCTGTTACACTTCACAGCCAGTAGCAGGTCTTCATGTTTTTATAAAGCAGACTCATCCTTGGAGCTGCACAGATCGTGACCCAGTCTGTTCTTTAACAGCTAAGCTGGAAGCATCATCTTTGGAAGGTGCTTCCAGGGTTGATTTGCCTCAAGTTAATTATTTTGAAGCAAGGAGACCATGTGAATGAAGGAATGACACCTCATGCTGTCACCAGAAGACTGAAGTAATCTTCAGATTATGCAAGTGTGTCTAGTGATGACACTAATGAGCTCCTTAAAAATGCAGATAGCAGCTCAGGTAATGATTAGCTTGTGTTATTGACAGACTAGTACTGAGTTCAAAATATAACATACTCTGAGTCTTTCATATAATTTCATGATATATGTCTCAAAGTTTCAAGGTAATAGTAAGTGAAGATGACATTGTGGATAAAATAGAGTTTCTCTGGCTGGAAACAGGGTCTGCCTTCCATGTTTTCTAAATGTAACTGTGATTATGGACATACTGTAAGAAAAGTTTTAAAATCATGAAGTTTCTAGGCTGTCTTATAGCTTTCTTATTTAATGGATATTGCCTATGAAAAAAATGACAATGAAAAGCGAAGTCTACTATTATTTGTCATGCCTACAACAGCTACTCTATTTGCTGTCAGATTGCATTGTATGCACTGTGCATCTTTTAACAGTACTTAGACATGCTGACATAAAATACAAAGATGATCCAATTACATTTTCTGCAACTGCATCTCATTTTGCTAATGCTTACAAATTAAGGGTGTCTATCACCCCTTACATGAGACAGAACACAGATAGCATTTTAAATCCCTTGGATTTTATAGTGTACACCACTTTAATACAGAAGCAGCCCAAATCGTAAACAGTTGACATGTAGCTCATAAACTAGTCTAGTCAATATGAAAATGCAACCACGTAGTGCCTACAGAATGATTCCTCCTTACTGTTATTTATTATTAGTAGTATTATTTATTTGTAGTGATTTGCTTTTGGTAGTTTATTTACCAAAGACAGTTTAAATGCACAGCATTAGTGCTTATGTACTTCTGGAATGACCAGAGTATATTATCATCTTTTCCTTTTTTTTATTTCCAAACTGTTGCCATGAATAGCAAACTCTGGAAAACCCAATGAACCTTTACAGAAGTCAGGGTATTGGAGGACAGTCTTTTGGAAGGTTGTTATTGTTCATATGTCACAGATTTGTATGAAACACAAGGACCTCAGAGAGTAAAGGAGACTCATGCTGACATTGCCAGCAGCGACCAAGTGTGGTGGCAAAATCTAACTCTATAGGAATCTCTAGTTTGATTAGACATAAAATTGCGGTTGAAACTCTTGTGCTTCAGTGGCACACACAACATGGGATTTCACTGAAACAGTTCCATTCTAGAAGCAAAATAAGACCTGAGTCTTTCTTGAGTAAAAAGTGCTCCTGCTCCCACCTTGTACCTCCTTGCTGTACTAGACATCTTGTGCTAGTTTTCTGGGGATTATCATTCGCATTTCCCCCTCGTGGCTACAGCCACTGTACTGATGGGGCTTTTCGCAAATCCAAGCTTTTCACAGCACGCTTCTGTAACATTTCAGGTTGAATATGGCTTGGATTGCAAGGTACAGACTCTCCTCATCTATCAAGCTGTATGCCTTTTCTAATAACATTTTCCATTAATTGTGAATGGCTGCAGATGGACAGTTCTGCTTATTTCCTAGCCCACTGCTGCCTTCCCAGCAGATCTCAGAAGGAATAGGAGTGAGGAGAAATGCCCTGAAATGCCTTTTGCACTGGTAGTGGGGCTGAGAGCAGTGAAAGTCTCCCTGAGTGGCAGTTGCTGTGAACTTTTTCAAGCTGCTTTTAAAAACTCTGCACCAGATGCTTGAAGATTTCAGGGGCAATACATTAGGAGAATTTGTTCCTATGTTTCCTTTGTTCTTGAAACTTCCTGTTTGAGTGAAGCTAATATTCTACAAGGCTTTTCATAAAAAAGGAGTCATTAGAGACCGTGTGACAGGTTCAGTTTTTTAGCTGAACAGTTGGTTATGCTTTTCCTGTGATTTCCATGGGAAGTGTATGGCTCTCTATTTCATTCACCTTTGAAGAGGAAACTGAATTACCTTAGTGTCAAACATCTCAACTGTCTGTTTAATTTTTTTTGTTGTTGGTTTTTTGGTTTTTTGGTTTTTTTGTTTTCATCTTTATTTTTATTGCCATTAACATGGTTACATATGGGTAACCGTATGGCGGGGTAGAAGTATCAGATGGTTGGCCAGAAGTCTGACATCTGCAGAAATCAGTTTATTTCCAAATGGGAAACTGAATCTTTAGAAAATGAGTGATTATACAATACATGGAAATCATAGTTGGACAAATAACCCAATGCTCCTCTCCACTACACAGCACCCCAAACTCACCCAGATATTTTGAGAGGTGATGTGTCACTCAGCTTGAGTAGGAGTACCAGGAGCTGGCTGCACAGAAATTTCTGGGTCTGTGAAAAAAAAAAAAAAAGAGTATTAGAAACATATTACAGTAGAGTTGACTTCTTGGTGTCACTTCAGTGCCAGAGAGTCATAATCATAAACAGTAGCCTCAAGAGGCCCCAGCCCAATAATAAAGACATTGTTATAATAAGCACAGCACAGATGCTCAGAGCTGCTTACAATACGCACAGTGGTATGTCCTCTAGTCAAAAGTTTTGCTGCTGCAGGATTGATTTTTTGCAATATCTAGTGCTTATTTGCAGTATCCCAAGGGATGGCTCTTTTCTGCTTTTCCTCCATTGTAAGTTTTCTTTCTAATATTTGTCCTACATTTCTCTATTTTTAGCAACACAATAACAGCAAGAAAAAGTCTTCATTACCTTTAGTCAGACTTCCATCTGTATAATTCCTCTTCAATAAATGTTCCCTCTTCTTTTCTCACCCAAGGAGTAAGAAATGCTTAGCTCTTTTAATCATGTAATAAACTTTCATCACTCAGTCTGTCTTTGCTGCAGGAATGAATCTTGTTTTCTCTTTAGCAGCAGCTTCAGCACTAACAATAAACCCAAAGGAATTGAGAGAATAGAAAACCCTGAATGGATCCCAGAGCAAAACCAGCTTTGGATGGTCAAAGCTGAGGTGCAGGGAGGTGCATGAGGGATTTGCTTTGCTGGAGAGAACATTTCTCACTACTTTCCCTGCAGCACCTCCAGTTCCCTGCAGATGTGACTCTCTAGAGACCAACATAGAAGAGAGGATTTTGTACTGGCATATTTTTGGTTGCTCTTCTGTGTATTCATCTCACTTTTCTAACCAGTTGAGCCATACAGGAAATCTGGTTTGCTGTAACATTCCTGGGCCTAAAGAGGAGAAAAAAAAAAATAGTTCTGACTGAAACTTGTCCCTAGAGTGCTCATGAAGCCAAGACTGACTTGACGCTTGCAGACTCCTGATGTTTCTAGAACTGCGTTCTTCCTAGTCACACTTTCTGGATGAAAATAAAATATTTTCTGAGAATTACAGTGCTGTCTACCTTGAATAATATTGGGGAAACTGTCCTAATATGTAAGTTCTGCTGTGCTTATGGTGTCTCAGCTATTCACTCTTTGAGGTGTCAGGATGGAGGCCATCAGGTCCCCCCCAGGCCTGTCCCACCAGAAAGCTGACTGTCCTGGACACTTGGAAGTGCTGGGTTGTCTCACCTAGGCAGTTTTCACTGTAGATCTGTGGGTCCTGGCTGTCCTGAAGCCCCAGCCCCGAGACAGTATTTACACTGCAAGGCCAAAACGAGGGCTCAGGAGTCATTGAAACAGGGAAATGCTCCTAGAAAGTTTTGCTTTCAACAAAAAAGCAAATTCCAGAAGAAAATATGTTTACAGAACTTTTTCAATGTGCTGTGAGATATCTAGAAATGTGCACATGCAGCTTTCTCTGCCATACAGTAATGTGCACTTTTTGCATGTTAGTGTTGAACTGGAAAAGGTGAAAATCTAAGTAATTTGAGAGACCTGGCTCGAGCTTCATCTTGCAATCTGTCAGTTCCTGGCACGAAGATGAGCTTGAGTTTTATGATCAACTACTACAGGAAAGGGCTCATAATAGAAACACCACTTTAAAGTACTATTATTCATTATAATGATGTTCTTCTATAATGACAACATCAGTCTGATCAAGCCCAATGTCAGACAGATCTATAAGATGTTGGATTGGATGCATAAATTATTTCAGTCCAATCAAATTCTCTTTCTGCTACAATAATTGAGAAAAAAAAAAAAAAAGTGAGGGATTTTTGGTTTATTAGATGAGGCTTTGGAGCTTTTAATTTTATTGCCGGAATTCGATCCAGTTGAAGATGAGAGTTGAAATGTTGCTATTTCTACCTGTGCCAGATTGCCATTTTCTGCAGCAACGAAGTAGTGCAAAGTCAGAGAATTCACGTAGCAAGGGACATTCAGTCATGTGCAGAAATATACTGCAATGATAAAGTTGAAAGCAGAGGGCTTTACATGTGGAAAAGATCATGACGAATCAGAAGCTGAGCTTTTTGACTTGGCAATGTGATATCCTTCCAAAACCAACAAAGGCAAATGTCACTCAGAGCAAATTAACAGGAATATTTAATGCAAATCGTAGAAGACAATTATCTGTCTGCTCAGCACTGATCAGTTGTCTGCTGGAGTACAATAGTGTGCTAAAGCACCACATTTAAAAAGTGATGTAAAGGAACTGAAAAAAGCCAAAGGGAAAGCAAACACTATGAGACATTTAAAATGTGACCTATAAGGAAAAGTTAAATTAACTGAGCTTGTTTAATTCATAAGGGAAAAGACTATGGCAGGACATGTTTATTATTTTCTAATGTATAAAAGACTGGTCAGCTAGTTGTGTCAGCTAATGGGAAAAAAAAAAAGGATAAATGCAGTACTGCAAATATGATTTACATTTTAGTAAAAACTGCATCTGTAAAGGCATAGTAAAATGCTGGAATAGCTTACAAATGGAGGAGATCTACTTTCCAATTAGAACAGGTTGTACAGACATCTTCCAGGGATGACTTGTGCAGGAGTGCAAAACAAATTGGACAAACAGACCAATTGCAATCAATGGGTCCAGGGTTCAGTGCCCCAGGGCAGCATGACTCTGTCAGAGACTTTACTGAGGAAAGGGTAGTGGAAGAGGGGGCTCGAAAAACAAAGACAGAAGATAACAAATTCTGTATCTTACCAGCTGGTAACAGGAAAAAGCAAATGAGAAAGACTTATTGACATTTTTCTGCTGAACCTAAAGGATTGAACCAAAAATCCTGCTCTGCCATAACCCAGGCCTGCATCTTGCTCCTGCTGTCTCTCCACAATTCTTCTGCTGGAGGAGACAAAAGGAGGAACTGGAAGCTGACTGACCTCTTTATTTGAACCAGTCCTATTTTAATTGAATCCTAATGTCTCCCCCACATGTTTGGAAGCTTTCTATATACCCCCCTACACACACTTCCCATGCCCAGTTTTTTTACCTTTTTGGACAAGCAGGAAGACTTTTTCCACTGGCGGAAAGAAAGAAAAAAAAAAGAGACTGACATTGGGATGCAGCAGTCTCTGCTCTGCATTAGGGAGGTTGAAGGTCTAGCCTTGAAGTCCCATTTCCAGCATAAAATTGAAAACAAATTTGCAATGCTTCAAGTATCCAACAAAAAATTAAAAGCACAGCATTTATTGCACACTCTTGTGCATGAATATGCAGCTGGGAAGTTATTATAAGATTTTGGGATCTGGTTACTCAAGTCTAATTTGCATGTTCCTTGTAAGAATCAAAGCAGAAGAGAAGTGCTATATTCATGACCCCCAGGGTCAGGTCTACCTGATCCCATCCGCACTAGCCATACCAACTCCTTCCCCTCCTCAAACATGACAGGTAGGGAGACCTCTGACAAGTGTATGTAGCTGCCTCAGGTTTTTTAGCCTCACTGTAATTCAGGGTAGAAGTGCTGATTTTCTATATTTTACAGTACAGTGAACTTTCTTTTTCCCCCTGAAAATATAGGTACTGAAGAGCAGTGATCAAAAATTCCCTCCTAGAAAGAAAGTGTACATTGTATGAAATACATAACATTTTCTAAGCTTAGGAAGAATATAATTCTTATCTAATTTAGCTGTTAATAATTAAAAGAGTGAAATTCTTTACACGAGGTATACTGTTGCCTCTCTTTATTGAACTTTGAACTTTTAACCACTGTACATGAAAAAACTGTTTTATAGAAGCTGTGAAGCTGAAGTTAAGTTCTGATGATGGCACTGCAAGTCAAAGGTTCCCAAACTACTATGTGCATCATTAGTGTGATCCCAGCTATTCGAAACCACTGTGGCAGTGAGCCAGTAGCACTGGGTGCTGCTTGGTGGTATTCCTAACTACTGCTGCTGCTACCCATCATTGCTGATGATGGTATTCACATTTAACACTACTGCTGATGAAAGTACCTGCAATTACTACAACTGCTGATGGCAAAAGGAGTTTGTTAGTCTTGCTGTAAATTACTTCCTGAGGCTTAGTTGCCAGTTTGTTTCATATTGTGAGCAAAATGCAGTCTCTTGGCATTTGGAAAGAGCTACATTAAGCAAAAGTTGTTAAAAAAGGCACATATTATAAGACTAAGCCATATTGATGCCATAAACAGAAATTCAGCATTTCCTTCTTATGGCTGATACTGTGCAAACCAGCTTGAACCTTGAAGCAGCACAGTTTGATGCGGTGCCCAAGCTAATCTGCCTTTTGGCAAAGTTGACAGCACAAGGCCATCCTGATTCTGGATTCAATTTGATTTATTTGAATTGTTCTTTTCTTCACCACAGGAAGTTATGAAGTTGGATTTGCATCAGGTTAGGAATGTCTATATCATGCTCAATACATTTCATGATACAGATAGAATGTAATATTGATAGGAAATCTTTGTTTACCTAAGGCCAACACAAAATCTTTCTTAAAACCAAGGTGAGAACTTGGATCTCCCAAACTACATTAAAGCCCTTTTGTATAATGCATGAAATATTGCCTCTCTTGCAGTAAATTCAGTAATCAGTATGTTTTCATATTCACCCTTCAGTTATTAATATTCTCATGCAAATTGGTAAAAATATTCTCCAGAAACAGAACAGGCAAAGTATGTTCCCAAACTGGACTGATCCAGACATCTGCCTTTTGTGTGATAAGAACATAACAATAGCTGCATCAGTTCAATCTGAAGATTGATTTCAGCCAGTGTCTTCTTTCCAATAGTAGCTAGTAGTCCTGCTTGGGGCAGATTACATAGATGGGGCTTGTAGAACATCTGCAATAGAGCTATTGCAATTATCTGTGAAATGTTTCAAAGGCTCAGTTGACCACAGTGTTCAAAAGCACAGTCTAGCATGTTGGCCTCACACTTGTGCCAGTAAAGAAAGGAAACAGCATTAGGCCACAAAAGGAAACTTCTGCAGCTCTTTTGTTAGTGGAATGTTTCCTCCGTGTTTTTGTAACCAATTCATTGCCTTTTCTATACTGCTCATTAGATCCTAGTAGTCCTTCATGAGGACACTGGCCTTTGAAATTAAGGTGGAGGACATTTGTTAGCAAGACTAATCTTTCCTGCTCCTCCCAGGCACCTTCTGAGTGTAATCCTGAAGCTGTAAAGTTATTTATCTGAAAGGAGAATTTGGACTTACTGTGTTAAAAGGTGAGACACAGACAAAGCACTGTTTTCTCAAGATACGTGATAACTATTCTATGATCTGCACACTTGGTTCTTCATGTCCTGCTAAGAAGCAGTTCAGATAGATAGATTTAATTTGTGGATTTTTCATAGAAAATAATTCGCTGCCTTCGAGTATGTCAGTTTCTTTTGTGTTCCCACCATCCATCCCCTTCCAAAATGTTGTGGAAATGAGAATTTCAGACCAAGCAACAGCTATGCCTTTTTGAAAGTTTGTATAAAACAGAGTAAAAGAAATAGAAAGAAAATGGAAATTTTCAAGAAAATTAGATAGAAAGTGGGAATTTTAATTCTTAATCATCAATGGAGTGACAGGAATAGCCCAAGCTATATTTACTTTATGGGGAAACATGATATTAAAAATAAATTTACAAGTCAGAGGAAACATCTACCTGGTTCTTCACATCAAGACCAAGGATCAGGAATAGTTTTCCTTGTTAACCACTGCAAAGAAAAGCAAAAGATTTATAAGGAATGAACAAAAGATATAACAAGAAGTGATAGCCCATCAGCTGTCCTCCCACACTTTTTTTCTGCCATTTAACAGATCATCTGGAGCTTAACAGTGAACCAATAATTGTGACATATGGGTGCAAGATTCTCTGAGCCAGTGTGCAGTGAGCAGAAAACTGTAGGTTGTAATTGCAAGCACGTGTACATTTTAATGTCTATGTGAGTGACCAGGCAACTAATTTGCAGCTTTGTGTATTTTCCTTAGCACATAAATACAGTCACACTTGAGACACCAGAGCAAAGCTAAAGCCCTGCCAGCAGGTGCTGTCTTCTTGGGAGAAAAAGGCCATACACTGCTAAAAGATGCTTGTACTCTAAATGTAATGTTTAAATGCAGAGCAATGTCTGCTTGTTTCATATCTTTGTTTATAAGTCTTTTGTGCTTGGAGGTTGGCTAGGAATTGAAATTACTGTTTGGATAATCACAGCTTTCTTTGGATAGTAATTTGGGATTCATGCTATTAACCCCCGGCATCTCTTTGTATTTATGACATTAAAAACTCCTTGCCAGAAGCAGTTAACCATTAGATGAATGGGCCAGTAAAATAAATGCTTACAAATAAATGCTGGGATTAACCTGCACAGGAAGACAGGTTAAGATATCCTTTTCATTCTGTGGGTTCTTTTGAGTAGTTTATACATTTCCTAAATGATCATCTTTCAGCTTGAATTTTTGCATATCTGAAGTCAAACAGAAAAAAAAAAACTCCAAACCAACTCCAAAATAAAAAAATAGCAACTATGGGAAGTGTCAAGAAAACACTTCGGCCACTGGCATACTAAGAAAGCAGCTGTGAAAGCATTTCTTCCATTATTGCTTTTGGGGCTTTATTTATTTATTTTTGAACAATGTTATTTCTTAGGCAACTTCTCTTGGAAACTTGAAATTTGACAAGTGTATAAACACAGGCTCAGCAAAACATATTTTATCTTACACTTATTGAGAAAACTGTTTAGATGTGTTGAAATCCTGTTGTCATTTCACATATATGCTTAAAGTACGTATATATACACACTGCTCTGAATAGACTATTACATTGAGGGCATAGGGTAACAAGCACTCTGTTGTCCCTATAGATGCCTAATTTAAGCAATATGACTTTGATGTCTTAAAAGCTAATTTTTTTCAGCTCTTTTGGTGCTGCACTGCCAGACCATACATATATCAGTTCTATAAATATCAGTTGAGAGAAATAGTTGTAATAGCTACATTAGGCACCTAAACTGGGCTGCGTGAATATAATACTTTGATTTTATGTTGGTGCATTGCTGAAATACTCTTCTGATCTAGGTGAGCTTCAGGAATTTACAAACTTATTTTGTGCAT
This sequence comes from Strigops habroptila, assembly GCF_004027225.2. Lineage (NCBI taxonomy): Eukaryota > Metazoa > Chordata > Aves > Psittaciformes > Psittacidae > Strigops > Strigops habroptila. The sequence continues at coordinate 45,866,673 of NC_044282.2, read as the reverse complement.
TTATTTTCCTGCTATAAAATAAGAGTGGGTTTTATTTTATGTTATACATCGCTAACATGAATGCAGCCAGTGAAAGCATGAAGTTCAAAGTGTGCTGGAAGACTAAGATTAAAAATACCAGATGTCCTCATCTGATTGAATGTAAATATACAGAGGATAGAGGCTTCTATCTAAGCAAATAATTCTAGAATTCCTTTAGAGACATTGGGAAAAAACAAGCAATTCAAGGATGTTATTCATGAGGTGTGGTTTAGATACTTACTTTATGGTGAGATGGAGGTTTTTACTGCGGCATTATATCTACGTGAGTTAAGGAAGTTGTATACTCACTAAAAACTTCTCAAGCATTTTATATACATGTGGTTAAAAAAGTTTAAGCTGAATTTTCTCTAAAACATGCTATAATCTGTACAAGTGTATGAGATGGGGTCCAGAGGAGCTGCCCCCAAGGTCAAGCTATAGCAGGACATGCTCTGTGACTACGTGTGAGAGACCCTGTTACTGACTTCAGGACATCTGGGCTTCGGTATTGTTTGTCTGATATCCTTCCCAGTGTGAGCTCTGCATGAGATCAGGCATCCTAAAAGTCCCATATTGCCATGCTGCAGACAACAGCAAGATTTTGTCTGATTATTTCAACTGTCTGTTGTTGCAACATTCACATTCAAACCCATCAGGCACATCTTTACTAAAGACTGGATCGTCATGGTAAATTGAGGAACCAAGTTCAAGACTTAAACTTTCCTCTCTCATGTTTATCCAAATCTTGGGCCTTACCATGGGACTGTGTCCCAAACATGTGATCCTCTTGTGAATTTGGACTCAAGAGCAGGTAGCCAACAGGTCTAGCATCTAACAGCAAGACTTTGATCAGGTAATGCAGTCTGGCTTCCCAAAAAGAGTCATAACAGTATTTAACCCCACTGATTCTTTACTGATCCCAGTGACTCTAGTTATGATAAATAAAAAGTCTTCAAACTCTGCGTCTCAGGCAGCGTAAGCAACCGTGCTGCCAACAACATCCAAGAGATCATAGAATCATAGAATCATAGAATAGTTAGGGTTGGAAAGGACCTTAAGATCATCTAGTTCCAATTCCCCTGTCATGCGCAGGAACACCTCGCGCTAAATCATGTCGCTCAAGGCTCTGTCCAACCTGGCCTTGAATACCACCAGGGATGGAGCATCCTCAACTTCCTTGGGCAACCCATTCCAGTGCCTCACCACCCTCACTGTAAAGAACTTCTTCCTTATATCTAATCTAAACTTTCCCTGTTTAAGTTTGAAGCCATTCCCCCTTGTCCTACCACTACAGTCCCTAAGGAAGAGTCCCTCCCCAGCATCCTTATAGACCCCCTTCAGATACTGGAAGGCTGCTATGAAGTCTCCACGCAGCCTTCTCTTCTCCAGGCTGAACAGCCCCAACTCTCTCAGCCTGTCTTCATATGGGAGGTGCTCCAGCCCTCTTATCATCCTCGTGGCCCTCCTCTGGGCTTGCTCCAACAGCTCCATGTCCTTCTTATGTTGAAGACACCAGAACTATACACAACGCTCCAAGTGAGGTTTCACAAGAGCAGAGTAGAGGGGCAGGATCATCTCCTTTGACCTGCTGGTCACACTTCTTTTGATGCAGCTTAGGATACTGTTGGCTTTCTGGGCTGCGAGCGCACACTGCCGGCTCATGTTAAGCTTCTCATCCACCAGCACCCCCAAGTCCTTTTCTGCAGGCCTGCTCTGAATCTCTTCTCCGCCCAGCCTGTAGCTGTGCCTGGGATTGCCCCTACCCAGGTGTAGGACCTTATACCTGGCTTGGTTCAAACTTGGAACAAACTTCATAAGGTTGGCATCAGCCCACCTCACAAGCATGTCAAGGTCCCTCTGGATGGCATCCCTTCCCTCCAGCGTATCAACCGAACCACACGGCTTGGTGTCGTTGGCAAACTTGAAGAGGGCGCGCTCAATCCCACTGTCCATGTCGCCGACAAAGATGTTGAACAGGACTGGTCCCAACACCGATCCCTGAGGGACACCACTCGTTACGGGTTTCCAACTGGACATCGAGCCGTTTACCACAACTCTGCGTGTGGCCATCGAGCCAGTTCTTTATCCACCGAGTGGTCCATCTATCAAATTGATGTCTCTCCAATTTAGAGACAAGGATGTCATGTGGGACAGTGTTGAACACTTTGCACAAGTCCAGGTAGATGGCGTCAACTGCTCTGCCCCTGTCCATCAGTTCCGTGGCTCCATCATAGAAGGCCACCAAATTGGTCAGGCAGGATTTCCCCTTAGTGAAGCCATGTTGGCTGTCACCAACCACCTCGTTGCTTTTCATGTGCCTTAGCATGCTTTCCAGGAGAAACTGCTCCAAGATTTTGCCAGGCACAGAGGTGAGGCTGACTGGTCTGTAGTTCTCCGGGTCTTCCACCTTCCGCTTCTTGAAAATGGGGGTTATGTTACCCTTCTTCCAGTCATTGGGAACTTCACCTGACTGCCAGGATTTTTTAAATATGATGGACGGGGTTTAGCAACTTCATTCGCCATCTCCCTCAGGACCCGTGGATGGATTTCATCAGGTCCCATGGACTTGTGCACATTCAGGTTCTTAAGATGGTCTCGAGCCTGATCCTCTCCTACAGTGGGCCTAAGGTCTTCATTCTCACAGTCCGTGCATCTGCTTTCCAAGACTTTTGTGGTGTGGTCAGAGCATTTGCTAGTGAAGACTGAGGCAAAGAAGTCATTAAGAACCTCAGCCTTCTCCAAATCCATGGTAGCCAGTTCTCCTGATAGCTTCTGGAGAGGGCTCACGTTGTCCCTAGTCTGTCTTTTGTTTGCTACATACCTACAGAATCTTTCCCTGTTATCTTTCACATCCCTTGCCAAACTTAATTCTATCTGGGCCTTAGCTTTCCTAACCTCGTCCCTAGCTTCCCGGACAATGTTCCTGTATTCTTCCCAGGCCGCCTGTCCTTGCTTCCACCTTCTATAAGCTTCTTTTTTCCCTCTAAGTTTCCTCAGCAGCTCCTTATCCACCCATAGATGTCAGGATGCTGATCAAGTAAGATAGGACCACCACCCCAGCAGGTGGTAGGAGTCCCACACTTCACAGACTGGCACAGTTCCCCAGTGTCCCTGCCAGTTCCCAAACATGAGAAGAAGGTTGTGAGTTTGTAAGCAAGAAATGCCTTCAGGCTTTTAAGGATCTTCTGCTCTGTCCCAAAGCAATGGTGCAGCTTGTTTGAACTCTTTGTCAATCTTTGATTCTTCAAAGAAAGCAGAAAACAAGCTATCCTGAACATGTCTCACTAGCTTGCTTCAGAATTGAACTGGAAGAAGTGGAAATATTTTTCTGCCACTCTTGTCGACAGGCTTAGGATCTAAAGCTGGAGATTGGCTTAAAGTCATAGTCTTAATAGAAAACTAAAGCTGTAAGGAGTATTTTGAGGGTAGTAGACCATCTGTTTTCCTTCCAGACTAAAAAGTAAGGCTATGAACAGGAAAATTGAGGTGGAATAGGGGAGCTATATTCTGCAGGTTCAGTTAATATTAATATTTCAAAAGACTCCATTTTCCTATTTGTGGGCCCTTATTGGAAGGAACCTAGCACTCAGACTTTAATTGCCACCTAAGCTATAACCATTCTACAACCTAGCATGCATTCAATTTCCCATATGTGTAAAGTAGAGATGTCTTCTTATTTCACTAGGGTTATGGAAGGATAAAATACATTAATATTTGTGAAATATTTAGGTATTACATTTCGGTAAGTCTCTGAAATACCAGCTAGAGAGAATCCAAAGTGGAGGAGCAAAATAACAAAATATATGGCATGGTAAAAGCTCTTGCTGTTCCTACAATTCAGATTCTCAGCAGGGCATCTTTATCCAGTGAATTTCCACTCCTCTGTCTCTGCAGGTGTTCAGAACCATGCCATTTTCCTTTTGCTCTCACTTGCTTTCTATTTCTTACACAGAAAGTAATAAAATCTAAGAAAAAAAAAAAAAAAAGGCCTACATGATAAATGCACAATGGAATTGAAAGTAAAAGGAAGATAAAATAAAAGTCAAGGCTATCCACTCTTAATTCTGTCTTGAAAGTTAGATGGTGAACAGTAAATGAATGAAAGGAAGTGGAAAGTGCCAAATAGTCAGCTTTTGACAGCTGGGACATATTATCTGTGATGCCACCTGCACTTAAAATGGGTCCAAGGTTCATAGACCCTCAAAAGTAGCATACGTTTAAAGAGTATGTGTGATAATGCACAAGAGGGAAAGAGATAAATATGTACAGATTATTTTGGGCAGGTGGGTTGCAACATTTTTTTCATTTTTTGGCTTTGAGTTTCCCAGTGCTGCTTTCAGTCTATAAATGAAGTTATCTATCCACTTTCAGTTGAATCAAGGTTGAGAGTGAATATCCACACCTGCAGTCTCAGTTCCCTAGATTCTGTTACAGGCAATTCCCTACTAGTGGGACAGTAGTGTAGGCAGATCATTTCAGCTGTTTTACCTACAGATACTATATTAATGACATTCCTCAAATAACCTAAGCTGTTTTAAAAGATTAAAGTATCTGTTATCTGTTAGCTTATAGCCTGAAAACATTCTAACAATATTTTATGTCTTCCTTTTTATCTATTTTTTCTGTTTGGTTTTTTTTTTTTGTGTGTGTGTGGTTTTTTTTTTTTATTATGTTTTTTTGTTTTGTTTTGGTTTTTGTTTTTTGTTTGTTTGATTTTTTTCCCTGTTTCTTTTTGGTTCGGTTTGGTTTGGTTTTTTTTTGTTTTGTTTTTCTGGTTAGTTTTTCTTATTTTCTCTTGCTTGCTTGCTTGCTTGCTTTTAGGCAGCAGATACACAGGAAGTTAAGATGCTAAAAGAAAGCGTAACAGAACTCAAAGAACTGTATTTTGAAATCTGATTGATAAATGAAAAATGGGCATAGTATCAAATTTAATCACATTTGTAGTCACATGTTGAGAATCGACACCAATTTATGATCTATCAACAGTCACCAGATTCTGAGACTTCTTTATACACATACAAATGGATGGATGGATGGATGGGTGGATGGATGGATGGATGGATGAACAGACAGTGGAATAATGTCGCAAATTGCGTGGCACCAGACCTATCTATAAAGGATAGCTCATCTGATTAATTTAAAAAACTCTGGAGATTTTTGTCAGAGCAGATCTCTAGGAAATTTACAATTTGGAAAGCATTCAGAGAACTAAACTGTCCTTTTATTGTTCTGTCTTCAAATGTTATTACTCCAAAACTATAGCTAAACAATCCCACTTTGTACACAGTATGCCCTGTACACAGCAGATTGGAGGGAAGGTGTTTCACGCTAATATTTGCACCAAAGCATTACACGTTATTACATTAAAAAAATCCCCTTTCTCTAATTCACATGCAGAGTTCAGCTGTGCACATGCTCATGGATGTTGAGGAAACAAACAATCTAAGAACATGAGTAATGGAGTGAGGAGGAAACTGAGCAGGTGAAGAAAGATAAAAAGAGTAATATAAATGGCACTGAAAATGGCAGGACTTATCAACACATCCACAAAAGATAAGAACCTCAAAACACATCCAACCACAAAAGATAAGAAGCTCTGCATAGCCTCCCCCTCTTATAGACAGTCTGTCCTATTAATATTAATATTGTTAATAGACAAAAATCCACCGGGCCTCCTGAGGTGTCATAATAAATATATACAGGTCAAGTTGAAGTTTATATATAACAAAAAGGAAGGCAGTTCTTAATTACTGTCCTGACCCAGCTTTCTCTGTAAGGAGACTTTTATGTGTCTATACACAGGCTGGGCACACCGCTAGCTGTACTCACATCTCTGACGACACCAGCGTGGCGCACACCACTGCCACTCCTATGGCCCCTTCAGAAACCCTGTTTTATGGGTAGATGTAGATGCAAGCACGCCCTGGAACTGCGAGCATGGTCCCTGCTGGTGGCGTTGGATTCCCATAGGACCATGTGGACCATGTTCTCCAAAGTCCATCCAGAGGCTGAATTGGTTTGCATGCCTGCTGAGAAGAGCACCTACTGCAGTGCTTTTCTGCAGGTAGCAAAGTGATGAACTCTTTTGGCACCTTATCTTCAACTGCCTAAGTTTCTTCATCTCTTATAAGGTGATATCAAAACTTTCTTAATTTACAGACTGGAGTTACAAATGGCACTTGAATACTGTGGTAACTGTTCTCTATAATATAATAATAGGTAATATCATTTTAAATCATCTTGTGATTAATATTCATTTCTGCAGCAATTGTGTGAATAGCCCCAGTGACTTCTTCACATAAATAATGTCATATTTTCCTTCTTCTAAGTGCTGCAGTATCACGTCTTGAGTATAGATTTCAATATATTTTCTTGATCTACAGAAGCAATGACTGTATTCCTCCTTCATCTTCTTTTTTAGACTTAAAGCCAACATATTATTTCAGTGACCAGATTTTCCTTTCATTTTTTGCTAGTTATTTCACTGTTTGTCGGTTTTGTCAGTCTGGCCACTATTCCATTTAGGGTAACATCAAATCGTAGTCTTTGCAGCTAACACGTCTGGGGAAGTATGACAAAGCAACCAATAAAATTTCTATATTTTTTTTTTAAACATCTATATTTGGTTCTGCTCTTTGTAAATTACTACCAATCTATTGAAATCAATGGTTACACTAGCTTGGACAGAGCCTTAGGCGACATGGTCTAGTGTGAAGCATACCTGCCCATGGCAGGGGGATTGGAACTACATGATCTTAAGGTCCTTTCCAACCTTAAACATTCTGTGATTCTATGATTCAAACCTCTGCTAAAAGGGAGAAACTCTTCAAAAAAACATTTATCAGTAACCTGACCTTTAAAGAGGGAAAGACTACCTTATAGAATTTATGTCTTAACCTGGGAAAGAGATTAATAGGTTGATATGTCTACATATGCATTATTCATATTTTTTCAACATAAACTGCCCATAAGTTCACCCAAAGAGGTACTAGGCATGTTTAAACAGCTGGGAAAGAGCATCTCTGCCTGTTGTTAAAGCTTGTCTTCAATCCATATTGCTTATATGCAAACACTCGCTCAAGCAAAGACCTTGCCTGGCCTGCCAGATAGAAATCTCAAATCCACTTAGGAGGGATTGATAGTTCGGATGGATCAAGTCCTGGTGGACCAAATATGTACACCTTGGGCCACAGACAAATGCTGAGTCCAGGTCTTCCTGTGCATTATATACACACTTTGTTCCCAAACTGCAGCTGGTCTCAGCTGGCAGTCTACAAAGGAAACCTAGGAGCCAGACTGCCTAATGTTGCTCTTAATCTCACATTGTAAGTAACCTGTGAATATTACAGAATTTACAGACTTAGACCTATCAAGCACATTCTTCAAATGTTTGCGATGGTCATGTATCACCCATATCAATTTGGTTTCACTTTGATTTTATGCAGGAAGGTTTGTTTAAAAAATTGTTATGACTTCTCAATGTTTTTGTTGATTCTGCAGTGTAATGATAATAAAACTAGCTATGTCATTTATGACCATTTTAGAAGTAACATTCAGGTGCTTTGTCAATCAGTAAGGACAAACTGCTGTTTAGTGAACACTGAGAAGGAGAAATTAATTCAGGCTGTACAGGAAGAGGAACAGGAAACCTGAAGTCCTGAACAGAGACATCTGGGAGGAGGGGGTGAGCAAGGAAGTACTGCTGGCGGCAGGAGTAATACTAGGAACCAGAACTCTGCTATAGAGGAGCAGGTTAAAGATGAAAAAGTCATTCTTTAATTTCAGAGATCTCAAATCAAATTTGAACACCTAAAATTCTTTTGGTGTCTGGGAAAAAAATGTCTCAGAGACAATGTACAGGAATATGGATTTGAGATTTTATTGCCATGATGGAGGAGGCCTTATGTTGCTGGGTAGATACAGATTATCCTCTAGCTTGTTTTCCACTGAGGAAAATCATGATGTGGGATTAGAACATAAAGATATGGGTAGACACATCATTAAAACTCTGATTTATCGCTCCCGGGCAACAGGATCCATAGTTCTTGCTGTACTTGCCTCTTTCTGTTTCCCAGTTCCTGGCAGCATTCAAGGTCAAGTTAGATGGGACTTTGAGCAACCTGGTCTACTGGAAGGTGTCCTTTCCCATGGCAAGGGGGTTGGAACTAGATGATCTTTAAGATCCCTTCCAACCCAACCCTTTTTATGATTCTATGATGGAAGCTCTCACTGAATCAGATCCCATTAAACTGGATAGAATGCCTTGCTGAGCTTGCTGTCAGCTGGTCAGGCCTTGTCCAGAAAAAATCCTAGCAATAACATTTTCAGTAATAGTTCTTACAGTATAAAGCACCTAATGGTTCCTAAGTGGATGAGACTCTGGCCACTGACCCCTAGTCAGGCCATTGAAGGACAGTCCAAAATGACAGCAAAGCACAGCTAGCTGATGTTTGTGAAATGTTTTGGCCAATAGGTATGCATTTGCCTATACTTCATTTTTCTAAGCAGAAAATAAAATAGAAACAAATTTTAAAGTCAGAACTGCAATGTATTTATGTGGCTGCTTATTTATTTATTTCTTTTCTTTAAAAAGGCTTTGCAGAAACTGTAGAGAATTGCTTCCAATGATTCTACAGGAGCCTGACAAAAAGCCAAATGATTCTTTGCATGTGACCTGCCCTCTGTCTGTATATAAGCCATGTGATTTGACAGTGAAAAAGAGCAGCTGCAGGCTTAATAACATCAGAGGGATAGGGCAAAACACGTTTAACAAGCAATAGCTCTTTAACATGTCTCAAACTTGTGTAAAGGGCCACTATTCCATAAATGCAATTGCTATGTGGTGCTTGCCAGTGAATCTTCTGTATATAAAGGAGATAATTTATAATCTCTTCAGACAAATTTTCACCTGTTAGCACACTGTTTGCAGTGCCTCTGAGCTCAGCTTTCCCTGGTACCTGGCTGTCTTCTGCCTCTGCCCAACCGTCAAGCTAACTATGAAATTGTAGTTGCTCTTACCTTGAAGAAGAAGCCTGATGCAAAAATAAGTAATTTTAGTCAAGGAAATACTCTGGACAATTGGTGGATTGCAGATGTCATTAATTCTCCTATGCTTTTTAAGTGAGTTTTTTAGTTGTTTGAACAGTTTGTAGACATCCCCTAATCTTTCCTTCTGCCCCGTGGCAGCATCAGAAATAACTGGATGTTCCTTGCAGCTGTTTGTTTAACTTGTCATAAAACTCCTTCTTGGCAGTAATTCAGCATTTAACTGTCATGCAGTTACAAATTTTGTGGGGGTTTTTTTGTTTTGTTTTGTTTTTTTTTTTTTTTTGTTTGTTTGTTTGTTTGTTCGGTTTTGTCCCGTTTTTTAATAATTTCTAACCCGAATGGTTCCTGAGGAAATTTAATCCTAAAACAATTTTCCTGTCTACTCTGTGTTTGAAGAGATATTATTCCCTCCTTTTTTCTTTTTCTATCAGGCTTTTCTATATCTGAAGTCTGTTTGCATGTCTTCTCTTAGCTTTCTTAAACTTGTTTGTTCTTCGCACATATAAATTCCTACAACAAATAATCTCAGCCTTTCAACAAGACTAAAACAGATGCAAATAGATGAGAAAAACAGAAAAATCCAGCAGTAAAATTACTCAGGAACTGAGGCAGAAACACTTACTATGCATCAGGTTCTTGAAGACACAGTGCAGAATATTTATCTAAAACTTCTCAAGTTCTCAGAACTTGGATAAATAAAGTAGATAACACTGCATCTCTTTTTTATGGTCTAAAGATAGACATCTGCATCTTTATATCTTTATTATATCTTTAAAGAAATAATTCGATATTTCACAGAGTTGGTCAGTAAAAACTGCTTTTATAAATGTGCTTTTCTTTGAAAAAATGGTAATGAAGAATAAACATTAAAAGCACAAAATCATTCTGGAGAAGCCAGATTTCTTTAGACTATGTAAGAAAGCCTCAAATGGCACAATTTTAAGTTTTGTTTTTCTTTTTTTAAAGATACCATCAAAACAGAAAATGGGAATATATTTTGCAAATACCTACAGGAGAAAATAGGAATTTAAAAGGAGAAAGTAAAATATAAAAGGTAATGAAAGATACAATCCAACTGTGTAACATCCAAAGCAACCAGTTTCAGGTCTAAAATGTGCCTATATTTAAAAGCACTCTGTGTAAACCAGTATCCTGGAGTTAAAATACACACTTCAGAAGCTGATAACCTTTATCCTAGGAAAAAAAAAAAGAAAAAAAGGCATACTGGAATATAAAGCGTACATTGCAGAAGTTAATACCTGGCTCTAACACTTCCATGAAGAAATTATTCTGCCCAGAAAACATTTTTATTGTCATTGAGCTGTTCGACTCAAATGGCATTTCTGATAGAGCTTGCTCATAGTGAACGTTAGCTCCACATTGGGATTTTAGCTACTGGTTGTCTCTTACAAATGCACCTGCTCAAATGCAATACACTGGTAAGACTTATTTTACACTGATATAGTGTGGTTTAGATTGAATTGTTCTGGTTTGAAACAGAGACATTATTTGCACGGATGCAAGAGGTTATAAATTACTTTAAAAATAAGAACAGCAATTTTTAAACCATCCCGATAATGTGACATCACTGATTCGTAAAATCTTTCTTTAAACAAGACCTTGTTCACATGGAATGATGAAATCTTCCTTCAGCTGGTGTCTTTGAGGGGGAATGGTTTTTGCTCCCAGAAATCTTTCACTTCATCATTTTCTTTTGATTTTTCAAGGCACCTTTGGTCTGTAAATAACACTTGCTCATATTCACACTTAATTTTTTACTCCCCATAATGGGTTATTTTTTATTCTGATCTTTGAGAACAATAATTTCCAGGCAGGTTTTCTCCATGGGATGAATTTACTGTTGTATCTAAGTCCTAAAACAAAGTTCTCTATTTGCCTCAGTCAGTGTAAATAGCCATGCTGTGACAGGCTGATGAGTGGCAGCAGGGATCCATCTATGACAAGAGCTTGGAGCTGCAGGAAAGATTTTGTACATATATGATGCATTTTTCATTTCTTGTCCTTTTGGACTAGAGTAGAGGAACCCGTCCTTTGTACGATGAGTAGGAGAAAAGAGAGCTCATATCCCGTTTCTTGTCTTTTCTCCTGCTTCAAAATTATGTTTAATTTGGCAGAATGTCAGACTCATAGATAAACAGAAATGCCTGACTATCAGAGGAAAGAAAAGAAACAAAGCTAAGTGAACAGATCCAGGATGACTTTACAGATTTGAGTGGCCATGATGGTGAGCAGTAGAGATGTGGGTTATGCCCTTGGTGAAAGAAAATCAAGAAAAACCTAAGTAAGAATTTATATATGGGTGGTGAAATTAACTAAGATTTTGCTGGGTAATTAGCTAGTTACATTTGACTGTATCTCCTCCTTGTAACGGGGCATTAACAGATGGTGTACAGTGCTGTAAGAACAAAAAGTGTTACCTTCCCCCACGAAGTGCAGTTGCTGCTGAAGGATCAATTCTTCGGTGCAAGCACTGGGGTGCTAATAAAGACTCCAACCCTGGGAACAGGAATGATTTACAATTGAACTTAATCTATTTGAAAAATTCTAGCAACCACATTAAAAAAACCCCAAATCTCATCACGCACCACCTGAATTTCCTCAGTGCCATCTGTCTGCTGCATTAAACAAAGCCCCTGAGACCCTCAGAGAGAGAGAGGTAGAGTTTTAATGATTAACCTAACCTGGCTGTCAGAATGGATAGCTTGATATATAGGGCCTCGGTTGGCAGTTTCTGCATAGCTAGTCACTAGCACTGCAGAGAAGATTTAAGCCAGCAGAAATTCCTCTTTGGTGTGTAAACCAGCATGTGTTCTCCCAGGACACAGGGCCTGCATGCAAAGCGATCTTACCCTGGTGTTCCCTGGTTTCATGGCGAGCCCCTCCAGGGGCTTGGTCATAGAGAAGAACCGTCTGTAGTTCATTTCTGCCAAGGAGGTCTGCAAAGGCAGTGTCTGGCCATCAACCATCAATAACCCTGGAAACTCATCTGCACCCGAGTTCTTCATAGCAATATGGCACAGAGTCTCTGGTTTTATTTCTGCTGAAGTATATACCTGCTTAAATATCTTGGAATGTTTTAGGTTGGCTACCTGAGCATTTAACTTGTTGCACTGGGGTTGCTGAACAGTATGAAATTGCAGCCTCAATTTCATGAGTTGAAATGATATATTTATGAGATTTTTATGAAGATTCAGAACTGGATGTGACATTTTGATCATTTCTATTTGATCAAGACAAACACTACATTTCTTGGCATCAGTCTCAAATTTGAATTTATGGGAGGTGTCAAAAGTGAAAGTTTGAAGTTTTATGTGAGCAATATTATTTTAATTTCTCAGCAAACATTTTTCCTCTGAAAAGAAAGGACAGCTTTCCACTATAAAAATAATTTTAGATTACATATGCTTCTTTTCACTCTCTTAGACTTTTCATCTCCTGTTGGTGTACTTAAAATATTTAAATTAAATTGTTCTGCTACTTCGTATTTGTGGAGAGGATGTAAACAATGCATTTTTCCCATTAGAAACTATTTAAGAATCATCAAGAGATTTGTAGGTATTATTAGTGAACAATCATACCTTCTATTATAATAAAATTAATGGTTCCACTTTGCAGGTACAGAAAATGAAACCTGAGCCATCATTTTACCAGAGCTAGTAATTTACATGTATGCAAAGGGAATATAAATGGTGAAAACATATTCATACATTATATATTTCTGAAGGATTAAGGGAGCAAACTATCAGCTGACAAGCTACTACCAAACCCATACACTAATTCAGTGAAAGATTCATAATTAAAAAAATAATTCACAAATTTAGGTAATTTTGGTATTCATCTAGATGTTTATTTGTAGCCACTATTATCTAAATGATGAAGGTATCTGGGGTTTATGCTCACTGCTAGGCTTAGCCTGGAATCTTCTCTGGATCTGTAGAACCTTCCTGAAAATTTTTAATAAAACTTTGAAGTCTTAAAATGTATGTTAATTCTACATAGATAATGAAAACAATTAAATACTGTAGATAACTATTATCTTTTTCCTTTGTTAATAATTATTATTCTTATTAATTAAAAATCACTTATGATAAAAATTATCTTTCTGAAATAAAAGCCCTTTTCTGTCTCCTTGCACTCAGTCCCAGGAGCCAATCCCCAGGGCTCAGGGAAAAGGGGAATCCATCTCCCAGTAATTACTGATGGACCTAGACTCTCACAGGGGAGCAGAGCTTTTGTCTCAGTGATGTCAGAATAATCCTTCTTTACACTGGTTATATACATTTCTCATAGCTGGCCCCATTCTATCAATCCTTCTGAAATATGAGAAACCCATTGAGGTCCATTTAGTCATTCTCTTTCCTATTGTTAATGAATACGACAAAACAAGACAGATCCTAACACCAAGATCTCCAGGCAGGCCAGCAGCCCTCTTACTTTTATTTCAATGCATTACTACTGCTTTATCAGTGCCCTTTGATGACTGCTCTAAAGCATGTTTCACATCCAGGTGGCATGGTTCATATCCAAGCAAATCTGAATTAATTCTGGGTATAAAGTTTCATGAGTAACAGTTTCGTGATTTATGACAAATCCAGATTTATATATGTTTGATAAGTCTCTCTTTGCAGGTAACAATAATAAAATAATACTAAAATAAAAAAAACAAGCTTCTGTTTTAGTACCTCAAGCATCTTCTGATTCTCATGCTATGTAGATCCTCTCAAAGGATATCTGCTGCACCCTGCTGAAACAGCAAGCATGTTTCTTCTTGGTCACCATTGTGTTTGAAAAGACTGGCAGCATAATGTTTGTCCGGCTTTTGGACTGGATTATCAGGCATGCTGAAAAAATCTTCTAGCAGTAGAAAAAGCAGTTTTCTGTCACTTTATCACAACCTTGTTCCTAGGAATTCAATTTTTTTTCTGCTGTGACAGTGCTGTTAGGCTGATGGAAAGTGCAGAAGTAACACGTTTTATGTCTATCGTCCAGTGCTGTCCATTTAAACTGCCATACCAGAAGGGGAATGCTACTGTTGAAAAAAGGGTTGGGTTTTTTTGCTAGTCTAGCACACATCTTGTTTTCTACTTACATTTATTTTTATTCAAGGTGTGTTATGAGCATGATGCTTTTTTCTAATAGAAGTAACCACACACTGGGTGACAGCAGTGATCAGTAGGACTGATGGGACAGGGGGATGTCTTTTGCACTTCCTCTTACTACGTATTGTGGTTTAATGTGACAGGTGGCTGAACACCACACAGCCACCCGCTCGCTCCCACACAGTGGGATGGAGGAGAGAATCAGAAAAATCTGGGAAAAAAGAGATTAGGTTTGTCTTTTTTTTGTCGTCCTTTTTTTTTTTTTTTTTTTTTCCAGAAAAAAGAAATCAATAGTTTGAAGCCAAGATGTATACTGTATACTTGGTTTTGGAAGTGTAGACACAGTTCATTTGACCAAATGCAAACATTTTTCCATAGACAAACGCCTGCAATCCCTTTTCAATCATTGGGAGGAAAGAGGTAGTGTTCAGGAGTAACTCATCTCATCCTGCATTAGTCATCTGAAGTCAGGTGACTTATTCCCTGGTGTTGCTTATAACTCTCAATGGACTATAAATGGAACCTAAAGTTTTCAGTTCACATACACATTCCACCTGTAAACACATGAAATCCAGTGGAGTTCAGAGGATTCAGAGTATAGCAGGGTCCTACCTTATAGAAGAGCTGGTTTTCCCTCTCCTCTCCTCTCCTCTCCTCTCCTCTCCTCTCCTCTCCTCTCCTCTCCTCTCCTCTCCTCTCCTCTCCTCTCCTCTCCTCTCCTCTCCTCTCCTCTCCTCTCCTCTCCTCTCCTCTCCTCTCCTCTCCTCTCCTCTCCTCTCCTCAACTCTCCTCAACTCTCCTCAACTCTCCTCTCCTCAACTCTCCTCTCCTCAACTCTCCTCAACTCTCCTCTCCTCTCATCTCATCTCCTCTCATCTCATCTCATCTCATCTCATCTCCTCTCCTCTCCTCTCCTCTCCTCTCCTCTCCTCTCCTCTCCTCTCCTCTCCTCTCCTCTCCTCTCCTCTCCTCTCCTCTCCTCTCCTCTCCTCTCCTCTCCTCTCCTCAACTCTCCTCAACTCTCCTCAACTCTCCTCTCCTCAACTCTCCTCTCCTCAACTCTCCTCAACTCTCCTCAACTCTCCTCTCCTCAGCTCTCCTCAACACTCCTCTCCTCAACTCTCCTGCCCTCAACTCTCCTCAACTCTCCTCGACTCTCCCTCTCCACTGACAATAAAAAAAAACAAACCCAAAGAGCAGCATTTTAGCAAGAATCTGTCTTAATTGTGCAGAATTTACTCTTAACAAAGCATTCTGCACTACAAGACTCTGACCTCAGCCTCCAAAGTTTGATCTTGCTCCTCCTGTATCTGTTGGATTTGGTGAGCATTGCTTGGCTGAGCAAACTTTCCTGTTGTTCCTGTCTTTGAGCGCCTGTGTGTCATGGGAGTGTGGCTGGCTCTTTGCTTAGCAGAGGATGTTTCTTTTAAAACAGTCACCATCCCCTCTCTCTCAAAAATGCTTCTTCCCCAAAGAAACTGCAATGCAACAAGCTGTTCAAAGCCCAAGACTTTTTCCTTTAAACTTTTTTTTTTCAAATTCAAATTAAATATGGGAAGCCTGTTCTTTCGGCTAGAAAGAGCCCTTCTATATTGAAAACTTTCGATATTTTCTTCAGTCCGCTAAGAAAGTTGTACTTGTCATCACTCAAATCTTTCCAACAAACATGGTAGAAACTCCAAACATCATTCACAACTGTACAGAGGCAGGTGATTTGTCAGGGAGGGACATTAGTCTTTGAACAGAAGAAGTCACAAGCATTTTAGATAATTATCTCTTTCAGGCATTTCAGCCAAAATGTTATTATCTGGTTTACAGGAAACACCTCTTCCCTGAGAATTTATTCTGTTTGGGATGATTAAAGATCTCATTTAAGAAAAATACTCAAATCACAAAACTAATTGCAGTGTATCGTTTCTTCCAAGACTGAATGGTGCTTATACCCTTAGGATTTACCTCTATGGGGAAACTGTCATGAAATAAGCCAACACATGAATTTAAAGTGCAATAGGTATGAAACACCAATTTACATTACTATTCTTCACCACAAAGTACACCATATCTTAGCATCAGCACTGAAGCCACCCATCTCAGCACTAGATCTCTAAGTCCTCTTTAAAAATCAGGCTGTTTTTGACAACAGAAAGAAGTAGCAAAAGGAAGAGAGGCAGGAACAGAGAATTGCAAGGTTATGACTTTTGGATATCTGTTTGAGATTTGCTATGTGAACAGAGGAGCCCTGTGCATATGTGAATATGAAATTTCAGATTTCGTCATGGACCCTAGTATTCAGCTGGGAACTAAACCCGTGGCTGAAGATTTACAGCAGTTTAGGTGCTCTCAGGAGAAACAGCTGGCAAACCCTGTCCTGGACATGACCTTCAATATCTGCATAGACATATTCTTATCAGAAAAGTATCCCTGCAGGCTTTAAGAAAACCCAAACAAACCCAAACTATTCTAGACTATTTCTGCATGTCAACAAGTCCTTAAAAAAAAAAAAACTTGCAAGATATATATCAGAGTGACACCTGGTAGCTCCCGTCAAAACTGTGCTCATCACTTCCTGCTAGGGAAGCTAATTTCATTAGAGATGAGGTTGGAATTGTCACTCAGCAAGTTTATTAATTCTCAAATACCAAGAGTGAAAAATGCACCAGCTGGGTGATAATCACTGAACATGTATAAACAAGCCCTGTGCTTAGCTAATTTCACTCTGATGCTGATCACAGGCCCAAAGCTTTTAAAATAATGTTTAATATATCAGATTGTTCCTGTAGGTAAACGAAGGTGTGAAAGTCTCCCCATCAAACCTTGTGCAATGCATGTGGACATCCTGTGTGACAATAGACCACAGAGCTCTGCTTAAGCTCTTCAGGGTAAGGCTCTATGGGACATTCAGCTACATGACTCTCACTTCTCATGTGTTCCTGAACAGGAGGACCACCTGAGCAAGGTGGTCTCTTGGGTTTGGGAGATCCTGGAAAGAGTAGGGGACACACTCAACTCTGGATAGAGCAAACCCATCACACCAGCACCTGTGCCAAAGCAATTCTTCATCTCACCCAAATACAGTGAGAGGATACTCCATGGTGTAGAGTTGTTTCATTGCACAGCAGATGTATTACTGCCTTGTAATGCATCCTGTTTATTCAATAAATTAACAGGATAGGACAGGAGTGGTAGGTCAGGCTGATCTGTGCTAGACATACGCTGAGCAGAAGCTCAAAGGGGGCATTTTTGAGGTGGTGACCGTTTTTGGGTAAGTGTCACTGGTTGCAGGAAAGAGATGCACTGAATCATCTCTCTGGAGTGGGGCAGCACTTTTGTGGCCAATGTGGATGTAAATGGGAATCTCCCCTTTGAACTCAGCTGCTACAGGGTGAGTCTTAGACACACAACTAAGTGCTATCTATCTGCTGTGGTGTTTAGTTACAGGATCCTCTGCCAGTTGCTGCATGCAGCTAGACACACAGATCTGCGTATATACACCAGTCATGTGCAGTTTGCTGTATAATGTTATTAATAATTACTTGGTTTCTCCATGGTCAATTATTTCTAGTAATCCCTCTGTTTTCTCCCTTGTTAGATTTAGATATATCAAAGGCTCTTTGCCTGTAGCAAGGCCATATGGAAAGAGGCAGCTTTCTGCAGTCACAGGGGCTCCACAATCACTAGCTTTGCCCAGGTTTTTCAAACTTGCTGCTGGATGAAACCATCAGGATTTTTAACATGCAAGCGTCCAGCAGCAGGACACCATCTCATTAACTCTTATAGCTCCATTTTCTGAATACTGCTGTGCAGCTTATTTATATTCATGTATTCTTCCTCCTGCTGTTCTGAGCATACGAGGACTGAGAGCCCTCACAAGGGATGTTTGCATTAAACCAGCACATTGGTTTCAATGCCCTGAGGATCCTTTATGTTTTAAGGTAGATATAGCATTTTGTCTTTTACAAAAGATTCTGCTTGAAAGGTTCAGGGTGGGAAACCTAGCTTTGTCCCAGGGCTGACAGATGTACTAGCCAATTTAACAAAAATATTAGCTGCCAAGTGGCTTGGCAAAATGCGTGTAGTGTCCCAGCTTGATGAAGAAAAAGCAGGGTATACATTGCTTATCTGTGGAAAGCTTGTTAGTGAGGGCTGGTTGAAAGAGTTTAGACAAAATGTCACTTTGTCAAATGCCCTGCTCCACCAAAGACAAAATGTTTTGCACAGACATAATACTTCTGGTAAATTTTTCCATCTGGAAGGATTCTTTGAGAATTGCTATTTTTCTGGTTACATCTGAAATGGGAGAGACAGGTGAGGGTAAAAGGTAGAGGAGAGAGTGGAGTGATTTTGAAAAATCTGAAGACAAACTGTCTCAACAGCAGTTTATTTTTACAAAACTGTCTGAAGAATTTTATTTCCCAAAGCAGAATTTGAAACCTCACAAGTCATTACCAAAAGGCACTGCCATCATTTAGTGAGCTTTAATGCTAACTATATTGATCACATTACCTGGGACACTACTCAAATGAAGAGGTGGATTTCAAATATAGACTTGGAAGCCATTCAAGATCCCAAAGCGTTGCAGCAGAACTAAAATCAGCATTATAATAGGCAAAAGAGTAGCAGTTGGTGAGCTAATATTAATTTATTTTTCTGAACAGAAAGTCTGAGTTCCACAGGTGAGTTTCTACCTAACACAAGGGAGAGCCAGTGAAAAGATGTTGAGAATTTAAGTGCCACAGCCTTCTGGCAAGCCTGGTCCTTGGACTTAGATGACACATACATGTGGCTGCACCTGCCCCAGCTGCCACCTGCCCTAACAAGCCCTCAAACTTTTCTCCAGAGCTTTGCCTTGTACCCAGGTGTGAAAACACAGTTGTTGAGGAAGAGAGTCACCAGGTTCCCATCTAAGCAGTCAGCTGCAGTGCCTATTCCCTGTACTCCCATTAACTTCAGCTAAATTGCTCTTCTATCAGAATATTTTACACCAATATGCTTCTCCATGCTGTTCTATGCACTGGCTGTAATAGGAATACACTGGTTTGTATTTCCTGTATTTCAATATATTATTTCCTTAATATTTTATAATAATTCTTTTTACAAAATTTACTCATACGTACTTCACGGCTTTGAAAATATTTGATACAAGGAATGGTATTCAGATAATTTTAATGCACCTGAAACATGCAAATGTTTTAATATTACTTTAATATTGGCTTAATATTCAATGCAGAATTTAGGTTCAGTAGAAACTAGAGAGGAAAGAAGAAATGTTTGGAATTCATAGGATGGCCATAGTCTAGCAATAAAACACCTAAGCAGCAGACAGGAACAGAGATTAGGTTTTGTCAGTGGTGCATATGGCCTAAACCCAAAGTCAGTTAGTCATAATAGCTTATAGGCATGTTCCAGATATTGTTGCAAGAGAAAATGGTCTATAAATGGCCTTCTAAAACATCAATCTCTTGCCTTCAGAACTGCTTATTAACTGAGCTGAGAAATACATCAAATATGCTAATAACGTAGTAACCAGCAGCTAAGGAAAAAAATAAACCACCAAATGTTCATTTACATTAGGATCACAGAGGCAACAGCACACTGATAATTTAACCCCCTCTGCTTTGGATAACAACCTCAATGTGACATTAAGCACAGACTGCATAGAAAATACTGTAATTGAATGACCTCATCATCAGATTTAAACAATTAATGATATTGAGATAATTCAAAAGGACAAGTGGAAGCCTGTTTGCTTCATCAAAGACTGCTTAATAATCAGTTTTATGCACTGAGATAATGAGACATATTAGCCCCAGAGTCGAGGGGGGAGGGTCAATGAAATATCTCAAACTCTCTTAAACTGTAAGGTCAGAGAGAACACACGGCTTTCCTTGCTTACAAGGATGAATGTCACACTGAAGCAAATAATTGAAAAAAAATTAAAAACAAAACCAAGAGAAGGCAATTATTCACACGCATGTAAGTAACAGAGATTAAATTAGACTGTTTTTAATCTGCACTTGACATTTTGGAAAAGGTTGGTGGTCATTCACAAATAAACCCTGGGGTACCTCTCTTTGTAACATATTTGGCAGCACCTACTATAAACTGCTGTCTTCTATATATTTTTTCATTCATGTCTTGCGTTATGCATGTGTAGTTTCAGAATCTTTATTACCATCAGAAACAGCTGCTCATTACAAGAAGATTATTGTTTTGAGATATATACTGCATTTGTGTTCAGAAAATAAGTTAACCCTCTCTGTACATGAGGCTATACAAATACAAAGCTCTAGAAACAGTCAGTGCACACAGTATTTCTGTAGATTTAGCTGTACAGCCCAAGAACTTTCTAACTTTTTATTTTTCCAGCCAATATCATACCCCAGACCTACTAAACCTCTTTTTGCAAAGTTCACAAATTTTTCTCTTTGTATAAGAAAACGTGAATGCCTTTCTACCAATCTACATGTACCTGTTAGTGCCAGGTGGATAATAACAGAGAGAAACGTGTGGATTTGAAATCACTGTAGCCTCCAGCTTTCATAGGATTAATATAAAAAAATCAATTATTTATATAGAAACAGTATTGCTAAAGCAGCAAAATGTCAGATATTTCTGAACTGTTCTTTCCATCTATTCATCTATTTGCATCCAGAGAGACTTCGATAGGCTTGAGAAATGGGCCAGTGCAAACTTCATGAAGTTCAACAAGACCAAGTGCAAGGTCCCTCATATGGGTAAGAGCAATTACAAGCACAAATACAGGCTGGTACTCTGCTCTCATGAGATCACACCTGGAGTACTACATCCAGCTCTGGGGGCCCCAACACAAGAGGGACATGGACCTGCTCAACTGAGTCCAGAGGAGGGCCACAAAGATGATAAGAGGACTGGAGCACCCCTCCTATGAAGACAGGCTGAACGAGTTGGACTTATTCTGCCTGGAGAATAGAAGGCTCCAGGGAGGCCTTATAGCATCCTTCCAGTATCTAAAGGGGGCTAACTGGAGAGGGACTTTTTGCAAGGGCAGGACAGGGGGAACATCTTTAAGCTGATACAAGGAGGTTCAGATTAGATATTAGGAAGAAACTCTTTCTTGTGGGGATGGTGAGGCAATGGCACAGGATGCCCAGGGAAATCGTGGCTGCCCAATCCCTGGCAGCGTTCAAGGCCAGGCTGGACAGAGCCTTGGGCAACATGATCTAGTGTTAGGTGTCCCTGCCCATGGCAGGGGGGTTGGAACTAGATAACTTAAGGTCCTTTCCAACCCAAACTATTCTATGATTCTATGATCTTGCCCCCCACTGAGGTCAGACTGACTATACATCATATATGATCATATATGATACATCTCCTATTTTGCAGCTTAAGTGAATGTCCTGTGCTCAGCTGTAGCAGTCATTTTTCTCTTTCTTAGTAGCTGGTGCAGTGCTGTGTTTTCAACTTTAGCCTGAGAACAACGCTGATAAAACACCGATGTTTTTAGTTGTTGCTAAGTAATGTTTACTCCGACAGAGGACTTTCTCAGCCTCATGCTCTGCCAGGGAGGAGGGGAAGCCAGGAGAAAGCAGAAACAGGACACCTGACCCAAACTAGCCAAAGGGTATTCCATACCACAGCACGTCATGCCCAGTATATAACCTTGGGTGAGTTACCCGGAAGGCCGAGATCACTGCTCGGGTCGGGCTAGGTATCGGTCGGTGGGTGGTGAGCAATTGTATTCTCTCCCCTTGTTATTTCCCTTATCATTATTATTATTGGTGGTAGTAGTAGTGGTTTTGTATTATACCTTAGTTGTTGGGCTGTTCTTATCTCAACCCGTGGGAGTTACATTCTTTCGATTCCCCTTCCCATTCCTCTGTGAGAGTGGGGATAAAGAAGAGAGAGGAGTGAGCAAGCGGCTGTGTGGTTCTGAGTTACCAGCTGGGCTTAAACCACGACAGTGAAACATACTGGACTCTTTTTAAAAGTTTTAGTCCAGCATAGTAAAAGTGCTTAAACCTCATTAGTTCTAAGACAGGTGATTATATCTTTTGCTGAAGAGGAAAAAGATTATTTTTTCAACTTGTATTGTAATTGCCTTATAGTAATGATGGGCATTTTAGGAAACATCACTAGATAACAGTGAAATGTTCCTGATAATCCTGGGAAAAGTCTGAATGTTTTTAATATCATTTTGGAGAAAAAAATATGGGAGACAGACACTGTCCAAGCTTACGTGATGCATCAGGAGCAGAGCAAGGACCCGATTCTCTCATCTCGGATCTCACAATGTGCCATGAGCTCTGCATAGGCTCAGTCTTTACACTCAGATTTGTTATACCAGGCCAAAATGTAGTAAATAAACGGGCTTCCGCACAGGGTTAACGACAAATAAGAATTTATAAAGAAAAACACAAGATTTTGAGGGGGATGAGGCCGAATGTGAGACTGGCAATGAAGAAAACGATACGCGCAAACTGTTGGCATCCTGCAGTGTGAAACTGGCTTCTCCAGGGTATTTGGAGCTGGCTTTAATTTTGAATCTGCCCCACTGCTCTGAGTTATGACAAATGATTATGGAGTCCATATCTGCCTTCCCCTCACGCATTCATGTAACCAAGCAAGATGCTACAGTGTGGCAGAGCTCCAGAACATTGACATCTTTTTTTGGCAAATAATTAATTTCAAAGTATTTTCTCAAATACATGTAGGCTTCTAGTCAATGAAAATATGAGTTTGCCACTTATACAAACCATCTGTCTTTATTTTTTAAATTATAATTGTGCAATATGTCCATGTTCTAGGATTATTATTTCATTTTTTATGAAGATGACTTTTAAGCAGCTGAAAGTTTTATCTGTAATTAAAATACACTCATATATGGTTTAGTTAAAGGTACTCTATGCAAGCTAGGATACAAACCCTCTTTTTCTAACAAAGGAAATACTCCACTGCAGTGCACAAATGGCATGCCTTACAAACTGTAGTGCATCAAAAAGTCAGATTTAAGACCCTGACTGTGCATCATGGCATTGAAAGAAGTTCATTAAAATGTGTTAGAATGGAAAGATCTTCACATTCAATACCCAATTTATATTAAAATCTCCTTAAAATATATCACTGGCACAATGCAAGGTGTTGATACACTTAGTATGTGACAGAGGTCATGCCTTCTATATTCTGCTTATTAAAATATGTATTTTATATTAAATTTAATAATTTACTGCTTTTTAAAGGAAAATGTAATTTTGGAAAAGCATAAAATGATGAGCCCTTTGACCTTCAGAAAAGATCTTGGAAAAAGCATCTTGCATTACAAATCATTTATCATTCATATGATTTTTGCTTCCTGAATACAAGACTAACTGACTTTTAAATGCAAGCTGGTGATTTCTGAATGCAAGGCTAAGTGTTCAGTTTACGGTACAGCTGGGCCATTCTCACCATGCTGCAAAAAAAATCAGCTGAAAGACTTCTTTTCAGACATCAAGAAAATTAAAATGGAATAATTATTTTTCTTCTCTAAGCTAAGACAAATATGGCAAGCAGACATTTTGAGTCAAGAGCTTTACTGAATACATAACCATTTTTTTTTCATCAATGATATATAGAGTATTTAGCAACAAATTGAAAAATTTAGCATTTCTTTTTGGAAAGGTCTGTCTTGTGCTTTCTGGGCAACAATGAGTAAAATGTAATGCTAAGTAGGTCAAAAATCTCAGAAAGAATAGAAAAATAAGAAAAGTGCAAGAAACAGTATGGACTTGTTCTAGTGTCTGTTTGTCCTGGGTTCAGCTATAGCAGTCATTTCTCTCCTTCTTAGTAGCTGGTGCAGTGCTGTGTTTTTTAACTTTCAGCCTGGGAACAACACTGATAACACCGATGTTTTTAGTTGTTGCTAAGTAATGTTTACTGCGACAAAGGACTTTCTCAGTCTCATGCTCTGCCAGGGAGGAGGGGAAGCCGGGAGGAAGCAGAGACAGGACACCTGACCCAAACTAGCCAAAGGGGTATTCCATACCACAGCACGTCATGCCCAGTATATAAACCGGGGGGAGTTACCCGGAAGGCCGAGATCACTGCTCGGGTCGGGCTGGGTATCGGTCGGCGGGTGGTGAGCAATTGTATCCTCTCCCCTTGTTATTTCCCTTATTGTTATTATCATTGGTGGTAGCAGCAGTGGTTTTGTATTATACCTTAGTTGTTGGACTGTTCTTATCTCAACCCGTGGGAGTTATATTCTTTCGATTCTCCTCCCCATCCCTCTGGGAGTGGGGGGAGGAAAAAGGGGGAGAGTGAGCAAGCGGCTGTGTGGTTCCGAGTTACCGGCTGGGCTCAAACCATGACACTGTTTAAGGAGAGAACTAGTCAACAAGGTATGAATAGTATGTTTTCTGTGAGAAACTGTGGATTCATAGAAAAATGTAGGGTTTGAATAGCATATCAAATTCAACAGCATATTTTTCATGCAATTATTGAATTATTTCATCTTGATAAGGTCAAATGTAAAACATTTCATTCTCTCTTTACCATTTAGACTTTTGCATCAGTAGTCAAAACAAATAGGAATTAGCTGGTTTTAACACGATGAAAACAAAACATTTATTTCATAAGAATGAAAGACCATGAAACACTTCTTTCAATTTCAGGGGAAAAAAAAATAGATATTTTCTCAAATTGTTATGTCTTTTTACCTAGCAAAAATTCTGTTTGAAATGTAGGTTACCACCTGATGAGGCGACTTTCTGGGTGGTAATATAATGACTCGTAGACCATAAAGCCAAGATTCCCAACATGACCAAAGAAGAAACTTACTGCTCAGCATCACCACACTCTGCAGATGCCTAGAACACTGGTCAGCTCATGACCTCCTTTGGTAGCTGTGCTTAGTTGGTGGGCATGCTGAGGTGTGCCGACAGTGACATGTCATACTGGTTTGTAGGTTAGGTCTTGGGGCTTTTCTCCAGCACCCCATTGAGAGGACACAGCAAAGTAGCAGCATGGAGGACACTGGAGAGCACCTGGCCAGGTGATGGCCCAGCTGAGGATGTGCCAAAGACACTAGTGCCTTCCTGCAGGGGCAAATTTGGTTCCCAGACCCTTTGTAGCCTGAGGTGATCTGAAAGTACTGCAGATTTTCAAGCATCTAACACTGGTTCAGAAATGGCATGTGAATGGTATGAAGACTACATTCATGTTGCCTCTGTAGCAATGCCGAATGTAGCCACTGTGGCTCGTGTGACATTCAATGTAAAGTCTAATGCAGACCACAGAGCTTGGCCTCTGGGTGCAAAGCTGAAATTTATGCTTGTGCTGCCTAGAGACTTAGCGTGTCTAACTAACCTAGTTAAGGTTTGCAGCAGACACTTCTGGAAACTTCAGGTGCTCTGTAAATAACTGCTTTTCTTATCTTTGGAGGCAGAATCTTATGTTTTTCTGTCCCTCATGAACCACTAAAACAGTACTTTTAACATGTATCAGAAGTCCTTAGCTACCAATATTATCTGCCAGGTCTGCTTCAAATGATTACTTCTTAAAAACTAAGAATACGGATTTGCAAGGCACAAGTGTGGAAATGTGAGGAATAACAGATCCATTTATATCCAGGAGTGCTGCTTGTTCTCCCACTCACTCAGCAAGCAGCATGTACTTTCCTCTGCCTCTCAGGCCTGGGTGTTTTGTTGAGTTGACCATGGGGAGCTGAGTTTGCTGTAAATGCAGCAGAGACAAAGCACAGGAAGTGACTTAGTCTGTACTTGCTAGAGTTTATGCATCTTTGGGGGCTTTTTCAGAGAACAGCTTTTTTATTTTTTATCATTCATGAATGTACTGTTTGTACCTTTAGGTGGTGAAAAGCATCTTTACTGTGAATGACAAAGTAATATATAGATTTATACAACTTATGCCCTGCTGTAAAAGCGCATGCAAAGTTGCAGGAAAAGGAAGAATCAGAGAGATTATTTTGGAGTTCAGTTTATCAGAAAACAATATGTGTTTGTATGTATAGCTGGAATGAGTTAGTACGTGTGAATCATTAATTTTTATATATGCATACAGAAGCATGCACACACACCCCCACATGAACCACTAATAATTAAATCAAATTGTCAAATAAACAGAAGAAGAGAGAAAAGTTTTAAGACCCCAAACTTCAAATGGCCTGAGAGGCTTGGAATTTTCAGAAGTGTCTTTGAAGATATGATATTTAAAGTGGCTATGAGTCCTACAAAAGAGCACAAAGGGAAAAAAGTCGTCTCCTCCCTATGTGGGCATCATAGTCCTTTGTGAAGCCCTGTATGTAGGTTTGCAGTCCTCCTCTGACATGTATGGGAGAAATGTGAGTGCACTAGCCTACAGCCAGGGTGTAGTAGGGGACCAAGCGCTTGAAAGCATTGTGTTGTGCATGGCACATATTCTACATGGCAGATTGTCATGCAAGTAAATGCTGACAGATTCACTTTATACTCCCTCCCAGTTTCTTCATTCCCCTCTAGAGTCTGAGCCAGATGTGCTGGCAGTGCTTATGGGAGAGAGGAGGCTGAAATGCTTCATGCTGATGTTGTCTATGGGTTTGGGGCCTGCCTTTCCCATGAATCTTAATAAAGGCTTCAGAAAGCTTAGTTTCCAGGCATTTGACAGGCTACTGCCAGTCCAGAAGCAATGGGGGAGCATGCTGTGCATACTTGCATACAGCAGCCCTGCTGGGTTTTCACTATTAATTGTCCTCTCATGCGCCTTCATATTCTACAGGGAAAAAAAATAGTATCTGTGCTGAAGAGATGCTTTGGACAAAGTAGAGTAGGCACTACTAGAGTTCTTTGCAAAGACTTGCTCCTTTAGGGTGTATGCTTTAGGAAAACAGGCATGTCAGACATAGCACTGAATTTGATGTGTTTAAATCATCTGGTGAGCACCACAAGTTTTTTTTGACTACTGATCTGTCACCATCATCCACTTCTCATTTCATTGGTCATGTTTTGTGCATGATGTTTACACTGCAAAGGGAAAACCATTTCCTTCTGCCCCACATGCTGGTCACTGAGAGCATGATTGTCCCCTCACACTTAAGGGGTTCACTGGCAGTGCATTGGTGCCAAGAAAATGGGAGTGAAAGGATCTTGCCTGCTTCTCTCTCATACACTTCATTGACTCATCAGCTCTGGCTGCATGCACTACAGCTATCTGCATAGTGATTTGCCGGAGATATTGCTTCTGAAATTGCTGATGTAGTGAGCCTCAAAGAGAAAGCCAGGAGAGAGGACATTTGGGCTGATGGATGTTTATACAGGTACCTTAAATATTATTGGGGGGGAAAAAAAAAAAAAAGCAAAACCCCCCCAATAACTGGCATGCTGCAACACGGTTCTGTCCCTTCTCTGAGCTGCCTTGGCTTTCCTGGCCAGCACAATGAATTGCTATTCTGAGGCTTTAAAAAAATAAGTCAGAAAATCACATGTATTTTCTCCTGATGTGATGACTTTGCTCTTTTTTTGCAAAAAAAAAAAAAAAAGAATACAAAACCACCGCTTTTCCAAACATCATATGAGATGTTAATATGTGAATGCTCTTATGATAACATAACATTTGGAAGAATGAATTATTTCAAAAGTATAGTTGTTTTTTTTTTTAAATTTCCATACTGAAAGTAGAAGCAGCCAAAATGTATGTTGACTTCAGTACTGGGAATCTGGGATTTCTAATGCTTTTGCAATGAACAAGCATTGTAGGCCTTCAAATTCAAATTGTGCAAAATTTTGTACAGTTTCAAGTTAGAAGCCTGATTTTCCCTGCTGTTATGGTTTGGAATGAAGAGGGATAGTCCTGGGGAATTTATTGTGAGGAAAGCTGTGACTCCAGGAAACTCTTTCATTTTACTATTCTCATTAGAATATGGTTAGTTAAGTTCATAAAGACAGGGAAGAAGTGTAGAAAACTGATTTTGATTGCCAAATTCTTCCTTTCCAAATAACGTGAAAAATCTGTCTTCCTTACAGCTAAAACGCTTTAAGAGGCTTTTGGATTGTGTCCCATGTCCAGGACAGTGCAATACAAAACTAGCTCTACATAAACAAGACTGACACTGGAAACAAGATAATTAGTTTGGGAACTGGCGACTTTAGAGGGTAGTAATTGAAGAGAATTGAAGGATATATTGGAAATACAACTGTGTAAGTCCAAATGTTTTAAAATAGTCGTTTGCATTTCATCATCACAATGCTATGAGCTGGACACTCAAAAGTAAAATGTGTTTTTGTTAAATGATCCTTTGTTGTAAGGATGTCAGTGGATGAGAAATTGAGGCTGGTAGTATGAATAAATTTACTTATTGACCTTGCTGAATATTTTGGAGTACCTTGAGTGTCCTCACTGTCTTTAGATAGCTAAACCACACAGAATAGGATACGCATGTTTGGGCTTAAAAGTCTGTAAATAGTGCAGAGGTCCCACATGGATGAGGATTATGTGTGCTGAACATGCAGGGGGACTGGGGACTAGGGAGCAGCAGCAGACTTTTTAGGAGTCAGGTTGAAGGGGCAGTTTTGTACCTGGTGACACTGGAGACTACAGACCTCCTCAAACAAGTCATCACACACTCTAGCTGTGAAGCCATGAAGGTTTGCAAAGCTGTGACATTTTTCTATAAGCTTGAATTATTACACTGGAGGGAGGAGGGGAATCTATTGTTCTTCAGATGATATGACGAAAATGTCCTTCTCTAAATGACTGAGCCTTTATATTGTTTCATAGATCCGCAGCAGGCAAGTGTAGAGTTGAGCTTTGATGAGACACTAGCAGGCAGTCCACACTTACTGTAAATTTTAAACACATTGACAGAACTAAATGGAATTACAAATAGGATATGCCAAGGATGAAACGTGTAGCTGCCTGTCACCCTGGTCTTTCCTATGTGGTATAAGTGGTATCACTTGGAGTGAAAACAATTTTAAATTTGTTACTTATTACTTTGGGAACATTTCTGTTGAAAACATGGGCTTTTGTCATTACAGAAAATTAAAAATTGCCATATCAGAATAGGTGCAGCATCCATTATGTCTTTCTTCTGATTTCCATATTCTCTAGACCAGGATTTAAGGTCATATAGGAATATAAAGGATTGCTGCCTTGAAGAAAACTCTGTGCCATCTAGTCCAGATTACCAGTGCCACACACTTCAGAGGATGGGAAAATAATGTGCCACTGAACAGTTGTGACAGAATCTATGCACAGAGCTTCCATTCTAGCTTCTTGCTCTGTCCCAGGGTGTTTCAGATGCCTGTGCTGAACTAAAGTTAGAAAGATTTCTAGATGCTCTACGTGCACACAAAGCTATTAATCCTGGACCTCTTTTTATGTATTCTAACATATAACAATATCTCTGACTGCTGAGATATTTGCATGGGTGTTTGCTGGCTGTAATAGGCCCAGGCCAAGGTGAACAGCTGGCTTGGTATGTCTGTATCCTGGTCTTACAGGTGAGCACTCCAAAACATCACCAAGACTTCTACTAACAAAACTGAAAAAATTGAGAAATAAGTAAAAATCTAAACTCCCACTTGAACAACGTTAAATAATGGCTTGTAAACAAACCTGCTTATCTACTTATCCTCTCTGGTCTCTGCATAATGGCTCCTTTTCTGCAGGCTTCTGTGACTAAGCATCTCTCAAGGACTTTCTGGGTTGAAACAATCTCCACACAGCCTCCTTGATACCCCTAGTAGAGTCTCTCTGTACATTGCCACTGAGGTCTGGCTGTGCATGTCTGTTCTTTGATTCCTCAGCCCAGAAAAACAGCCAAGCCAATATCTGACAAATGCTTCTCCTTGTTGCCTCTATTTCCCTTGTTTTGGTACTTACCACAACCCCATAGTAAATTAATGCAGCAGAAAACTGACCCAACAACAAAAATTGTTTTTTTTCAGCAAGTTTAGCTCACTGAACCAGCCAAATAATGGTCAGATGGGTGCCAATGCCATCTCAAGGAATATTTGGAGTGGTGGTGGAGCAGGCATGCATGTTCTTGGTAGATCATCTCATCCCTATTGCAAAACTACAGCCTCCAGCAGTAGTTGGAGGCTGGCTGACCGCCCTCTGTCGTTCACTGGCTGTTATAGCCTTCCTCCCACCCCAGATGCTGAGCGCTCTTGAAGAAATGAATGGCTTCCCCAGAACCCCAGAGTGCTCAGCCTTCCCTGAGCACAGCATCCAAGATGTGCCAAGCCAGCAGCCATCCTCCTGGTTCCTACACATTGAGTGAACTGTATGTAAATAAATCAGATTTACATCTGTCAGGTAGGCTTGTCTCTGCTACGCTGAAACCTCTTCCTTGTAGTCATCGTCTTGTCTTCCATTACAGTCAGCACTCAGCATTAAAGCACCGTGATAATATGGGCGCTACATCAGAAATCACAACAACAAAATGCAATTTGCAGTCAGCTGTAGCTGTGGTGTGTGCATTCAGGGTGTCTATTCTTCCCTGTCTTTGTTTTTGAATGTTTAGCCACAATCCTTAGCGATTAACAGAAATTTCCTCTAAAAAGGAGAAATAGAAAAAAAAAAAATCAGTATAAATTTGCCTCAGTGTAAAATTCTCACTCCAATGAATTACCATTATGCTGTGGACAGCAGCAATAGCAAGTAAATGATTCAGTATTATTGTAATGCTGATGATTATTGTTCATTTCTGTTCACCAAAACAAAGAAAATCAAAAAATTGCCCACTGTCTTCAAACCCGCCTCATATCAAATCCCCCAGGCTTCATTCCCGACCTGCACCTGCCTGACATCAGCACAGGCCATTGATTTCCATGAGGAAACACTCAATTTGCGCCACTGAAAAAAACCAGGTCCTGGCTTTGTACGAGGTTCGGCATTCTGTCTTGAAATCAGACAAAATTAGCCAGAATTTGTGAATTGGTTATTCTTTGCCTGCTGAAACGAGGCAACGTCTGCAAGCGCTGCTTTGAGAATCTGTTCTTTTTGTCTGAGAACAGATGTCTGGGAGGGATTTTGGCAGGACCCACTCTGTCAAACAGTCCAGCTTTGACAGTTACTTGCTTGAGGGATGGCTGAAATGCAAAGCATTTCTGATCAGAATATCATATTCATCTGGAAGTTAATTACTGTGTCTGCCTTGGTATAAATAATTAATTATGCAAAACCCACACAGCTGTGGCTGGACAGAGTTAAGTGACTTGCTGTCAATGTCTCATGGTTCTAGAAAGGATGAAGGGATTTAGAAAATAAGCTCTTTAACTCTTGGACCGTGTTATCGTGGTAGCACCTTCCTGATCAGATAAGAACATGATTGCCACTAAGCATGCTTTTTTACAAAAGGACATTTCCCACTTTAGCCTGTTTGGGCCCAAATAACAGTCTTTTCTCAATGCTGTGGCTGTGCCAAGCTAAGATGCCAAACACATTGATAGTTTTAGGGAAATGGATTTGCAATGCCTCTTTGACTGTACAGTCATGCTCAGAGCAATCAGCCAAAGCAATGTTTGCATCCAAGTCTGTGTGTGTGCATAAGAGTGAGTGAAGGGTGAAGACACATGGGTGCAATAACCAACCTGTCTCATTTTATAGCAAGCAAAAGTAAAGAGAAGTCCCAGTTTACAGAAATTATGAATATTGTTGACAGCAGCAGTCCAATATCATATGAACAATGAACAGAGTCATTGATTCATTCATTGTTAAATAAACAGCATTTCTGGACGATGAGGGTGGAGAAACACGTCTTGCTATGCACTGCTTTATGGTATATTGTCTCCAGTAGATCATGGATTTTAAATGTACAAATAGAAGCATCAGCACAGACTCATTTGTGATAAGTGGTTTTCTGCATGTAACTCTGATTTGCCCAAACATTTTTGCCTGCAGCATTTGTAAATGAAACATAAAAAGAAAGCTTGGTAAATGTGTCGAATACCTTGGTGTAGGCAAACACTGCTGAGATTACTGCAGTAAAACAAACTGCTACAACCCAGAGGACACATTTTGTACCTACAAAGGATCAAATCACACTACAATTCATCAGGATGAGTATAGATCTCAATACATATTTTATTCTTTCTTTTAAGTAATGCAAAACTGTGTAAGCATCTATCTACTAAAATGAGCAGTGAGGGGGAAAAAAAAGGTTCTGAAAGCACTAGATGTAGAGAATACTTATCTGTGTCTTTCTAGGGCTTTGGCTGTGAATCTTCTGCACTGAGCTTTGGTCTTCTTGTTTCCTAACTGTATTATTGAAATGAACTGAGTTTTATATAGAACTTTTCATCTTCCAGGGATCCGAAAATACATTTGTGGTGAATAGCAGAATTGGGAGTGCAGCAAGTGCAAAAGCAATTATTTACTCAGCTGTAATTCACGTTTAACCTTGGACATTGTAAAATGTACAAAGTAAAAGGTAGTAGGAAAGTGTCTTATCCTTTAAACTACTACAGGCCTCCTACCTACCACCTGGAAGGGTGTTGCAGACAGACATGACAGGACTTTGGCTCAAATGAAGCAAAATGCTTTTTCTAGTTTGTCGTTTCCCCCGTGTGTTAGATGTAATGTAAGCACATTGCATATGAGTTTTTGTTCTTGCCACAGAGCTTCAAACTATAGCCTGCCCTGTGAAAGGATACTGTCAAACAAGTGACAGTAACATTTGGGCTATTTCTACAGCAAGAAGCAAGGCTCCGGTTGAAGGGCCATACACAAGCTTGTGATCCTCTGTGTTGTTAACATACACCCTGACACAGCTTTGGCCCTGCCGGATAGTGCTCTTTCAGTTCAGGTAGTTGCCCTGACTTTTCCTTAGAAGCAGTATTCATGAGGTTGCCAAGATTTTTAGAAATCTGTCTAGTTGTGTGGTACTTGTCTGCAGTGCCAGAGGATGGGCAAGGCCTTGGAGCCATCCTGATTCTGTTGAAGCCAGTGGAAGTTCAGTCACTGACATCAACGTGAGCATGAGTGTATATCAGTAAAAGAGTTCTACCATTGAACAGAAATGCTTTTATTTACATTGTCTTTAGCTTAAGAATTCAAATACAAGCGTTGTCAAAAGTTGTGATAAAGCTCAGAGGAGGCATATGACCTCTGCCAAAGGTTGCAAGCCCAAAGAAAAAGTGCTAGCATTGCTTTAATGCTGCCAAAAATGGGACCGTAAAACACACATCATTTTCTACATTGAAGAACTCCCTTTCTGAGAAAACCTGATGTGTCTGCTTGCTGTCATTTCTGACAATGGCAACACCTGAAACCCCTGGAAGCATTGTTCAGCAGTCATCTTCTATTTTTTTTTAAATGTAACTGGAAATTACTAGCAAGGGGGACAGGAAAACAAGAAACTAAAACTGCAGTTAAGGATCCCAAAATACAGTCATGGAAAGATCCTTCTTGTTTTAAAAAGATGATCCCTAAATTCCTTTAGGGCATAAAAGAAAAAAAAAAAAAAAGGGAGGACTGGAAGGAATCACTTGATTATCTGCCAAATCATGTCAAGAAGCCTAGCTGGCATTGTTTGGTACTGGTGGCAAGCATTGCTAACAAAGCTTCTGAGCGCAAGATTATCTTGGAAACAAATTTTTAATCCAGCTTTCTTGAATTCTAGTAACCTGATTGCGGCATTGGGTCTGGCTGAGATGGAGTTCATTTTCCCCACTGCAGCCCTCATAATGCTGGGCTTTGTATTGATATCTAGAAAGATTTGGTTTTATTTCCCATTATCCTACTCTGATTTGATTGGTAATAAATTAGACTAATCTCCCCAAATCGAGTCTGTTTTGCCCTCGATGGTAACTGGTGAGTGATCTCCCCCTGTCTTTATCTTGACCCACGAGCCTTTTGTTATATTTTCTCTCCCCTGTCCAAATGAGGAGGGGAGTGATACAGCAGCTTTGGTGGGCACTTGGCGTCCAGCCAGGGCTGACCCACCACACTGGCTCTTCCTGAGTTTTTCATATTCTAGGCAGATTCCACTAAGTATTGTCAACCATGCTATGGTGCATTACCAGGACATTCAACTTTGCTGACACCACTCAGCCCATTCACCTTCTTCCTTTTCCCACATTCAGTTTTTTCATACCTGTTTTTGTCTGTGTACCTGTGCTCATATGTCTTCTTTCACCCATCCCTAGGCAGAGCTATCCCACCATTCTTTCCCCCTGGGCAGCACCTTAGCACAGCCTTTTTGTTCTCTCATCCTTCTCCTTAGTTCAGTCTTTCCCCTCCTGCGGACCAACCTTGCACACCTGGCATCATCCATCATCCATGCATACTCAGCAATGACAGAACTGCTTCTTTGATATCACTGTTTAAATCACACCATCCTGACATCCTCCTAAATGGATCAGCACTTGTCCCCTGCATTCAGATCTCACCCAGCTACTTTTGTAACAAAGACTATGTAGATGATAGATATGAAGAAAGGGAGGGTTACAGTAGCAGGTACTGCTACCTGGTTTTTTTTGTTCTCATTCTATATCATTGTTTGAAGAAAACATGAAGTGTATTTCTATGTTAAACACATTTATTCATACATGCATATAAATATGTCTCTCTTGTATATATATTAGTCTTTCAGTACTCCCAGAAGGACATTCATGTATTTGGTTACAGGACTCCTCTTTTAGTTAAAGAATTTTAATAAAAGAAATCGAGAAACTAGAGTATTGGGAGGTTTAAGTTATTGATGAGTTGATATTTCTGAAGTTTCCAACTGAAGCGCTTAAATACTTGCCATCTTTCACAGTAGACATCTTAGGTGTTTTGTGGAACTGAGTTTCAATTTCCCTATTTGTACATGATTTAAATAACAATTCTTCTGACTTACTGAAATGTTATGACAATATGGTTATACAACTACCCAGGCAAATAAAAATGAACAGTAGGTAGGCAATTCAGTTTTTACATCCTCTCCAATTTGGGGTACAATTTTAACAGTTTATCCAGAGTAACTTACCCATTTCTAGAGCTATATACCATTTTAATCCTTTCTTTCTACTGTGTGTTTAGGCTTAGGAGCAAAATGTATTTATCAGTGTCTGGGGATGAAGCTCGCATAGTTGCACTGGGCACAAATATAAGTCTTACTGAGGAAGCAGGCTTGTCTTACCACTTACTGAGATTTCCACTTGCTCATAATTGTATGAAAACACTGCTGGTTTGCTACAGGATTTGGGCTGATGCTGCCTTCTCTCCACGTATTTTAATTCCTTATGTGTTTCCTAGGATGCTTTAGGTCCTTTGGGATAAGAAAGTATAACAACTCGTGCTGGGTCCCCATGGGCCTCCTCCGTTACGCTGTTCCTGTTCTTCCCTCAGGCTTTGACCTGTGATGAACTTTACCGCACCTACCTCTGAGTCCAAGGGAAATGGTCTTAAATTTAAAGACATCTGCTGTTCTAATGCAGCAGATCAGTAGGGTCACTGGAATGATGTCCATGCATGCAGGGAGATGAGTGTTTGAGGCACCTATCTCCCCTGAAGTTACAGGAAGGATTAACCTGTCTTGATGTCCTTAAGAACAAGCCTCAAGAAATTTTTTTGGTCAGGCCCCCCCTCCCTAGCAAAGGATCTCAAACTTGTGGATAATGGTGTGACATCTCACCAATACCCACCTATTTCAGGAAGATTGCCTTCTCTTTCCAGGATCTTCTGATAAAGAGACTTCAGCATGTAATACATTATTAGCAGAGAAGAAACTCTGTGCCTATCCCATTATAAACCTGCTCACAACCCCCAGCAGGAGCAAGGCAGGTCACTGAGCCCCTATTAACCAATAGCTGACAGCTAATTGATTTTACACTTGTGTATCAGTGCTAGCAAACCATAATTTAAAAGCTAATTTGCTTTGTACTTTTAATATCATAGGCAGTTTTGTATCCTATCCTACAAAGCCTGAGCTCATCACAGTCCATCATTTTTACTGCTGTTGGCCCCAAAACTGGTCTTTTGTAAATTCGTACTCTGTAACACTCTTATCTTTTAACCCAAATGCAAGAAATAGCCCTCCAGCACCAGTTGTCTCATGGAGACACCAAGGGAGAATTTTCAAAACTGAAGCCACTTTAGGGTAGTTTTAATGAGGCCGTGTTTGCTAAAGCATGACTGACAGAAATAATAAGGTAGCATTTGTGAGGGAACCCTCAGAAACTGAGCTACAGCAGGCAAAAAGCCAGCAGAAATTGTTGTGTTGTTGAAAAATCTCCTAAAATAGCTCTCCTAGCTCAGCCTAACGCAATTAAAGTTACTGATGTACATAATATGAAAACTGGGAGCTCTTCCTCTTAATAACCACTGTGTAACTGAGGTAATCCATTTCATTAATTTAATATACACTTCCATATCCCTTGATAATAGACATATAATTAAAGCAATAGGCTATGCATTCCAAAATGAAAG
Source organism: Strigops habroptila (assembly GCF_004027225.2). Lineage (NCBI taxonomy): Eukaryota > Metazoa > Chordata > Aves > Psittaciformes > Psittacidae > Strigops > Strigops habroptila. The sequence continues at coordinate 45,830,116 of NC_044282.2, read as the reverse complement.
TTTGCAAAGGGCAATTCTATAAAAACGAGGCATTTTGCTTAGTTATTGCTCAATGACATCTTGGTTTATGCCCTTTTTTTTAATAAAGTATCAGTAGTAAAATTGAGAACAAATTGGTATTTGTACTGGTCAAAAGTAAATCGACATGTTGCCCAGTGAAGATGAATTTTCAGGAAAACAGTAAGTGATTATAAAAGGTGTGGCTGGTGTAACTAACAATACACATTGAGGTTGTAACAGGTCCATATCCAATTTAATATTTAATATCATGCTGATGCAAATATTCTAAAAAGATTGACATACTTTTTTTCAGATAATTCATCTAGAATTATGTCAAGATGGTTGTTATTTTATATTTCTCAAAACATTTGACCAGAACTTAAAATGATATAAAAGACAAGAAGGTAGACTTTGAGTGGAGACACAAAAATTATCTACAGGAACAATGAAGCTGAAGAAATTATGTTCAAAACTTCAGGAGGTTAAGTGGTTGATTAGAAAGTTATAAAACTGAGCCATACTACTGTTAGGTTTTGGGAAAAGAGGAAAAATATGACATTTGTTTATCCAAAATATTTCATTTTTTATATATATATAAAATATATAATTTATATAGTGATGTAAGACTTGTGAAATTGTATTTGTAGGGCAAATAAAAATATGCAGTATATGGGCATGTTGAGAAATTAATGTAACAATAGTAAGATAAATGTGTAATTATCATGAAAATAAAAGGGAAAAAAGGAAATTCAAGTAAGCTAAATATTCGTGAAACTAAATAAGTCGATTAAATATTAGAGAGGAAATAGATATACCAAGATTCAAAAGCTATGGCAATGTTGGACTATAGAGATTTTAGTTTGTAATGATATAATGTGATACTACAGTGTGGCAAGACCTTATATTGCTCTTGAAGTAACAATATTCCTTGTAAAGATGAGGGTACCTGAAAGACAAACTCATTCCTATACCATCTTTGCAAATGAATAGAAACTTTCAGTATATATATTTTAAAAATTTCTTCCACACAACTGTATTGAGAAGTAAAAATGCAGTTCTTTCTTTGTGGTTGTTCACTAACAATGAGCCTTATCAACAGTTGTTGAATAGCTCTGTGGAAAGGTCAGTGGGGAAAAACTCGGGCATTAGTGGAAGTATTAAGATATGTAATATATTTAAAGGTGAACTGATTTGAGTTCTCCTGTAATACTGATCGTTTAAGGATCCAGAAGCAGCAAAATGGCTATGGCTGTGTTTGTGGCCTTCCACTTTCAGTTCACAGTATTGGCAAAGAAACTTCCGCATGTTAAGGCCAGATTCTGTTCACCCAGCACCTGCATGCATTTCCCCACCTGAGTGATCTGGCAGACTTTTTTCACTCCTTCTTCCTTCAAGGAATTGAAAATTAAATGCTGGCGTAAATGAAGTAGGAAGAATGAAAAGTACTTCCTTTCTCCCCACTGGTTCTTTCCAAATTATTGCTCTTGCTTTTAGGATGAGGTTACAAATGCCTTTTGTGTGGATGTGTGTGCACCCTAGCAGAGATGCCCTGAGGAGGGGACCTCTGGCAGGGCTGGTGCTTGCAGGCATGCAGAGAGCACGCCAGTGCACTGGCACCCGCAGGCAGCAGCATACCAGCTCCTTGGGAGTTGCAAGGGTTAAGTACATGCCTGAATTTAAGTGGCAGATGAGCAGGACCTTTTGTTTTACAGTGTTGGGCTTACCTGGAAGCTGTAAATTTAATTTCTGCTTACTTTTTCAGGTGTTGTTTTCCATTCACCACTCTTAATGCTAATTTGTTTTTTCATTGCCTTTGATGTACTTTTTGCAGGAAAATGTTTATGAATGTGGTGAGTAAGCAGTTTAAAAGCCAAAAAAACCTAGAAGTAAAAGAATATCCTGAGTTGGAAGGGACCCACAAGAATCATAGAGTCCACCTCCTTATTCCACACAAGGCAACGCGAAAGTTAAACCATATAACTGAGTGTTGTCCAGATGCTTCTTGAACTTCAACAGGCTTGGGGCTGTGACCACTTGGGGCCATCCCCACTTCCCTGGGGAGCTTGTTCCAGTGATTGGTCACCTTCTCAGTGAAACATATTTTCCTAATATCCAATCTAAACTTCCTGATGCAGCTTTAAGCCATTCCCTTGGGTCCTATCACCAGACACCTGAGAGAAGAGATCAGCATCTCCCTTTCATGAGGAGGTTGGAGACAGCGTTGAGAATTGCTCCTCAGCCTCCTCTTCTCTAAGCTGAATGATGTTAGTATCCTCAGCCACTCCTCAGAAGTCATGCCCTATAGTTCTTTCACCATCTTTGTTGCCCTCCTTTGGATATTCTGATATTTTTATGTTCTTCTTATACTGTGTAACCGAAAACTGCACAATACTCGAGGTGAGGCAGCACCATGCTGAGTGTAGTGAGACAAGTGCTTCTTTCTATCAGTTAGCTATACTGTGCTTAATGCACCCAGGATACTGTTCACCTTTTTGCTGACAGGGCACATTGTTGACTCATACCGAGTTTACTATCATTCAGAATCCCCAAATCCCTTTCTGCAGTGTGTACTCCAGCCTTTAGTCTCTGAATCTATACGTACATCCAGGATTACACTGTCCCAGGTGCAGAATCTGGCAATTATTCCTGTTAAATTTCATATGATCAGTGATTACCCTGTGCTCTAATCTATCAAGAGCTCTTTGTAAGGCCTTTCTACCCTTGAGGGAATCAACAGCTCCTCCTAATTTAGTATCATCAGCAAATTTACTTAGTGTGAACACAACTCCTATGTCCAGGTCATTAATAAAAACACTGAAAAGAACTGTCCCTAAAATTAAACCCTGGGGAACACTGGCTGCCAGCTTGATGTTACCCCATTTACAACAACACTTCTAGTCCAACTTTTCAGTCAATTTTCCACCCTTTGTATTGTGTATGTGTCTAGCTGTATGCTGGACTTTTTCTCCAGAAGGATACTGTGGGAGGCAGTATCAAAAGCTTTGCTAGACTGAAAAAAACCCTCACATCTACTGCCTTGGTTTATTTTATTCGGTCTCCTGATTCATCATCCTGATTTTTCTAGTGTTTTAACCTCGTCAAAATCAAGATTCAGTTAGGGTTCATAGGACAACCTGTTACCTTTGCCAATTAGTGCATAGCAGGGTAAAAAATTTATGAGATAGGAACTAGATGTGTAGTCAGTCAGCTCATTAACTGATATCATTATCAAACTGATACAGGAATCATTAAAAATGTATTGGATGTAAATAGCTTTCAATCTATATTCATTTGGCTGAATTTACACCAGTAGTGCTAATATATACTCTAAGCCATCTGTTCCCTTAATGAATACTAGTAACTGTACGCACAATTCTTACTTTCATGAACAAAAATTTTGCATAATAATTAAGGACATGTAAAGCGTAGAAAAACAAAAGCACAGACATGAAAAGTTAAGGTGGATATGAATGTATATTGGCTATCTCTTAGAGATATAGTTATTGCCAACAGGAAAGTCTGCCTGGATCATAAACCACCTGTTACAACCGTATCTCGGCTCCAGGAGAGGCCAACCTTGCAGTACGCTCTACTTTAAAGCACAAGAGTCTGAAGCAATGTTTACTTCTGCCAGCCCCCTATAAATTTGCCAGCCACTGCTTCTGAGATGGGATATCTGAGGTTATGGATCAGGCTGAAAAAGGGAGGAGGAGAGAATGAATCTTCCTAGACCAGTAATTCCTTGCCTGGGTCCCAAGCAGCAGCAGGAAAAACAAGCTTACTCCTCACCTGTCTTCTGTCCCAGCTCCATCTCTCCTTCTTCCCAGGGCTGCTCTTAGGTGGGACTAACAATCAAAAGAAGGCAAACTTCTGTTGATATAAACCACTAGGAAGGACCAGCCTTGTTCCAAGTCCTCCTCGCTACGCTTACACCAGTCTAAAGAGATGTCTTCTTTATTCCCACTTTGTACAAAGAAAAGATTACCCCCCCCAAAAAAAAAACAACAAAGAAAACAAAACCCTAAGCCTCCCTCCAAAAATAAACAAAATAACAAAAATAAATCTGAAAAAAATCTAACTCTAAACCCAGAAAACCTCATGTCTGGTGACAAAAAGACACCAGGAAAAGCCCTGAGCCATCAGAGTTACATATTTAAATACTGGCTGCATGATATATTTTTTTTGTGGGGAAAAAAGATTGTTGTGTTATTTTATGCATCTGGCTTTCTTCCTTTTCCACTGGCAGGGAGCATTTTAAACTTGCCCATTTGTAGATCTTTTTGCAATTCCTGAACAGTGTTATTACTGTAAACCAAAATTATTTTGTTTCACTTCTTATGAAAATAATTCACTTCTCCAAGATTTTTCTATTATAGTTGTTTTAAAGGCCACATGCTGTTTGGCTGTCAGGTGTTGTTTTTCCACACAGTGGTACTTACTGTGTAGCAAGAAACAGGTGCAGTCTTAGGAGTGTACAAACTGACAGCATACATGGGAATTTATTAATTTTGTAGGGAAAAGTACAAAGAGCTGTACTTTGCATGTCCAAGTAAGGAACTGAACAAATGACTGCTTGCAAACGCTGCAGTTTCAATGGTTGAAGATAAAGATGATAAAAAGTTTCTGAAAACTGCATTTTAGACATTTTGTCACAATTAAAGCCTAACTTTCCATCCTTCTGCTCTTTGGATGTGAAGTTTCCCTCTGGTGATATCAGATACATCAATAAGCTGCACCTAGGATACTGCTAGATTTATTAGTATTAAAATAAATATTGCTGCTGTGTAGGAGTTGACTGCATGTTAAGATCTGGCTTTTAACTGTCAGTTGCTCTGCACAGGAACTATATTCTGGGTCAGACCTATGGTCCCTTGAAGCAGCCAGTGATAAATAGCAGAGGAATTCTGCAGCTAGGAAATGTGGAATAATCCTTCTCACTTAGCTTTTCGCTCTCCATCTTGTCTAGCTAAAGGGTGACATATTCTGAGACAGGAAAATTTATCCTTTAAAAAAAGTATATGTGAAACTCTCATTTTCATTATTTGAATAATTTCCTGTTATTGTGAGTTCCATTGCTTAATTACCTGCTGATAATTACCAATGATTACTGAAAAATGAATTCATGGAAAAAAGTTAGAAAATACACACAAATAGAACTGCCAGAAACACCAAAAACTTTTTTGAATTTCTCAAAGAGAGAATTATACATCAGGCATAATCCATTGCATTTATTACCTCACAATAAAGAGGTAAATGACAGTCTTAAGTAATGATGAGTAGTCTCTGAGCTTGCAGGAGACACACACAAGTCAGAGCCTCTGTGGCACTACATCAGTACAGTTACTGCTGGAAGATCAAAGCTATCTTTTTTCTCACAAAAGCTTGAGAGGAAGAGGCAACCAACATCAAAATAGGGCAATGCTGCCTAACAAAAGAATCAAACATAATGTCTTTGTAAATAGGCAGATCTACTTGACTTCTGTCGTGGTTCAAGCCACAGCTTCTTTGAAAAATAAAGGCCTGAATCTAATTCACAGCATCTGCTTCTTTATTTCACTAAAATAATAGAAAATGTTACAGAAACAGTCAGCTTCTGAAGAATCACCACAAGGTCTCAGACATCTGGTTATAAGTACAGTCCTGCAATATTCTTTATTAACTATGATACTTTGCCCTATTTAATTCAGCAAGGGTCCCTTACTACGTAATTAGATTGTTTGGAAGTGGTGCAGAACTTCCTTTCCCCACTTCATCTTCCTAAACCCAGCAGTACTGTTGGCATCCTGATTGCCACCACCTCCCTTTCAAGTTTATTTCTGCCTGAAAAATGCTGCCTGTTGTGCATGTTGAGTGGTTCCCAGGGAAGGCACAATCTTTCCCTCTTTCAGGATGGTTTCCCCCATCCCAGGGTGTGCTATTAAGGACAAGGTAAGAGCAGCTTCATCTCTGTGGCCTAGCCACAGCCTTTATAGGAACATAATAAGACTACAAACCAAATAGACCCAAAAGAGAGTCTGCCACGCAAACAGGCTTGTGGTGACAGAATGTCACTTCTCTGGCTGTGTTCTGACGAGACACCTGGGATGAGCATGTGACTTCAACCCATTCCTTAATATTACCTCTACTTTATTTACAGAGGCAGGTGCAGACAGAAACAGTGATCATTGGCTTGCACTCCTGGAACACATAAGAGGCAGCTTGCCTTTCTCCTGGAAAAAGCTAAAGCAGTCTTCAATGATCTTTCATACAAGGCAAGGTCTCGGATGGCAGAGACAATCATCATGGAATAGCTGGTTTGTACTAACTACTTTGTGTAAGGCAGCAACCAATGTGTCCTAAAATGTTTTGCTGTATGCTCCTTAGCATCCAGTATAGTGTTTCGTCATGCACTGAGGTATATGCTATAGGAAGGTCCAAAGAATGCATTAGTTATGTGTCCTGGTGTCAGGGCTTGATAGTGGGATGTATGACAAATGGTTAAGACAAGTAAGGAAATAGGAAAACTGTGTGTCTGAAAGGAGATCTGGTGCATAGCTTAGGTGTCCGATTTGACTAAGCAGGATAAGCAGGAGAAGATGAGAGAGTTACAGGGTTACAGATAGAGGAGCGCATTAGGCTCCTGAGTGTCAGGACAGTGCAAATGGTCTTTCTTGATTTGTCCTGGTTTTGGTTTCTTTTTTTGGTTTTTTTTTTCCTAATGCAGGCCTTTCCTCTGAATCTTGCCTGGCTCATTAGACTGACATTCTGTTTAGAACTCAGACCTGGAGATTGCAACTCAGCAAAGAGATCTTGAAGACACTGATATTTCACTGAAATTAGCAGCTGAGTGTGCAGCAGCAGCCAAAAAATGCCCACACAGTGCTGGGCATCGTCAGGTCAGGTATTGAGAACAAGGCAGAAGGCACCGTTTTGCTGCTCTACAAAAACTTGGTGTGCAGCTCTGGCTGCCACATTTCAAAAGGGATGTGGTGGGGTTCAAAAAGGCACAGGGATAAGCAGCTAAAATTGTCAAGGGTGTGAAGTAGCTGCCTTGTGAGGAGAAACTGAAGCACTCAGGACTCGTCAGACTGGAGGGCAGAAAGCAAGCCGCATGGGGGATATCAGAGAAGTTTACAGAATTGCAAAGGCAGTGGACAAGCTGAATGAACCGTTAGTTAGGTCCTCACTGCAGGAGCTAGGGGACACTCAATAAAACGAGACAGGGGTCATTTTACAACAGGTAAAAGAAAGTGTGTCTTTACACAGTGGGTAGAGATGTTTTGGAATTTGTTGCTATAGGAGGTTGTAAGACAAATCGTAATGGCAGGGTCAAGGAAGGCTTAGACAGGTTTATGAACACCAGGTTCAGAAATTGATGCTAAAAGAACTAAAAAGGTTTGTATGCTCTAATTTTCCTAATGCAGTAGCACTTGAGATGCCAGGGCAATACGAGAGAAAGAGTGCAAAATATGGCCAGGCCCATGTGGTCTCCTTGAATATTGCATCCTACTGCTCCTGAATGAGTATTATGCAAGATGCACCAGTGGTATACCTGGTAGGTATACAGGTATTCTGTTCCTGTTTTCTTATTTGATTTTTTTTTTAATTTATTTTTAAGTGCTTATTTTTTCCCTGTGTATTAATATGAAGACCCAAAGCCCATCAGCTGTCAATGACGGTTCCAGTAAGACATGGTTACCTTACAGAAAACAAACATTAGTCTTCGATCATACATGAGACATACCAGACTATGACTCCCAGAGTGCAACTGGAATAATCACATTTAGCTGCAGTAAATGTATGCATTAAATATATATGCACAGACAAGCTGTTTGTAGGTATTTTTGTGCCTGCATTTGTTATTCATATTGTCTGTTAGCATATTCTCTTACTTATACAGATCTTGAACTGTTATCCTACACTGGCTAGTATGTAGCAAAGGCAGGATAAATTATACCTAGTTTTAGTGTTTGTCAGTCATGTCAGTATGTCCAGATCTACTTTACAAAGGGGAAATGATGCTTAATCAACCTGATAACCTTCTGTAATGGAGTGATTAGCTTGGTGGATGGTGGGGGAGAAGTGGATGCTGTTTACCTCGACTTAAGCAAGACTTCTGACACCGTCTCCATAATGTCATAGACAAGCTGACAAACTATGGGCTAGGCAGGTGGATAGTGAGGTGGGCTGAAAACTGGCTGAGCAGCTAGGTCCAGAGGGTTGTGATTGTGGCACAAAGTTTAGCTGGAAACAAGTCAGTAGTGGTGATCAGGCATCAGTGGGGCCACTCCTGTTTAACCTCTTCATTAATGACATGGCTGCTCGGACATATTTCACCCTCAGAAAGTTCACACATCATAAAAAACTGGGAGAAGTGGCCAATGCACCAGGCGGTTGTGTTGCCTTTCAGAGGGGCCTTGACAAGCTGGGGAATTGGGCTGAGACAAATCTGGTGAAGTTCAATAGGTGGAAATGCAAAGTCCTCTGTCTGGGGGGAAATAACTGGAAAACTTCTCTGCACGGTCCAGGGTCCAGCAATATGCCCAGCAGTAGAGGAGGCTAACAACCTGGGCTGCACTAAGCAGAGCACTGCCAGCAGGAGAGGTAATCTTTCCCCTCTTCTCAGCACTGTTAAGGCAGATCTGGAGTGCTGTGTCCAGTTCTGGCCTCCCCAGTACAAGAGAGAGATGGACATACTGGAGTAAGTCCAGTGAGGGGTCATGAAGATGATGAAGGGACTGGAACTTTATTTATATGAAGATAGGCTGAGAGGGCTGGGTCTGTTCATCCTAGAGAAGAGAAGGCTCTGGGGGGATCTTAGTGGCATGTATAAATACCTGATGGGAAAGAATGATGAGGGACCCTTCTCAGCAGAGCCTATGGCAGGACAAGAAGCAGTGAGCACAAATTAGAACAGATCATATTCCATCTGAACAAAAGAAAACATTTATTAACTCTGAGGGTGATTGAGCACTGGAACAGGTTGTCCATGGAGGTTGTGAGTATCTCCACCTGTGGAGAAATCCAAAACTCAACTGAATATGGTCCTGGGCAACCTGCTCCAGCTGAACCTTCTTAATCAGAGCGGTTGGACTAGATGGTCTCAAAAGGTCCTTGCAAACCTCAATCATTCTGTGATTCTATGAATATATAGCAAGCACCTATTTTTTCCTGTAATCTGTTCTGTGTTAGTGCCTTTGGATTTTATTAATTTCTTTTTTAAATGAAGCAGAGATTTCAGTGAAAACTGGTCTTGAGAAAAATAAATGTGAGTAGGAAGGACCATAACTGAATCCTTCCTGCCAATAAATAAGAAATGGCATCCTTAAACAAGTATTCTTGGACTAGGAAGGTGGATGGCCTGGCTATTAGGTATTTCATGGGAAAGAAGTCCATAGTTAGATGTTGTTCAGATGCACTTTTTCCATAGACTGTTTCATTTCAAAGTGGTACTTGTAGTAAGGCTCTCTTCACACATAGGCTTCAGCATATGGGGAGGGATGGATGACAAAAAAATGAAGTTCAAAAGACTCTTGTTTCAGAATTGTAGCAGCAATCTAATTCAATATGAAAAAGACTTATGGTATCCTGGCAGATAGATTGTTCCAGTCACATCTGATCACCAGGAAATCAATTGCATAATCAAAGACCTTATTAATTTTGTCTGTCATTTAACCACAGCCATCTAGTGGACTCACCCTATGAAACCCAAGAGGAAATGCACACAATTGTGTATTACCAGTATACAAGCATATATATCTTTAGTGTTTCAGACCATTCAAGGAGCAAGTTCCTTAAAGGCATTTTCCTTAAAAATGCAAAGATCAAAATCTAGTATTTTACACACTCAGATATATTATTTTGATTTTCAAAGGATTCTGATTCATGAGGGGTCAAAACTTACGTGGAGTTAGCTAAAGTTACTCCTGTCCTCAGCTATCTGCTGTATACCTCTCCTGGAGATCTATGCTTACATACCAAAAAGACAGCTCCTGAATCAGCATTTCTGAATTGCCATTGTTTTCAGACTAGGACATTAAATCAAAAATGTATTGCAGTTTCTTATTTATTTTGTGAAAGTTAAAATTTGGTGGCTGCTATGCAGGCATCTGAGCTGGAGGGGAAATGTGGTAGGCAGCTGGAAAAAGAATATGCTATGTTCTTCCCAAGGTACACTATCCCTGCTTGTAAATCAGAGGCTGAAGTCAATGCTGAATGAAAGCTAGCAGGAGGACAAAATGAACAGCACGTCAGAAAAAAAAACTAAAAATCAAGCTCTACTCTGAATAAATACCTGTCTTTGTAGTTTGGCTGCAGTGCAAGAGACATGTTTTGGAGAAGGCACTTCCCTATTGAAAATAGGTGTTATGTCAAGTCACATTCAGTTCTGAGCAGAAAAGATGAGCAAAGAGAGAAAACAAATGATCCATAAAGCTTTATCATATTACTGTTAATTGGAGGAGATGAGCTTGGAAGAATTTGCTGATTCTTCTTCTACCTAGGTGAAGCTTATTATTGTTTGCAGTCACTGAATAATGCATTCTGTTTCCTGACGTTGTCTCTAGAAGTGTTTTGATTTGATGTATGCTTGCATGATTTAAACCCTGGACTCTGTCAGGCTATGATAAAAGCTGCCATCACCTCACCAGGAATTTCCTGCAATGTATAAACACTTGACTTCACTGTAACCTTCCCTCCTGCCTCTCCCACATCCTTGCATGCATATCAATGACTGCTGAAAAGGGCACTGCTGTGTACCAAGTCCTAGTCAACAGCCTGAATTGATCAAGGCCTAAGGATTACTGCAACCCTGCTAATCAATAGATATTGAGTGCAATCCCCTGCTCTAAATTCAACAGGGTTAATAAGTGTCTACAGAAAACAATGGTCTGAAACACAATCTCCCATTCAGTGAGGGAGGAGAGGTAGAAATGTTTGCTTCAGCAGCTGCAGATAAAACCTGTGGGAGGCAAAGCTTTAGCTTCTACCCAAATTTGGCCTGAAGCATTCTAGATTTGCTAAGTGTGCTGGGCGTTAGAGACAGCTTTGCTGCTGACAAGAGAAATACTACATATGATGACATGTTTCTGTGCTCCCAAAAGTCTTTGTTTGCTCTCTTTTACACAGAGGTGGCATGTGAAGTTCCTTATGGTCCCATCTACTAGACTTTTGGTTTTGCCCTTCATGCTTCGTATGCAAGACTAAGCACATGCAGGATGGAGGAAAGGAATTCAATTTAACAGCTGGCCAAATGCCCTTTTCTCTTTTAAATAGTCAGTGATGCTATCTTGAGATGAAAGGTGACACTTAAACAGAGCAGCAACAGTGCTTGTAGAAGGTCTGAATTTCTAATAGCTGCTTGATGGCAAAAAGTGAAACCAATCCCATCCCCCAGTTTTACAAGATTTATGGACTGAATTTTTAGTACAATTTAAGATCCCAAGTGAAAAAAACTAGCGCTGAGAGACAGTGTGCCAAACTATCTGACTAAGCTGGGGTAGTCAGCCAAGTTCAGTATCTGCTAGCTGATGATGAATGGTGACGTCTCAGTGCTTGCTCAACATCTGTCTGCCTACTTCACTTCTAATTGCACGCCCATGGATAACTGGGAAGAGGGGAATGCTAGATTTCACAGGAGTAGTATAATGTGACCTGTGCATGAGTGTGAAGGATTAGGTAGGTATGTCTGTGCTGCCTATTCAAACACACCTTCAACAGATGTCCATCTTGCTACAGGTGGGCATGCCTGGTTCAGGGTTATTGGCTGTCTAAACCTCTTTGTAGTAATACATGAGGGTGTGCTTTTGCTTGTCACAGTGGTTTTACTGAATTACTTAGTGGGAGGAGTCAGCAGAAATGCTGCTGCTTATCAGCCAGAAGAGCTGCACTTGCTAACAGACTACTGAATATGAAGATAGGTGTACCATGACATGTCTTCCACAGATACCACTCTTCTACAGATTAAGACAAATATATCACACTATCTGTTGATGTATGTAGCTGTCACACACTTTAAATCAGAGAAACACATAATTTATTTTTCTTTAGAATTACCTGTCATTTTCTTTGCCGCTATTTTGCCTGTTTTTAATAATTTGATGGTGATTCAGTTAATGCTACTTTTAAATGACAACTTCTGTATTACTTACATAGAAATCCATTCCCCTGTGTTGGCCTAAAACTAGAGAAAACACTTTATACTCCCTTCTGCTGTACTGTACTTTTGCCATTGGTATAGTAGCATTAAGAGTCTCAAAATACAGGCAAGGGAAATGTGTAGCTTGAAATGGAGTTTGGCAAAACAAGACCCTCTATTATCTGTTACAAAATCACAGGAAAGAGAGTAAAGGGACCTCAGGAAGTCATTTGGTACCTTCCTGTTCACCTCTTATGCTTTTTATCTCATACCTTTCCTCAGCCTTTTACCCCTTCCTTTTTTACTTGTTACCTATTTCTTTATTTTGTTTGTCTGATCCTCTGCTGTGTCTTATTTGAGCTTTGGGCTGTATGTACCAAAACAGGCACACAAGAAATCCTGACTCACAAAGGTAGCCCCTCTGACTGTAATGGTACCAGACAACTTTGTCTCTAGTTTGTAAATTAATAGGGAGACAAGCTTCATCTACGCTTTATTCCCAAAGCATAATCCTTGCTGTGGAGTTATAGCAACACAGAGTTACAATAAAACGATGATGACAGATTTATAATACTGTTTTTAAGGCTTTTGGTTTGCCAGTATAACTCTGAGTCTGTAAGAACATAGTTTGGTGCTATGGGGAACTGGGGCCTTTGTATCCAAAGACAAATGACTTCCAAATTGAACCACAGCTATGGACTCAGCCTCCATTGTGAGGGTTAATTTTGTTTCACTCAGAAATAATTATTGCTGGCTTATCTAAAGTAGCAGAAGCTTGGAACAGGAGAGTACTTCACTCCTCCTGGCACAAAAACAGTTGTGATAATGTAAGTTATATAAAAGGTGCCAAGCTAAAAGAGGGGGCTGGAAGTAAAACCATCAACAGAACAGTGACTTTAGCCACCTTCCCACTGTACAGATTATTCTTCCTAATTTATTACATTTATATTGACTCTCTATTCTGACCAGTAGCTTGCAGGAAAACTTACATTGCAGCCTCACACCAGAGAAGAAACCAGTGACCTAAAAGTATACTAAATTTTTTATGACAATTATTAAAATTGCATGAAATGTGTTAGTCCTTGAACAGTAGAAAGGAATCCTCCTTCAGGGAATTCCACCCAAAAACTAATACCCAGCTCCTAGTCAGCATTAATACAGATTCTTCCCATTTGCCCCAGAAATTCCCTGCTTAAAATTATATGAAAAAGTGACACACCTGAAGAACATGGCAACGTTTATGAAAGGACTAAATGCTGAGGTGCTGGGATGCACCCCTGTGTGTGACTGCCACCTGCTACCGCCTGCACCAATGTGGGTACCTTGCAAACCCACTTGGAGCTCAGGACTTACTGTCATTGGCTAATTAACAGGCAGGTATCTAGCTGGGGTAGAGACTGAGTCATTCCATGATTAAAGAAGTGACATTATAAAACAGGATTAAAGATTTAGGAGGAGTACAAAGTGTTACAAAGTGTTCCTGGAGATAAATGGCGCAGAGCCATTTATCTAGGTATCAGGAAGTGAGGGAAGAGAATGGAAATGGAAATAAGGGGCAGCCCATCAGCCACCAGTTTAGTCCTAAGCATCTTGCTCGCAAGGGTTATCAACATGCAGAGGAATGAAAATCTCCTACTGACACTATATTGAACAGTTTGGCAGACCAAACAGGATCTGAAGGATAATATTATGATCTTGTCTAGCCAGGTTTACTTCAACTAGTCACTCTCAGTCTAGTCTTTATAAAACACCCACAACCAGATCAATCACTAATTAAAAAAAGGAAAAAAGGTAACCCAAGCCACCTACATCTCTGGAGGTTTGGTCTTATCTTTCCAGTCTAGGCAGACCAGAAGCTATTGTGTGGTTCCTCAGATTTTCATTCCGCATTGAAGCACTGGCATAAGATCATTGCACCCGAGATTTGCTCTTTCTTCCCTGTTGCTCCACTTTGCTACCTTTCCAGTACACCTGTATTCACAAATATAGGGGGTTGGAGTTTTACCAGGTGGTGGCAGTGATGAACTGACATTACCTAGCTCTACAAATCCTGTTGATATAACAATAATAATAAAGAATGTAGGCAAACAGGTTAGTCCTTCAGGGCTCAATTTTTAAAGCTGTGCATGGGGATTTAGTATGATGTTAATTGGAACTGCTTGGTCAAATCCTTCAGCAATGCTTTGACAGCTTATCCTGGACTAGTGAGGGTTCAGCTCCAGTCCTGAACTTCGTGTAATTTTTAGATAGGTTATAGCAAAGAAGATTGGAATATATTCTGAATATATTATGGGTTTATAATAATCACAGTGAAGGCTGCGCTTGTGCATTTCTCAGTCACTTCCTTCAAGATGTGAAAGCAGTTTCAAAAGAAAAAAATGTTATACCAACCATGTAAAAGGAAAATTTAGTGTACATTCTGTGAATATATTGCATATATTGTAATTGCATATAGAATATTTTGTCATTATTTTGACTCCAGAAATTAATTTCTCAGCTCAATTGGAGAATAATAGCTCTATTCAAATAATGGATACCTGCAATTTTCTTTGAATACCTTATCTTCAACTAAAGCACAAAATGTGTAGAATAGAAATGTCAGTGTAGAAGATGGAGTTCCTCAGGACTTCCACATAATATGTTACACTCCCCTGCATTTAAAGTGAATTTAAATTTTTGGGTTTATTTCTAATTATCAATAAGATTATTTTATTAACCACTGCAGTTCTTACTTTACAAAATTCTGATATTGTTTCACACATTAATTTTGGACTTGATGATCTTAAAGGTCTTTTCCAACCTTGCTGATTCTATGATTCTGTGTTGCTATTCCACCCTGACAAATCTTTCATAGGGTTCTGTGCAGCAAATGAGAAACACCCCACTTGCATAAAACTATGATTATTTGGTTGCAGAGACAGATACAAGATGTCCAGTGGGATGAAATCAGCAGGGCAGCTTGTTAAGCTGCTACCAGCTCCCAGTCCAGTTACCAGTGATTTGGGGCAGCAACCTGTATCCCTCTGAAGGCCTGCAAGTGTAGGGAACCACAGGGCTGAAAACCTCTCACATAATTTAATATGAAAGATGTGAATAATAGTCTCCACCCAGGAGAGCTAAGGTGTAAGATGTTCTTGTTGCTGCTGCCTCCAGCATAACTTACTCATCCTCCTCAGCTCATTCCTCATTTGCTCTGAGGTAAAATCCTGCTTATCGTTCACTTGGACCTCCACTGCTGTACACGTAAAAATGTGACCCTCCCGTATTGGCATGTCGGTGACAACCAGAGAGACATTTCCTTCACCACTTAGAAGAAAGGTGTGCAGGAACTTCAGTCTTTAGGCAAGACTTGACAGGTAGAGCTTGAAATATCAGCATATTTCCCTCTGGAAAAAGTCAATTATGTCAGTATTCTTTTCCTTTTATTCTAACAGGGAAATAATTTCACTGAAAAAAAACACAAAACCCAAAACAAAAGAGACAAGCCCCTGGGTTAACACCAGCAAGCTTTAGGAAGATGTGGAGCTAGACCATGTTGTGCTGCATAGTTTTGCAGTTTTCCCCCTTGTCCTGCTCAGGAACAGAAACATCTACTTTTTTTCCCCAGCAGGGCAAAGCACTGCAGAAACAAAGTGCAATGTGACTGAAAAGATTAAATGCTTGTCTTTCCTTCTTCCCCTCTTCCTCTCCTCCCCCTCATTTTGGTAGTAGTTAACTAACTTGTACTATAACCACTGTCATCAGAGTGTAGTTTCACAGTTCTGCTGATACAGAATATTGCTGGACTTGGAGCCAAGAATTGATTTTTATATCCCCAGACACTTCAATTGTTGGATACAAACACTGCTGACACCAAGAGTAGCACTTTTTCTGTGGATGGACACAATGCACATGAAAGCTGTTTTGGATCCATGAGTGAGCATGTAGCAGAGAGGCAGGGTGCCTGCCCACCTGGGCTAGCAAGCACTCAAGGTTTCTTTACCAGTTCACCTTAAAATACATACTTAAAAGCAGTGCAAGCAGGATACTGTATGATGTTTACACCCATCTACGTTTTGATCATGTCCAACCCTAAGCCGTGGTTTCAAAATCTATGCTCCATTTTGCTGAATACCTTTTATATATAGGTAAACCCTGTCATCCACACATCATGAGGAATCACACTGTAGAGCTATAGTTTCAAGAGAGGCAAGTTTTTCAGGGGAAGGTAGTTTCTGGAAAAAACAGACAAGACTTTGAGTGCAGACTCTCAAAATTACACCAGTTAGACTGAAGCCCTAGGGCTTTTTTCATAAATCCTGCCTGTTTCCCTCCACCTGAGCTGCACCCACAAGAGGGGATTTCAAGGCAGGTCCCCACCTTACCCCTGAGACACATAAGAACTGGTCTCTCAAAGCCACCAGGAGGAGTTGTGTGGCTTTTACTGCTGCGGGGGGAAAGGTGATCCCCTGACCCTTCCCAGAGATTTGGTAAAAATACACAAAAGGCTGACTGGATCCACCTGTCTGTTTAGCACTTTACCCATTTTTCCACAGTACTATTGACTGAAACTAATTTACTTGAACAACTTTTCACACAAACATTGCTGTGAACAATTTCACAAAGAGTAAATCATTGCATCCCTCTGCCTTGATCAGGTTGACACTTGTCATTCACATGAAAACCCAAAGCAGATATGGCATGTGTGTTTGTATATTTGCCTACTTAATGCCTTTTAAGCTGTCATTTTCTAGCTATCTGGTTCAAATATCTGGACAAATGTAAAGAAAACACTAGACCAAGTCAAAAGTGCAAAATTATTAATCAAGTTGAGCAAATAAATAATTCTTAGTCTTGTGGTTGCCCACAGACACATTTCTAGGACTTGTGCAAATGAAGCCAAGGAGATGTAGAAGCTCTGTTCCTTATCAGCCCAGTTTATCTCAGCTTCTGGTTTACTCTTCATCAGCTCTCATCAAAAGATGAAATTGGATTGCAAAGGATGCACTAGGCCCATCATGTGCTTAGCTTTTAATTGCTAACACCATTCATTCATTAATTAAACAAAGGATAGCTATGCTTGGAGGTACCGCTGGGAAGCTAGCAAGTTTGGGCCCACCTAGTTGCGTATGCTGATGTCAACTGGTTTTCTCAATATAAAGCCACTCCCCCTCATCTGTTGTAAGATGTTCTGACAATCAGAGCATACGGTGACAGCTGGGAAGTCGGCGTGCTGCATCCTGCTCACAGGGGTGCAAGGCTTCCCTTGCCTCTCCTGGGGAGCCTGGACACATGGTGGATGGAGCCTGGGAACGCGGCAGCCTGCGCACTCTCACACGCTGCCAGGTTATGGATTTCAATCAATGCATAGTCTCAGTGGCACAGGGGGAAGGAAAAAAAAAGAAAGAAAGTAAGTTTGGGAGTCAGAAGAAAAAGAAATAACCTGTGCTATGTCTTAATATGCATAATGAGCAAAAATTACCAGTTTTATGCATAATCTTTAGAAAAAGAAAATAAAGTATACTTAAAATATGCATTACTATTTAAGCTCAGTCATGTCATAGCTCCATTATTACACCTCACAATGTATTCCAGGAACCTCCTAGAAAGAGTACAATTGCTTAAGTGAGCTCCTAATTTCCGAAACATTAGTATTTGGTATCTTTGCACATCACACCCATTAGGGTTAATGGAGGGTATGGAGCATATGCAATAGACTAAGACTCAAACAGTGGCTGACTGATGACCTTTACATGCTGACTTTAGGGATGGCCAAGGTTAGCATGCCTGCTGCACAAGTTTTTTTCTGGGTAGTGCATTGCTCTTTCGGCAAACCCGTAACACTACAGGAGCATGGTGCACTACCAAAGAAATAGCCAGAACCATTTTACAAAATGATTCAGGTACTTTAATCTGCTCCAGTTGCCGATGGGAGCCAGGGCCAGAAATTTATTACAACCTTCTTGACATTACAGCCTGCAACTTACATTAGGGATGATGCTCAACATCTCCAGGCTTTTGACTGTCTCCAAACAGAACAGGAGCA
Source organism: Strigops habroptila (assembly GCF_004027225.2). Lineage (NCBI taxonomy): Eukaryota > Metazoa > Chordata > Aves > Psittaciformes > Psittacidae > Strigops > Strigops habroptila. The sequence goes on along the minus strand of NC_044282.2, from coordinate 45,811,976 downwards.
TTTTAAACAAGTTATGCAAACATTCCTACTCTAAAAGCCTGGCAAATATATGACCTAATGTATTTGAGCATTAGCTGGTGAGTTACATGGGGTTTCTGCATTCGGAGCTATCTGGACTGCCATCTTAGAAACAGACTCAACTTATGGATTGCTAGGAAAGGTAATTTGAAAACACATTGATCCATATATAACCCCTTTTGGGGAAGAGTAGAAGCAGTATCAAATTAGGAGACTTGTTTGGTTTTTTTTAGTTATCCCTAACTACTTGTCACCCTGGGGGGTAAAAAAACGTATTTCTTTAATTCATCAGATATTTCTGAAAGACAGAGAATAAATGGTTGAAATTGCTGCATTTTACATTATAAAAGCCGAGCTCCATCATATGATCCATGATGGCAAGCATTAATTTTTTCTCTATGAATACTTTTGTAAGACAGGATGGAAGAAACAAGTGCTTTCTTCACTTTTTGTCTATACAGTCTGGTATTCCAGAAAACTCCAGAGGAAAGGGGTTCAAACTGCATGTAACAAATGGAGTAAAATTAGAGACTTTCAACATCTGAAATGCTCACAAGCACAGATTGTATGTTGTCCTACGTCCCTGATTCTATTGTAAATTAGGTTTAATCAAGAAAGAGAAGTAAACCTAGTTTTCTATCAGTTTAACTCACATTATATGACAGCCAAATTGCTCCTTCCTCTGCTAGTTTTCTCGCTTTTTCTAGATGGAAAAATCTGAAGGTTACAGCTGTTACAACGTACTGGTGTCACTAGCAATCCATATAACAATGATGTGTACTTCATCTCTTCTCCAACATACACTATTGGTATTGACCTGGTAACTGAGGCAGACCCTGCTTTTTTAGCATTCTTCTCATTTGCTGTGGCATTATTTTTCTGTCTCCTAGACCAGTCTGAAATAAAGAGAAAATTTAGAAAACAAAGTTGCAGTTTTCTTTTTAGTTCATGGTTTGCAGGGACATAGTCAGATTTAGCATGTAAAAAGTTTGCCACCTGAACAGCCAACATCTTAAGCTCTATTTACAGAGCTGCTTGTGTTCTTTCAAGGTCCAGACTAATTTTTAAATAGCTGTGTTCCTATGCAACACCTGAGAGCACTAGCTTCTCAAAGGACAGCTAGAGGTCATTTGTTAGGTAGAAGAGTGATAGCTAGCCTGGAGATCTGGGTTGGCAAGTGATACTTGTCATTAGCAAACAGACTTGCTACAACATAAATGGGCTACCAGGAGTATCTTTACGGTGTCATTCTTGCAACCTAGAGCAATGCCATAGGCGTTTTGCTGTAGTGGGTGATCATACTCTTTGGAAACCCATCAGCTGCAGAGGCCATATCCACCTATCTGTCCAAAAAATCCACTTGCTGCTTTTGCACTTCTTCCTGAAGGTCTCATCTGCCCTAACCTGGTGGAAGCTCCCTTTTCTTTCTTGCTTCCACCATGAGTTCCTAGAAAGCTGGGAACCTGGACCAATAAGGGCAGATCAAGTCAGACTACCTGATGCCCTCGCACCATGTGAATAGCTTCCTTCGGTATTTGTTGCTCATGCTCTGGAAGAGAAAGCCCACCACACCGGATGCCCATCTCTCCCTTTTCCCCAGGCTGGAGGGCTCTACATGTTGGTGTTGGGGTGCCCATCGTGGACACTCCGGGAGGCCTCTGAGCCACAGCAGAGTAGCACAGTGGTGGCCACCCCAAGAGAAGGAGGCTGGCAGAACATGAGGCCCCCACAGCCCCTCATGGGCTGGGTACTCCACCAGGAAGGAGCAGGCAGCTCTTTGCCCAGTTGCATAAAGCTGGAAGCCTTCAAAATCCTGTCCTATCACCCTAGTCAGGTCTGTATAATTTCTTTCTTACTTCTGCCTGACAACCTATCTCTTGCTGTCTTGGTGGTGCCTGTTGCCTTGTTACTGCTATTGGCACTGGTATTTTATTTCTTATCAGTGCTAGGAGCTGCCTGTTTTCTTTCTGGTTTTATACAGATCTAAATCCTACATTTATCTTTCTTTTATCAGCAGCAAAACTTACAGATAATTCTGCCATCAACCTACACTGAGTTTGGCTCTGTATTCACTTGTCCTCCATTTTTAACCCATGTTTAACTTACTCCAGTGTTTTAAAGCAATAACATAGAGAAATTTGACTCTGAAGCTTTCACAATAAAGCTAGTTTTTCAGTATTATTTTTCCTTGCTTTTTACTTTGGAAGGGGGAAAAAAAGCTATATCATTAGTGGGATAATTATGAAGAACCTTATTTTTTCAAAAGTAATATGTCATGTAATAAGATATCAATAACTGCTGAAAACATTTTATTTTATTTTCTAAAGTTAACCAAGAAATAGAAAAAAAATACCAAAATGATTGCTATGCAAATGTGCAAACACTGGTTTAGGAAAAATGCATTTTAAAAGTCATATTTATAGCTCTAATGTTTTTAAATTTCAGTAAAAAAATCTTTTCATTGACAACCTGCTTTGAATCTTTGATGTACAGAGAATTCAGAAGATTGTCTCTCGGTACCAGGGGAGGCTCTTTTTGCTAAACAGTTTGTAGAACAAGAAACTCTCCCTCCTTGGCAGCTGCCTGAAGACAGATTGAATGTTGAGGGAAGCTTACATAAAGTGAAAGCAAGCACTGGCACAGTGACCCATAAATCTGCTCCTGCCTCCTAAAAACTGCTGAGCTGAGGGAAAAGGCAACATCAGAACTGCAGTCCTTGGGAAGGGAAGACAAGTCCCAAATATATAAAACTGTGTTCTTTCACCATCTCTACTTACAGGCTCTAGAATGCCTTATCACAAATGATGTTAATGACTTCTTTAGCTCATTTCACTTCATTTTTCATAAACATTTACTAAGCCTTTCAGCCTTTTATAGAAAAGAAAAACCTGTTTTTTGTATAACTTGTTCTTGCAGTTCCTGACACTTGACTATGTCTACTTTGGATTCAACCACAGGTCTGATTCTAGTAAGAAAACAATGACTCTCTCCCTTGTTTTGGTGTCAGTGCTTCATTATCATCCATGTGAAATCATCATAATAGGTAGATGTTTTCTGGAACCTGGGTGTGAATCAGCTGAGCAAAATGTTTTAAAGAGATTGCATGGACCAAAGCCGACTCCTTTCCTCCTGAGCCAGGACTCACCTACAGGTTGCATACCTGATGGAGGCCTCCATCTACCAGGTTACAAAAGGAGAAATCTCTCTCCACTGGCGGGTTTTGCAGAGAGGAGACATCCAACGATATATTCTCTTTCAAGCTCTGATAACTGCGGGACAAGCATCCCAGAAACATCCCACTCTTCCACAGTGAGCCAAGGAGCTGAGTATGATGTCGCATTCTTTGGGGATGTGTATCTTCTTGTCCTGCAAGAACTGTAGGAGAATTATTCTTTGAAGTCCTGCCTTGTGGATGGAACATCATGTTCAGTTTTCTTTCAACTATTTGTTGGTTAAAGAATTCTTATTTATCATAGATAATTCTAATCTAAATTCCAGTTTTAATCTTTCTGACATCTTTTAGACTTCCTTTTAAAAAATTATCTATTCTTCTTTAGTAAATGTTGTTATTGGACTATCTTTTATTCTGCCTAACTTAATTTTTCTTTAATGTATCTAGAAAAGAAGTTGGGGCTTTAGCCTCCCTCGGGAGATCTAAGATTAACTGATTAACAGATAATGTCAGTAATGGAATTTTAAATGCAGCCAGATGCAATCCAGCCAGGAAAATGTTGATTTTTTTTTTGTTTGGTTTCATATTTATTTAATCTTTGGGTTTATTTTTCTTCCTTCTTTTTAAGAAGGTTATCAATAAAATGGCAACTGGTAAGAAAAACTTGTTCAAAGTGCCATTGATGTGCTGAAAGAAGCACAACAGTCTCAATAAATTCTCTGTATAAGGGAACAAGTGTCTGGAGTTCATCAGCATATGGGTGTTCAGTGTTACTGCCAAGATTAGCACCCACACACATACAGGCTACGTCTACTCTTGTCAGGATATGTCTATTCAAAGAGGCAGGATATATTAACTCCAGGAAAATTTCATGAGGAGATGTCAAAACAGCTTCTGTATTGATTTACCTCTTGTTGACTTAGAGCAGAGACAGCATAAACTCATAATGCTCGACATCTAGGCAGGTAGATGTGTTTATAGACAGCCCGGTCATCAGCAGGGAATGAATGCAACTCATCACCAGGCTTATGAATTTTTTAATGGGTTTCAACACAATATTAATAATCTGGACAGTAAAAAAATTAATAGAGAGACATAATTATGAAAACAGTCAATAAATAGTAATTGTATTGGTATTCCTGTAATACCCATTATGTTTGAGGTAGAAATCTGAGGGTTTCTAAATTCTTTAAGATGGCCCCAATACAGGAAAGTACTTAAATCATTACACTTAAATAGAGCTCAGTTTCATGATTAACTGTTTTAAAGCTCACTGCTGAACTAAAACACTATCCTGAATGGGATAAAGGAGCTTCAGCTGAATTATCTCACAACATCTACTGCGTTCTAAGCCTATGTTTAGTTTAAGATGCTTCTTCACTTGACAACAGGGAATGATGGTGACAAAACAGAATATGCCTTAAAGCTGATGTTTTACAAGTGACCACATATTGTCTGTCAGACACAGATAAAGAGATGTGGGGGGACCCACCTGAAATATAAACTTGTTATTATGTTAAATTTTCCCTTTCAAAACCTAGCTTTAATTAAAAGACACTTAAAGTCATGTTACACAATATACTGTTTGTGCTGTTGTGATTCTGGGTCCAGGCTTCTCTCCTTAGTTCCAGCCCAGCACTGCAAAGCCGGAAGAACGCTGCCTTCAGTGCACCATGGCCTTGGGCACAGGAGACCACGATGATTATGTACAGGCTGTGGTACTCTCTTCTCCTGGACAGACAGAAGCCACCAGGAGTACGGAAAATTCACGTTGATCCCAGAGTGCACATCTGCCTTCCTAAAGAACGGATTTAGGAAATGGCATGTAGAGGAGCCCTCAAAAAAACAGAGAGAAGTTTTATGGTAATAGTAAATATTCAATCAGGTGAACAAACAAAGAGATCATAAAAAAAAAACCCTAACAAAAAGTAATGACATTTCTTCAATATAATATTTTTCAGTTTTAGGTTTTTTTTTAACGAATGAAACAAATTAAATAAACACAATTTGGAGAATGTGTGTAACTAACTTTGAAAAGGACACCTAGCCTTAAAAGGCAACACAAAGTCAAATCTGACAACCAGATGCTAGTTCTGAATTATCAACAATTTTTTTAAAGACTGAAGATATCAATATTTCCACAGTTAAAACAAATAGCAAAGTCTGAATCTTCAAAGTGTCTTGGGAGGTTTGGGAAGCTGATCAGTTAAAGGTCATATGAATTGCACAGCTAAAATCCTAGACCTGACTTTGAAAATATGATTGGGTCAAGGGAGAATGGTGCAGATGAAAGGAGCACTTACACTGAACTGTTCCTTTTTAAATGTCACTAGAAGCTGGGTGTTTTTTACACCCCCACCTCTTGTCTTCCTACCTCATTTCACTCCCTTGTACACTTCTCCCTCTCAAATAGTAAACATCTTGAAAGTCCTGGCAAGAAAACTTGAGACAGATAAACTAACCAAAAAAATTAAGTGGAATGCTTTGGTTTTCGCCTGAGGGGAGGAGGAATCAAGCTCTCTTCTGTATCAGAAGAAGGCTTACAGGTAAAAAAGCAAATTAAGAAGGATGCCTCTGGCTACCCAAACTGTCATTTCAGGTACCTTCAGACACCCACACATTTTGGTCCTCACAAGTGAAGCAGTAAGATTTTCCCTCAGACAGAATCCCCCACCTTTCTAGCACAGATAGTCATCTGGCTGAAGTTATAGCAAACAGCAGAATTACCCCTTCTCTTGGGCCCCAGCTATTTTTTACAGGCATGCACTTAGGCTACAAACCGGCTCACACGTTATCAATGCTGGTCATTGTGTTCTTCTTGTAAATGTGAAAACCAATTACTTGTAAACAAATATGAAGAGAATTCTCAGGGTCTAGAGGGAAGAATGTTTAAAAAATTTTTACTGTGTTATATATAAGACAGGCTTAGGCAAAAAATTTTCCACTCTGTAATTATGCTTCACACCAGCTACATATTTTTGTGTTTTGGCTGCAATAATTATCCTTGGTGTTTTCTGTTCACATTTAATTTGATTAATTTGTGCTACTGATGGTAAAATAGGAGTTGATGACATAATATAAATCTTTCTTTTACATTGTATAATCTTTTAAAAATAATTTTATATAGCTGTACATGCGTATGTGTGTTGAGAATATATATTATATAAATATATAAAACATTTTTCAGGGGAGGAATGAAGACTACACTAGCACTGTGATAAACTCAAATTTCTAGAAATCAACGAGATCGCAATTGTCTGAAAATAGCTTACGTTTGTAACAACAACAAATTGCAATCATCTGATTGTTCTCAGGTGCTCCTTAGGGATTACATTTGGAGTTCTTGGGCCTATTGCCAGTGGATATATGCCATATCCAGAAGCTTGAAAAAATATAAGCTACAGAAATAGCTCATTGGCTCAGTGGCTTACTCAAGGGATAAACCCAATGAAAAATCAAAACCTGTCTAATTAACTCTTTGATCACAAGACTGTGGGTGCCTCTTGGCTTAAACCCTGATTTGAAGCCCATTGACATCAAAACTGAAGTAACCAGGCTTTGCATAACCAAATGACATGCCCTGAGCAGCCGGAACTGGGGGGGTTAATTCTTTTCCTGGAGCAGGAAATGGAGCTCCCCAAGGATCTGTTGACAGCACCAAGCCAAGTGTGAGCTGCACCTGGAATGGCTGGAGTCTGAAATCAGGTGCTGTTTATTAGCATTGCCTCATCAAAAAGAGCTTACAGGAGAGCAATTTATTTTGTTTATATTAAACAGTCAACAAGGAAAAGAAGAAAATGTGCTGTTCTGCAGGTCAAAATATTACTTATTACTCTAATAAGCACTTAACTCTTTTTCTTTTTGAGAGAGCAGCATGGGCATGCAAGGGATTTTTTTTTTCTCTGCAGTGCTTTAAGTCATTCACTTGATTTGTTGCCATTTACTGCAGTTGTGTAATGGCTATAAAACTGGAAAAAAACATAAAGCATAAAAGAAAGGTGTTGAAGTCAGCCTTAAGGTACTAAATTCCTGACAGCAGCTTGTAAAGCAGTGGAGATTTAGGTGCTGGAAGATGACACTGGAGGTTGTGGTAGGTGATGGAAGGTGCTGAAGTGATGAGGCTATGACAAACTGTAATTATGCAACTATAGATGGACTCCTTAAATATAAAAAGGCGGGGGGGGAAGGAAAAAAAAAAAGGTGATATCTTTTCATGTAGCTTTTCAGTGTTGTCTTACTGAGTCCCTGAGGCTGAGTCTCAGATCTGTTGTGTAGATAGCAGGGAGCTGAACTCTGTATGAGGAAAGGACTCTGCATCATATGTTTTAAAATGTTTGGTATCTCCTACATTCAGTAGTTGCATTCCAGTGAGGCATATGTTGAGGAAGGAAGAGACCTTGGTTCAGTCCCTCTCCCTCAGACTGAAGAGACAGAAAGTTTTCATTTCATCTCTCTGAAAGATTTTTTACCCACGTGGCTAGAAGCCACCAAGTAAGAAAATGCTCTTACTAGTGAATCTAATCCACCACACAGTAATCAATTTAAAATGCATGGGTCCAAAGAATGAACTTCACTCTTAAGGCAGGTGTACTGAGGTGTATTTAGAGTAATGCAAATCTTGTATTCCCAAGAGGCTCTGCTTCATGAATTATTTTGATATGAAAAGCATCAGATTGCTTATTAAAGATTCAAGATAAAACCTTATCTAAACAAACAGCTAAAATACATCTAAGGAAGTCGTCATAAACTGGCTGTCCCTTTTGAATGGCAGGGAAACATGGGAACAATCAGTGACATTCAAAGGTGAGAAATTAAAAATGGGCAATAAGAAATTGTTTTCACAGCGTGGGGGTTAGACTGCAGAGCCTGTTGCCAACCAAAGAGGCTGGGATCAAAACTTGGTTATCATAACATTCTCAAAATGGAAATCTTGTGCAACCTAGAGTTCAGGACAGATTAGCTGAAGCCCCTTGTTACTGGATCCCGGTACCTTAAAGTATATTGTTTGCCACCGTGAGAGGCTGGATGCTAGGCTAGGTAGGACTGCAATTGTAATGCAGGGTGGTCTTGCCTCTACTCCATTAAAATTCCATCTATCGCTATGATTATAATTCACTGGGGGACTATATATTTATGCACTGTACATATTTATACATATGTACACATTTACATATATATTTACACATATAAATGGAATGGATTAATTTTATTGTGTCTTCCTACTTGGTTTCATAAAAACCACAAGGCAGGCTGTGGTCAGATGCCAGGAATGAGGGGGGGGAGGATTTATAACAGATATATTAAGTGGGCTAAGAAGGATATAAACTTTCCCCTTCCTCCTAGGAGCATACTTGAATGCGGTTAGTGATTTCTGTTTCACTACTGGGATGTATTGTGCAACCTTGGCTTTAACTAATTCTGTCAAAGTCACTCCTTCTATGGGTTGCTCCCATTCCTGCTGCATGGAGCTCAAGGCAATGCTACTCTGTCTGATCCTGTCCAATCACTGTTTTCAATTGTTTTTCAATTGCTTTTAACTGAAAATTCATTATTAGCAATTCCTTTTAACAGGCTTGTTCGGCTCAAAGGACATAATGTTATTGATATGAGTAAAAATCACTGGAATTTTAGGACAGCTTCTTTTTGTAGGGCTCTTTCCATCTACCATTGAATCTGATGCTAGTATAGATGCATGAATAAGGACCCATGAATAATGACCTAATGCACACAGCACTGCTGAAGAGCTTACCAGAGTCAGTGACAGTCTCTCTGGTGCCTTCAGTGGGCTGTGGATTGAGTTTCAAGTGCCAGCAGTTACTCAAATTACATATAAGTGCTGGAGCAGGGTCTTTAGTAATATGAATGTTGGTTATTGAGGCCAGAGCTAGGTCTCAGGCTGCCTGCTGAATAATTGAGGTAGAAAAGTGAACTGAAGTCAAGAAGCAAACTTCTGCTTTAAGGACATTATAGCAGAAGAATAGGAGGGTGAAAGTGGAAGTCTGCACAGTATTTTCACCATTAGGGACTTCTGTTGACTGTCCACATTGTTTACAGGCAGTTTGTCAGGCACTATCTGAAACCAAACCTCTTTTCCATAGACTAAGCAAAATGAAAGCATCAGCAATGTAATGTATCCATTAGTGCTACTCATTGCATTGAGTTTACTAAATCTTTTAGGAAAACCTGCCTGACAACATCCAGTCTGTTATAACCACCCTCTTGAAATATTATATTTACTGTATAGAAATACGAGAAGAAAAATTTAATAACAATTGTTCCAAGAATGGCTGTCATTTTAGCTGATATCTCTAAAGCCAAGGACATTTTATCACCATTTTAATTTACGATTATGGAGTGGCTTAAGAAACTAAACCTAATTCATGATCTGGGTGACAAGAATTACAACAAATGTATTCCATTACCCTCATCACCTACGGTCATAGTGGTGTTCATAATATGTCTCTTTTTTAAAAAAAGGCACAAAGTCTTCCCTACCCTGAATTACTACAGTGGTTCAGCTAAAAGCCGGCAGACCCTAGAAGTGCAGAATTAAGACAAACATAACAGGATGACTTTGATGGCATCCCAGTTGATTCAGTATTGTAGTGAAGATAAGAAAAGAATATTTTATATAACAACATCAGTACATGAAGTGAAACAATGAATCATTTCTTGGGTAGATGAGCTCACACATTAGAAAGGGTCTTTGTTACTTCTTTCTTTTAAATTAATACCTGCTTCCTTTGGCTTTTGCAGTGATATGTACAGCACTTGGAAAGCTATATTCATCCACATTAATAAACTCTTTAGGTTCAGAAAATTGAAGCAGCATAGGAGGTAGGGAATAGAAAGGATCAATTCCAAAGCCAGCAAGGCTCAGGGAGTGGAGATAAGTGAATCCAAGTTACTTATCCTGGCTGAAGTAAAATTAGCCCAGATGAAGAGATTGCTACTGAATTGAAGAGGGCAGTGTGCAATGGTGGAACCAGCAGGGAGTAATACTAAGCCTCCATCCTGCCAGCTGTTTTACATGGGTGGTCCCCAAGCATGCCTGGTATGTAATTAACCTGAATCCCTGGGTAGCATCTGTGGCATATGCACTGGTAGTGCATACTACCATTTCACCCCAGCTTCCCTGCAGGTCTGACAAATGAATGTTGTGTTACAATTATGGCAGCCTGAAACCAGCCCTATGTTTTTCTGCCTCTCTTTAAAAATAAGGAACACTCTTTTCCATTAGCTGCCAATTAAAAGAAAATTTACACTAAAATTAAAAAAAGAAAAAAAAAAATCCCCAAAAAGTTAGCCTTGCCACTTACACTGCAGGAAGATACTTGCTTCTGCATGAAGTCCCAATGACTACAGTCAATGGCCAACAGGGATTAGAGTCCATTGACTTGGGACTGAGCAGGACCTAAAGGTAGGCACAGAAAACACCCCAAACCCCTCAGCTTTCAAGATGCAACAGGTTTCTTAAGCTAGGAGGGTTATTTTACTGGTCATTAGCTGCCACAAGACACTCAAGCAGAAAGCACTCTATATATATTGTACAAATGTTGACTTTGTTATGTTCTGGCTCCACTGGTTGTATTACCATTTTAACTACATTTACCATCTTTTCTTAATTTAAAAAGAATCTGTTTCTCATAGTGATGCTTGACAGATTGGTTGGCATCATGAAAGTGTTTGATATGTTATCATAAAATCCTCTGACTTGTGAAATGATGTGATTTAACCTACAGTTACCTATGCCAATTTCAGTGAGGTCTGATTGACAACAACCACTTGTGCAAAAAGAGAGATACTTCTAATTTGAAGAACTGTAAAAGCAGGAAAACAGTGACAATGGGCACTGTGCTATCACCTTCACTGTTTTGGCTTAGTCCTCTTAATATCAAAGTTAGTGGAAAAGGTACTCCTTTGTCAGGGAAGACCCATAAGGCATATCGTATTGGTAAACTCTTTTTCCAAAACATGCTTTGCAGTGGAATTAATCTGTCTTGGCTGTGAGGCATAGGATAGTGGGATTTACTTGCTGGGAATTCAGGAGGAGTGTGTTCCTGGGAGAGTCCAAGACTCAGGGAAGAGTTCAGCTCTGCAGACTAAGGCTTGTTGTCTATCAATGCTATGTCTAATGTTGGCTTGAATCTTTTTGGCTGAATCAAACTTGCAGAGACAATTTCCAGATGCTGGGCCAGAATCTTTTCTACTACTCCAAAGATGGGAGAAGGGGGAATCCACCTATCTGCATCCCACTGATTGCTTAAGCCAAGCACCAACCAAGAAAGATCAGCTCTCTGGATCTTTCCAAATTTTCTCAGGGACTTAAGCATGTGTTTTGGCACAGGAAAATCAGGGACTGTTTGCCCATGACCAAATAGATGCTCCACTACTGGGGGGTCCTCCCAAGTGGTCTCCAGCAGCCAGATTTTAATGGTGTGGAAGCCACCAGATGCAGTGAGTCAGGGACAGGTTGTACTGCGTGCAGGGGCTCTGGATAAGGGTCCCCAGGGGGTTGACAGGGGGCCTGGGGCATGAAGGGTCTGACCTGTATGTTCTCACATCTCAGATTTTGCTCCTGTACCAGCTGTAGCTGAAACACTAATCAAAATTGGTGCCAAATCCAAATTGGTGTCTATCTCCAGTGGAGGTAGACTTATTCCTTATCAAAGCTGAAGTGCTTGCATGCTGCAGCTGCATGGAAGAGAAACAAAGTCCACCTCAAAGCATGAGCTCGCCTACACTGCTTTTACATGCCCGTTCCAAACTATGAGGGTTTGCCAGCTATTATGTGCATATTTCATAATTTTCTGGTCAGCATGTGGATTTATATTCTATAGTGAGTGTACTACATGCTGCTCCCTGATATTGGCTAAAATCACAGCCTTCCCAATGGAGGCATCAACCATGCTGCAGCACACATGCAAAGTGCCTGCCTGCACGTACAGTATGTTCACCTTGATGAAGGTAAGATACGGTGACAGCACAGAGCTTTCTCCAGTCATTGACTTTTCTTCATAGAGATGATAGTGGGGTATCTCCAGGGGGGTGGCAATGCAGTGTCAGGGGCTGGAGCTTGCTTCAAATGAGTTCACTTTGGTACTGACAATAGCTCTGTGTGACACTTCTCTCCTGGGTAAATTATGCAGCTGCCTGCAATATATATGTACTCTGTAGAACTGGGGCTGTCTGTTTGCCCTGTTTTCTCTTATTAATATTCCTCCTGCAATAATTCCTCCCTCCCCTAAATTATATTTCCTTTTGGGTTTGGTTTTTTTTTTTTTTCCTGAAGGAGGAAGCATTTTATCCAATTTTGTACTAGAAAATGAAGCAGGCTTCATTGTTCAACACCTCTTCTTTTTCTCTTCCAGGATTTTAATTCACACTTCAAGAAAGATTCATGTCTTCTGAAAAAGAAATTACTGGAGTTTGAGGGTTTTTTCCTCCCCCGTTTTTTCTTTTCATTTTTAAAGGTGGGGAAAACAGTTGTCCTATAATGTAAGCATACGTCATTATGGCTGGCTGAAATGTATCCTTGTTTCCTAATAGTTTAAGAACCTCAAATAAAAGCTTCAAGAATCCTTGTCTGGCTTTTATTACAATATCTTTTTCTCAAGAAACTATGGAAATATTCTATTTTAAATCATGTCTCTAATGAAAGAGACAATATCAGCTACAAGCTTTTGTACTTTTGTAGAATCTGCACATCAAAACCAACTCTGCATTGGCTCTTTTTCGTAATAAGTCGGAGTTTTCTTCCTCCTGCCATAGCCATTTGCTGTTATGATGTGACAATTTCCATGGCTGTTTTGCATGTTGATTTATTTGAGAATGACTGTTGCTCTCTTGGATGCTGTCCTCATAATTAATGTATCCTATCAGTCTCTAGCAGAAGGAAGAAAATCTTTTCTATCTCTGGTGGAAATGGTTGAGTGGCCCTCTGGGGCCAATTAGCTCACCAAATGGCAGTGGCATCCTGGAAGAAACCACCATGGTGCATTTGAATCATTCTTTTCAGCTGAGCAGGTTGGAGGATAGAAGGGAGGGGGAGGGAAGGAAAATGTCAGGGTCCCTGATCAGAGCAATAAACTGGCATATAGACCACAACTTATTTCCCAGTTGGAGGTGTTGACATGACACCTCTCACTTTTTCAACCTCACTTCTTTCCGGCTAAGTAAATACATTTCACCACTGATTTGAAAGCACAGTGTCAGCATGACAGTCTGAATCTATACCATTTAATTCTAGCATTTCCTGTGTCTCTTGACAACAAGCAGACAGAAAATACTGCTTGAGCTAAATGACATTTGTGGCCAATTCCAGTTGTAGTGCTTTTTAATCAGAGTATTTGAGACACCATCCAGGGCTTTAGTCAAATTGTTTTGGGTTCTTTTTCTTCTCACTGGAAAAGTTTAGTATCTTGTAAGAGTGTGACACTTTCTATAGCATTACTGTTATTCCTGGCTTTAGTGATAAGACATTTAGTAGTATTCTCAGTTATTTCAACAAAGCTTTAAAATTCAAAACCATTTAAAATTTTAAGTTGGATCCCCAAACCACCTGTATAATATAGTGGTAATAAACTTTAACTGCAATAAATTTATAAGTGATATGCATGTCATGCTGTTAAAATGAACGTCTGTGTTGCCTTGACATTTATAAATGCTAAAACCTTTACTTCACCTTGCTATTCAATTCACAGCAGGCGATATTATTTAAAACTGTAACCTTCTCATGCTTATAGATTATTGCTTAATTTTATTAGTCTTCCTTTTACAAAAAAACTCCTTACAATCACCACCATTTCTCCAGTGTCAAGGAGCACAATTGTAGGTTGATGTATGACCGTAAGATATAAGGAGAGTTAGCATGGAGAAATCAAACTTATAAACACATACTTTTGATGCTGTTCTTAAATATCAGCTTAGGAAGTGTGTCAATAGAAAAGAGAGATGACATTTTGTTAAATGGATGATCCCAGAGTTGTAAGTAATGATAATTTTATTAATCTCACTTAAGTAACACAAATTAGCAAGCTGTATTTTTTCCAAGATTTTCTCAAGATAGGTAGGCCAAAAGGTCTGTCCATGCAGGAACTTCACATGCTGAAGACCAGACTGTCCTTGTATATAAAATGCTACTCCTCACATATGCTGTGCACGTGTCCTCATTGTAAAAGGAAGCATTATACCGGAAGTTAACTTTAATTAACATTCTATTGGGACACATGGGACATTCTTCACCTCAGAGGACCTGGGTTCAATGGAAGACCTCAAACAGCCCATGTGAATGTATCAATGCTGAAGTCGTAGATGCAGGTTGGATCCAGAACAATGAGATGAGTATACGGCAGACTTTAAACCCTCAGGAGATAGGTGCCTGCAGGGACCTTAGCTAGGTAATGAGGCCACTTGCTCAATCATTCTATCCTCACTCCATTTCCTATCTGTGAAGCTCTCAAGTGTCTGTCTGTTGGGTTGCAAATCTACTGTGGTGCAACCTTACTGTTCACCCACCCTTGTTGCTCTTTATCATTTTGCAGGCTAACATAAAGTCAGTAAATTCTAGAGTTTTCCTAGAAAAAGGGCCAAATGTGGCAGAAATGCCATTTAACAGGAACTTGCTACAGCTTATAGAAGGTAAAAGGCACTGTGGTTAATTGACAAGACTGTCTTAAATACTCAATCTAAGGATAACAGTTATGCCTCGGTGTGTGGGAGCTCCTCAGGCTCCCCATCCCCGATTGACCAGATTGAGGAATCAGCAGGAGGGTACCTGATCCCTTCTTGCTGAGTCCCCTAAGAGGTGCATGCATGTGCCCAGCTCCTGTCCTTACATAAAACTACGGTGTGGCTGTGCATGGAGGGGCCAGGGCCACAGTGTGCAGAGCAGAGCATAGTCACAGCTGTAAAATTTTATTCCAAGCTAGGACCTCAGATAAAACAGCTTTTGCAAGTTAAGACAATCTTTGCAAGTTTCAACTTTTGCAATTGTCTGTTGACAGCAATTAAAAATGTTGAGAGATATAAAAGCTTAAATAAAAACTTTAAAAGGATTCTTGGATACAGATGTATCCTTTAGTCTTGACAACCCTCAGTAAAATCTCTCTTATTTTCCTCTTGCACGGAATGCAAGCAGCACATGTGCTAGCTGGCACCACAGCGCACTGGGACAGAAAGCATGCAGTGCCTTTGCAGTAGCCTGCAGTGGGGATCCTCAAAGCTGCAGAGACGCACTCCTGGCAACTCTGCCTAAGCACAAAAGACAGCATGCAGAAGAAAAATAGATAGTCCTGACACCCAAGCTGTCCTGACATTTCATTCATGAGCTGAGTGGTGAGAATTCATGGTGTAAGTTTTACACTCCTTTTAATTATGAATTTGAATGAAATAGTTTTTTTGGGGGTTTTTTGTGCTGAAAAATATTTTACAGAGCTCTGTACACTCAGGCATCTGCACAGTCACCTCCAGCGGTTTTGCTGGCTGTTGCCGAGCTCACAAGCTGGTGCCTGGCATCTTGGGGTGCATGCAAAGTGGTCATGTTGGAGGAAATTACAAAATCAGTCACAAGGTAACATCCATTTTTTCTGTTTTTCAACAGGCAGCAGCTACATATTCTCATCTTGTTAGCATTATCTATGTAATGAGTAACTTACACTGCTCTTGCTTTGTAAGATATTATTCTCTGAAACCACCGCTGTGTTATGCAGTTATACACAAAACCACACTCCTGTAACAGAATTGTCAGTTTGGAACTCCCCAAAGACATCAGATCCACCATTGTTTGGATGATTTACTGTGGACATAAACCTTAAGAACCTTCAAAACTGCAATCTATTTCGTAAAAAAAGCTTTTTTTCCATGTTGACTGGTCTTGAAATAGACAGAAATACCACTGAAATAGTTAATCCTGGTATGATTTTTTTTACAGTGTAATAGTTTCAGGGTCACTTAAAAATCACTCGAAATGTAACCTCTTGCACTTCCTGTAAAACACTGAACTCTGAATGATAATCAAGACCTCTAGAAAATTGTGGGCTGCACAAAAATTGCAGATTTTGCAATTTTCTGACTGCTGTGTAATTTTCTGGCACATTTAAATGTGTGTTTGGTTCAGTGCCAGCTTCCTTCCTCCCCCAGACACCCTAAAATTAACTAGGAGTTTTGGGAATTTCATCCGTCAAACACAGACAGAAGTGTCCAATCAGCCTCGAGGGAGCATGGCTGACCAGTGCTGACCCAAATCCATTCTGAAAGAAATAAGGAAGGAGACAAAGACAGATGAGGGAAAATCTAGCAGGGAAAGGAGAGCGCGGACAAGATCAGAAGGGGACTGAGAAAAGCTCTGGAGAAAGGCTGAAAAACAAACTTGGAAGAGAAAGAAATCAGCAGAAGCATTTGGAAAAATGGCTTGTAGTTCCCTTATAAAGTGTTTTTGGTGAAACTTCATTTGGGGATTGGGAACGGGAAGACTGTATGCTAAAAACTCCTAGAGTTTCTCTTCAGAAATCTAAAGCAGAGTTCACACTCTTTCTGGCTGGGTTAAGGAAGTGCTGAGATGCTTCAGAAGTATAAAGTATATGAAGCACTGAATTTGCACAGTGAATGTTGAGGTCATGGTGAATTTACAGCTGAACTCAGCAAAACTGATGAAAGGTAGAAGATGATACCTGGATCACGAACAGCCTCGATGCAGCATCGAGGATCGAGGAACAGGAAGAAAAGCCAGGTCATCCTGTGCCAGTGCAGGACCTTAATCACCACATCACCTGCACTGCACAGCTCATTGTCTTTCTATTCTCCTTTTCTTACTGTTCTCTAAGACCTTTAGGTGTTGTGAAGCAATAAAAAATGGTTTATACAGCCTGCATTTGTCCCATACTTCTACCTAACTTCCTCCCATTTGATATGCCATCCTTCTTAGCAACTACGCCTCAGTGAAAACCAAGTATTTTAAATAGGGAAGTAAAAGCTTTAAAAGGTATGAGCAGGAGATTATTCAAAAGGATCAAGGAAGAAATTACAGACTTTAGATGTATTACCTGACTCCGTACGTAGTCTGTGATCTTGGGATTGGGTCCTTTGACTAGGACCGTTGTCAGGAGTTTTATTGTTATATCAATACAGTAGCTTTGCACTTGGTATTTGGCCTTAGGCATTTAATCTCACATGAGTAGAAACTTTATGTAGAATTACAGTATTCTCAAGATGAGAAATCACAAACAGATTTTGGAAAAAAATACTTTATGATTACAGGAGCAAGTGATTTTGAGATTGCTCCAAAACCTGACTCATTCCTAGTTTAAATCAAGTTTGGTGGGTTGAACAAAACATAGATTTTCTCTAATAAGGCTGTAGGATGTGAGGATATACCATAATTTCTCTAGGAATATCTATGCTTTCTGTCAGGACTATGTTCTGAACCAAAACTTCTGTGCTTGTTGAAAAAGCATGATTAGAAGCTCTACATCAGATACACAAATGCTCATTGTATACATGCAAGCAAATAAGATGCTCTATCTTTTCTGGAAATTATGCACTCCCTGGTATTACAAAAATTCTGACCTCAATGGTGGCATGAAAGGTAGTTCTAAATAGTTTCACAGAAATACAGAATTCAAAAAGAAACCTAAAAGAAATTTAGACACTCCAAGGTCATAACAAAGTAGATGAAAATGTATGTTAGAAACAATATTCAAGCTTCAAATCCTCTGAGGTTCTGAGATCTGAGCACTCATGGTTTCATACAGTTATCTGAACACTTTCTCAAATTTGTAAACCTCATGAGGACAAGATCCCATGAGATATTCTGTTACTATGTTTTCCAGTTTGGTTTTCCAGGTTAGACATATGGAATAGCATTAACAGCTTTCCTTCCACTGTCTGGTTTCTGTTACTCAGCCTTGAAATACACAGTAAAATGACATTTTTTCCAAACTGCAATGCTTAAAAAAGTGTTTATTCTAATTCCAATTGTGCTTTTGGTCTGATCTGGTTTTATTTTCAAGATGGGAAGGCTAATGAATTGTAGCATGTGATATACATAATCCAAAATATTTCATCTTTAAGAGATAGAATCTGTCACTGAAAGTCACTGATGCTACACATTTGCAGAGATGAAGATTTGTCCCCATGCAAAACAGTTCCTTTATCTTCCTTTGCAAGGTCTTGTAAATCTGTTGGGTTTAACCCAAACGGTTGAAGTTCAACAATATACCTCAGGTTATGAACTTCCTTCTTTCCTTCCTTAAGTTTAAAATCATAGAAACATAGAATGGTTTGGGTTGGGAGGGACATTAAAGATCATCGAGTTCCAACCCCCCTGCCATGGGCAGGGACACGTTCACTAGACCAGGTTGTCAAAGCCCCATCCAACCTTGCCTTGAACACTGCCAGGTATGGGGCAGTCACAGCTTCTCTGGGCAACGGGTTCCAGTGTCTCGGCAGCCTCCCAGTAAAGAATTTCTTCCTAATATCTAGTCTAAACCTACCCTCTTTCAGTTTAAAGCCATTCTCCCTTGTCCTGTCCCTACATGCCATTGTAAAAAGCCTTTCTCCAGATTTCTTGTTGATTCCTGTTAGGTACTGGAAGGCTTCTCTAAGGTCTCCCCAGAGCCTTCTTCAGGCAGAACAGCTCAGCGTGTTTCCATAGAAGAGATGCTCCAGCCCTCTTAGCATCTTTGTGGCCCTCTTCTGGTCTTGCTCCAATAGATCCACGTCTACATGATCTGAAAAGTACATTGAAAATACAAGGTATTTAGCTTTTGTGATAAATATAGAATTATTATACATGATTCTGTGAACCTTTATTCATATGACACTAGGGAGGAATATGCCTGCTTTTGAAATGATATCCTGCTGTCTTTCACATAAATCTTCATTTTATTTAAATGTAACTGAAAATGAGCATTCACTATGGATATTCTCCAGACCTTCCTGAACCTCTGGAAAGGTAAGTTCTGCTTTCGAAAGAGGAAAGAACAGGGAAACTAAGTGAGACTGAAGAGATTGAGAGTCTTACATCTTCATGTGTTTTTATGTAAATACTTATGTAGGACTGTACCTAAGTTGTGTTTAATATAGGTCTTATTTTTTTTCTCTGTTAAGTGGATATACAACTCTCTTACAGACAAACTATGATCCCTGAAAATAGACCCATTGAGTGGCAAGTTTATAAATTAAACCTTGCAGAGACACCAGCATATGTGGTCATAATACAGTGGCATGATTCATTTGAAGCTCCTCCACCTGACCATCTCCACCCCATTCCTGATAATAATTTGCTCTTCATCTGCTCCCAGACAGCTCGGATAAATGCTTCCAAGCCTCTTTTTTGGTCTTTTGGAATAAAATACATTTACATACCATAGAAACATACATCCTGTGTAGGTCAGGGAGAGATACGTAGAGTTTCCATTAGTGCATGAACTCCTTGGAGTATAGTTTAAACTGACTCCAGGAAAATGTACTTGGAGATGCCATATAAGAGAAAGGAGGATTCCTATGTTCAGAAAGACCTTTGAAGCAGACCCTTTGTGCGTTACATTCCACTATTCTAGCATACAAAGTCCAAATGTAAGTTTTCCCATAGACAGTTCCTAGATGAAGGAAAAAAGCTGTAAACACAGGTTCATCACTGCATGGATACTCCCAAAGTATTTTAGTATGACATAGGATTTACAGCCACTGTGATGTCTGTAGTCACTGCAAAGCTAGACCTGTGAAGTCACACAACACAGCTAAGAAGTTCAGAGACCTCCAAGAACATTTAGCAAGTGAGAGTCTGACAGCTTCTCAAGGTGAGGCCAAGAATAGGCAGTGTTGCTAGGAACCCATGCTAGTAAAACTGAACCATAGGTTTACATGAAACGAAATGTTCAAGGGTATTTTTATGTTTAATCTTCTATTATTTTCATTTTTTTTGAAGTACTCTTTTAGAACCTTCTAAATAGAAAATTCTCTTTCATGAAAGAGATTTGAGAAAGGTTTTTCTGGCTGATGTGGTACGAAAAACCTTGCTTTACTTGATGTGCATAAGTGAAATAATTATTAGTTAGATGTGCATAAGTGAAATAATTACTAGTTAGAAAATGTTTGATGCTTTTTGCTACGAAAACATTAAATTTAGATTCTGTGTAGGTTCCTACATACGTATTCTGACATTAACAGCCAAAAAAATATATTTAACTGTAGTCATGTTCAACACTGTCAGTTAGAAAACCATGTTTCAAGTATTCATAATTTTGTTAAATTTTAATAATCCAAGATTAAATTTCCCATATTAAAGGTCTTCCTTAGGCTAATTTCATTTATGTTTTAATTTTGACAAAATGCTTTACATAATGTTTTTGAGGCTAGGGTAAAGGCAGTGCATACAGTTGTGTCCACTCTAAAAAATTCTTACAACCTGTTTATTGAGAAGCTGTTTCAATACAACTGCAGCAGCCCTGAAGAGAAGTATTTGAGCATGTTGGATGACAAGAAGCTCAACATGACCCAGCAAAGTGTGCTGGCAGCCCAGAAAGCCAACTGCATCAAAAGAAGCATGACCAGCAGGTCGAGGGAGGTGATTCTCCCCTTTTGCTCTGCTCTGGTGAGACCCCACCTGTAGCGCTGAGTTCAGCTCTGGGGCCCTCAACACAAGAAGGATGTGGACCCATTGGAGCCAGTCCAGAGAAGGCCATGAAGATGGTAAGAGGGCTGCAGCACCTCTACTATGGAGACAGGATGAGGGAGTTCAGCCTGGAAATGAGAAGGTTCATGTGAGACCTTAGAGCAGCCTTCCAGTACCTAAGGGTGGACTACATGAAAGCTGAAGAGGGGCTTTTTTCAATGCCATGTAGTGACAGGACAAGCAGGAATGGCTTTAAACTGAAAGAGGGTAGACTTAGGTCAACTATTGGAAAGAAATTCTTTTTCCTGAGGGTGGTGAGGCACAGGAATAGCTTGTCCTGAGAAGTTGTGGCTGCCCTATCCCTGGAAGTGTTCAAGGCCAGGTTGGATGGCGGTTCTGTGATTCTATGATTCTATGGTGTCCTGGGTTCAGCTATAGCAGTCATTTTTCTCCTTCTTAGTAGCTGGTGCAGTGCTGTGTTTTTTAACTTTCAGCCTGGGAACAACGCTGATAACACTGATGTTTTTAGTTGTTGCTAAGTAATGTTTATTCCAACCAAGGACTTTCTCAGTCTCATGCTTTGCCAGGAAGGAGGGGAAGCCGGGCGGAAGCGGAGACAGGACACCTGACCCAAACTAGCCAAAGGGGTATTCCATACCACAGCACATCATGCCCAGTATATAAACCGGGGGAAGTTACCCGGAAGGCCCAGATCGCTGCTTGGGTCGGGCTGGGCATCGGTCGGCGGGTGGTGAGCAATTGTATCCTCTCCCCTTGTTATTTCCCTTATCATTATTATCATTGGTGGTAGCAGTAGAGGTTTTGTATTATACCTTAGTTGCGGGACTGCTCTTATCTCAACCCGTGGGAGTTGCATTCTTCCGATTCTCCTCCCCATCCCTCCGGAAGCGGGGGGAGGAAGGGGAGGAGTGAGCGAGTGGCTGTGTGGTTCTGAGTTGCCGGCTGGGCTCAAACCATGACAGTTCTTTTTGGCGCCCAACGTGGGGCATGAAAGGTTGAGATAACGACAGATCTGACCAGAGTGTGTTTAATCATATTTGTGATAAGCATTCATTGTTACTACTCGTCACAATGGTGATTATTTGGCTCTCAGACGTGTTGCGCTTGATCTCAGAGTTTCAGCATGTTGTACCTTACTTACAGCCACTATTTGCTGTTTTAGCGTTTATCGGCTGGGGGGCCTGGGCTATGGTTCTTGTTTCACTGTACTTCATGGTAATGACTTGTAATACAATAGACTCATTGATTATGAAACTGGTCTGGTTTGTGCTTCCAGCGTGGCCATCACCTCTGTACATTGGGAGGTATATAATGAAATATTTTAGCAATTGCATATCTTTTTTTTCCTCCTCGGGGGGTAAACTTATGAAGGAAGCATTCTCTTTCACCCCCCGTTCCCCCACCAGCCTATTTGCAACAGCAGTTGAGAGTTCTGAAGGTTTTAGATGGCCTTTGAGTACCCTTGAAACCTGCCTGCTGATTGTGCTGGGGATCAGCATGTTGGCAAACATACGGAGTGTGTTTTACCCACGGCCATCCCGTCGTAGGAACATCCTATTTCGTTTAATCTCAAAAATTCAGCAGTATCAGGTTCGAATCTGGTCTAGGATTAGACGACGATATAGGAGGACCACCAAGAGATTTTCCCTGAGGCTGGACAGTTATGAGTGGCAGGGTGTGTGGGATAGTATGGGCAAGTATCTAGGCCAGTGGGCCCCTCCAGTGCTTTGGAACTTCACCACTGAACAAGTGCAACATCTGGAAAAACTAGTAAAACACTTAAACGAGGTGTGCTGTTGTCCTGGTTATACCAGAGAGGGACAAACCATGGCAACGTGCTGGGGCTTGGCCTACGCCTACAGAGCCCTGCTCAACACTATCCAGCACCTTCAAAGGGAAAAAAATGTCTCTGGATCTGATGGCAAAGCAACAGACAACGCAGCTATGCCAACTACAAGCACAGCAGCTACTCAGACCCTGACCACAACAGACAACACAGCTACTCCAAGTACAGCAGCTACATCAACCCCAGTGACAAGCACAACAGCTACTCAAACCCTGACAGCAACAGACAACGCAACTACTCCAACTTCAAATACAGCAGTTACACCAACCCCAGTGACAAGCACAACAGCTACTCAAACCCTGACAGCAACAGACAATGTGGCTACTCCAAGCACCTCAGCCACACCAACCCCAGTGACAAGCACAGTAGCTACTCAAACCCCGACAGCAACAGACAATATAGCTACTCCAAGCACTGCAGCTACACCAACCCCAGTGACAAGCACAGTAGCTACTCAAACCCCGACAGCAACAGACAATGCAGCTGTTGGTGTTACTCAACTCCCAAGCACAACAGCTGCACCGACCCCAGCAATAGACATTGCAACCACTCCAATCCTAGTGGCAGACACTGCAGCCACTCCAACCACAGTGACAAACACTGCAGCTAAACCAAATGGCCAGTTGTGACAATGTCTGTTGCCCCTGTAAGCAAAAGCAGACAAGAGGCACAAAGAGCAACCCGCG
This sequence comes from Strigops habroptila, assembly GCF_004027225.2. NCBI lineage: Eukaryota > Metazoa > Chordata > Aves > Psittaciformes > Psittacidae > Strigops > Strigops habroptila. The sequence continues at coordinate 45,788,619 of NC_044282.2, read as the reverse complement.
AAGCGAAGAAAGATGAAGACCCAATGCCATTACTACATGCAACAGCATCTGAACAAGAGTTACTACTATGTGGGTCACAGGAAGAGGAAGAAGAAGAAGAGGTCACTTCTCGACCCCGGACCTCAACTGAACTGCGGAATATGCGAAAAGATTTCACCCGTCTTCCAGGGGAGCACATTGTCACCTGGTTGCTCCGATGCTGGGACAATGGGGCCGACGGTCACGAACTAGAAGGTAGGGAAGCCAAGCAGCTGGGATCACTTGCTAAGGAAGGAGGAATTGACAAAGCGATTGCAAGAGAGAAGCGAGCCCTCAGTCTTTGGAGGCGGCTCCTGGCAGCTGTGAAGGAAAGGTTTCCCTACAAAGACGATATTACGAGTTGCTCAGCCAACTGGACCACGATAGAGAAAGGCATCCAGTCCCTGAGGGAATCAGCCATTATAGAGATGATCTATCATAGGCCGGATGCCAGGAACACATCCGTAGATCCAGATGAAGTCGAATGTACACGACCCATGTGGCGGAAACTTACACGGAGTGCACCATCATCATATGCCCACACATTGGCATCAATGACCTGGAATGACGGAATATCACCAACAGTGGATTGCCTGATTCGTCAACTCCGAGTGTTCGAAGACAATCTCACCCCTTCCATCATTTCAGCTGTGGAAAAACTGTCCCAGGAGTTCAAACAATTGAGAGACGATTTATCCGATCTATCCAGCTCCCCACGCGTACCAACCCACGTCTCAGCTATTAACAGAAGGCGCCCTACTGCTCGAGAAAAAAAATATACGAGGTACACGCCACGGGCCACCCTATGGTTTTACCTGCGGGATCACGGAGAAGACATGAGAAAGTGGGATGGAAAACCTACTTCAGCTCTGGAGCAACGGATGTGTGAACTGAAGAGGAGAACAATGGTCAAGGATGATCCTCCCAGGAAAGCTGCTGCTCCAGTCTCTGGTGAGCAGTTTCCCAGATGGAGCGAAAGAGCTGATTTTACTCCAGCTCCTGTGATAAGGAATACTAATCCCTTTCTACAAGACAGAAGTGGAGAATTTTATGATCACTATTAGAGGGGCCCTGCCTCCAGCCAGGTGGAGGAGAGGGATAATCGGGTTTACTGGACTGTGTGGATCAGATGGCCTGGCACATCAGTCCCACAGAAGTATAAGGCTCTAGTAGATACCGGTGCACAGTGTACTCTGATGCCATCAAGGTATCAAGGGGTGAAACCCATTTATATTTCTGGAGTGACAGGAGGATCCCAAGTGTTAACTATGCTGGAAGCTGAAATCAGCCTGACTGGGAGGAAGTGGCAAAAGCACCCCATTGTAACTGGTCCAGGGGCTCCATGCATCCTTGGCATAGACTATCTCAGGAGAGGGTACTTCAAAGACCCAAAAGGGTATAGATGGGCTTTTGGTATCGCTGCCTTGGAGACAGAGGAAATTAAGCAGCTGTCCACCTTACCCGGTCTCTCAGAGGATCCTTCTGTTGTGGGGTTGCTGAAGGTCGAAGAACAACAAGTGCCAATTGCGACCACAACAGTGCACCGGCGGCAATATCGCACCAACCGAGACTCCTTGATTCCCATCCATAAGCTGATCCGCAGACTGGAGAGCCAAGGAGTGATCAGCAGGACCCGCTCACCCTTTAATAGCCCCATATGGCCAGTGCAAAAGTCTAACGGAGAATGGAGATTAACAGTAGACTATCGTGGCCTGAACGAAGTCACACCACCATTGAGTGCTGCCGTACCGGACATGTTAGCACTTCAATATGAACTGGAGTCAAAGGCAGCCAAGTGGTATGCCACAATTGACATTGCCAATGCATTTTTCTCAATCCCTTTGGCAGCAGAATGCAGGCCACAGTTTGCTTTCACTTGGAGGGGCGTCCAGTACACTTGGAACCGACTGCCCCAGGGGTGGAAACACAACCCTACCATCTGCCATGGATTGATCCAGACTGCACTGGAACAGGGGAAAGCTCCAGAACTCCTGCAATACATTGATGACATCATCGTGTGGGGTGATACAGCGGAAGAAGTTTTTGAGAAAGGGAGGAAGATAATCCAAATCCTGCTGAAGGCCGGTTTTGCCATAAAACGGAATAAGGTCAAGGGACCTGCACAGGAGATTCAATTTTTGGGAATAAAATGGCAAGATGGACGCCGCCAGATCCCCACAGACGTGATCAACAAGATAACAGCAATGTCTCCACCAACTAACAAGAAAGAAACACAAGCTTGCTTAGGTGTTGTGGGGTTCTGGAGAATGCACATCCCAAATTACAGTCTGATTGTAAGCCCTCTCTACCACGTGACCCGGAAGAAGAATGATTTCAAATGGGGCCCTGAGCAACAACAAGCCTTTGAACAAATTAAACGAGAAATAGTTCATGCAGTAGCCCTTGGACCAGTCCGGGCCGGGCCAGATGTGAAAAATGTGCTCTATACCGCAGCTGGGGAGAATGGTCCTACCTGGAGCCTCTGGCAGAAAGCTCCAGGGGAGACTCAAGGTCGACCCCTCGGCTTTTGGAGTCGGGGATATAAAGGATCCGAGGCCAGCTACACTCCCACTGAAAAAGAGATACTGGCAGCCTATGAAGGGGTTCGAGCTGCCTCAGAAGTGATTGGAACTGAAGCGCAGCTCCTCCTGGCACCCCGGTTGCCTGTGCTGGGCTGGATGTTCAAAGGCAGGGTCTCCTCTACACATCATGCAACTGATGCTACATGGAGTAAGTGGGCCGCACTAATTACACAACGAGCTCGAATAGGAAATCCCAGTCGTCCAGGAATTCTAGAAGTCATCATGGACTGGCCAGAAGGCAAAGATTTTGGGATGTCACCAGAAGAGGAGGCGACGCGTGCTGAAGAGGCCCCACCATATAATGAACTGTCAGAGAGTGAAAAGCAATATGCCTTGTTTACTGATGGGTCCTGCCGTATTGTGGGAAAGCATCGGAGATGGAAGGCAGCTGTGTGGAGTCCCCTGCGACAAGTTGCAGAAACTGCTGAGGGAGAGGGTGAATCGAGTCAGTTTGCAGAGGTGAAAGCCATCCAGCTGGCCTTGGACATTGCTGAACGAGAAAAATGGCCAGTACTTTATCTCTATACTGACTCATGGATGGTGGCAAATGCCCTGTGGGGGTGGCTGCAGCAATGGAAGCAGAGCAACTGGCAACGCAGAAGTAAACCCATCTGGGCTGCTGCATTGTGGCAAGATATCGCTGCTCGGGTGCAGAACCTGGTGGTGAAGGTACGCCACGTAGATGCTCATGTACCCAAGAGTCGGGCCACTGAGGAACACCAGAATAACCAGCAAGTGGATAAAGCTGCTAAGATTAAAGTGGCTCAGATGGACTTGGATTGGCAACATAAGGGTGAATTATTTTTAGCCCGGTGGGCCCATGACACCTCAGGCCATCAAGGCAGAGATGCAACATATAGATGGGCTCGTGATCAAGGGGTGGACTTAACGATGGACACTATTGCCCAGGTTATTCACGAATGTGAAACATGTGCTGCAATTAAGCAAGCCAAGCGGTTAAAGCCTCTCTGGTATGGAGGACGATGGCTGAAGTACAAGTATGGGGAGGCCTGGCAGATTGACTATATCACACTCCCACCAACCCGCCAAGGCAAGCGCTATGTGCTTACCATGGTGGAAGCAACCACCGGCTGGCTGGAAACATATGCTGTGTCCCACGCCACTGCCCGGAACACTATCCTGGGCCTTGAGAAACAAGTCTTGTGGCGACACGGCACCCCAGAGAGAATTGAGTCAGACAATGGGACTCATTTCCGGAACAACCTCATAGACACTTGGGCCAAAGAGCATGGCATTGAGTGGGTATATCACATCCCCTACCATGCACCAGCCTCTGGGAAAATCGAACGGTACAATGGGCTGTTAAAAACTACACTGAGAGCAATGGGTGGTGGGACTTTCAAACACTGGGATACACATTTACCAAAAGCCACCTGGTTGGTCAACAGTAGGGGATCTGCCAACAGGGCTGGCCCAGCCCAATCAGAACTTTTACGTACTGTAGAGGGGGATAAAGTTCCTGTGGTGCACATAAAGAATTTGTTGGGGAAGACAGTCTGGGTTATTCCTGCTTCAGGTAAAGGCAAACCCACTCGTGGGGTTGCTTTTGCTCAGGGACCTGGATATACTTGGTGGGTAATGCGGGAAGATGGGGAAGTCCGATGTGTACCTCAAGGGGATTTGATTTTGGGGGAAAACAGCCAATGAACTCAATTGTACGCTGTTGCCTGCTCTATAACACTTTTATAGCCCACCAGCTAGATATCTTCAGGTCGCCAGCAATTGACCCTGACTTCCCTCCGATCATCACCTCAACAAAGAATGAATTTTGAGGAAACCAGATGAGCTCAGCAGTGACCAGACGAGTTTAGCGGTATCATCAGCAGGCAACAACCCAACACTACATACCGTCCCTCCTGCCCTGAAAGACTATTGCAAGAGATGGAGCCTGACATCATGGACTGGATGAATTCAGCAATTTTACAGGGATTGGTCCATGGACTAGGGAACGATATCTTTCTCTGTGTGTGGGTGTGGGTGTATATATATGTGTATATATGGGACAGGGGTGATGGTGTGTTGAGAGATGTGGGATCTGAGCATGACGTGAATGGTATGGAATAAGGGGTGGATACTGTCCTGGGTTCAGCTATAGCAGTCATTTTTCTCCTGCTTAGTAGCTCGTGCAGTGCTGTGTTTTTTAACTTTCAGCCTGGGAACAACGCTGATAACACCGATGTTTTTAGTTGTTGCTAAGTAATGTTTATTCCAACCAAGGACTTTCTCAGTCTCATGCTTTGCCAGGAAGGAGGGGAAGCCGGGAGGAAGCAGAGACAGGACACCTGACCCAAACTAGCCAAAGGGGTATTCCATACCACAGCACATCATGCCCAGTATATAAACCGGGGGGAGTTACCTGGAAGGCCCAGATCGCTGCTTGGGTCGGGCTGGGTATCGGTCGGCGGGTGGTGAGCAATTGTATCCTCTCCCCTTGTTATTTCCCTTATCATTATTATCATTGGTGGTAGCAGTAGTGGTTTTGTATTATACCTTAGTTGCGGGACTGCTCTTATCTCAACCCGTGGGAGTTGCATTCTTCCGATTCTCCTCCCCATCCCTCTGGGAGTGGGGGGAGGAAGGGGGGGAGTGAGCGAGCGGCTGTGTGGTTCTGAGTTGCCGGCTGGGCTCAAACCATGACATATGGCCATCTCTGTATTAATTTATTTTCATTTAATAAGGATATCATTACTGTGAATAAAAAAACTAAACCTAAGATAAAAAAATCCCAAACTAAACCAAAACCAGGTGAAACAGCCACATAATTTTTTTTGGACTTACATCTTTCAATGTTTTTGAAGCCCATAAAATAGAATCTTTTCAGATTTAAAGTTTTTTTTGTTTTGTTTTTTTGTTTTTTGTTTGTTGTTGGTGGTGGTGGTGGTGGTGGTTCCCCCCCCTCCCCCCTTTGTCCTGGTCTCAATACCTCTTTTCCCAGAAGAGTAAAGTGAACTTACATTTTCAGCCTTATACTAAATTCTATAAAACCTTACTCATTTTTAAATGAACTGTAAGCCAGCAAGGTACTGGGCTGGAGACTGTTTTTTCCTGGCAGAGCAGACAATATAGTATTCAACATACAGTTAGCATAAATTGTTTGATTAAATAACTAGATAAGGCTAACTTGTGGGTCTGCAACCTTCTCACTGCCTCTTAAAGCGTGGAATGAACTGAAATGGCCAATCTTTGAAATAATATTTTCCGACAATAAGAATGAGGGGGAAAAAAGGAATATTCAGAGATTAAAATAACTTTTTTTTTTGTTGCAATAATTCAATCATATTTTGGTCACTGTTGTGTTTAATATCAGCAGGTTTGCTGTGGATGTGCAAACCAAACTTAGGGGAAAAGTAAACATAGATAAAAATGCTATGCATTACTTTGTGATACAGAGCTATACATCATTCGCGCTATCTTTATAATGCAATACTATTTGGATGTTTCAGTCTGGAAGGAAGCCTAAGTGTTTCCAGGCACTCTAAAAGCATATGAAATTATGATCGGGAACCATATTTAAACCACCTACTCTAAATGCCTAATTTAGGCATTTCTACTAATACAGTGTTTAAATTTAAGAGTGAGATGAGTGATCCAGGCTGTGCAGGCCTGCCAGATCTTGCCTCCACTACAGCTGGAGTGAAAGAAATAGCTGTGGCTCCTAATCCAAGCACTGGAGGTGGGATTCATCTCACCTAACTTCGCACAGATGAAAAACAGTTGTTTAAATCTGGGCTGGCAGTCCTTCTTTCAACGGAAAGAGGGAGACACCTCCACAGTGTCTCTCCTGCTGTCACCTATTTCAGAACGGGGTGAATTTTTCTCTAGTGGTCCTTGTTTGGTAAGCTCAGACTTAGGCAAGTTACTTCTGGATGTATGACCTGAGATGACTACTCTTTTGGTGTTCTGTCTTAGTGAGAAATCATGTGTGTCTTACCACCAAACCCACAGGGTGCCTAGCCAGTAAGGGGCAGGAGAGCTAGGAGTTGGGGTGACAGCCAGGCTGGATGGGCAGGACCGTACTGTTCCCAGACAACTTCAAAAATTCATGAGAATCCTGCTTAGTGAGCAGACACAAGAATTTTAAATGTTACTTTTAAACCAGTAATTCATGTTTGCGTTTAAGGAGTATTTGCAGTATTAATTGAATAATTCCTCTGGAAGTCCTGCCATTTTGCCAAGTATTAGGAAAACTTCTGCCTCTGTGAGTCATTTGGACCTTATATCACTAGATAAAAGTGCAGGGAAGTGACGAGTCTGCCAAATGTAGCAAACTTGCCCTGTAGATGTTATGACAAAGAGGCACTCTAAATAAATAACATCATCTATTTGTGACCTGCCCAGCCTCAGGCCAGCAGCTGGGCCCTTGCCCCACCTCTGCTCCCAGACAGCACTGCTTAGCAGCTAGAGAGCAGGGACAAAAGGCCAGCTTCCCTTTCCCAACAAATCCAGCTGTGGTTAGAACCCTGTGGTGAATGGACCGACCGAGCAATCTTCCTGCATTCGCAAATGTTGTTAGACCTCAACCACATGTGGATAAAGGAGACAATATTTTAGGGAAAAGCAAACAATTGTTTGTTTATCTCTCTGAAATAGTCTTGCTGTCTCTTATGGCAAATGCAAGCAAGCAGGTCCTGGATGACAATTTCTTCCTCCAAAATCTAACACAGCTTTAATCTCATATGGGTTTCTTTTGCTCTTGCTGATGACCAATGTTTTGGGTTCCACTTTGAACAAATCAGTTCCTGTATTGAAGTTTGCTGGAGCTCACAGTCTTTGCATCTAATTGTATCAGCCCTGCATAAACCAAAAATTTTAATATAACTAATGAATTCAATAAGAATAAAAATATAAACATTACTAAACAAAATGTAAAAGAGTACACTAGAGCCAAATAAACAAGCAGTAAAGAAAAAGAATGTCAGAGTAGAAAAGGGCAATATCCAAATTCCATAAATCACAAATTAGGGTGATATCTATCAAATTTGTGCTTTAATGCTCACTCAAACTAGGTTTTAAATTGTTGGAAGGAGACAGTGGGGGGAGTAATCTGTATTATCTCAGGGAAGACTCAATACGCTTGTCCATGTTACAAGTGGGTTGTGGCCACACTTCTTTCCTCTTAGCTGCTGAAATAATACCTCACAATTATTTAATAATAAAAAAGAATAAAAAGACAGGAAGGAAGATGTTGAGATCCACATTTTATAAATCACAGTATGGACTTTTGTTTCTCAAATTATTTCAATGCCCAGTGAGATTATTGCTTTTAATTTGAGAGGGCTTTACAATCATCTTCTTATTTCCATATCTAACTTATTCCTTAATCAGATATTTTCTCTTGCCTGGTGAATATTGCCCTTCTCATTTGAGTATAAACTCGTGACTGGACAACTAAAGGAAGTTCTTATTTTAGTGCTCTATGGAAATGATGGATTGAAAACTTTTATAGTCAAGATGCTCTCCATTTTTGTTGCTTTAATAACCTTTTAGTCTATCATTTTTGAACAGTTTTTTATAATATACATCTGAATATTTAAAACATGTTAACACTAACTTACGTACCTCCATGTGTTATACTTCTGCGCATTCAATACTTCATTAAAATTACAACTGAAAAGGGTAGCTATAAAAATTTACAAATTAGTTGACTTCAGTTGACCTATTTTGTTCATATAGCACCAAAAAACATACTGTCTGTAAAGCCCCCCCTCCCCAGGCAACTATGATAGTCACTTAAAATCTAGATCCTTTGTTAGCAGATTTTGAGTAAAGTTCACATTTTGTTCTGTGTAATGTCACTAATAGTATTTTGGCTACGAGACAGCTTCTGAAAATATATTTTGATTAGCCACAGATGACATTTTCTCCTGTTACAAATGTATGGGTGACAGTGATTTAAGTGAAATCTGAAGGCTCCGTCTGGTCCTGTCTCATCGCTGAAGCTGTCACTCACAAGCACAGTGGACAAACCACACTCTCCAGATGCTGAACGATTGTGAATTGTTGTGATTCCTCTTGTTTTGATGGAAGTAAAGCAACTTATGCTAGCTGAACTTCCTTGATCCCACAGCCTCTGACCTTAAGGTAGCAACTTCTAACCTTAGAATTGCAATAGTATATTTAAAACTAAAAAAACTACATGGAGCCTCACTAAAGTTTGGGCTTTGGGAAGCTCAGTTCAAGCACAGCTGTCAGCTCTGATGGCTGTAGCTTCTGAAGACCGCCTGAAGAAGGTCCCTTTTCAGAAACTTGATGTGTTGTAAATCAGAGTAATTTAAAAAAAGAAAAAAATAGTCTGATGGCTGAATTTAGCAGCCCTGAACAGTGCTGAACATCCTCCCTCAGGAGACACAGCTAAAAGAGGTAACCAATGGATGTAGCACTTTGTGCACCAGTTTCTGGTTTCTGCTCCTGGATCTTCTGGGAATTCCCCCTAGAAACTCTTTAAGGAACTTTGGGGTGACTGCTGCCACTGGAAAAGAGGGGCTACAGGGGGCTCGGGTCACTAGCAAGCTCTAGTAAATTTTAACAAGCTGTGTCAGCAATTCTTGATCCAAGGGTGCTTTCAGTTTTCTTTTCCAGCTGACTCCTGATTTTGGAAGGCCACACACCTTTCCAGTGGGTGCTAGGGAGAGTCCTATATAACTGTTTGTGCGGAAGTAGGCACAGAAGGGTGCCAGAGCCTCTGCTGTTCACAGTGTATGTGTGTAGTGAAGGTTATGAAGGTGAAGTGCTACAGAGCATGGTCCTCCATCTCCCATTGGAGCAGGTCTCCCTGGTGTGCCAAAGAACTCAACTTAAACTGAGCTCCTGAGCAATGATGCAATTCTGTGACTTGAGGCTACAAGGATGACTGAGTCCTCTTTCTGGGGCTGGAGAAGATGGGCTCCTTGCCTATAGGAGGTATGTGATGGGGAAGGGTCTGTAAAGTACTCAGGTAAAGCAGCTGTGGGAGGATGTCAGCAGACAGTAGAGCAATAGAGATGATAAGAAAGACAGTGACTGAATATTTTTCAAGAGCCTGAACCCCTGCATTGAGTAATGGGCAGACCAAGTCTGTGCTTACCAAAGAATTTGATGATGGTAAAGGCTGGAATCCTGTGACTTCTCACACTAGGAGAATAACTCTTGCTGCATCTGCAAGTGTGCAACTACAGAGGAGGTTCAGTGCCCAGGTAGCAGATGAGGGGCTGGGAGCTGTGTCCAATGAAGCATCTATGCTGGCTGAGCCTAAGCGTGGAGGAAGCAGAAGTTTTAGCTGTGGGAGATCCCCTGCTGCAGGGCATGGAGGCCACCATTTGCTGGTCTGACCTGTTGTCTAGAGATGTTTGCTGCTTGGCAGACATTTGGATCCAGGACATTGTGGAGAGGTTGCCAAGGCTTTTCTGGTCCTCAGTCTATTTCCCCCTACTGCTCTTCCGTGTGGGCACCAATGATACTGCAAGGGAACCCTGAAGTGTAGCAAGCACGAATACATCACACTTGAGGTGAATGAAGGCCAAGCGCATGGGGGCCCAGGTGGCATCTTCTTGATTCTTCCAATGAGTGGGAAGGGTTTGATGAAAAATTAATGGAATGTGTGGGACAGCAAACAGTTGCACAGCCAGTGTTGACAGCTGGGGTCTGACTTTTACAACCTTGTGACCCTCTCTGAGGACTGAGGAAAAGATGGCGTCCACCTGACCAAGTGGAGCAAGTACCGAATGACAAAGGATCTTTGACAACAGGCTGGACAACTTGGGGAGGAAAGATTTAAACTAGGAATGAGAGGACAGGGAAGGGAGGTTGTGATGACCCACAATCATTTGAAGAGGTTGTAGACTGGACTGGTAAGAGACTGCAGGGTAATGTTGGCAGGGGAGACCTTGAAAACAGTGAAACAGGATAGAAAAGGGGTCCAGAAGAGCTGGTTAGTTTTCAAGGATTACTTTCCCCAAACTCAAGATTCATTCATCCTGATGAGTGTTCAAGCAAAGATGACAGGAGACCTGCACGGATGACCAAAGCGCTCCTCACTAAATTTAAACATAAAAAGGAAGTGAACAGAAGGTGGAAGTGTTTTCCTAGGACAAATATGACCCGGGAGGAATACATATATACTGTCTGAGCATTCAGGTGTGGGCATAAAAAAGCCAAAGCCCATCTGGGTTTGAATCTAGCAAAGGCCGTAAAGAGGTTACACTCAAGAGACTAGTTAAACTAGGTTTCACTGTAGTAGACACTGCAGAAAGAGAAAATGCGTGCTCTTGAACCTAGGAGAGCACAGTCTTGAAAGGTTATGCAGAGGTAGTAAAGAAAGAGTTGTAAAAAATATATATATTCTGCTTGGTCTTCTGTAGGCCCAGATTCCTTGCACACAAACTCAGATTCCCTCAGGCTTGGATGCATTTAAATCAGGGGTTGCTTTCAGTTTCAATATGATCAGCATGCAGTGTTAGACAGAATCTTTCAGAAGATTGATTTACATTTTGCATAGGCTGAATGGCCATTTTGCTGATTGACAACTGGCAGAGCCAACGATGCCTATCCCTTACGTCCCTGTTAACTTACAAAATTTAGGATAGATGTATGTGGTCCTGGTTGTATTTTTTTAAGAAAAGAAGGAAAATAGTAATACTTCTCGGTAATTTCTTTCTGCTGTTTTCAGGAAAAATCATAGGCATGCGGTCATCCTTCATCCAAGGATGTGCACAGAAAAGTGAGGAAAAGTACAGTGGTAAAACTGAGAAGAAAAGGGTTCGGGGGGTGGGAGAGGAGAATAAAGAAAAAAAAAGAAAATAAAATGTAGTTCTAGGTAGATGTAGCCAAAGGGAATAGAAAATAGGGTTTCTGTGCCTCAGTCACCTGCAGGAGTATAACGCTATCTAAATCACCCTCCATCTAAATCCTCCACAGGGAAATGGAAAGCACTTGCCTCCCTCAGAGAGGATTATGTGTTAAAAGGATGGCAAAGGTGGTGATTTCTTCTGCTTTCTCCTACCAGTTAAATCTTAGGTTGCGCAGAAACAGATATATTTTACTTGCAGGCTTCTGGATAGCCTGGGTTTGTCTGTCTTCTGCAGCTTAGCATTTCAGAGACATGCTGAAATATCCATGAGACCCCAAAATGTAGGACTCCCATTGCGAGCAGAAGGCTTGGCATGTCTAAAAGCCTAAGAACAAAGCAGACAACATCCTTTCTCCAGAGACAAAACACATTTTGTCTGTGACATGCTTAGTCTCCATCTGCTCAGGAGAGGGAAAGTTTCCCATATGGCACTGTAGTGGGCTAGTGAGTCACTCTATTGACTCACTCCACAAAATGCACAATTGAATGTTAAGTAACTTAAGTTGGCTTTAATGGGTATAGCATATGTATACTTCATGAACGCAAAATATGTAAACTATTATTATGCCACCTCTTTTTGTGCTGATGGTATTGCATTGATTACTAATTGACTCATAATTGTTTATTAATTGGAGTTATCACTCTCTGAATAACTTGCATTTTGAATTATCAGTTAAAAATCAAAATTAAAAGTACTTTTGTTTGTCCCATGTCACATTATATTTTTATATATATATATTATTTACAGTAATATCATGAGCCAAGTACATGTTAGGTAGTTAAGATATTACTGATTTAGATCTGATGTGAAAGCTTACTTTGCAGTTCTGGAGAAAAGGATTACTTACTCCCAGCTAGTCTTGCTCGTTTATCACAAATTCTTTCTGTATTTTAAAAGAATATTGATTTTAAAAAGATCTGTCAAGGTGGGGACAGTTCATAAGACAATTTATTATGAGATGATCATAACAAGGCTAAGCAACTAATGCCTATCCTCATAGTCTGCCAGGCTTGCAATGCTATCACTATCCCAGCTAAGCAAACTGTAGGGCAAGAGAAATTTGAGGAGAAAAATTCTTTCTGACAAGGATGTGGAAGTGAAAGTTGATGAGTAAAGTTAGAGGGTCATTCCAGTGTTGCATCATGTGTAACAGCTACACCAAGTTTCAAATAATGAAGGCAAAAAGGCATGCTAGGATTTCTAGGGAAAAGATTAGCTATAAAATATAGTTATGATACTGTTTGGCTTTGGAGTGTTTTAGTGTGTTTCCTCAGATAATGGCAATGTCTCCCAGAATTACACCCATACAAGCTATGAAGTTTGATGTCAGCAGTGAAGGGACATAAGAAGGAGTGTGATTCTCCTGATCATTAAGAGTTTTCATCATTTTCCTCCTCACTTCCATGAAAGCTGCTACACAAGTTGAAAGTGCTGGATCTAGACCCCTCTGTAGAGTAGCATTGGAGGGATTCGAAGGCACTCAGATGCCTCTGTGCCCTCCACATACATCCAAGGACATTCACCAAGGACGGTATGTCTCACCACGCCTGGCAGGATCCCAGCCAACACGGCTTCTCCGCCCTGGCTGGTCCTGCCTGCATGTGCAGGCAGGCCCAAGCTGTACCCACAGCCTCGCCGAGGCAGGAAGGGTCCTGGCCGTTTCTGGAGCACCTAAGCAGTCAGCACAGACATGTGCATTGAAAGACATCCAATTAACCATGCACAATCTCAGCAGATGAATCTGGAAATTTCCCTCCTCCCATCACTAAGTCATATGTAAGCAATGGAGCAAAGACAGGCACCTGCCTTTGAAATCAGAGGTCATGAAAACACTTGACATGCTCTATCTGACTCAGAAAGATAATTTTTTTTCTCTTTGCAAAGAACCTACAGATACTGCTTTGAAGGGCAAAGCCTCTCCCCATGCAGAGGTGTGCAGAGGGCTCTGTTGTGTGCTCTGGATCAATAGAAACCTTGAGACATTGTTAAGGAAAACAGGAAGGTTGTTGGGCTGTGAGGGCACCTGCATGTAGTCAATGATTTGCTCTGGCTTTTTACTAACAAAATGATTGCAGAATTGGGGCTGGGTCAGTGCTTTAGAGAATGGCTGGTTAGTCTAAATTTGAGACAAAAACCTGTTGTGATACAGCCAGTTTCAAGAATGATATCTGGAGTATTGACAAGTGGTAGCTGGGGGAAACTTGGAGAAAGAAGGAATGGACTACTTTGCCCCTGACTCAAGGCCTGAAAGAAAATAAGGGAATTTATCAAAAACAACAACAAAATTGTCCTTTTTAGTTAGATAAGCACTGAAAGTTGGGTGTTTTTTTTAAGAAAAATCTAAAATGACATAGCTGTTACACTTCAGTAATTCAGAACGTCTTTTAAATTTATGTAAGATTTGAAATTATTTCATTTAAAGTATTTAACATTAAGCAACTATAATTCCACTAAACCTAAGGTGTACTCTATATATATCTGTAATGCCCTTGAGCTGCATTATAATGACTATATACATGCAATTGCATTTTTATTTTCCTATTTTTCCCTTGCAAATGCTTTCCTTTAGTAACTGCATTATAAGATTTGAAGTCTTTCTGATCTCACAGTCAGAATCTTCACTTTTTGTTTACAAGTCAACATTATTGAAGCTTTCTACTTTCAGCTTTTTCCCTTTTTATAAATAGTAGTAATATATGCATATACATATGTATAAATACTCTAGAGAGCAGGACAACTCCATTTGTAATACACACATACCTGTTGTTTCAAGTAGAAGAATTTGTTTTGTTCATAAACACACCTAGCAGTGCTTCCTTTGTAATGAAAATTATACACAATGTAGTTCTTAAAGAAACAAAGAAATGTAGCTTTGATGAACTAATAACTAAAACAGAACAGTTTGTTGTTTGTGGTTTGTTTTTTTTTTCTTTTTGAGGAAGAGGCAGGAGACACAAGAAGACCTTTTCATTTTCCCATTGAAGTTTCAACATTTCCAGGACTTTTATTTCTTTAAGAATATGAAGTAGTTTCTCTAAGCATTATTGGCAGGTCCTCTTGCTGAACGCCTGGATTCTTGATAATGTAATAATGTGAAGTTTTGTGCTTGTAAGCCTGTGCCTGTGTGAGCACATTTGGGCTGTTGCACATACACATGCAGCTCAGTGGTGGTGGGACAGTTGACCTGGCTGGGGCTCCTGTAGAGGTGGTTGAAAATCATGCGGTCCTGCCCCTCAGCTGCAGGCCCATGGCTCCCTGCTACAACCGAGCCCAGGAACCCTCCTCATCCCCACCACCCTGGTCCCCCTGGACCTAGAAGCTCCACACCTGCCCTCTTCTCTCTCCTCCAATAAGAGGATTTAAAGCATCCCAAGAAAATGTCAGAATATTGTGGACAAAACATCTGGATTTCACAACTCCCTGCCCTCTCCTTACTAGTGTGATTTATTGCTGTTTATTTGTTTCTGCTGAAAAAAATGTCACGCTACAGCATTTTAATATTTTTCTTCCTTTTTTTTTTCTTCTTAATTTAAGCTCCAGAGTGGTGGATTCCTATCTATATATATAGAAACTTTTTGTTCAGAATACTGGGCACTTGTCCTCTGAACCTCCTCACTGCAGTCAGAAGGATTTTGTTGGGCTCCAAAGTGCTGCTTAGAACTAGAAAATGCTTACAATTTCATACTCATATTAACTTATATAAAGTTCAAGTGAGAAAAATTTAATTAAATATTCAAATAATGAAAGCTGTCTAATTCATAAAATCCACGATGTTCCAGAAAGTCAGTTATCTTCTTAGAAAATAAAGGCATGGAATAGCAAAACAAATAAACTGACCTTTCCTGCTAAACTACAACTTTAATTCTTTTTAAGGCTACCAGCCCATCTGGTTTAATCTGCTGTCTCTCTCTGGTTACAAATGGGTAGAAATAAAGGAGAATAACGTTCCTCCCATGTCACCCAGGCTCACACTTTGGTGACATTTCAGCGATGCAAACTTATGAGCAGAGCTTCAGAGAATAAAGGGAAATTAATGCTTGAAAGTTGTCTGTTTAAAACAGCAAACTCTTTCCTTGTGTTCTAATAAGCTTCTGGGCTGTGAATCTTGTGTACTAGATTTTTTTTTTGTTTGCTTGGTTTTGATGATCTTTTTTTTTTCTATTTTCCTAGCTGGCTTCGGGTTTCTGATGGAACAACCTTTGCTCTCCACTTAAAAAAATCCAAACACCTGACCCAGGCTACACTTTAGGACGCCTGTTTGGAGGGAAGCGAGAGCTGGAAAGTTTCAGCTTTCAAAACTGTAAAGCTTCAGATTTATAGTCTGTCTGTTTATACTCTATCATATCATGTATGGTAGCATAGAATATCAAAGCAAGAAAGCCTACGGGGCTACCACCATTTCAGATGAAAAATAGTTCTTATGTATGGCATAATGCAGCACAGATGGAAAGCTGTGCTTTTCTGTTTTACTGTTTCTGTACATTACTCAGGCAATAAATACTGGACAAATCAAGCAGTCATTTCTAAGGCTCCATATAACCTATTTTACCAGTATCAGCTGCTATAGTTTTATATTCCCAAGAGAAAGGCTGCCTAGGTTCCCAAGTTTTATAAGTCATTTCAAGGAGACCTCACAAATAAAAACGAATGGAAAATATGGCCTGGCTTTTAATAACCATATCGTTAACTCTGCATTTTCACGTGACAGTCAAAATTCTTGCTAGTGTTCTGCAGCATTTTCATTCTTCAAAACAGCATTTATTTAATGGCTATTACTTGTTCATCTGCTATATGCTAATGAGTTTTGCATCTTTATTTCAAGGACACAGCCCAACAGAGATACTCTGTAACTGTGTCACTTCAGGTCTGTGCTTCGTAAATTGAGAAGCCAAAAAGAGTTATATAGCATCTAGTGTTCTCACACCATCTCTGCAAAAGCGGCTGCAAAGGATTCTCAGAGCAGGTTTGCAAAGCCAAGTAGCCTTATAATAATTAAAGCAGTGCCATGGGAAGTGAGGGACATGGGTTTGAGGAGCACTTTCAGCCTTCACTCTGATCCAAAATACGTAAGGTATGATGTGCTTCAGGACAGGAACATCTCACATCCTCTTTCCACCACCTTCCCTTTGGGTTAGAGACCACAGATGAGGTGCCAGATCCCTCCTGACCACTCAGTACCTGCCCTGACCACTGGGCTGTTGTGCTAACAAGATGCAGGTTTGATGGATGCTGACATCAAAATGAGCTGTGGGTGATAGAAAATCACCTGTTTCTCTAGACCAGGTGCATTTGACTATAGAGAAGTCTTTAAAATTAAAGGCTAAGATATCTTTCAGGAAAAATTGGCACTGCCAAAAGAAATGCTGAGCAAGCTACTGATATGTAGAATGAGACACACATGCTCATAGCCACAATGCTTTGCAAAGCAGAAGGAAGCAGTAGTATCAGCATCTCTTCTTCTGCTTCTTATACTGTGACCTACCAATTAAATACTAGCCCTGCAATATGGAAAATCATCTTTCTCCAAGCCTTTTAGGAGTTCAAATCGCACCATCCATATCCAGCAAGGTAGTTACCAAATTTTTCTTTTTGGAAATACCGTGGGTGGAGCTGTAATAACAAGAAGATAATAAAACTAAAAAGGAAAAAGAATGTCTTAGCAACATTTGTTTAAACAGAAGAAATAATTACATGTGGGACTCTGTGCTGCAAGATTTTGTTTGTAGGCTGGGGAGTGGAATTCCTAGACATTTGTAAAAGCAAAATCAGCAATTTTAGGCATATCAAGCTTCTGCTTTCATGGTACAAGCTGACCTCTGTCCACCTGGGGTTGCCCACCTCCCCGTTTAGCAGTTATCATATCACTGCTGAAGCCAGCTCTGGGGATGAGGATGAAAGGACATTTTCAGCATCTGGCAACAATCACTTCCCAAGGAATAATTTTTGGTGAGACAGAAAGTAGTTCTTCTGTCATTCCTATATTCCTATGTGATAATTTGAACATTTTTTTAACCAACAGAACATACAGTGACTCAGTTTGGAGTGGTCAAAGACTCATCAGTGACTAAATATGCACCTTTAGGTTTGTTTGTTTGTTAACATGTTTCATATAACAGATATTATTTTTTCCCCTGTTTTCAAAACTATGAACTCTTTATGTAGCACTTAGCATTTATTATTTTTATTCATGTGTTTTTTAGAATGGTTAGGTTCTTCTTTTCAACTCATTTCCAGTATCTAAATTTTAAAATGTTAAAACAAATGACAAAAATTTCAGAAAAAAAACCCCTTACATATTTGTTTGGGGTTTTTTGTTTGTTTGTGGGCTTTTTTTAAAAGAGAGATTACAGACCTGTAATTCAGGTAACTTCACATCCAATGTTAAGTATATAAACCCAACCTTACTTAAAGTCAATGAAGAGCCTCTGGAGAATTGGATGTGGCCATAATGGTTACAATTAAACTGATAAACCAAGCAAGGTCAGTGCATGAGCCTGAGCACAGTATGAATGCATCCATTTGTACTGTGAAATTTTTGGCATGGTTTTGGTCTCAGGCAATTATTGCTATCATGGGGACAATCGGGGAGCCAGCTCAGGCTAGGAAACACCCTTCTTGGGCAGTTTGAGGAAGGGTTAAGAGAGTTAAGCTGTATAGACATGAGCCTTTCTGTACCATTTGTCCTTAGGGCCACTAGAGCAACCCCAGGAGGTTTTATTTACCATTACGAATGCAGCTACTGGCAACAGAGGTGATGGGAGTTTTGGGAAGGGGGAGGTTTGGTGGGAAACTACTATGACAGAGAAACACGATGCACTCAGAGGTTCAACAAACCATTGCTAGTTTAAGGTTAAAATACCAGGCACCATTTTAAGAATGTAAAATTCCTGGAAATTCACATAAGCTTCTAGTTCGAAATTGTAAATGTTTTGAAAAAGGTTCTGGTTCCCCACCACAAAGTATTAACTGAGACATGGTCAGCTCATCTGGACTCAAGCATATGCAATCCTAGCTTTAAATTCCCCTTTTTCCCATGTTTGAATCAGAGCATTACTGTTTTTCTTTAATTTAATTAATATAGAAGAGTAGGGTTATTGTTGTGGTCTGCTATTTTTATTACAATAGCAAAAAAATTTTAAAAAACCCAGTTATCGTTTCCAAGCTCCAGTAGTTTTTACAAGTAGAAACCCCCTATAAATGGTGTCTCACTAAAATTCTTGACATGAATAAGGGAGTCTGAGGCCCTACCCAGCGAGGTATTGAGCAGCCTTGTGAAAGTTGGGCCAGATGGCTTCGTTAAGGATAAACAAAAGAGTGAAAAGAGAGCAAGCAGTAAGAACCATGTAAGGACTATAGAAACAGGAGAGACTTTGACCCCTGGACCACCTCAGACTGAGGAAAAAATATTTTTTTTTGTCAGGAATCATTCTGCGGCTCAGAATAGGAAATGATCATGAGAGATACTCTTACCTAGGCCTTTACTATGCCTGTGTGACTTTTAAAGATTTCTCACAATAAAAAACTTTCTTCTTATTTTTTTTTCCCCTTCTGCGTCTCAACTCCTTCTTTGGGAAAAAATCTGTTTCAGTCTCATCCTTACATCATCCTGCCCTAATTCATCCCAGCCGGAGGGACTTCCCCTTCATAATCATAATTTTCCCATTTGAGGCAGATCCACTACCCCTTCTTGACCGGCTTTTCTCCTGCTTTAGTTGAGGTTGGAGTCAGCGCAGGATTTGGGCACACCCCACCATGTTGATGCTATAATGCTTACATTCTAAGCATCCCGAGACCCCAGAACAGCATCCAGTGTTCTCAGTTACTTAAAAAGTTAAACCCACTAAAAACAGCAATAGAAATTCTGCACACTCAATGAAGGTCACTTTACTGCTAACAAAGAGAAATATTTACTACAGAACAGTAAAATTCTTCATCTTTGCAGTGCTTGAATACCCCAAGTAAGGGCTTTAGGCAGCCATTTATATCTCCTCTAGTTCAAAACCTTGTTTTGAAGGAAGATGCCTACCGCTGCTACAGAACACAGCTCAGTGTTTCCAAAATTACTGCTTTGCATCCTTTTTTCTGCAGCTTACACAGAAAAGCCATCACATAATGTTCATGAGCATCCCCTGCAGCAGAGACCAGGTATCTGGATTACTTCTACCATTTCAGACTCCTAGGACTGAGCTTTAACCTTTTCTGCTGCTCATTTCTGGCCCTTTCCACATGTTGTGGATCTTTTGTTGCTTGGAAGGGCAGTCCCGTCAGAAGATTAGGGATATGCTCTGCTGCAACCAAGAGTGTAAACTTTCTCCTGGGACTGAGGATATGAGCACCAGCCCCTTCCTAAAAAGCTATATAGAAGATAACTCCTACAAATACTTGTTGTAATTTGGAATCAAAATCTTTTCTCTAAACCAGGAACAAATGGATTTGCATGCAGGTCATGATTCTCTCAGGTGCATTTTTCAATTCCTTCTGTAAGAGGAAAAGATTCCCCAACTGTTTTTTTGTGGAGGGTGAGGTATGTTGTGAACACAACTGAGGAGAAGAGCCAAGGATGCACCTAGCTCGAGCGCAGTATCAGCACATCAGCTCAGCCAAGTATGCGAGCACTGGCATATGAGCAGGATGCTGCAATGTGAGTGTTGGCACACGGTCAAATATTTCTCAGTAGTCCATGTGTGATGTTTAAAGATCCATTTGTGGCTAACATCTAATTAGAGGATACGTTGCTTGGCTAGAACAAAGAGTATTATCCTACAGACAGAAATGGAAGATCTCCAAGTACTCTTGTTGTGCTGTACAAACCAGCATCTCTCTCAGTCTATGCCATTTTCCCTTGTGAGGGA
This sequence comes from Strigops habroptila, assembly GCF_004027225.2. Taxonomy (NCBI): domain Eukaryota; kingdom Metazoa; phylum Chordata; class Aves; order Psittaciformes; family Psittacidae; genus Strigops; species Strigops habroptila. The sequence continues at coordinate 45,768,321 of NC_044282.2, read as the reverse complement.
AAAGAGTTCTTCTGACACAGGGGCTGCAGTAAACTGGGTGGACAATGGAATAGCAGAGAGAATTCACAATAAATGTTTGGCTAAGCTTTGGGCTGTGAAAATGGCTTAGCTGGGTTTAGGACAAGTTTCATTCCCTGCAGCGAGTCTTGTGCCAGCCTTGTTACTGCACTGCCATGTGGAAAATACTGGAAATAAAAGGCCATATCCTTTGAAAAATGCTTTAGTGGGCTTGATGAGACAGAATAAAAGAAGGGCCGAGTTATGATGGATAGGTATAGAGGGTGCTTGCTGACTCCCTGAAGGTCATTCCCAAATCAGTTAGAACAGCTGCAGAGGGAAAAAAGCAGGTTAAAAATAAAACAGATTTCCCCACCCATTGCAGTCGCTGCCTTTGCCAGGCGTAGCACTGGAGACTGGCTTCCTGGAGTGAAAGAAGAAAGACTTCAGATTGCACAAAGGAATATTAATAGAAGTAACGAATGAACTTAAGAAAGAAAAAGGACTAAGATGAATATAACTTCTTCTTGGTGAGAACAGATGGGTCATGCATGGAATAGTCTGAGGGGTAACTAATGAGACATTGATGCTAAATTGAACAAATAGACAATTAGCAGCTGAAGAAAAATCTGGGGAACAGTAAATAATGCTAAGAGCAGGCCAGTTCTACAGAGTGATCTGAGATTCATTATAAATAGTACTTAGCAACTCACATTTTAATATATTCAACTACATGGAAATGAGTCACATTTATAGGATGAGATTCTATTTTAGCAGTCGGCAACACTGAAGATGATTCAGGGTCACAGTAGTCAACCAATTGAGCACCCATTTCCAGCACTATTAAGTGGAAAGAACCCGTGGGAACTTCTGAAGTGGAAACAAGGAAAATTATAAAGCGATAGTAGTGTGGCTCTCCTTGGCATTAATGAGAGCATTACCATCAGTTCTGGTGTCTGTGCTAAAAAGGATATTAGACAAGGCTGACAAGAGTTTTATGAACCAGTCATATTCAGAAAAAACATGTTTTCAGCCAGGATAAAAAAGTTTGGTTTCTTTAGTGTATCCAAGGGAGGGCAAAGAGGTTACTTGCTCAGTGTACAAATACTGCCTTTGAGTGATTTTTTTCAAGTGACGAAGGTTCTCCGTCCTAACAGACAACATAGAATTTAATAGCTTGAATTAAAATTAAATTTTACATGAAAATAACTTCTTACAATGGTTAATTTTCTAGGCATTTCATGTATTCCTCATCACTTAAGTTCTCCAAATAAAGACTGGATAGCTTTCTGAAGGACAACTACTCTATCTCAACCAGGAGTTATGGCCTTTATTCAGGCATTACCGAGCAATATTCTCCATTCTGTGTTGTGTTGAGGGTCAGCGGTAGCAGGGATAGCAGTCATTTCTGGCCTTAAAACATAGGTCAGCCCTGGGAAAGCTCCAAATGCATTGCAAACATACAAGTGGTAGCAATTTCTAGGTATTCTCACAAACATGTCAATTGTGCATGATAAGCATCTGCTTCCATTCAGTTTTAATAACTTTTCAAGGGTTTCACTTTCATTATTTCGAACCTTGAAGATGCAGGATGAGAATCAAGTTTTATTTTATGCTGAATAATTCTCTGCTAAAAAGAAAGTGACCTGTGTTTTACCTTTCTGCACAGAGTGACACAAGTTTTGTACCAAGTACATTTCTCACATTATTACATGAAATCCCTCGACTAGCCCTTGCAGGTTCAGGAATGAAGCAGTCTTAAAAACCCTTAGAAAAAAAGGAAACCTGGACCCCTATCCTTTGTATTTAGTCAGAAGGGAAAAGCATTCTCTTGTTAATCCATCAAGAACCATGATTTAAGCATTAGCTGTTAAGCCAACTTATGACATGAGCTGAGGTGATTATATACTTGCAGGTACCAAATCTCATTGTTAAACGTGAGGACATAGAATCATAGAAACAGAGTCACTTAGGGTGGAAAAGACCTTTAATATCTAAGGAGCTGTGTAATCTAAATAGAACCAAGTCCTTCTGACCATCCACCTGCCCTATTTCTTTCACATTTGATTTTATTTTTTAATAAAGCTGTTGCCAGAGGTGCTACTTAAGAAGCTCAGAGAGGCAGGAGCAGAGAGTTCCATCAGCTTTATAATAAATGGGTGTGTAAGAGGAAACCAGCCATAGGGCAAACATTTGGAGGTAAGATATTGAGAACACCTGCTCCTCCCTCAGCATGCTCGTGATTAAACATTTTACTTAGTACATGAACTCAAATGTGTTATGTTAAACTGGGGTCAGAAGGCACAATGTAATTACAGTTGTTATTAATATTACAGAGTCCACAATGGATAGAAATCATATTGGGCATGACTACGTGTAAGTGTAAGAGGGAGTAAATCTCCTTGGGAAGGAATTACGCTTTAGGTGGAGATGTTAAAGAATGTTTTACTGGAATTTTCCAATTCTGTAATAGTTATAGTTCTCTTCAGCAAAATGTTAATCTCTATGTTGTTCTTCGAACTTCTGTCAGTAAAACATGCAAATAAATTAAAAAAGAAACTCTTAGTCTAAATCAACATTCTTCGATATATTCTGATTTTTTCACGTCATCTGAATATTTTTGTGTGAGACAGCTCAATGCTGAAGTGTTCCTCCATCTTCCTAACAAGTTTTGCACCTTCCCTTGAGAAATACCTGCAAAGTATTTTTAACCTCAGGGCTGGATCACCCGTGACTACTTGTGGTTGAAGAGGAATCGTGGAATGCTCACAGAGGCTCCAGGTCATGCAACTGGGCTGTGCTTAAGCATATTAAGCTTAAACTTAATAATCCTCAGTCATCTCATGATGCAAAGTTAAAGCTTCAGTCCATTATTTTTAAAGCCATTCATGGAACAAGGCTTAAAGATGAGATTGCACACTTTTTTTACCACAACAGCTGCACAACTTGAAGCCAGCACTGGTCACAAAGCCAAGAAGAGTGGCAGTTAACATTCTAGTGTAGTGTCATGGTTTAACCCCAGCTAGCAGTTAATCACCACCCAGCTGCTGTCTTGCTTTCATGAGTGTGAAAATTTGTGAGTTGAGATAAAGATAGTTTAACAGGTAAAGCAAAAGCTGCACGCACAAACAAAGCAAGATAAGGAATTCATTCACTACTTCCCACTGGCAGTCAGATCTTCAGTCACCTCAAGAAAATCGCGGCTCTTTCACCTGTAATGGTGACTTGGGAAGACAAACGCTAGCACTCCGAATGTGCCCCCCCCCCTTTCCTCCGTCTTTTCCCAGTTTTTATTGCTGAGCACATCATATAGTGTGATATATTCCTTGGGTCAGTTTGGGTCAGCTGTCCTGACTGTGTCCCGTCCCAACTTCTTGTGCACTCCCAGCATACTAGCTGTGTGACTAGCAGAAAAGGCCTTGACTCTATGTAAGCACTCTTCAGCAGTACCTAAAACATCCCTGTGTTATCAGCACTATTTTCAGCACAAATACAAACCATAACCCCATAAATCTACTGTGAAGAAAAGTAATTCTATCCTAGCAAAACCCAAAACATTCTCCATCCCTTTTCCATACTATTTACTTCATGCTCAGGTCCCACACTATCCAACAGTTGCTTATTAATCACTATCCCCCTTCCCATCTTTTGTGATACTTTTCTCACTCTTACGGTACACATCATTCCCTTAGTCTGTGAAGCACCTCTGTAAATTGTCCACAATAAGTCCGTTGAGTTCATTTAGTCCATGTCTTGTTCTCCATCTGTGATGGTGATTATTCAGGGCAGGAGAGGCGGTGAATTGCATGGAGTTGTTGGGCACCAGAGCCAGCTCAGGTCAGGTCAGGGCTGCACTTGAACTGCTTCCTGTAAGGTCCATCCTCCATTTATTTAGGTGATTTCTGCAACTTAATGCAACTTGGGTGACATGGTTTAGGGTGAGGCGTCCCTCCCCATGGCAGGGGGATTAGAACTAGATGATCTTAAGGTCCTTTCCAACACGAACCATTCTGTGGTTCTGTGATTGTATGATTCTAGGAACTTAAAGCATGTGTTACAACATTTTAAAAGTACATCCATTACAATCCCCACTCCTGGTCCCTTTGGAACGGCCATAGAGTTTAACATTGCAATGAATTTCTCCCCTTGCACCTGCCCCAGCATGGACTTATACACAGACTACAGTCCCTTTGGTGAGTACCTGCTCCAGTGTAGCCTTGAGTCAGATTAGCAAAATTAAACAAATACACCAATTTCAAGAATATAATTGTTTTTCCACTTCACAAATAAAATAGAAAAATACGATAATTGTATCTTCAGTGCTAATATGTTTGTACACTTCTTAACTTACGTAAAAAATCCCATATTACATTTTCTGTCTTTATTCACGATCTTTGATTGACTTCTAAAAATCCGTTTCTAATTGAATCACAATTTCTACAGACAGATCATTACTGCAGTGAGCCACCTTCCACAAGCTGTTATGAGAATGGCACCACATGAGGCACATCCTGCAAGGAATTTCACAAAATACCTATCTCTTGGATTTATTCTTTTTTAACATAAGATGAATATTATGTACAAGCTTTTAATATTTATAAAACTACTAAACTCTCAAAGTAAATAAAATATAATAAGAAGTAAAAAGTAAAGCTCTCCACAAATAAGGTAGGTAAGTGCAGCTGCTCCAGGCATGACAGTTGAGTGCATCTAAGTAAAGTCTGCAATTCTGGTTCCTTACCAGAAACTTTCATCAAAGTTCAGGGACAGATACCAAGTTCATTTGTATTCTGCTGTCCTTCTTTATCTGGAGCTGCACTTCACACCATAGAATTATTCTACAGGACAATTAAGGAGTGAGATGCCACATCCTTTTTACCCTGTAATCTGTTTCTGACCATAATCAGTAGCAATTATTGTACAGAAAGGCAGGTATAAAATATGGTATGTATTAGACCCCATCCTGAAAGGCTCAAGTCCTGAATATTTCTATCCCTGACTTTAAGGACAAAATTAATTATAAAATTAATTTTAAGTGTTGAGAAGCCTTGTTACTGGAATCAGAAAAGGACATTTTTTTCTGAATCTAGCCCAGGTTTGAGTTTAACAATTCCCTGTGGCAATGCGTTACCCAGTCTAATTGCACAAGTTATAATTTTAAAAATCTTTGTCGATTTCGAAGCTTAGACTTTTTAAGTTAATTGAAAGATCACTTGCTCATGTATTATGAGATAGGTTGTGATGCCTACCATCAGTCCTATACATTGTAGATTAAAATCTTAAACCGCTTAAAATTTTCTGGCTTTACCTGTTTGCAATGAAAATTTTCCCTGCCAGGTATCTGTCATAGTTTGATTTTCCAACAAAGTAATAATTAAAACAGGGAAGCTGTTTCTTCCAGTGACAACAGAGGAAAATATTGGAATGCAGAACTGCAAAACTGAAAAACTGTTGTCTTGGTGTCAAAGCTGTGCTTTTATCTCTCCTGTCATAATTATTCCAGGTATGATCAGGTTTTGAATTTCAAGTTTTAAACCAGCAATTCTTAGTTAACTCATGCTGTGTAGAGCATAGGAACTGAATTCTTAACATTCCATCTAGAATTAAGAATTTAAATACAGAAAGTTGCAATACAAGGCCATAGTTGCAAAAATTCCAAATATACAGAAGTTATGCAGTGCCAGAATTGAGTTCACACATAGAGTTAACAGTTTCTTTGTGCTTATGAAATAGTCTTTAATTCTGTAACAGTCAATTTTTTTTTCTTTTTGGCAACTTTTAAAACATAAAGGAAAAGTAAATCAAAACAGAGTAAACATTTGGCTTGTCTTATCATTGTTCTTGCTAAGGTCAGGAAAGCTCTTTTGTATGAGTCAATTACAATCTCTTACACTCCCACCATACGAACTTTTTACCTGCTCCTCAGATTTCATAAAGAAGTAGAACTAGGACAGTCTATCATATCTAACTGTGATATCCTCACTAAAGAAACATGAAAATTCATGAAAATTGTCCCAGTGGACGAGGGATATCATCTACATAGACTTCTACAGATGTCGTCTACATAGACTTCTGTAAGGCCTTTGACACAGTCCCCCACAACATTCTGACCTCTAAATTAGAGAAATATGGGTTTGATGGATGGATGATTAGATGGATAAGGAACTGACTGGATGGCCACAACCAAAGAGTTACAGTCAATGGCTTAATGTAGAAGTGAAAAGCAGTAATGAGTGGTGTCCCTCAAGGATCTCTACTGTGACCAATACTATTTAATATCTTTATCAACTACATAGACAGTGGGATTGAGTGCATCCTCAGCAAGTTTGCAGATGACACCAAGATTAATGGTGCAGTTGATATGTTAGAGGGGAGGGGTGTCATCCAGAGGGACCTTGACAGGCTTGAGGAGTGGGCCCGTGAGAATATGATGAAGTTCAACAAGGCCAGGTGCAAGGTCCTGAACCTGAGTTGGGACAATCCCCAATGTCAATACAGAATGGGGGATGAACTGGTTGAAAGCAGCCCTCATTCTGTCGTGTAACTCTTTCCATGATCCACTTAAACCAGATCTTTTTACATAGTTGTGTAACCAAAACTATGCTGTTCTTATGATGCATCTGAACTCCAAAATGGGTTTTCAGACTTAATTTCACCAAGAATTCAGTAGATACCACTAGTGTTCCATCAACATTAGACTGCTGGACTCCACAATAAATACAGAAAAGCAAACCTATCATACGCAACTAACATTTTCAAAAAAATCTACATATCAAAACTCTTACTGCCAGAAAGCTAACAATTCTCTAAATAAAACCAATGCTCTCTGGCATTTAGTTGAGCTTTCAGATAATGCTGCATCTGTTTTTAAAAACAGTCACAACACCCAATTTACCAAGACCAAAAAAAAAAACCACCCTCTTAGCAGGGGTTTACTCCTCTTGTGGAATAAACTTTAATTTAGTAAGAGATGCTTATGTCATCATATAAGCTTGTTGCTAGGAAAGAAAGATTTCAACAACTGCACATACCTGTGGATAATATAACAGCACATAATGCTGAAATCTACACAGAAAATAATTAAGCCATTTAAATTTACACTGGAAGAAGATTATACTTTCAAAATAATATTAGCACAAATTGCACTTCTAAGCCATCTAAATTTAAATAACCTTCTCTAAAATATCTAAAATCATCATCATCAGAATTTCTAGTAGAAATATCTGGTAGAATCAAGCCTTGCCCCAAATGCTGTCACCCTATATGGTTGAAAACAGAACAGGCGTTCTTGTGACTATTGGAGTGGATTCTCAGGGAATAAAGGACATCTGTATCCAGTTGTGAGTATGTGAATGTTTCAGAAAACATTGACTCCGTCCCTGACCTCTTTGTCGTGCTCTTCCAGGGAGATTCACAGAAAGCAGTCACAAAGGGAGCCTGGAAGCTCAAATTCTTAGCTTGACAGTCTGCAAAAAGCCCTGGTCTCAATAGGGACATTGTTCCTTAGGCCCACTATCATTGCAGAATAGTTTCATGATCTGTTCAAACCAATCTGTAACTGTGCTGTGTTGAAAGGGTCAAGCCTATACCCAGCTCCTGTCCAAGCTACATATTCCTCCTCCTCTTTTGCAACCAACCATTGGGATTATATAGCTGTGTTGTATAGTGTTTTGCAGAATTAATATTCAGTATTGCCACGAGGTGATTTGGAAATACATACCTGTATATTTGGGGGTACTATTCTGTAGTGTAGGGATGTACAATGTATCTGTGGATCAGAAGAGAAGGTGGAACCAAAAGCCGGAGGAGTTTAGGTTGTTACACACCTGTGTTATGCCATCAGTGTCATTGCTTCTAACCTCTGGAATTTGCTATTTCTTCATCAGAGGTAGTGAAGGGAATGTATGCCCCAAAGCAGGCCTGCTATTGCCAGCAATATCAGCTAGAAATTCTCTTTTCCTGCAGAATAGCCAATATTGTTCACAGCAGAACAGATGAAACCATGCTGTTTGCTTCTGTGAAGGTATTATCTTATTTTCACCCTCCTATTCCTGTTCTAGATACCATATAAACATCTTGTCCATCTGGGTATGCACTTTAGTCCAGAAATAAACAAAAGACTGTTACATCATAACATGACAAGGTTCATATAAGTGTTTAAATGCAGCATGTAACCTCCAAGAAGAAAAACAATGTCAGATTCATTTATGGGTAACTTTTTCTGTCACTTGACAAATAATTTAATCTTTTTCATTATTCGATCAAGTATAGTTACAGTTTCTGGGGCACTTTATTTTCAGATCCATCTTAGATATTGCAAGACTGAAACAATGACCCCACTGGAGCCTAAGATAATTTTGCCTTGGACTTAATGGCACCTAGATTTGACCCTCACATTCTTTTAATGTGTCTGGTGATGGTTAGTTCTAAGCAAATTGTAGGTGCTTAACAAATACATAGATAATAGTAACTCACAATTAACTAGCTCAGCTATGCTAATTTTTACAGCTAGTTGTCCTGGTTTCAGCTGGGATAGACTTAATTTTCTTCCTAGTAGCTGGTATGGAGCTCTGTTTTTGATTTAGGATGAGAACAATGTTGGTAACATGCTGATGTTTTAGTTGCTGATGAATAGGGCTTACACAGAGTCAAGGGCTTTTCATCTTCTGCTGCCCTGCCAGCGAGGAAGCTGGGAAGCTGGGAGTGCACAAGAAGCTGGGAGGGGATGCAGCCAAGACAGCTGACCCCAATTGACCAAAGTGATATCCCATACCACAGGACATCATGCTGAACAATAAAACTGGTGGCTGCTGCTGCAGGACTGGTTGGGCGTTGGTGGATGATGAGCAATTGCATTGTGCGCCACTTGTTTTGTATGTTCTTTTATCATTATTATTATTTTCCCTTCCTTTTCTATCTTATAAAACTGTCTTTATCACAGTTTACCACACAAGTGTTACCTTTTTTCCAATTCTCTTCCCCATCCCACTGTGGGGAGTGAGCAAGTGGCTGAGTGATGTTTAGCTGCCTGCCATGTTAAATCACAACTGGTGAACTATTTGGCTCAAATAAATAATCTTATTGAAGCCACAGAGACTTGGAGGGGGTTAAATTTAGCATATCACACATGCCTCTGTAGAGCTGGAGCCACAGCTTGTGTAACAGAACATTCCTAATGTTCCCTAGGACCAGCATGGAAAAGTGACTTGCACAAACCATTAGATGGCCACAGAAAAATGACCTAAGGATGTGACCCTCACAGACCTGATTTCCTGGAGGCTGAATATGAACAGCAGTGCAAGCACTTAGAATAAAAGCTATCTGTTTCTCTGGCCTTTAGAAAAAAAGTTTGGGACAATTTTCCTTTCTTTTTCTTGCATTTTTTACTGGAAGAGGTAGTACTGAAGGATAATTTTCACAAACACATCCACAGGCTTAAACATTTAAAACACTATTTTGGTGATTTTTATATGGTCTGGATATTAGAGTAGGATACAGATAGTGAAACATGGCTTGCAGCTAGTTCCATTTAGTCTTATTGACAATTTTAAAACTGTGATACATAGAAAATACACTGCTGATGTCAGTGTCCTTGTAATATTCATAAAGGTGCTGGCTAGGTTCAGCTGCAGTCTGGTATTTGTACCCAGGAGATATTTTTTCCCTCTTACTGTTATTTTTGCAACTGTGATGCATGAACCATGAAGAGAGCCTTTTTGCAGAAGCACATCATTATCCACCAACAGCAGCGCCTTACATTTACCACAATGTTTCCTCAAACCACCTATTGTTATGAGGGTGCTGCTGTTGGTTAAATGCTATTATACAAATAACATTAATCATATGTGCCTGCAGTTAATGTTAATTACTGTGCTTTCTGCTTCTCTTCTCCCTTCCCCTGTCCTTCCTTCAGTAACTGTCAGCAGTGGAACTGAAGACCCACTGTTTCCGTGCCCTTCCTGAAGACCAGAGGAGAAAGAGAGCAATTCCTCTGTGAGCTGTGCCACCAGTTATAAAGATTAAAAAAAAAAAAAAAAAAAAGGTGATTTCAAGTAAGAGAACTGAGAATCCCTGATTAAAAATAAAAATAAAAATAAAATAAAGGTGGTTTGGGATTGGATTTACAAGAGAAGCAATATTTGAAGTAGTATCTTAATTCATTAAAACACCATAGCTCACATGGTAGCAGCTGCTGACAGTGGCAGAACACTGCCTGGCAGGGGTTGCTGATGGATTCAAAGATTATTGCTGGGGATGTGAGGAAAGGGAATGCTGATAAGCTGCACCATCACACTAAGCCCCCTTCTATCAAGAGGTCAGTCTGAAAGTGGTCTGTTGCTCAATGTTCCTGGTGATGGTCAAGAGTTGGAACCCTTGAGCTCACAGAATCACAAATGACTTTTTTGAAGAAAGAGGACAATCAGACAAAAAAGCAAATGGTAACTCTACACACCTATGCAACATGACACAAATGTATATGCAGATTCAGGCTCCTTTATCATCTGGGGTACACACATTCTCCGCTTTCTTCTTTGGGGAATGATCTACTGCATCATTTTACAAAATTAGACCCTGTTGCAACCTTTGCCCATTTTTATTTATGGGTTTATTGAGAGCGACCAGAGCTGCTGTTCTTTGTGGCCAGGTGAGTACTCTTCACATGAGTTAATTATATTCTGAGTAATTCTACTGCAACTAATGCTTTTGGGAAACCCATGCACACACACAGACCTGATGGTGTGATTCATTGTCTCTGAGTCAAGGATTCTGCAAGGCAGAAAATGTATGAGTTAGTACCTTTTATCTCCTTTTGTAGTAATTTTTCTGATCCATGTTAGGTGGGTTTTTTTTTTTATTGAATGCTAAAGATGGTAATTTTTACTTTTTCTGAAGTGAGACTCAGATGCCTACCTTGATACACTGATATCCTATACTAGGGATGTCCACAGAGGCCCAGAGACATCCCATGTCTTGTCTGTGAATCCAGGCATGTCTGAGTGTCACCCAACAGGCTAGTGTACCCAGTGCCCAGGACTATCAATATGGTGTAGGATTTAATCACTTAAAACATCAGTGAGTGACATCAATTTAGTGCCTAGCAGTACAATATTACTGATATTGTTCTCTCTCACACTCTTGATGCACCCACTATTTGTTTCTCATGCACTAAGCAGTTGTTTTCAGTATGTTGAGGGATCAGAGTGAAAACAGGGGTCAGTTCTGTGCAGAGCATTGTTTCTTGAGGGAAAACATCTTTGTGAGGATCAAAGTGAGGAAAAAGCCCCCTCTTTCTCTGTGCCTTGTTTCTTGCTGAAGTCTGTGCCCCTGCATGTCCATTTCCCATGTCAAACATTTGTTCTAAGTTTACTCTTTGCTTAGTGTTTATAAAAATGTGGGTCTTGACAAGGGGGAGATCTATGGATACAAGCAGGTACCTTAAATTCCTATCTGAAGATGGTTCAGAGCTACAGTTTCACACTGTCCCTCCTGACAGGTCTATAAGGTTTTCTCTCCATGTTTCTTCTCAGCATTTCAGGGGAGGTGGCTGAGGAGCAGAAGACACATCTCAGCCTGAGGACAACATTTGTTCCTGCGTGTCCTTGTCAGGTGCAGATGGTGAGCTGAGGCTGCTTCCTTGACTTGCTAGGTGCCTCCTTGATTCCATTCTTAAGGGTGAGAAGCAATGCCAGGTTTCTGGAAGAAAAATCCCCCCCAGGTGATCAAAGAGGATTTTAAAAGCTTGCCTTTCTTTGAGTAAGAGGCATTTATTAGCTGCCTAGGTGCTAAGATATGGTTAGGCCACAACAGTGCCTACTAGAACCAAACTGGTAAGGTTTTGATTTTTCAAGCATAGAAGGGAATATTTATTGCCAAGATATAGCTGAGTTGACATAATTGTGGATGAATTAAGCTAGCAGAAGAAGCAGAGCTGCTTTTTTCGAAGGTCATCCATCCTCACACTCATTTTTCCCATGTTATAATTAGTGTGAGGACCTCCTGTGTGAGGACCCCATCTCAATTTCCTTCACCTACTGTGCTTAGCAGATCCATTCCATTCCTAGCTTACCTGCATCCATTTCTGCAAGTGTCTGTACAATTGGAAAAAGGCATTTCTCCAACCATAATGGTCTCTGAAATCATTGTGGCTGCGCCAAGAAAATGTTTGGCACAGAATCATCGCAATAATTTTTAGCAGACAAGAAGAAATGTTGATAATTTCTTCAGATGATCTAATCTATTAATACCTGAGGTTGATATTTATATCTGGAAATGGAATACAACCTGTCTGTATATATGCAGTCTCTTCATGACAAAAGTCAGCTAACTCGCACATTCCCCTCAAAATTCCCTTCCAAAGGGTCTGTTGAAAGTACTGGAAATCAAACAGGTAATTATTTATATTGCACCTCTAATCCAAGAAATTTTGTAAATTGGTATTTGACAGATAATGAAACTGTCAATAAGGTGCTGCTCTCCCAAAAAAGTGGGCTGCAAGAAGCAAAATTGTCCTAGAAAAACACACCATCTTTTACAATTATATTCTTCTACAGCTTCTATTATAATTATATTTCTAATATTGCTCAATTTTATATAAGGACACAACTTTTTTTTGAAATAATTTTTTTTTATATTCAATGAAAAATGTTGATCAGCAACTGAATGTGCATCAAAAAAATTTCAATATGCCACCAACTGTCAAAGGTTCTGGGATGGCCAGATGTGGTCCAGAGATGTGCCTTTATTTAATTATTGCACTCACAATACTTCAAGTTTTGATTTCTCAAGATAGAACAATTTTGAACTACTGTCACCATTCCACTTACAGTGGCTTCACTTTGAAAGGTGTTCAGCCCAACCTGATTCTCCTTTAAGTCAGAAAAGTGCAGCATGGTTTAATGCATATAAACTTTCAGATAGGTGCGATAAAGTCACCGACACGTTACGCACCAATCTCTGTGTTCAGTGAAATGCTTAACTTTTCCAACAAGACAGGTGACCTTCCCCCAGCTGGCAGTCTCCAGCCCTTGAACAGCACTAATCCATTGTAAAGGGTTCGGCATGAGCCCTCTGTCTCAGCTGTATGTCTCATCAGTCTGTGTGGCAGGCTGTGAATGTTAAAGGACAAAGTTCTGATGTTAAGGAGTAAGCATGGGAAAAGGAGGCTCACATGTCTGTATGCACACTGGTGAGCCTGCGGTCTTTGCATGTGGGCTTGATTATTAGGGTTTGATCAGTGCTGGTGCAAATTTTGTTGTTGGCCCTTGGTAGGCTTCATCAGAAAATTAAATGCTCTGATACTATGTTCATATTTCTGTCCAAAGCTGGATGCTTTTAGGGATGTATCTGCTAGAGAAATTATTCAGGAACCTATGAAGAAGGTTGGACAGCAGCTCCAGCTAGCACAGTCCCCCACTACCAGCTGCAGCCAAAAGGAGCATGCAGCCCCAGTTAGCACAGAGGTATGCTTGCCCGGAGTATTTCACCATCTCACAGCAATGTGAGACTCACAGGATTTCTGAACACACAGTAATGTCTCAGTTTAACAGCCCTGTGCTGACTTAGCTGGCTTAAGAGGCCATGGAGGGTGGCTGTGGCATAGCTGAACCATTTTATGAAGTCCTTGGTGAGTGTCTGACTGACTGGCCCACGCTGAACTCTCTGATGCTATTTGCAGTAAATTAGTGAAATTCAGATTGGCTGTAACTGCACAAGCTACAAGCACAGTCATACCTCATGTGAGGCTGTGCCAAGGTCTAGAGACAGATGACTTCGAATAGCAATTTTTGAAGAAATGCAGCTGGAATTGCTGGCTTTGATAGCTCATTAACTTACAGACTTAATTATGACCATTTAAGGTCAGTGTTAACTACCTTTTTGCAGGTTCTTTCAGCGGAAATATCCTGTAATTTGGAGGATGTGGGAAGGGCACAGACAGGATTAGTTTTTGGCTTTCTTCATATTCCTGCTCATCACTACAAATTTACATCATCCAAAGACATACCACTTTATAGCCAAACACAAACTAGAATTAACACAGGGGAGACCACTCAGTGTTCCCCTATATCCCAGATGCCTGGCTAGAGGAAGCAATGGCTTTTCTGAGTACATATTTGGCTGCTGGCCCAGACTGCCTGAGAGCACCACAGTCATCCTCACGCCACCTGACTGCCCAGGCTGATGGTATGTGGATTTATCGCTGCTCTCCTGGCTTTTTAATGAAAATGTTCAATGTTCTTTGCCTTGCTCTTCAAAACAAAAACAAAGTCTGAAATATTGACATTTTTGGCAAAATTAAATTACTGTTTCTGAGCCAGGCCCAAGCAGGACTCCCCACTAACTTTACATTTTCTCCCTTGTACCATGAAATGTAATTTATATGTCTCTTGATTCTTAACTATGAATTAAGAAAATAATACCAAGAAAAGGAGACACATTTGTTCTTAGAAAAGAGCCATACATTGTGGGTTGGACTTCGGGTAAAGATGGCATAAGCCTTTTGTTTCAGGTGGTGATCAACAGAAAAATGCAGGAAGTACTACTTTGGCTAAAAAAAGCCCAACAAACGAACGAACTTGATTTTTATATTTAAAATTAATTTTCAACTCAAATTTTTCATTTAGAATATGTTAATATGAAATGTTAAAATGCTAATATGAAACTTTTCCAAAATTCTCTTTCCTTCTTGCTTTTCCTACTCACCATGAGATGATAGATTCATGAACAGTTGCTGACACTATCATACTTTCAGTTCATACAAACAGTAATCTGAAACAATTCACCAAGTTCTCTTCATGATGTTTTTAACCCATCTTGAGGCATTGCAAACTTTATGCACAACTTGAAATTTGGTTTACTTCCTTTAATTTACATAAATACAGACTTTATGTATCTAAATCAAACTAACCACATTGATTTTCAGGACTAAAGATAATCAGTTTTGAATATGGAACATGTAGAGTCAATGTTGTCTAGTAGTCACAGCTTAGCAACTCAAATATATTTATTTTATTTTATTTTAGGAACTAACTAATAGCCTCTCTCAGGGTAATTGCAATGTATTTGTCATGTATAAGTGTCAATTTCTCTGTCCAGTTTAGAAATTTAATCTTTTTATTTATCACTGGAAACCTACATTTGTAATGTTCACACTGCCCATCTATCATATCCAATGATAGATAAATAGAAGAAAATATGTTTCATTTTTAAGGGTTAGAGAATTAAATACTCTGGTATTTATATTTTATTTATACTCTGAAGAGAACATGAAAGAAAATTGTAGTATTATATCTTACAATCAAATATCTTTTCTCCTTTTCCAAGGGCTGTCAGTAATCTATTACTGACTAAAAGCATGTGAATTCTGTGTTCATCTTGAAGATAAAATATACAATATTTCACATCTACTGCACTTGGATTTCAACAATCAGCTTCTTTCAAAGACACCCTGACAATTCAAATGGTGAATTATTAAGTCTGGATAACAAGGACAACATTCACTTTCTTTGTACTGCTCCAGCTAGAGTAGAAGACTCTATTAATTATCAGACCAGAAATGGGCTGGGATTTGCTTTGTTCACTGCTAAGCAGTTTAACTGGAAGAGATGGGTTATATATGGCACTAAATGACCTTTCTAAAAGCTTGTTTTTCCACCAACTGCTTGTATTGAAATCAATTGCAGAAGTCATTCAAAATGAGCTGTTTATTGCTTCCTAAATGCATTTACTGCATGCCAGATGTCCATTTCAAAACATTCTGCTGTGTGCCTTTTAAGTGACCCTACACCAAGATGCAACTGCCCATATCCATTACTCTGGAAATGTTGCTCACTTAGCAGTGGGCTGCCAGCCCAGCAAGTACTGGGGGAGACCTTCATTGGTACCATGGACATTAGCAACTCCTTAGAGAAGATGGGTCCACATCCCACTCAGAAGGGTGATTGTAGCCCTAAGTAAACCAAGTTGTCAGTGTTATCTATGGAGCCGGCTGACAATAACAACGAACACATGGCAATGCAAACTCCCAGCATGGGATGCTTATGGGGTCCCTGCAATTGCCTCCTCTTTTGTTCTATAGAGCTATGTTTTAACTGAGCTGGGTTTTCTAGCAAGCCTATTGCCCAGGGTACATTTCTTCTGGCTCCTTGAAGTATTGCTGCTATGTATGTCCCTTGCCTTTCTCCTCCAGGCCCACAGCAGCCACCAGTGTCCAGGTTTAAACACACCCCCACTTGGTGCACACCTTCAGGTTTGTACTCTCCAGGATGGCATCATGTGATGGCATGAAGAACATAGAATCATAGAATCATAGAATAGTAAGGATTGGAAAGGACCTTAAGATCATCTAGTTCCAACCCCCTGCCATGGGCAGGGACACCTTGCACTAAACCATGTGACCCAAGGCTCTGTCCAACCTAGCCTTGAACATCACCAGGGATGGAGCATCCACAACTTCCGTGGGCAGCCCATTCCAGTGCCTCACCACCCTCACTCTAAAGAACTTCTTCCTTATATCTTATCTAAACTTCCCCTGTTTAAGTTTGAAGCCATTACCCCTTGTCCTACCACTACAGTCCCTAAGGAAGAGTCCCACCCCAGCATCCTTGTAGGCCCCCTCCAAATACTGGAAGGCTGCTATGAGGTCTCCACGCAGCCTTCTCTTCTCCAGGCTGAACAGTCTCAACCTGCTAAAACTATCCTTAAATCTTACTTTAAAATGTTTTCCTGGTCTTTCTATAAGGCATGACTTGCATATAGAAGTTAGGAGGTCAGTTTGGTCAGTTTTCTTCACTATTAAATATTTTTCCCTATTAGAAAATGAAAAATAAGTTATTTTATTGTTCTCTTCTTGCAGGGAGTTATATATGAACTTCCTGTGCTGACATTGAGATTTCTTATTGTAAAAGTTCTTGTTCTCTTCACAGCTCCCTGCAAATGAGACATGGATGAAAATGAAAAATATGAATGAAATTGAATGTGAAAAATATGAAATGCAATTAAAATGTCCATCTAGTTTTTTAAAGTGAAATGTTTGCATAGTACAATAACAAGGAAATTTAAGTAATGCTAATGAAAACTTATTTTAAGTATCAACATATAGCACTTAGGAAGAGAAACTGCTTTTATGTAACTGATTTTAATCCCATGTCAAAATGAGTATTTTTTTTCCCATAACTGAATGTAAGTATAGAACAAGTCAATTTGAAATTATAAAATAAACATTTTTATCAAATGAGACTGATTTTAACAAATAGGGGGAGAGGGGGAAACGAACAACTCTATCATGCTTTTTCTTTAGGGTTGAAAAACCTTGAAACTCAATCCATTATGAAAACCGTTTTGGTTTTGATGAGTGAGAACTTTCAGCAAAGCTTTCAGCCCTACCCCAGCTAGATTTGTCTACTTTCAGATCAGCCAAACTGCAAAGCAAGGAAGCCATCTCCTACTTCCTTAGGACCACAGAGCTTGGATCTGGCATAGCAAGGCCACAGGGAGCAGCTCTGCAAACTTATAAGGTATTTAATGTAACACTTGTTTACACATTTCAAAATACCACTATGTTGTTTGCCATACCTTCCTTGCTCCTGCCAAAAGCCAAAGCAACCTGAAATAAAGCACATGAAAGTAATTACCTCTGCATTTCTCCTGTTTTTCTTCAATGTAAATTCAGTTAAATCCTGAATTTGAAATTAATCCTGGTCTAACTGCACATACTTTGTTTTTAATTCAGTTTCATTTGCAGTTGTATAGAATGAAAAAGAATGAGAAAATCAATCATGAAAGACACATGCAGGAAGTTATTGCTATAATATTGATTTTTCCACAAACATTAGCTATATGTCAGAGGTGGATTTTTTTATTTAGAAATAGAAGTACAATACAGGTCTATCTCAATTATACCTTAGTTAATGGTAGTACCTCGAGCCTACTTTTGCAAAGATAAAAAACAAGTTTAAGTGAAATATTCAGAATAAGGTTGCAACTGACTTACATAATTTTAACTTCCAATTTCTGTTAATCTCAGTAAATGCAAGAATACAATTCATTGGGTAAATTAGCAGTGTCAGAAAGAAAGCAGTTACACCCACAGTGGTAAATCAGTTGTTCCAGACTGCTAAAAGGAACTAAAATTGTCAATCACTCAAATCAGGCTGAAAGGGCTTAACATTGTGCTGGCATGCAAGTAAGAGGAGCCGTCTGCCGAGAGTAGATCTGTACTGAAAGATTAACAAAAATACAAGAAACAGTTTGGAGCTATCATTAAAATAAAAGCCTTGGAAAGTATATCAAAAGAACAGGGGAAAAAAAGCACATGGGGGAAAAGCAATGATTCCACATGCTTCACATTGGTTTCACTGTGGTGGGTGAGAGAAGAAGAGGGATATACAATTGATGGAGTGACAGGAAAGGGTCTCACATAGAAGTTAAAATGCAATTGGAAATGTCCTTCAAAATAGTTGTTATCAATAAGCACTTTGACAGTCTGATGAGATCTCAAAAGAGCTGTTTCCTGATACAACCTTAAGACACCCAAAATCCAGTTCTGTGGCAGGCAGCGTTTGTGCTTAGCTTCAAGCATACAGAAGATTTTGCAAAGTGACCAGTCTTATTAAGTGGGAAAAAAAACCCTTTACAGTTCAGAACTAGACTGTAAAATCTCTTTGCATGCTTGAACTACTGAGGTTCTGGTTGAGACTGGAGGGTTTTATCACTTGATTGTCATTTTGGTTTCACTCAGTGTAACCTATTCTGAGGTCTGATCATCACTTCAGCTGCACATGGTTCTCCCATTTTCAGGCCAGGCCTGGAGTTTGAAATCCTATGTATACTGACAGCAATTACCCTAGCACCTCTGGCATATCCATCATTTAGGTGCCTCCTCATGCTGGGAGCAATAGCAATTATAGTCAGAGATGAAACGATCTCCTTAGAGCAACATATTTGGAACAGAAACATTTGGAAAAAAAGGAAAAAAAAAAAAGTGTTAAAAAAATAAAAACCTAACTTGTCAAATGTCTAACTATATTCCAGCACTGAGGTAGCACTGAGGTTTTAAAGAACCTTGAAATCTCAGCTGGTATATGCTGTTCTTTCAACTCATGAATCTGTTCTCACTCCTAGCGTCTAAGGATGAGGCTTCTAAGGGTCACCTTTTTTTTTATCATGTTCCTGCTTTCTTTGCCAAGACAAAGTCACTTTTATTACCCTGACTGCTTCTAGCCCCCATCTTTAGCAATGGGGTTAACAATCCATTGGAAATGGGAGGTAAGAGCCTTATAGAAGGTGGATGTTTAAGTGGGGTTTTGTTTGGGGGGTTTTTTTGAGCACTTCTATGTGAAACCATTTTCTTCCCCTTTGTTTTTACAACAGTCCCCTACAGTCTGAAGCTAATTTTACCTCACAAGCCTGGTCATGTAAGGTGGGATTTTCCTCACCTAATTTTAGCTGCTGTCTTGATTTAAGTCCAGCCCGTAACTCAGAACCACACAGCCACTCGCTCACTCCCACCCTTCACCCACAGATACTCCGGGACCCCACCGCCCAGCTCACCCATCCCCATCACTGAACACTGGACAATGACTGAATTATCAGTAATTCAAAAGAACACCCTCATGATTTGCCAGTATCAACTGAGTATGGTTTCCAGGGGGCTGTTCCAGGGCAGCTGACTACAAGTTAAACATCTTAGTTAGTTACATGGGGCTTCCCTTTATTATGGACAGAAAGAAGTAGGTGTCAGCAGAGGATAACATTTCTCCTACCTTTGGAATTTACCTTAGACTTGAACAACTTAAGTTTTAAGTACCTAACATTGTTGAGATCCATCCCACCTGTAGTACTGATGAATTCTTTTCCATTTTCATAGCCTTTTGGTTTTATCTTTAGCCACTTCAGTAGCAATAAAGCAACAAAATGCAATTCAGATTTGAGACAACATCCTACAGGCCTGCTAGAAACTTAATTACTTAATCATTAACCTATTTTTTTGCTGGCATCCTATGAATTTGTATTGTTACGTTGTGATGTACGTAGCTCTCAGTCCTGCTAGGTGCCATGCACTTGCAGCTTATTCATTCAGATGCATTTTACAGTGGACGGAGCACATACCTTCATTGGTCAAAACCGCCTTGTAAACCAGATGATTAATTTTAAGATGGTCCTTTGTTAATCAGCTCTGATTTGTAAACCCCTCAGCTGTTCAGATAACTCTTTCATTCAAGATGATCCCCAGGTTCGTAGCCTAGTAGCTGTACATCTTCTGGCACCAGCTGCTGCTTTTCTAATTTCTCCTTCGGATAACAGTTCAGCAGGCGGCTGCCCCTATCTTTTGTTGCAAATCTGGAAAACTGGCAAACACTGATGACGGCATTTGGCACTTGGGGTTATGATGCATTTTGAGGAGCTGAGACTGCAGCAGCAAAGAGTACCCCCCCCCAAATAGGGTGCATAATGCTCCTGTGTGGAACCTAAATCCATTGCAGAAGCTTTGTGTCTTCATCATGTCTGAAATGTTACGTAAAAAGTAGAATTGTTTGGGTTTATCTTAGTATTTTCTGTTTCACCTGCTTGAAAAGGATGAGCATGCACGTGGGTGTATTGGAATAATGCAGTAAGTAGAAATACCAAACAAATCTGTCACATTACTGATATTAAAGTACAAGGAGATGCAAGCTGGAATTTTAGCTCCATACTCAAATTCTCCCAGAATTCAATTATATTTCAAGATGCTAAATTAGATAGCATCCATTGAAAAGAAGCTGCTACTAACTGCTGGAGTTGATGGTTGAATTCACAGGTTGTGGAGATGACTGGGTGAGTGTGTTAGGAGGTGGGCTTTCCAGTATTCACTTTCTTTCACTTTCACTGTACTTCAAAGTAATTAAATGTCCGAAGTGACAGCTCCTTCAACACTTCTGTCTCTAATTCTCTGCTGGCCTATATGTTCTAGTCTATGCATGTAAGGTGAGAATGTGCAGGTTATAGGAAGCTCAAAGCAGCTATTGCGAATACTAGGGTAAAAATCCTGGTCACTGGGTGGATCATTTAATTTCTTTGTAATATAATCAGGAATTTATGGAGGTAATCTGGGAATGCAATGGATCTTTTGAATATCTGCTGGAGCTGCAGATCCTCATATCTGTCAGCAAATTACTGAGAGATGGTGGGACTGGTTTTGAGGAAAAGAGCTGGTTTCTGCTGCAAACTACCTGAGCATATGTTTCCTTAAAGCGGCAGAAACTATGCAAGTAGTACTGCTCCAAGGGAGGTTGCTGTTAACTCCCCATGACCGTTCATACTTTAACAGGAACTCACATCAGTTGGTTGAAGAAGTGAGAGGAAACAATGGAAAAATAAGCAAACGTTCTAGGAGAATATAAAAAAATAACTTTTCTGGTAAAGTAAGTGCAAATGGCTGAAGATTTATTGATTGCAACACATATTGCAATGGTCTCTGAGCTAACACTTTAATAAACCCAGGGAAAATAACAACTAAAAGTAGCCCCAGAAATCATAAATCTCAGTGTATGTGCTGAATGATGTGGAGAAAATTATCACCAAAAAACAATCATCTCGATCTCAGTTTGGAAGCACAGAAAGTGCCATTTGGGGGGGACAGAGGGGCAGAAAGCCTTGGCTTATTCAGTCTCGCCTATTTCAGATGGCAGCCAGCACCAGATGCTTTGGAAAAACATGTAGGAAATTCCACAGCAGGCACATGGGGGATAATCTGTCCCCATCTCCTTGCCAGGAAGATCTCATGCTAATCCTTAAAATGTAAGAATATTTTTACAACTTGAAACATCAGATCTTATACTGCTCCCAGTGTTCCATTGAAGTGTTAACCAGTATAACTGGATAGTCAAATTCTTGTTTGAAACCTGCTAAACCTATTTTTTCTTGGATTATTTTTTGCGAGGCATTAAATGTCCACTTAGTTTTAAGGAATATTCCAGATTTATTACCTTTGCTTTTGCAATGACCTGAGCTAATCAAGCTTTGTCCAAACAGCCATTTCTCTGTGTTCAAAATACTACATAAAAGAATTATAAAAATAAAGCACTCCCCTTATTATTTCAGGTTGCAGCCTACACATCTTATTCTTCTCTCAGTTGCCAAAAAGAGAGTATCCGTTTCAGAGATGTGGCTAGGTCTGTGCCTGGGAAAGACTTTCTGCATAGGCTCCAGTTTGCCTAACTTGTTCCTGGTTTTTGAAGATGTAGGCTACACCTATGCTAGCAAGTTTAAAAGTCTGGGACAGGAACTAAAACCTGGGACTTAATTATTTAAAGAGTTTAATTGCTGGAACGACCCTAGAAACATTTCCCTAGCATTTTTCCAAATAGTTCCCAGGAAGAGTTTGCATGACAGCACAGCCCAGATGAGAGAAACCTTTCCCATCATTGTTTTAAAGGAAGCTACCCCATTTAGAGGGTTGGAGAGCTGCCTGCAGCACACACACAGGCTGCAGTGAGTCAGTCTCAGTGACAGAGAATTGTCCCAAACACATCTAATAAACTGGTACATATGTAGCCTTGAGAATCCAACCTCTGCAAGCAAGTACATCCTATATAGTCAATGGAGGCAAGTGCTTTTGAACTCCCCACAGAGCAGTTGTCATGTCTAAATTGTGCCAACAGATTTTTCTCTTGGGGGTATCTACTGATCAGACACAGAGCTTCATCTGCCCTAGCCCTGGCACTTTGTAAGCACCTGAAATTGCAGTGCAAAGTCCAGTGAGGCAGCGTGGATCCTGTGCTTTATTGATTAATGCCAGTAAACTAGGTATCAGGAACTCTGCTGTTACATTTTCCTTTAATTTTCATTTGTATTGAAAGGGCTAGGGAAAAAGTAGAAACTAAATCTGAATTTGTGGACCTTTATCTAAGCAAAAATGGAAGAATGCTTTTTTAATTAATTTCCCATTTTAGAAAGAACCAACACCAGCACATTTGTGTTTTGGTAGTGCCTAGAAGTCTCAGTCAGAATTTAAGTACCCCTTTCAAATTAATATGCCTTTGAACAAACGTATACAATAAGAAAGTTCCTGTCTCATAGTGTTTATCCTGGAAATGAACCAAATAGTTAAAGAGGGAAGAATAAAATAAATACCTGGAAAGTACAGTGATGTGCTTGAGATTAAGAAACTGAATAAAATGTGCTTAAAATTAAGAGATTTAGAGCAACAGAAGACTTGAATTAATCGAACTGTCAGAACTAACTGCCAGGTAAAACATATCTGCTGATAAATGTGTAACTGCTGGTAAAATATGTCCTTCACTTCAGCAGCGGAAAAGGAAAAGCAAAGGAAGTTCTGGAGGAACAATGGCTGAGATGTACTCTAATTATGCTGCTCAGGCACTGACAATTGCATACCATATGCTGTACACCAATGTCACCAATGAGCAACAACTGTTTGATTAATATTTAGGAGGATGCATATTCATGTTAATCCTCCTCCCTTTGTAGGAGGAAACAAAAACTACAGTGTACTTGATGTTTTCCTAACCACTGCCACAAAACACCACTACCATGCGCACCTTGCTTGTGCCAGTGCATAAAATCCCACCCAGCTATCAACTCCAGTTTCTGTATCACCTGGTGTTTAATTTAATGGTTTTGCTAATTTCCATTTTATCTAAAGATCTATAAAGATTTTGAAGTCTGTGTTCCTCTTACCCTGAGACTTTGCTGACTGTTTTCACCTGAGGTTTTATTTTAGTTGTCTTTTGTATTCAGAGGTTTTCATACATGGGTAACCATGTGGCAAAGATTTTTATTAATTAATTGCTTTTTTTTAAAAAAAAAAAAAGCATGAAAAGATATAACTGAAATTGAAAAGTAACAGATTCTGGAGTGCACTTTTTTGCTCTTCTTAGAAGCAATATTTTACACTTTTGTAGTACCTCATCTTTGGACAAAATCTGAGGATTCTGCAATGGTCCTGAAATTAAGAGTCAATCAATCAAGCAATGTTAATAATTATTTAAAAATGCGTAAGACAGAGAAAGCAAAGAGATCTCAGGCTTAGACCTATACAAGAGGAAAATTTGCTTTGACTAGCAGTTAATGAAGAGAACAACCTCATCTGAAAAAGCTAAGAAGTTATCTGTTTCTGGAGAAACTCACATTATATCTTTTTTAGCCCCTTTCATTCATGAATTTCACAACTACACTGAGGAATAAAGTTAGCTTCTCAATATTTCCACTGCATTTGATACTGTTCATAAATCTGCTGACTATAAAGTCTGAAAGGACCACAAGGATCGCTGTTTGATTCAAGCATAAAAGATGATGAAGAATGGACAACACTTCTTTTTGAAAAACTATTGATCTTGAATTTGAAATTGTAAGCAAATATTATCAAATATCTCTTTTTCCATACAAGGATTTCTTTTTCTTATTTTCTTACAACATTTTCTTGTTAAGATTAAATTCGTTAAATCTATCATTCTCAAGGTTCTTCTCCAAATCTTCTCCAATTTATCAAGGTGTTACTCGCATTTAACCAGTGCTCCCATAGGTTATTCCAGTTTTAGGCAGTGCTTCAATACAGAAGTTATCTTTTCTCCAAGTTCCTTTCTTTACACCTTCAGAAGTTTCTTGAAGTGCAGCGTCATGCAGGGAGCTAATGTGATGAGTCACAGCTGGTGCAGTTTCTTTGTACAGTGGTGGTCTATGCCAAGTACTGAACTGGCTTTTAAGACTTTAATTGAAGAGCTGAGGAAAGACAAAGCCCTATCTCTTGCTCCCTGGGGAGTGCATTCTCATTATGCAATTGACAACTAACAAACGGAAATACTTCAAGGAGCAGGATTTGGAGATTCAGGTCTCCTTCCAGTTCATCAATCTTGCTACTAATCTGTGGACTTGGGCTGGCTTTTATTGGTCCTTTTTAGTGCACCCCTGAATTTTCCATTCCTGGTCCAGCAGCTCAGCTTCTGGATGAAAGATGATGGGTGCTCAGATCTAGATTTACACACTTTATGGTTAATATCCTGTAACAAGGGATGTAATCCCTTCCATCTATAAATACACTCTTAATTGTTACCAAATGTTGGCTACATATAACAAAAGTAGGTCACAGTTAGGGTCACAAATTATGTGAATTGCCAGAAAAATGTCAGTGTATGTTGTATTGATTTCAGCTTATTATTTGAAGAAGATGGAACACCTGTAAGAAAAGCAGAAAATTATGATAATTACCCGAGATGAACAGCAAGTTGTGGAAAGTTTCTGCAAAAACTGCAATACTCCTCAACTTCAAGAATTCTTCCCATAAGAACAAATTTGAATCCGGACTACAGAGACGGTGGTATCGGTATCTGCATATCTTTAACTGTGAATGTTCTGAAGCTTTTAATGAGCTCTGATTGCTGAATATAGAACTGGTAGAGAAAGAAAGAGAGTGAAAAAGAAAGTAAAACTGAGAAAAGACTTGGAGCAGCATACTTCAGTCCTTCAAGTTTCCCTGCAATATCTGAGGAAGCTTAAGTGGGTTAAACTATACACTGATTGTCTGTAAATACAACGAAATTCTGCTTCTGTGAGAAAAACCCTGCATCAATAACTTGAAATGAAAATGACTTTTAATTAATTCATGATAATATATAAACACATTTTAATAATTATATATCAATATAGTATACAATTATGATACTTACTATATTTACTCCTTCAGAAAGCTTTTTTTATGGGAAGCACGGTATTCCTGAAGTTAACTGTAAAGGTATACATATCGGAAAAAGTGACTGCAAAGCAAAGGCGTAGAAAGGCTGTGTCTGCAACTTGAAACACAGGGCTGCCGTTGCTTGGTTAGAGCTCCTACCATCAGAGCTCCTGCAGGGCAGCAGGGGTAAAGGTGAACTGCCAAGGGCAGATGGGACAAGAGCTGACCTCACAGCGCTGCCCTTGTTATAGCTGGAGAAATTGGAAGTATCCTTTTTCAGCTGTCAACTAGCAGTTTCCTATGTGGAGAGAAAGAGTTTAGGGGTCTGCAGTGGTTTATATCTCCATCTCATTGTTTCACTGGCTTGCCAGAAATTACCATTCCTGCCACAATAGAAGGATTTGACAAGGGGTGGATTTGACAAGAGTTACAGAACAAGGGGTAATGGCTTTAAACTGAAAGAGGTTAGATTTAAATTAGATAAAAAGAAGTTATTTACTGTGAGGGTGGTGAGGCACTGGGGCAGGTTGACTAGAGAAGTTGTGGATGCACCATCCCCGGAAGCATTCAAGGCCAGGCTGGATGGGGCTTTGAGCAACCTGGTCTATTGGAAGGTGTCCCTGCCCATGGCAGGGGGGTTGGAACTGGAAGATCTTTAAGGTTCCTTCCAACCCAAAACATTCTATGATTCTGATTCTGTGATTTCAGCTCACATTTAGCAAGTCCTGTTTGTGTTCTGTGTCTTTGTCCAGACCAACTTGCCCAGGCAATTTAAATTCACATATTAGCTCGTGAATCAGTATGGCTAGTGCTGCTACCCCTCAAAAATCTGAGATAATCCCCTGAAACACAGGCGGGATGCACAGAAGCATCTGAAATAAGTTGTGAGAGCTCGTTATGCATCTTGTTTCAAGGCAATTCTCCTTCTTCTAAGAAATCTCCAGCTCTGACAAGCATCAAGTGAACAGTTTCAGACCAGTTCCTGAAGTTGTTATGACAACCTTGCTTGTACTGTAACTGTCCTAGCTCCTTAATGCTCATTTATATATTGCAGGAGAATGTTGCTTATCCACTAATAATAGATTGCCGTCATTCACAAAGGCAAATATTACAGAAGTAGGCAAAAGTTTTGAAAATGAATGAATGCAATAGAGGTCAATTCTCCAGCATTATGAACACATCACTTAAAAGACAGTGACATTGATTTTTGCTATGTATATCCCATTAGGAGTAATTGGGTCAGGAAGGCGTTTATGCATCTGATATAGTTGTTTGACTTTCAGTGAGGAAACTGGAAGTTGGGTTCAGATTAGTGTTATTGGAAGTGCCTCTCCACCAGTTCAACTTCTAAGAACAGAAGAATAAATGTAGCTTAATGCTTTGCAGTAAATCTCATGACATTTTTTTATTGACTTTAAAATTCTAATGATATCCAGGAAATGCAGACTGAGAAAAACTGCTGTGATGTAACAAAACCTCCTTCTATAATTGTTCTGGAACACAATGCATTAGTATTTATTTCTTTTTTTTTTTTTTTTTGTTAATAACAAAGATGCAGAAATTTTTATATTCTTTAAGTAGATTTTAATGGACCTTTGAAATTCATTACAGTATTTTAGTCATCCAGTCAAATTACAATTAATATCTTCTGCCTAAGGAACCAAATCCTGGTGATAGATCATATTGCAGTAAGAGTGTGGTAGGTCTTTCAGCTATGTAAACCATCTGTGCCCTGAGTTCATTGATACAAGAGACTATTGACCAGGTGCACAAAGGAGTGAGACATATTGCTTGAACATGGCAGCCTTCGTTTCTAGTTTCCAGAATGGTGTTGTGTCAAAAATGCCAGCCACAAAAGGTAAAAATCAGGAGGCTTTCAGGGAGAAGTGAGACCTGGTGAAAGGAGTTCTCTGTCTTTTCCCAGACAGTCCTATGCTGATCATATTACCTTTTCCTTCAACTGAAGTTATTCCCGGAGAATCAAGCCCGTGCCACAGCTCTGATGCATCTGGGATTTGCCCTAGAGCAAGATAAAATTATTTCACATGTAATAAATTCAGAAAAAAAGTAATTTCAGAGTAATTAGCAGCAGCCCATCAACAGAAAATAATTAGACCTTCAAAATTTTCTGGTTTTGTAAACATTTTTAAGAAGCAAAGAACAGAATTCTTATTATTTTTTTTTTTTAATATTGGGATGTTCTGTGTAAATGTTTTCAAGAGAAAAAGCTCTCCTTTGGGTGAGATATTTTGTTTCAGCTTTTCACAAATATTGAAAACAGCATTTGCACTTTGAAACTAAAGAGGTTTAAAAATAGAATCATAGAATAACTTAGGAAAAGACCTTTTAGATAAAGGAGTCCAACTGTTAACCTAACACTGCCAAGTCCACCACTAAACCATGTCCTTAAGTGATTCATCTACATGTCTTTTAAATACCTCCAGGTATGGCGACCTCAACCACTTCCCTGGGCAGCCTTTTCCAATGTTTGATAACTCCTTCGGTGAAGAAACTTTTTCCTAACATCTAACATAAACCTCTCCTGGTGCAACTTGAGGCCATTTCCTCTCATCCCAAACTAGCTCAGCTTTGTACGCACTTTCGCCTGTCCCATTCAGCAGGAGCCCCACATTTCCCCTGTTCAGCCTTTTATTACTAATATAGTGATAGAAGCTCTTCTTGTTGTCCTCAGTGTCCCTTGCAAGTCTTAACTCCAGCTGAGCTTTGACTGTCCTGACACCATTCCCACACAACCATGCAATGTTTCTAAATTCCTCCTTTGTAGTTCATCTTTGCTGCATTTTTACACTGAAGCTTAGTAATGAGTTCCCTGTTTAACAAAGCTCTTATCCTGTCAAGTCTGCTTGACATCCTGAGTATTGTGATGGACATTCTTGCTTATGGAGGATGTTTCTAATCTGTCACTCCACTCTAGCTGGAGACATGGTTGGACCTAATTAGATACAGGTTTCACCATTACAAAAATAATCTCAATCAGCAAAGTCACAGCAAAACAGAATATAATTCTCTTCATTTATTAGTCCTTTAAATAATCCATAAATGAAACAGTTATTCAATCTCAAGCAAGAACAGGATTTTTTTTTTCCTCTCAGCCACTAAATATACCTATAATAACAATAAAACTATAGCTACTAATGTTAATAATATTGTATTATTAAATAATTAAAATTCTTTTTTAGTTACTAGGTCTTAAATCTGGAGGGCCCAGGTAAAAATATTCTCTTTTACTCAGGTCCTACCCAGGAAGACCTCATAATAATAGCAATTCGGCTTGTTCCCAAGCATGAGCAAGAATGTGTATTTTGGCTGTTTCTGCTCTTCTTCCAAGTAAAGTGGATAGTAGGATGTGTTGGCCCAAAACTTATGTTTCCACAAATGGCTTATTAATATCTGCTTCAACTATTCCATCTAGTGGAATTTTACCTCTATTGTCTTCTTCAAACTGAAAAGCCATTAACCCAATGAGGATTCCTTGTTATTCATGTGCTAGTGCTTCAAGGTGGGATTTCTGTTGTGCAAACCCATACATCCTGACCAATCTGCAAGAGCTGTCCCACAGCTCCTAGGCTAAACCCTTCCAACTTTTTCTCTGTAAGGCAAAAATGAGAAAACAAAACAAAACAAACAAACAAACAAACAAAAAAAACCCAAACAGATTTATGTATCTATTATTTTGATACTCCTATTCATTTGTCAGATTTTATGACTTTTATCTTCACATGTGGTACTCCATCCAGGTAACAGCTGAATGTCAGTAGAGAAATTGCTTTCCTACTAGTAACTCTTACCTTTCTGCAGAACTTAAACACGCCATCTGAGGCTGACAGCCTTCCAAATCTTTCTTACCCGTGTGTCCAATCTCTTCTGAATTAATAGGTATCCATTCCCAAATGTAATGTCAAAGAAAGTGTAAAACAAGAGAGTGGGGTCATACCTAGTGCCATTTTAGATTGGAAATTAGGAAAAAATTCTTCACCAAATGGGTTGTCAGGCATTGGAACAGGCTGCCAGGGGAAGTGGTTGAGTCACCATCCCTGAAGGTATTTAAAGGATGTGTAGACATGACACTTAGGAACATGGTTTAGTGGTAGACTTGGCAGTGTTAGGTTAATGGTTGGACTCAATGATCTTAAAAATCTTTTCCAGCCTAAATGTTTCTATGATTCTATGACTCTATGATTTTAACATTTCTCGGTCAGCAGCTCATCTTTGATACAAAGCAGCATTCCGTTAGACTAGTCCTCTCCTAGTCTTGGTCTCCTCCCTGATGCTGTTAATATCTCACCTCCTTCTGTTGTCAGTCTTTCTTCCTCTCATTTCAATGCTTTTGTTCACATTGCACCCATATTTTGGGCCCTTTTGCAATCTTGATATCAATCATCTACTCTCTTTTTGCCTGTCTGAGGAGAGTCAGCTGTGTTCTTAATTCAATGAGCACACACAGCCTTGTCACCCTGGCCTTTGGTCTGCTTCTCAGGGCAAAGCCTACAGCTTCCCTGAGACATGAGTATTGCTGCGCTCTGAGGAGATTAATAATAATAAATTCTCAATATTAAGTAATTTCTATTAAGAAGGAAGGTGTTTTTTTGTTTGTTGTTTTGTTGCGTTTTTTTTTCTTTTCTGGAAAAGTGCTTACATATTATTGTTGTTAACATGCAGAAGACAACTTGTTTATTGCTAATTAACCACCTACAGAGCAAATGCTTAACCTGAACTACACCTTTCTAGGGAATATCAAGAGGCTGAATTTACTAGGCATTTTTAGAAGTATTAAGTACCTATGTTTCCTACTGAGCAGTAGCAAATTCTTTCAGAAATGCCCTAGGTGAGGGAAAATCGTTTGGGGAAACAGAACGTTAATTAGAGTCAGGAAGTTCAGGGCCAGATGTTTCATGGCAGGGAATCATGTCGTGTGCATGGTAAGGCATGGAAGCTGTGCGCTGTGAATCTGTTTGTGTAAATGGAAGGTTCCTGAGTCTTGTAGAGGTGGTCTACTATCTCAGAAACAAGGATGAATCCATTGTCCTTAGCTTTGCAATTTGCCAAGTGTTTGGGTTGTCATTCGGGTGGAATGACCCTACATGGGGGATGTTGACAAAGGTATTTCTCTTTTTTGCCATTTTTGGTGGGTTTGACATTGAATGAAGACACTAAACCTGTAATCTGTATAATATTATCTTAATGGAAGAACAGCTAGTGTTGTCATTCATAGAATCATAGAATCATAGAATAGTAAGGGTTGGAAAGGACCTTAAGATCATCTAGTTCCAATCCGCCTGCCATGGGCAGGGACACCTTGCACTAAACCATGTGGTCCAAGGCTCTGTCCAACCTGGCCTTGAACACTGCCAGGGATGGAGTATCCACAACCTCCCTGGGCAACCCATTCCAGTGCTTCACCACCCTCACTATAAAGAACTTCTTCCTTATATCTAATCTAAACTTCCTCTGTTTAAGTTTGAACCCATTACCCCTTGTCCTACCACTACAGTCCCTAAGGAAGAGTCCCTCCCCAGCATCCTTATAGACCCCCTTCAGACACTGGAAGGCTGCTATGAGGTCTCCACGCAGCCTTCTCTTCTCCAGGCTGAACAGCCCCAACTCTCTCAGCCTGTCTTCATACGGGAGGTGCTCCAGACCCCTTATCGTCCTAGTGGCCCTCCTCTGGACTTGCTCCAACAGCTCCATGTCCTTTTTATGTTGAGGACACCAGAACTGTACGCAGTACTCCCAGTGAGGTCTCACAAGAGCAGAGTAGAGGGGCAGGATCCCCCTCTTCGACCTGCTGGTCACGCTTCTTTTGATGCAGCCCAGGATACGGTTGGCTTTCTGGGCTGCAAGCGTACACTGCCGGCTCATGTTAAGCTTCCCATCAACCAACACCCCCAAGTCCTTTTCTGCAGGGCTGCTCTGAATCTCTTCTCTGCCCAACCTGTAGCAGTGCCTGGGATTGCCCCGACCCAAGTGTAGGACCTTACACTTGGCTAGGTTAAACTTCATAAGGTTGGCATCAGCCCACCTCACAAGCGTGTCAAGGTCCCTCTGGATGGCATCCCTTCCCTCCAGCGTATCAACCGAACCACACAGCTTGGTGTCATCGGCAAACTTGATGAGGGCGCACTCAATCCCACTGTCCATGTCGCCGACAAAGATGTTGAACAGGACCGGTCCCAACACCGATTCCTGAGGGACACCACTCGTTACAGGTTTCAACTGGACATCGAGCCATTTACCACAACTCTTTGCGTGTGGCCATCGAGCCAGTTCTTTATCCACCGAGTGGTCCATCTATCAAATTGATGTCTCTCCAATTTAGAGACAAGGATGTCATGGGGGACATTGTCGAACGCTTTGCACAAGTCCAGGTAAATGACGTCAACTGCTCTGCACCTGTCCGTCAGTTCCGTGGCTCCATCATAGAAGGCCACCAAATTGGTCAGGCAGGATTTCCCCTTAGTGAAGCCATGTTGGCTGTCACCAACCACCTCGTTGTTTTTCATGTGCCTTAGCATGTTTTCCAGGAGAAACTGTTCCGAGATTTTGCCAGGCACAGAGGTGAGACTGACTGGTCTGTAGTTTCCCGGGTCTTTCACCTACCCCTTCTTGAAAATGGGGGTTATATTACCCTTCTTCCAGTCATCGGGAACTTCACCTGACTGCCAGGATTTTTCAAATATGATGGACAGTGGTTTAGCAACTTCATTCGCCATCTCCTTCAGGACCCGTGGATGGATTTCATCAGGTCCCATGGACTTGTGCACGTTCAGGTTCTTAAGATGGTCTCAAACCTGATCCTCTCCTACAGTGGGCCTAAGGTCTTCATTTTCACAGTCCCTGCACCTGCTTTCCAAGACTTGGGTGAAGTGGTCAGAGCATTTGCTAGTGAAGACTGAGGCAAAGAAGTCATTAAGAACCTCAGCCTTCTCCAAATCCATGGTAGCCAGTTCTCCTGATAGCTTCCGGAGAGGGCCCACATTGTCCCTAGTCTATCTTTTATTTGCTACTTATCTATGGAATCCTTTCCTGTTATCTTTTACATCCCTTGCCAAACTTAATTCTGTCTGGGCCTTAGCTTTCCTAACCTCGTCCCTAGCTTCCCGGGCCGCCTGTCCTCGCTTCCACCTTCTATAAGCTTCTTTTTTCCTTCTAAGTTTCCTCAGCAGCTCCTTGTCCATCCATGGAGGTCTCCTGGTCCTCCTGCTGCACTTTCTTCTAGTCGGGATGCAACACTCTTGAGCACGTAGCAGGTGATCCTTGAATATCAACCAGCAGTCTTGGGCCCCCCTGCCCTCTAGGACTATCTCCCATGGAACCTTACTAAGGAGGTTCCTGAAGAGGCCAATGTCTGCTTCCGGAACATGACTACTGCCAAGGCCGAACCTTCACTTTTTGTCCACCTACAGAATAATAGTGATCCTCATAATTAGGAAAATTTCTCATAATCGAAGAATTTGTGGTTCACTGTTTTTCTACAACACTTTTGTACCTCAATCTTATAGCCGAGTGAAATCTTTCTTATTCCTGCTCTCTTTGTAAGCGTCATAATTTAGATGGTAGAATGCAAAATACCCTTGATAACAGCACTACTCTTCAGTGCTCTTGCACAAAAGAGAAGAATCCTTTTACAACAACAAAGCTCAGTGTCTTGAGTTATATTTGCATGTGTAATTTTGTGCTTCATTGCCCCTAATGTGCACTTACAAGGTATTATTTTTGAGCACAGCTATAACTGATTGGAACACAAACCACTGGGTTTATCACCTCTTGGACTTGGATTTGTGTCTTATCCTTAGACAAATGCATATGGAAACCTTTGGTCACTGCATTGCATATTGCAGCTTACTCCCCAAATGTACAATACATAGTTCAATGGAGTCTGGTGTAGTTGTCAGCTTTCCCTCAGAAAGAAACCAGCTGTTTAGAAGGCCAAAGCAATAAGGCATTTTTGGAAGAGCTTCCCCTCATGGATTTCTACAGCTCCTCTCAGATCATATTACTAAGACAGATACAATAACAAATTTACAGAAAAGGGATGAAATCTGGACTTCAAGCCAAATGAGGGTTTCTGCCTCCACTGACTTTCCCCACTCTTTACCTTCTGGTTATACATGTGAAATGGGGGACAAAGAGGGCAGCCTTTTGTTACTGGAGCACCTTTCGTTGCTGGAGCAGTTCCTATTTTCTCAAGGACCTCTGCGTAATGCTAAGTGAGTCAATGAGACAGATCTATAAAAGGCATTTCATACATCCATAACGTGTATACCTAGAAGGTATTTAGGGTATAATTTCACCATCATACCAGGAAAGAATCCCTCGTCCCCAGGACAATCTCACATCTATATTGTTCAATGACATTACCTTCTGGAAATTACTAGCTTTGTTCATGTGTTGTATTAATGACTGATGGCTACAGCACAGCCCTTTTGTGTATCTTTGCTCATAAGCCTACCCAGCTCACATAGTTTTCCACATTTGTGTCCTAACATAGCGTGTGATGGTGGAGTGTCCCATATATGTGTTCCATGTTGGCATGTCCTGTATTAGGGCACTTAATTCCACACATGCCTAAAGGCTTTCTTTAGTGCTCTTCAGTGCTAAAGTATGAATTTAGTACAGTGCTAACAAGTCATAGCCAGAAGCACTCATGACCATCAAGTCAGCTGCTAAACACAATGTAAACAAATACAATATATAATACATAAACAAACCCTCCTGAAATCTTCCTCACAAAGTCTAAAATACTGTTAGACTTCTTTACCCTCTGACTCCTCCCCCATAAAAAATACAGAAATATGAATTATGTTTCTCTTGAGTCTTCCTCTCAGATCTTCCTATTATAAAATACCACAGAGATAAATGGTAAATTAGTTCCCCCAATCCTCACAGCTACTGAAAAACAAATACATGGATTCATGTCTCTCTTCCCTCTCACATCTATGCAATAAACCATGATATTTCTTTAAATCCCCCATTACTCTTGAGAGCCCAGTTGTTCTCATCTGTGATATCTGTGAGGGTACAACAGGGTCAGGTATGCCAAATGAAAAGCCTCTATAAGGCCAAACAGTTAAATTCCCTATGCAGGCAGCAAGTACATTTCAGCAATTTCTCCCCTCCCATATCCTTTTTACCTAGATATGAGACACTGGTACAGTCTGTGTCATCCACACTGTGCCTGCAAAAGAGAAAAACATACAAGGACCCCAAACTCTGATAGGCACACCATTTACAATGACCAATCTATCATCAAATATATGTATTTTAAAATATGTATATGTGGAATAATTTAAACGAGAGGGCAGTCTGATGTAGAAATAGATGCGTGATCAGCCTGACCATAATTTAAAGAAAGGCCTTCTCCTCTTCACCAGTGTGCTGAAGAGGTGTCTTGTTGATAGAAAAAAAAGGGGGGAAAAAAGAGGTAAATATGCCTCTATCTGCTCTTGTTGAGGCTGCATTACTGGTAAATTGGTCTATGGGATAAACATATAGCAACTTCTTTGGGGGCAGTAGTATTTGAAGAGAACTCTTTTGGGAGCGCAGGGACTGGGTGAAGAAGGATCCATCATAAAAAAGCCTGTTGGCTCTTTCTGTAGCATTCTACTCAGGGTACAGATAAAACAAGAGGAACACTCTGGTGATGGAATGCTGGACACAATAGATGGTTTGCTTGCATTTTGTTTTTCTCAGCTATAAAAAGACAAATACAGTTGAAAACTAAATGTATAGTATTTGCCAAGCTGTACCATCACTGTGTTAATGTTTGTGCAAAGCTTTAACTGAAGGTTTAAAATATCAAGCATTATTGCTGTTAAGATACATTGAGATTCCCATTGTTCTAATCTTTACCCACACCCACTTAGAGTGATTAGTTTTTATCGGTCTTCAATAAAAGATAACCTATTCTAAGATATTGCTGCCAGTTTTAATATATCAGTAGACAGACAGACTCATCAATTACCTCAAAATCAAACAGCTTAACAGAAAAAAAAAAAAAAGTAGCAAGATTTGGTTTGAAACCATCCAATCAGGCTCTACCTGGAAAAGACATACAGCTTCAATGTCTGCTGAGACTTCATCTCTGCTGCTGCCTAGGTTTCTCCTGGAGGGATATATAAGGACAAATTTTAGGTTTTTTTGCTCCATGCAATTCCATTGACTTTAATGGCATTAGAAAGATTACTTAAGATGAGAATGTGGTTTGCAATTTTACCTTGCTTCCATTAGCAGGCCATATGACTTTAATAAAATATATGATGAAAGAATGACAAAGCACCTGGACATTCTCAAAGCCTTGTCTTTGCCTGGTTGATTTGTTAGCCGTTCTTTTCACACAAATAATAAAAATTATGATGGGATGACTGTGGCACAGTCTGTGCTCTCATGATCTGCTATGTCTTCTACTAACTTGTTCATGTTAAAATTATCACTTTATGTTAAACCAGCAATTTAATGGTGATTTTTATCACATCTCACCATGATAATGTCAATTTCCCCTCTTAGATTCCCCTTTTTTTTATATCGTTGCTGCATTTCTTCTAGTTCAGATTCATGATTTGCATGTTTACTCTAAGCATACTCTTTTGTACTGTGTATAAGGCATGAAACACCCTCCATAGCTCAGGAGAATAGCTTGACATCTTACTATCCACTTGCTAACATTTCTTTTTCATTAAAGCCAGATTAAGTATGGATTCCGTGAAATAAAATTCAGTATAAGAGCATAGCTTATATATAAGGCTATTCTAAATCAAATCTACAGCATGTTAATACAGATGCACTGAGGAATTATTAATGCTGAAAAGTGAAACATGCATTTGCAGTGCAAAGTTTCTCTCTTTTTTTCTTGGTTTTCCCCTCCCCTCTGCTCTCTGTTCTGCTTTAAAAAAAGTGCCACAGACTTCTCAGCATTCAGTTTGTAGTATCTCATAAAACTGATGTGATTGAAATTCTCCAGACACAGCTTGGCTTCAAGATGTAAATAGTGTTCTGATGCTGATTTCCAGAAGCTCACTAAAAGCATTAAAATTGCAACTTAACTATTCTCTGGGAGGGGGTGGAGGTGGCAGACAAGAAAAAAGAAAAAAAAAAAAGGGTGGAAATACAATTCAAGAAGGGATTAACATTATTACTGCCAGCAAGTTCAATCTTGTAAAGCTTCTTCCGTGAAAGACAAGCTCTGAATTTACTATGTGTTGGTAAGATTTTGCAGTTCATTCAGCCCAAGCTCAGGATCAACTACCAATGACAGCAAAATAAATGCTGTAAGGTAATATTTACTGGAAGTCAAAGTAGTGTGAAAGAATAAGAGCAAATTTGTTAT
The DNA here is from genome assembly GCF_004027225.2 of Strigops habroptila. Taxonomy (NCBI): domain Eukaryota; kingdom Metazoa; phylum Chordata; class Aves; order Psittaciformes; family Psittacidae; genus Strigops; species Strigops habroptila. Next base: position 45,731,314 of record NC_044282.2, on the reverse strand, counting down.
GTAATCATTTGTTATAGAATTACTATTTTTGCTTACAGTGGCTGACCATTTAGATGAAAAAAGTATCTGTTTGTACAGCTGTCATGTGCAGAAGGAGGCTACATGGCTTCAAATATCTGAAAGTTCTGAGGATTAAGAGAATAATTTGGTTTATTATGACTGTCGTGATTGCTTTTCTTAGCTGAGATGTGTGGGGTGTACTAACTTTTCTCTTACCAATCTGTATTTGTGGTTTCTGCACTGGGCCACCAGCGTACTTCCTCTTTGTTTTACTTCAACTTTTTTCCCCTTCCAGTGGACCCAAACATAATTCTTTTCTAGAATCTTCAAGTATCATTCTTCTGCAGTCTGAAACTTGGTATCTGAGTTATATCCTGGGGATTGCAGTGGCATTATATTGTCAACAGGGCTGCAGCTGTTACTATTATATATAACACATGTTTAAAGTCCTTCAGGTTTTGGTGGGGTTTTTAACTTGTTTTTTTGTGGGGTTTTTTGGGTTTTTTTGGTTTTTTGTTTTTTTTTTTCCTCCTGTTTCCCAGTTTGTTGTTAGGTTGGTGCTTTTTAGATTTTAGTGGCTTCTTGGGATAAAAGAAAAAAGAATTATCTGGAGCCCTCAAAACACACCAGCTCTCAGTGGGCAAATATCAACGTTGTTAAAAAAATACCACTATCACCATAGTTGCTCTGCTGAGAAATTATAAGAAAGACCGAATTAACCTGAAGATGAACTGTGAACATATCATTAAGGAGTCCAGCTGAAATGCTCAAACTCAAAGCAACCTCTGCCCACACCATGTCACCCAGTGCTCCTGTGACAAAAAGTTTGTACCTGAGAACTCGCTCATTTTCAAACGAGAATTAATACAAGTGGAAGCATCCAGGAAATCAAGTCAAGGCTCCATTGAATACTAAGCAAGTGTGAAACAAGGATTAGAGGATGATTTAAGATAAAGACAGTGAAATTCTTGAACAGTAACATACTACTATTGAAGCATCTTTATCTTTCTTACAGCAAAGTAGTTTTCAACGTGTGGACTACTAGCCATCTGCCAGTGATTTCTTGAGATGTGAAAGGAAACTAAGAAAAGAAAAGGACGTTATCAGAAACCTTACATTTTTTTTCAGGGATTCGTGCTTTAAAAAACAAAAGGGCTGTTAGATGAAAAAGGCTGAAAGTGATTGCTACTCAGAAAAGCAAAGCATAGAGTAGGTGAAATACTGCTATTGTGATACACTGAAATTAAGTCTCTGGACAAATATCCCTTTATTTTCTGATGTGTTTAGTTCTGGTGACAAGAAATTTTTCCCTAGCATGGAGAACGCTTTAGCAGAACTGGTCTGTAACTGGTGAAGAGGCAAGAAATAAATTATTATTTTGCAGAAAAGGGGTAATAAACTTGAAATACTAAAGTTCCTAAAGTCAGGTGATTGCACAATAAAACGGTAGTGGGCGTATGACTGGAACCCACAGCAGCTGGTAAAAAACAAACACAAACTAACGTAACATCCACCTTTAAATTCTGGTTTTGTTTAAACCAGGGTAAAGTCAGAATAGTAGTTTTATCACTAGTCATGGATCTCAAGATAAGTGTACAAAACCAAATCTATCTCCCTGTATCAGCAAAAATATAGCTTAGAAAAGAAACAGTGTAACATCTGATATCCTATTTCTTTTCTCACCATTAGGTAAAATATCTAAAATTCCAGAAGACAGTGTGAGAGTTCTGTTATGATCCCTGACTTTCCAAAAGTGACCAAACAATATAATTTCCCTAAGGAGGCTTTGGGAGGAAGGCTTTAATGAACACTAAATTTTTAAAGGGTTTAAAATAGAGGAGCAGTTCTGAGATACTTAGAATTATAACAAGACACTGAGAGCAGAAGCAGTTATTTTCAAGCTATCCAGATGGAGGAGGGAAACTGCACAAATGTAGCTTTATTTTAAAGAAAAGATCTAACCACAGATCTAATCCAGAAGCCCACCTCTCTGTTGGGATTCCTGCAGAACACAGTTCATCTTCAGCGTCTACCCCAGGCCCACCAATGCACCACAGAAGAACAACACCTAGGGATAACAAGCATGTACTTATCAATTAAAACAACTAACCAAACCCCAGCCAAACCCCAAACCAACCTAAACCCTAATATTATTTGAATCATTATCTTGCATATGAAATTAACGTATCTAACCACAGGACTGTATTTTTGCTGCTCTCCTCTACCACCTGGAAAACTCACCTTCTATTTATGGACCCTGTCTGCCTCAAACTTTTGCATTTCACACCAGTTTGCAACATCCTTGGGAGAGAGATTGAGCCTTTGTCTTTGTTAAGATGCATTAAAAATTCCACAAACTGGGACTATGGACTTTTGTGGCCAACAACAGCTTTATTAATAATAATATAAAAGTTACAAGAACTGCCTTGAAAGCTAAACTGGAATTGTTGGGAACCCTGAAACAGTGTAATGGCACACATTCACAAAAGCCACATAGAATAATACTTAGGAAAATGGACATATCATAATCAGTTAGTAATTAATATGCAATTTACTTTCATTGAAGATCTGGTGATGGCAAAATTGGACAAGGACAATCTTTCAGACAGCAGACCACGTCTCCTATGGCTTTGAAAGCTGGAGTCAAGAAAATTAAGTTCATGGTTCAGCAGACTGAGCTGTCTTAGTCTCCATTCATTTCTCAGCTTTTCCAAAGACTTCTCCTGCCAAATAGGTAAGATAAAACTAATATTTCTAAACCCACTAACAACTAATGTTTTAATGTAAGTGTAGTAACAGATTCAAGCACTTCATTTTTTCTTTCACGTTTCACATTCTACATGCAAAGTAGTTCACCAGGAGAAATGGTCAAAACAATGGAAAATGAACATCAAGGAACAGTCCTACACTGAGCCTGCCTTGCAGCCAAAAACATAATTGGTCTTTTCCATCTCTGATTCTTTGAAAATTGGCACTAAATGCAATCTGTGATTTTTCCGTGCAATTAATATTAATATAAATTAAATTAATATAAGTATAAAGTAATATTAATATAAATCATAGTAATAGAGGAGATGCATCTTTCTTTGAAGCATGACACCTCAAAGTGTTGTTTATATCTTTACTGACATACCTAACAAATAATCTTTCCAATCAGTTTAGGCTAGAGCTTGTATGTAAAGACTTCAATGAAAAGACTGTAAAATGACAATAAAGGGGGAACTGGTGGATTGGAATAAAACTGATACATATTGTACATATAAGGTGTTTTCTGCACAGGTTTAAACCCACCAAGGTCTGTCTGGAAAAATAGACAGAAAATAAAAGAATGCTCAGGATAGCAATCTTTCATCAAACATTTAAAGAACTCAAGGAAATAAGACTGACCATGCCAAGCCAGAACAACCTGTCCACTTCAGGAAGCTGCTGTTGGTAGTTGTCAGTAATGCTCAAGGAAAGGTCAAATCTGACCCTTGCATTCAGTAGCCACTGATTAACTTGTCCTGCATAAGTTTGCCTAGTTCTTTCTTAAAAACATTTAATCATTGGGCTTTCACCACATCCTCTGGCAGTGAGTTCCATAATTTTATTATATACTGTGTGAAAAAGTACTTCCTTTGGTTTATTTTCAACCTACTGCCTGATAATTTCATTGACTGTACCTTTTTGTTTGACAATGCTAAAAATATTAGCTTTGACAATTTTTTTCTCTGATGCCAGGTGTTCTCAAAATCAGTTTGGATCTGGGCAGGAAAAGTGTTTCAACACAGGCAAATAAAGGATTCTTGCCTGAAATGGAAAAAGTGCCTTTTCAGGAAGATAGCAGCTTTGAGGAGGGAGAAGAGAGTTAGAGGTACCTGGACTAATAACCAGCATAGTGTGGAAGGAATTTGGCAAGACAGAACTGCATTCCAGTTGCCGTTTTGAATTCCTCGTCTTGTTGTACTTCTCTTTAAGAAGTTAGTTCTTGTTAGTTGACATGAACAATGTCCTCAATTTAAAGGACACTTGTATTCACTATGTATTGTTCCTACAGATGCCTGAAGACTTGCCTGATACTAGAAAACACGACAACTGAACATCATGGTTTCACATCTGATATGGGTCCAGCCTAAAGAAGAGAATTTGAATCTTTTGACTATCTCAGCATGTGCTGGCATTCGACAAGATGTATTGAGAGGAACGAAAGGAGGGAGAGAGAGAGACAGAATGGCTGGATTTGTTAGCAGAGCAGCAACATGCAAAGAAATGTAGTGTAGACTTACATCTGTACTGTCACAGGGGGAATTTTTACTCCACTGTGGGTTACCGTGAACCTGATTACAGTTAGACTTTCAACTGACTCCTGTTTCCTAGGATACAGTAAGGAAGAAGTACCAGACTCTAATGAATTTGCTGCCTGCCACATGTTGAGATGTAACATATGACGGGATTTTCATATTATTCTTTTCTTTTATAGCCTCAAAGACCGTATGCATTGAAATGAACTGCTGAGTGCAGCAAATGCTGCTCAGAGAACATTGTGTTTAAAACTGATCTCTTGTATTTTGCAGAGTCTCTTTTTTAGAATAATTTTGAAAATAATTTTTCGCAACATTTGGTAATTTTTATTTTGCTTTTTCTGTTTGGGACACTTTTCAAAGGACTTCACAAATGTTCACAGAGAGATCTTTATGTTTATTATTGTCTCAGGAATATATAATGTCAGCGATACGTGTACTTGGTTACAGACAGGCTAGCTAAATTTCAACACCACTTCTTAGTTGCGTGGGAAAGGCTCACTACATGTAAAATTAGCTGCTGAAAACTATTTCATCTGTGCTTCTTATTCAAGATGCACACAGTAATCCTTGAAGACAGGTAGTATCTTTAGATGCAAATTCACTCATCTGTTTTAGGATCATATCTTAGGATGGGATGAACTGCTTTTGAAAGGGTCTTTTTTTCTTCACCAGCATGTATGGAGAGCCCAGCCCACCAGCTTTGACTGCAGTTTAACAGCTGAAAGGAGTTCAGGTGACTCTTGCCCCTTGCTCTGATTTCTCCCAGCTCTGATTTTCCTTACCAAGGACTCTTAGAGGATGAAATATTGAAATGAAATAAGTGATGAATTAGATTTGTCTTCAATTACCGTATCAATTGCCTCTAAGAATGTCTTTTATATTAAGTGTCTTTCTTGTCATGAGCTCTAAAAGTTAGGAAGCAATCCAGACAAAGAACCAGATGCTGATTTGTTTTGCATGTTACACAAGGAGTAATTAAACAAGCAGAGGAGTTCCAGTTGTGTCCTTGTGCTGTGGGACACAGCTTAAAATCATGACATGTACCACTTACAAATCTACAATCTCTCTCAGGAATTCGCACCTGAAATTTTGAAAGTCCTGAATGATCTTTGACTCATAAAATAGGTGAGCTAGGCATGTTATGGTGGTCATTGTAGAAGCCTTCAAGGAGAGTACTGATGATACAGATCTATAACAACCTCTACTTGGTTTCTCCGTCACTGGAAGACTGACTTTCTCTCAGTAGTCCATGGAAAAGGCTAAATTGAAGTCTTAAAATGCTGAAACAAAACCTTCATTAAAGATGTTTCTCGTGTGTTCTGTTTGGGTATAGGTTTTTTAATTTTCAAAATTAAATCTCTTAGAGATGTTACAAGAACTGTGATGGCAATGAATCTGCCCAAGGCAGGTGTAGCTCTGTAAAAACAAAGAACTGTTATCATGGAAACATTGCATCTGCATTTAGCTCTACTCACAAGACATAATTCTGGAAAACTAATGCAATATCCTGAAAGAAGCCTCTTATATCTAATGACAAGGCAATGTACCTTGAGGGTAGCCTTATTACATATTTTTCATCACAGATCTGAAATGGTTTCTCTCTTATTTCTCTAATTCCATCTCTTGAATGGAAGGCACAGACTCATTTCCAGGGAAAGCAGCGTAATCACGTAATCTATGCAATTATTTACATTTGATTTCTGTCAGCTCAGGCACGGTCCCCTCACAGACAAAAGCCTCCCTCCTAGGGGAGCAGAGGCTGCCACGCAGACACTGCCACACATACATTTCCTCTGTATTGGCCATCCTTGGCAAATCCTAGGAATCTGCAGGCTCAAAATGTCTGTAAATGTGTGCACTGTGTGCTATTAAGAGCAAGACTTTTAATCATCTTAGCATTAAAAATGGATTCTGCAAAGTAATCCCAAAAGGAATTTCTTGTATACATTTTGTTCACTGCTTTGAAGACAGGAATATCATTACAGTAACCAGCCCTTCACGAACAGCAGACTGGGAAAAGAGGAAGTGGGGACAGAAGGAAGCTGCAAGAAGTGTAATAGTTACCGACTCAAGCAGACTATCAACAGCTGCAAGGTTAATTACAGATCTTACTAAAATATATAAAAAAGAAAAAAAAATAAAAAGAAGAGAAAATCTAAGCCTCAGAAATAAAAGATAAGGAATTCTTCAGAGTAATTATAGGCTGCTGAGGCCTCATGGTAATAATAAAGAAAAACATCTGACCAGATTGATGCTGGGAGAGACAGTGACAAGAGGAATACAGATTGAAAAAAAATAATTAAAATCAGCTATCTTGGGTAAGCTGTCATTCAGTCTCAGGAAGAAAAGACATGCTAATAAAATATTAATAGGATCTTTTTTAGATTTTTTAATAACATTCTTTTATACACAGGTAGCACTCCAGTTTGTCAGTCAAAAGCATCAGACACAGAAGTACCAGATAAAAAAATGCAGTAAAAGTGGCTAGAAAATAAAAGCTTTGGGGCAATAGTGTTTGACCTCAGAAAAAAACCCACCAAAGCATTCAAAGCAGGAGTTGTTTGGAGAAAGCTTTGTGGAAAATCACTGACTCTGCTTTGCTTTTTAGAGGAAATTATAGCAAAGAGGAAAAGTTATTTCAGACTGACAGACACCAAATGTCAGCAATCATGATATAATCAGTGCAGGCTTTATTATATTTAAGTGGTTTGAAAGTCGGCAGATTTCAGACAGCTTCAAAGTGTAAAGGAAAAGTGTGGCTAAAAACCAGTCTTATGAATATTACATATGCAAACTCTGTGTAGCATCACACTTTTTTATGTGCTAAATTCTCTTGCAACTGTCTTTGCAGCTTCTTCTTCAGTGGCCCTTTTGCACTGAATGCCTTTCTTGAGCTGGCTTGCAAACCCTCTGCCCTCTCTTCTTTCAAGTCTCTACATAAAGCCACTTCTTTGTTTCTGACACAGCCCAGCTCTGTAATGAGCTCCAGAGAAAATATACTTCGTCAGTCCGGAAAATCACTGAAGTCACTATGCTCAGACAAGTTCAAGGCAACTGCTAAATATTAAAGAAATGTTGGTGTTTGTTGTTTTCTGGGGGTTTTTTTATTCCTTGTAATGTAAACTAGACTTTGCTAGAAAACTACATTACCTTAGGGGTGGTTCTCAGTCCTATCTTCCTTAAGTGACTGCTGGGACAGGCTTACTGTCAGCCCTTTTTCTCTCCACAGGTAAAGCTTGCTGAGGATGACACACATCCTGGACACGTGATGTGGGGTGAGTGCACCGCTGTGTAATATGCAGCCGTGCTACATCTGTCACAGCTATCACAGCTACTGCACACCTCAGCGCAGATGCCATTAATTTTAACTCTACACCCACAGCATGTCCGATCTCTTAAAAGACCCTTTAACAAGCTCTTTCTTTCCAAATCAGCAGACTTCCAACTCAGCCATAACTGATTATATTGGCAAGTTTTCTAAGGAGATACAAGGGGAAACTGAGGGAAATAATTAAGGTCCTGCCCACAGGAATGTGTGGCATGGTTTGTGATAGTCACTAATGGCAGGTGTGTAGGTGAAGAATGGATATTTATTCATTACTGGAGTAAGCTGCCTTGGATATAATGTTGCTTGATAATAATGCCTATTTTAGGGTTGTTTGACAGTTCCTGTCAAGCACAGAAAATGGTAAACTCTGGCAGGTTGTTTCAGTGGAACGAGCAGGGTGAGGGAGGAGCAGAATGTCAGAGCAGACTTTAGTCATTTCTGAGAACAAGGCTGGGGGGGGAATACATTGCATTCCCCACACTGAAAATTGCTGGTGAGTATCTCTTACACCATCCTGATTCAGAAATATGACAAAGAGGGAATCTTTGTAAAACAAAAATTACCTTTATTGCCACTGTGAGAAGACAATCAAATATTTGTAAATCCTAAAAGCCTGTAAAACTCTCAGGTTAGCTATGATTTGGAGCTAAGTATTTCTGAAAATGGTACTTTTCTTCAGCATGCTTGATTAGGCTGCTTTAGTGGTGATCAGAACATGTCCCCATGTAAGTGTGATCTCCGTGTGCGTAAGCATGGGTTGTGCAAGTGTACCATCCCACAGCTCACGCTGAGAACAGGCTGACTATGTGCCTTCCTCACTAAGAGGTGGAATATATTCCCCTTCTAACCAAGAACTACAAGTATGGTTGGATAGGAAAATGCTGATGAAAAATATCTTTGTCATTATCTGGTTTTTTGTTTTAATCAAACAATTTTGCAGAGCTCAGTGGAACTGGCTCACCATGTGGGAGTCAAGACCTGTTTCACTCTGATCTCCAGCTTGCTTTTCTCTCTGGCATGGGAAAGACAATGCTACCTGGCTAGCCTCTCTTCTCCAGCCAGGGAAGATGCAGAGGGCTGCAATCAGGCTGTGACCCTCCTTCCCTGACTGGCAGCATCTTCCAACTTCCCAGCCAGGCCCAGAAAGCAAAATCATACATGCAGAGATCCAAGAGGGAATGTGATGAGAAGCATTGAGTGACACAGAATAGAGATTAAGAAGGTTCCAGAGGCCTCACAAAAATTTTGCATTGCTGGGTCCTCTATGGATGGGGTCATGTCTGCCAGGGACTTGTGCAAGACCCCAGGCAAAGTAAATTATCTGGGGAACAGGCACCTGATGTGACCATAGAACCCTTTCCAGTTTCTGGTTCCCAAGCGAACCTAGTGACTCCTTGCCCAGAAGGCTGAGCAGTAAGGTGACAGTTGGTAGTATTGGGCTACGTTTATTTTGGTACTGATATCATCACTGGTTCAAATCATGTTGACCATAGCCTTTGGCTGACCTGTTGCTGTAATGGTTGTCCTGGGCTGGGCAAAGATCTACTACCCCAGCTTCCTCCTCAACTAAGACAGCATGATAGAAGAAACATCATGTTTGTAGTCCTTACCCCGTAACTCATAGCGATCACAAATTCATCACAACTGCGTATTCCTTCTTGGTCCCTGATTTGTGGGCTAGTGTGCTCTCAGGCCTGGAACTAAAGTCAACAGGAACTGCGGTTTGAACACCTAGAGTGCTGCTATCCCATGATAAACCTGCTAGGAAAGAAACCTTAGATCTTCATCATCTCTGGACACCAAAATTCATCTCTAGACACCAAAATTCATGTAAACCTTATGCTCCAATCTCTATGACTACTTCATTACTCTGTAAAATGAGACTAATAACAACCTGTATTGCATAACTCAACAGCTATCATGGCATATGCAGATCATGTAGGATTGCAAAAACTTTGCACTTTTGGAAAACATGGGAGAAACAAGGAAGACCTAAATTCACAGCTAGGTCTGGAGAACGTGCAACAATATGATACTGAGGCACTGCACACTGAAGGATGAGACAGTAATCTCAATAACATTGAAAATATACTGGCAAAAGATTCTATAGAATTTGACAAAAATGTATATGAGTTTCTGGAAATGTTGATGAAATGGCCCCAGTTATTCTTACAAGTAAAAAATAAAATAGTGTTTGAAATACAAGAGGTAACAAAAAGGCTTCAAGGCAGATAAGCACAGGTTGCAGGACCTATATGCACATGCAGGCAGCAGGGGAGCAGGTAGTGGGACTGAGAAACAGCCCCCACAGCTGCTTTCCCAGGCTGGATGCCAATGCAGCAGACCCCTGGCCCCTGCTCAGAGGCACCTCCTGGCACCTGAATTGCTTCAAGTGGCTCTTCCAGCTGTGGCCGCACACTGAGCCAGTCTGTTTGGAGTTGACACATGATTCTTCCTCATAATACATTGAGGGAATGGAGAGGCCATCTGTCTGCAGACAGCTGACAGTAAACTGGCCTTCTGTAGAGGGGTTTGTGGTGGCCTCCATTTCCATGTGCAAAAAGAGCAACCTGTGCCTACTGCTTACTACTGATAAAAGTGGGTACCAAATTTGGAAAAGACACAACCAAAAAATGTTGTCTTCCTGAACTATGACATATTTTGAAGATGAATAGTGACAGAAGACCTTCCAAATGCAAATGATAGTTTGGTCAAATTAGACAGCAGACTGTGATTGCTTTGATTTCTGAAGCGTATGATGTGCTGAAGTTCTACATGCGAACTGACAGACTGAATCTTACTCAGGATCCTTCCACTGACCCAGGCTGTTTCCTCCTGTTTCAGGTATGGGTGCTAAAACCCACAAAAATCAAGCAAGAGATTCTGGGAGAATCAGGGTTGGGATCTCCAATGCCTCTAAATGGACATCATTTATCCTTTGAAGCCTAGGAGGTTAAATACTTTCCAGAATTAGTAGATTTTAAATAGTGTTTACTGTAACAGTTGATGATAACAAACAACTGACACAATACTTAGTCTTAGGTAAGCATATCTAAGATTTTTTATATGACAGTTGTGAAACAGTATTTATGCCACTGGATAAGCTGACATCCAGGAATAACCTGTACTGTAGACAAAGCTCTAGAATATTCTTGGCAGTTTTTGGAAATGTACCTCTATAATTTAGAATTCTGCTCGACAATTGCTATAGTTATGAGAAGCTCAAATGTTGCTTCACAATAATTTACAATGATGCTTGAAAAGATCACAACGAAACATAACATTACTGTGATTACCTAAGCAACTAAGAAAGATGACGTTTTGAAATGTCCTAATAAATAGTGTAAATATATCATCCGAGTATCCACATCACAGTGATTTTTCTGTGAATTTGATTAAAAAAATGTGATGCAGTGAGGATTCATCTCTCCATGTATAGATGTTTACAGGTTAGACTTCTACATCTTAACTACTAACCCTTGGCCACTTTTCAGGCAATAGAAAGGAATTAAAGAATGACTGACCTCATCCTTATACATGTATCTATAGCGGATGAAATGAACTGATCCCTTAAAATACGGATTTTTCTTTCATTAATTTAAAAGGAACTTAAGAAATATAGCTCAGATGTCAACATACACATTGTACATGTACATCAAACAGTGACCATCTGAAAAAAGCCAATACTCATCCCACCTCAGTTCCCTATGTATTTCCACAGCCACATATTTCCACATATTTTCCACATATCCCACATGAGGTTCACAGCTGTAAGCTCTATGAAAGGTCATAGTTCTTCATGGAATTAGGTCTGTGAGATATCTATTAAAACATGCTTTACAATGTGCAAATTAATGCAAAATTAAATATTTATTTAGTGAACCTCACAAAAGCAGTACTTGGCAGACATTAAACCTGCAGCAACAGTTGTACTAGCTGAAAGTAAAAACCTGCTCCAAGTCAGGAGAGGTTCTAATCAAAATGAAACATGTCAAAGCTTGGTACTACCTAGTGAACTAAGATGTGCATGATGGCTTGAGGCTGCCTGACAATAGAGACTATGTGGTTTTGCCAGTTTTGCAATGTCTTACCTTTCATAATATAAAATACGCCTGTGGGTTTTCTTACTTTGGTGAACCTACAATGTCAGCTAAGTAATTACTGAAAACATCTGTGGATCTAGGAAATTTCTGTTGCAGGAAGTGGACAGCAATCTCTGAAGCTTTTGGCCACAGGCAGACCCTGGAACCCCTGGGAAGCTTGTCTTCAATGTAAAGGGAGAAAAATTTTTCCAAACCTACATGATAGCTGCACTGTTTAGTAGCCTCATGACGAAAAACATGATGACTGTGTAGGCCAAGCCCCCTGTGACAGCCAGATATGTTTTATTTCCTGATAGATTCCTTTTCAGTTTAATTTAAATGCAATTTAGACAAAGAAGTTACAGGCTTTTAACACTTCTTTTTCTTATACGTTTCTGTCTGAATAGTGATCCAAGAAGAACAATGAGGACAGTGAAACCCAGTGGACACAGCATACTGCCCTTGGCATAAAAAGCATTTCTGCATCAAATAAATGACAAAAGATTATTTTTTGTTTTTAACCTCTTCTATGCTTTTTATCCAAAATCTTTAAGCTTTAAAAGGGATAAAACAATTTTGATTTATAGCAAGGAAAATGAGTCACAGACCTAGTGACAAGGTCAACAGCAATACCTCAGTCTTCACAACTGTTGATTCATATTTTTACCTCACTGTTGTGCTGCCTTGATCCTCTGCTGATTTAGGCTGGTGAACTTGCTGGAGTGCCTCCTGGTGGCAATGGTTGGGCCTTATCTTGCTGCAGAGTAGAAGTGCAGACCCAGCTGAACCCCAGCTCCAGTGCACAACTCAGTGGCTGTGCCTTCTGCAAACCAAGGGGATCCCAAGACTCAAACTGGGCAGAACACTGGAGACTCCGAATAAATATTCTCTGCTGTTCTTGTGTGGAATAAAATTCTTCTACTCAGGCATATTTTTAAAATATCAGTCAAATTGACAGATAAATCACCAACAGAGTTATCTTCAGACTTCCACTGAAGCCTCGATCAGAGGAAGTTATACAAATATATGAGAACAAATTTGGTGTAATTAAATTAAATGGCATTTCTGTCCTTTTCAATGAGGGCAAGTTTTCAGTTGTGATCCAGGAAGGCACTAAAACACCACAAGTAGATGCAATATTTGTATAGCACAGAGGACTTGCACACATAAAATACATCAGAAGAGATGCCACCAATCTGTTTTATAGCTGCTTAGATACTACAGATGACTCTAACAGAATTTAGAAAGATGAATGTTCAAAATGACAAAGTCATGCTTTTTATCTCTGTTAGTAATTAACTCATGTAAGATTCTTTCACTCAATGTAGAGTTTAGGCTTAAAGAGAAGCAAGCACACTTTATAGATGTTATTCCATGTAACATATTTCTAAGGCTTAACATATACAGAAGCCATAAGCCAAGTATGAATTTCACCACTTGCCTAATTTTCCATCAGTCATTGCAGGTATAGATTGTCTCTAAGTTGTGCACTTTATTTTCAAATGGAAAGATATTTCTATGCAGTGTGGCATTTCATTTCTTAAACAGACAATCAATGTGTGATTCAAAATTGTATATTCTGGATGTGGTAACAAAGCTGCAAAGCTTAATAAGTCTGGGGCACGGAACTCTGAAAGCAAACTGGAGAAAGGAAAATCTTACGTAAACAAACCTGGAGGAAGCAGATGTGAGAGAAGAAATCTTTATCTCCTCTACACTGATCTCTGGAAAACTGGGGACTACAACCCAAGAAGAAAAACAAAATTCTACCCTCTTCAAAGTCAGGAGTTTCCCAATGCTACCAGCAAAATTCATGAGATATGGTGGTGGTGTGGTTTAACCCTAGTAGGCAGCTCCTCCCCACACAGCCACTCACTGATTCCCCCCTGGTGGGATGAGGAAGGGAATCAGAAGAGTAAAAGTGTGAAAAGATGGTTTAATAGGTAAAGCAAAAGCTGCATACTCAAGCAAGGCAAAACAAGGAATTCATTCACTACTTCTCATTGGCAGGCAGGTGCTCAGCCATCTCCTTGAAAGCAGGGCTCCATCAAGTGTAGTGGTTACTTAGGAAAATCGGTATCATAACTCTGAATGTCCCCCTTCCTCCTTCTTCCCACAGCTTTTGTTGCTGAGCTCAGTGTTGTATGAAATGGAATATCTCTTGGGTCAGTTGGGGTCAGCTGTCCTGGCTGTGTCCCCTCCCAACTCCTTGTGCACCCCCTGCCTACTCACTGGTGGGGTGGTGTGAGGAGCAGAAAAGGCCTTGACTCTGTGTGAGCACTGCTCAGCAATAACTAAAGCACCCCTGTGTTACCAACACTGTTTCCATCACAAATTCAAAACATCATACCGTACCAGCTACTGTGAAGAAAATTAACTCTGTCATGGTCAAAGCCAATAGAGGTGTAGAGACCCTATGACTTACCAGTCATATTTCCTAGCTCTCATGAGACAGTCATTGAGGACACATAATAGTAATCACTTTTTTTGCAAAGGCAGATAGGACATGATGTGATCCCACACAGCCCCCACCTCTCTCAATCTGTCTTCACCTCACCTAAGATTCAGACACAAGGTGTAACTACAATACCGTATGACACTGTGTGGAGAAAGTCTGCAATAAGTGTGGGCATCACTTAAATTAGTTCTTTCCACCAGATTATTTTACTTTACTAAGAACAGATTTTGTCAGCCTGGCAGGGAGGGCTCTGCATTGGAAATCACTGTCTCTGGAGGACTTCAGCAAGCTTTCACAGCCTATGGAGCTGAGTTGTTGAGGTCCACCTTTCTAATGCATCTCACTGGAGAGCACACTTCTCACCTCACCATCCAAGAGCAAGGAAGTCAAAGTATTCTATTTTTTTTTAATTACTGTAGTCTATAAGGAGTATTCCTTCCTTTATAGCTTTTTTATGGTGATATCTCTCCCTCCAACAAGAGATACAATTCACCTCGGAAGTCAATGCCATTACTCTACTGATGGTGGACATTTTGAGTTTCTTCTTCAGGAACTGATAGAAAAAATCCCCACTTTGTCCCTTTGTATATGAAAGTGCTAAAGGATTTCAGGATATTTGTGTCCAAGACAAGACACCTTCAATGTTTTTTACTTGATGGTTGATCTCAAAAGAAAATTGTGTGTGTGTGAGTGTATGTGTGCGTGTGTGTACACTTTTGTGGGGGGATATTTTTTATGCCAGAGCACATAATGCAACATGTTTAAGAGAACAATGTTGTACTAAGCAAGAACAGTGTAAGTTATTCCTTATCAACATAAAACTAAAAAATGAGTATATGTACTTCTGTTACTTTAGAAAACATTTTAAAACTGTCAGTACCTTGTAAAGGACCTTGTACTTCATCTTATGTAGCCCTTTTTAATGCTTGACATAAGTTAACGCTTGCCTATCGCCTGCTGGGTCAGCCAGCACAATTGTTGCAGGGTGTTGCTGTGTGGGCACACAAATGCACACTAGCTCTGTACAGCATTCAGTTAAACCTTAGTGGGAAAAAAAAAACAAATGAAAAAACTCATTACAAGTTTTTACATGTTACCTTCCAGCTACATGTTACCTTCTAGTAACCCTACAGCTTGCCTCTCTAGTGCTATACTGTTACTATTCATCACTGTTAAAACAGATAGCAAAGGAAGATTTTAGCAAGTTTTGTAAAGTTCTGGCAGGGACAGACTCCGCTAATCCCAAAATAAGGGCTTATGTGGACCCATGTTGATAATATATTTATGCCCTTTTTTTTTTCCTCTGCTTATAGAAGTGTACAAGGCAGAAGAATGGAGACTTCTAAGTTGTTCAGCCAGCACTAGCTGTGTCAGTTTTGATTAGCTCCGACATCTGTACCTTTTCCTCACCAGCAAATCTCTTGGTACATGAGATCTTTATGATAGTGTTCATGGTGTTTCCTCAGACTGAACTCTCCAACCCTTTTACTGATAACCCAGACTGACTTTATGTCAGAATAGGTGGCAAAAAGCATAAATAGTTTGCCAAGGATCTCGTCTGAAAAACCCCAAACACAGCTGAGACTGAAGTACATTTAATTTTCAGGCTCTGTAGCAAGGGATTGGAAAACTGCCTATAGTAAGGCCAGAAGGAGCAGCTGGGGCCACTGCTGTCTTCTCAGCAGTTGTGTGAAAATTGTGTCAAGCAAAGTACTGGCGCTTTTCCTTGCTTCTCCCAGTGCATCTACATGAGAAGTCAGTGCTCACAACAGAGAACTGTCCAGTGAGGCAAAGCCTTGGAGGGGCAGGGTCCTACAGCTCCTCCAGCATCAGGCTTCCGCAACAGACCCTCCGTACAGAACAGCCCCCTGTGGAAGAGGAAATACTAGAGCTGCCTCATTTCTTACAACTATCACTATACACAAGACTGGCCAGCACATCTCCAGTTTCCTTTTTCCTAGCACTGCGACCATGTGAGACACAAGCTGATTTGGGAAAAGCGTGAGGCAGGACCACACCGATCATCCTCGCAGTCCCTGTGGGAGGCTTAACTAATATTCTTGTCTGATGTACTAAGTAGTGAAACATCTCCTGCCTGTGGTCTGCTTGTTTCAGTAATGAAGTTGTCTGAAAGAGCCTAGAAGATAACACATTAACACTTAAAAAGGAGACAATGTCAGAAAATCACCTGCTTTTACAAGGGTGAACTAACATCCTGTTCATAATGCTTGCCAGTGTCACCCAGATCATGTGATTTTTTGCTCCTAAAATCTATAGGTGTATCAATTTTTGCAAACAAAATAGGTAAAAGCAATAGCCATTTATTAATTTTCTGAAGATGAAACTGTTTAATTCTATCAAGGAATACTTACTATTCTGTGATGAATGTATTGCAGCTCATATAGAGTAGCTGAAGTATTCCCACTCACCCTCAACAACCCTAAAACATGCTTCTGCCCAAAAGATGGCAAGTGAATCAATTTAGGTGTCTTTCTTTGAAATGCTCCAGGAGATGGAGTTTCAGAGTCTTTCTTATTTTAATAGGATTGCTATTTTCTTTTAAAATAACACTTCTCATTTTTTAAACTCCTCAAAGTGCCAGTCATGTCTATCACTGGTCTGTCCCTGCTCGGAGCTTAATGCAAAAGTCTAGAAATGTCTAGAAACTCTTTGTATGAAAATTTCATGCCTCCAGGTGCTCCATTGATTATTCATGAAGCTTTTGGAGCTGTCACCATGGGAGCCAATTGGCTACAACTTATTTAGCATATTAATGACCTATATGAGTTAGTGCAGGAGGAGACATATCACGCCACCTGGAATGCAAGTGGCAAGCTGCTGCTGACTCAATCAGCTTTGAAATGGGAAATAAGAAATTGGAAACATTTTACACAGAAACAGCAAAGCTCTTACATGTCCAAATGCATTCACTCAAATTAACATGCGTGCCTTCAATAGCTTGTTTTCATAATATGTTCCTTTTATCCTCTGTGAGTTTGGCCTCATTACAAGCTCTCTCCTACTGCCAGAGCACATGCCCCTGAAAAGGTTTAATAGGTGAGTCATGTGGTTTGTTAGACATTACATCAGAATGATTTAATACACCAAGGGCAAGGTTGTATGTAAGGTCCAGCTGCTGTTACTGCTGTTACAGTTTGTGTAGCAGGTAAGTTGATGGTCTCCAGAAAGCAGCTAGATAATGACAACAATTAATTTTATGGCAGCAAGAGAGGGAGTTCAGCTGAGCTAAGCACCTTTTTTATTTTTCCCCATTCACTGCAGAGCTGTTACACCCTGTCAGCAGGTGAAGCACTGCCTTAACTTTTTGGCAAAAATAAAATGTAAAAACCAAGCAAGGAAATCACTGAGGAGAAGCTGGGAAGCAATGGCGTAAAGAAGCTAGCCTGGAACAGAGGTAGCTCCATTAAATCTGCAGACAGCATGCTCTGGCAGGGCCGTGCTGGACCCTGAAGGCAAGGTGCCTCCTCTCCCCTGGCACTGCCAGTGGAGCGTGGCTGGGGAGTCAGTGACCATTGCCTGGCACCAACAGAAGGACTGCCTGGTCTCGGATGCCCAGGCTGTGCCTCTCCTGGTCGCAACTGCTGTATGTTATACCCTGAGCATTCCTGCTACAGTCACAGAGGGAACAGCTACAGGTCAGGGTCAGTCAGAATAGCACCACCTGACCTTTAGGTATTTGAGATACAGTAGATACAGCGCTAAAGATTTATTAAAATTGTTTGAGGCCACCTTTGAGGACATAAGAAATTTGTTATACAGTGAACAGCTTTGGCTGGCTGACAGGAATTTAGGCTCTTATTCTTCTTCTGGAGGACCCTGAGTCCCCAGGCGAGGGCAGGGTGATGAATGAGAGTGATATACATGCATAGCTGTGAAAAATCAGTCTCAGCAAAAGCGGCAAAACACTTAGGCACATGCTCAAGTTATTTTCACTTCCTTCATACTTTCTGAATATTTTCTCTGATTTGGTATAATGATTGCTTGAAGATATTGCTTTATATTCACAGTTAATTTATTTAGTAATTAAAACAAGTAAGATGTAAGACTGCTGTTCATGGGGATGTGTTACATGCCCATGTAACGCGTATAACCTGCTAAGAAAATGCATGACCTAATACCCACATAGGTATGTGGGTATTATGACTCCAACACAGTTATATAATAATCATTTTGCCATGCAAGACCAGTATAGAGAACCACATGGTAAAGAACTACAGCTGAGAGACAAAGAGGAAGTGGTAAATGCAGAGCTGTTAAAGTTAATAAAAATACAAGAGGGGGAAAAATCTACCACCCGTTGGAGCTCCATGCTGCCCCAGCTGTGCTATTGCCAGCCAGACAATGATACAGAGCATCACGTCTCTCTTGCACTGAAGTGTGCTCGACTCCCTCAGGGGGTGGAGAGGAATCTGTTGCACAGAGCCCGCAAAGGGAAAAAGGGTCATAACTTCTTCCTCCCACCATGGACTAGTGAAAAGGACTTTCTGTAGGCACTGGAGAGAAAAGCTTACTTCCAGAGATTTGTCAGATTTAGCTGGACACCTGTTTCCTAACCTTGGGGAGTATCAGTTTTTCTACAACGATTAAAGAGAGCTTCATGTGATTATTTCACACTTTGAGATCTAATTTTTTAGACGTCTACAGTGGTCATAGACATAGGTCTCTTTTAGGCACCTAATACAAACTGAGGCTTTGGATTTCAAATTTTACTTATCCAAAACTAGGCAGCTACATATACTTTGCAGACAAAGTTACTGATTTATCAAGCACAGACAATCCCCAAAGAGGAAAGAATGCACACAGACACCATAAAGACTCTCATGCATCTAAATTTTCCTCACACATGTATTTGTAAAATGAGAGAGAGAATATAATCAAAAGCTCCCTTCTGTATTTCTGAAGGTTTTATACCATTGTCCAGGATTCTGGATACCTGCTTCCTCAGCAGATTTGGTGTGTGCAGCCAGGCTGTCCACAGGCAGACCTGCTGTCCCTGCTGCCCACATGCACTGTGCTCTGCAGTCACACACATTTCACCCAAAACCACTGCAAAAACCTCAGTCATGGTAAACCAATTGCCGATCTAATTGGCCACCATTTCTTCAAAACAATAGAGTTACTCTCACAAAGAAAGAAGCTCAGGGGCAAAGAAGAGGCACAGCAATAAGGAGAATCCACAATTCATCAGCCTCAGTCCTTTGTTTTACCAACTAACATCACTAGTACCCTGCCAAATGGGAAACTTTTCCTGGCCATACTGGAAAACATCACTGCAATGAGTTGTTGGTGGCTCACCTAAAGATTAACTGACAGAACTGAAGTTCAGAATTATTTAGGTGTTAGAAGGTATATGGGTTAGGAGTTTGAACTGATGTAGTTAATGCATATTTTGTAGTTACTTTTAATAAACCAATGCTGAATTATTTGGTGTTCTTAATTGCTATTGTTAGAACTTATGTAAAGCCCGCATATAATCATATTATTAAATCCCCAGGACTGACTTTTTCCAGATGAATAAAAGCTTCCATTTTAATGCCTATTTAGACCTGAGGGGAGATGAGTTATATTTATATATTATCAAAAGAAGAAACATTTTGTCTTTTTCTGGTCATCTTTCATGCAGGGGTTAGTAATAGCTACAGGTACCATGTAGAATCAAACAGAGGCAGTGTGATGACATAAGAACTGAAAATAACTGCATAAAATGGTCTATGGAGTTCAATATTGAAATATTAGCCTGGTAAATAACCCTTTATGTCCAAATAAATTCTGATTGCCTATTCACAGCTTAGATTTACATGAGGCCTTCTTCATTATAAAATGAATAGCTGCTAATTTGTTGCATCTCTAAGTAAAGCTCCAGTAAATTATATTTAAAAGAGGGGAAAAAAAGGCCTTGTTATGAAACAATCACCAGCTGGCCATAAGATTGCAAGTGCTATTTTCTTCTCTTTTTTGAAATTCAAATTTTTTGTAAGTAAGAATTCAACACTGAGCTTGTATTGATGCGTATGAAGATATATGGATGCTGCACTCCCATGCACATAGATTTGCATACTGAGGACTTTGGGCTGAGGCTGTTTACAAAAGAGAAAGAGATAGTCTTCCTGAATTTGTACAATATATTGCATAACAGGATTTTCATTGTGAATATTGTTGCAATATCACCATGAAAGTTATACTTCAGATGAAAATGTTTAGAAACAAAACACCCCAAGACAAAATATTACCCTGTAGTGAGGCCTTGTTGGCTCTGAATGTTTTTCTCTTTAAATTTCTGCTTAAATTTCTCCATTGTATCTTAGTGCCCTATTCAACAGTATAGACTGCTGTTGAAATGGGCTCCTACTCCCCATCACCCTGTGCCTTCAGCCCTCCGTGTCCTGTACTTACGCTGGAAAGGTGGGCTCCCACCCCTCATTTGTGCCATTTCTGTTATATGTAAGACCTTTTACTGAGTCAATTCAATTCACTAACTTAGCAGAAAACAGCTCAACACACAGAAACAGGAAGATATTTTTATGTGGCACTGAGCTATTCAGCTATCACTGAACTATCCATCAGAAAACTCACCTTGACAAAGAAGTAAAATCATCACAATCTTACCTCTTTAATCCTGCTCGAATATACTTCTGCCATATTATGAAGTGATAAGAGTTGCCACCTGGTGTATGTTTGCTATCTAATATGATGGTTTATTTACTTGTCTAAGTACCTTGTGCTATCACTTAGAGAGACAAAGCAGTCTGCAGCTAGTAAAAAGACTTGGATCCCAGTTGACTGTAGGGTTTCTTTAAGATTCAATTGCCTGTACATTCTAGGAAATATCTGGTCTGAAATTCTGGAGATAGGGACCAGGGAAGCATCTAGACTTCAGACAGCCAAAGACATTGAGACTAGAAGCGAACATAAGACTTAGATTCAGCTGAGGACACCAGTTACAAATGCTTAACTCATTAGTCAAGGAGGCCACTTAACTGTGCAGTTTGTAGGGCCTTGTTTTCAAAGGAGTTCTTGTGAGTAATACATTTTCCAGGTGCAGATTTATGTCATGACTTTTACTCCTTCACATGACTTTCCTTTCAATATGTGTCCTTCTCATGTAATCCTACAACTGCTGTAGACAGGGAGGGAAGATCTTCATCGCTAGGAGGTGAGAAATTTTGAAAACTGTAGAAAAAGCTGTGTTGTAAGAAATTTGTTTTGGCTGGGTCATTACAGGCAGCAATTTCTTGCCAGGCTAGTGGAAAAATGCATCTTGAGTAAAGGATTTCAAGAGTGTATGTGGTTATTTTCTGGACAAAGGTCAATATGGAAGACTGTAGGAGAAACAGGATGCTAGCCTGAACAAGGTGGGCATGGTAGTGGGACCAAACAGCACTTTCCTAAGCAAGATCAGAGGAAGGAAAGCTCTCCCAGACTGTGCACCTAAGGAAGGCTGGTGGGGATATCTGTGGGAAGGACAGGGAAGAAAGATGGGAATTCCTCCTCTGCCTCTGGAATTTAGGTGATAACCAGGAAATGTCAGAAACCAGCTGAGAAGCTGGATTGGTTGACAAGAATAGGTAGGGATTTGTGAATTGTGGGACTGAAGGTAATAGTGAAACTATGTGTGTATTTACGCTCACCCTTTGAAAGAGGGAGATGGAAGAGTGGAGTGTGCCAAGATCATCGTTTATGTGAGTGGAAGTTTTATAGTTTGCAATTTTGCTGACAGTGATAGAAAGCCTGGTGTCAACCTCACTATACTAGGCCTCTTCTGTAATGAGTTTATCACCCATACCAGGTTTATCACTATAATGAGTTTATCACCGATAATGAATTTATCACCCGCGCTGTTTGGTCAAAGCTTTCATAAAATGTGGTAAAGATACATCAAAGGGTATCAATTTAATCCTTTTAAAACAATCACACACATTCATCTTTTGAGAAAAATGCGAACATGCTCAAAACATCTTTTCCCTGAGGAATGTATCTTGGCAATTACAGGAGGTGTCCTATCAACCTGTACTCACCACCAATAACACCCAACACCTTAAGCAAGAGAAATAAAATGTCTTTGAAGATAAATAATAACATCAGACATCATGGCAGGTTACTTAACAAAAAAGGGTAGAAACCTTAACTGTTCAGCTTCTGTCTCTCTGCTCCTGCTCTGTACCAGCCCCATTTCAATCAGCAGTCTCACAGGTGGTGTCAAATAGCTTAACTTATCATTGTCCACCTGTGAGGCAGTATCTGGATCACAGCCAGACCACTGATGCCCCTGCTGCTGACCTCATGCTAGAAGCCTGACATCATGTTGTCTGTGACAGCAGGTGATGTTTGTCTGATGTACCCTGGCTGATGCATATGTCCCCATTCCATGACATTCATCTCTGCCCAGCGGGGCATCGTGGATACCTTTGCACAGCCAAAGCAGGATAGAGACTGAATACAAGTGGCAACGTCGCCTGCTACATCGAGTCTCAACAGCTGCTCTTAAGGCCATTACAACTTGCAACAGTCAAGCTCTGTTTTACTACCTACTTGTATCTGTTAGGATTTGGAAGCTTTATGAACATAGGTGGCTAAATTCATCTGTTGTGTAACTCCCTGTATCCCAATTTGGCCTACAAACTTGTGTGTGTTAAAATTTCTCAGCTGAACTTTTGCTGAAGCCATTTTTACCTATAAATACTGAGCATAAAAGTAAAGCTAGTTCATCATTTCGTCTACTGTATTGTCCCCAGTGCCATTTTTCTGAAAACAGAGGGTTTCAGCAATGCACTCCCTTCATTAGATAAAGAACAATTAAAAGACACACAATGTTCTTTTATGATTTTTATTGCTTAGCTAACATCTAAACTGCACTGGCAACTTATTTTTCTGTTTCAAAGAACTATGTATTCATAAATAATTCTATTAAAAATGATCCATTCATAATATAAACTGTAACCATATGAATGTACATGCCATCCTTGGTCTGGTTTGCAAGCTAAGTGTTAGAAATTAATAAATCTGTCTTTGGTTATTCCAGTGCCTGGAATATTTGACTCAGGAACTAACATCCAACTGTAATTCAATTGTAAGCTTTTATTACAAGGTCTGTAGTGCCACCCAAAATTGCTTGCTAGCTTTACCAAGGATGCTGGGTTTTTTTCCCCACATCTTTACATTCTGTCTTTTTTAATAGAGAACAGTGCACTATAGGAGTAATTTTGTAGAGGGAATTTGTACGAAACCTTTAAAATACTCGGGAATTGCTCAGCATGCAGGAATTCAGAGTAAATAGGTTATCCAAATAGCTATTTTGTAGTTTGGGACCCCCAGTATGCAATCATTTACATCTCACCAATCTATCACCAATTTTCAGCTGGCATTTTTTCTGCAAGTAATAACCTGCAAGTGATGTTTCAAGAAGATAAAAACAGTTGAAAAAAAAGTGAAAAGAAGAGCAAACCTGAAAATAATAGTTGGTAAAAATGAAAGAAAATAGTATAATTACTTGTATTTCGACAGTATCATGTCTTCCCAGAATTCAAACTGTGCATAATAGCTTTAGCACAAGGGCAAAAGAGAGAAGCTCCTAGGAAAAGAGATGCAGATAGTATTTTCTTAACCTTCCTGGGGAGCCTTACTCCACAAAGATTTAAAGCTTTTTAATCTTCAGCAGGATGTGTTGGCTGGAAAGTAGTGCGTTTCAAAATGAAAATGCATTAATTAATGTCTCTTGGAAGAGGACAGTCTGAAATATCTTTCTCTGTGGGAGTAACTTGCAAGCTGATTATGTGGGCTGATAGATACTCCATTGGAGAACATTCAGGGAATGTTAAGGTTGTACAGTTAAGCACACGGAAGTTATGAAATGCCATATTGCAGGATTCATGTGCATCCTTAACTCTGCATCTGGTGTGTATGTGGTATAATATATTCATTACATGTAATCTCCCAGACACTGCTATAAATATATACTGTGTTCCCTGATCTTAGATTTAACACACATCAGAGCATGCATTAAATACTGTGTACAGTTCTCTGACATAGCCTATTAAAACCTTGTATAAGAAAAGTACATAATAAAATTGGTCTTGAGTGATGAGTGCAGCTTAAATATTATATTTATGATATAGAAAATGACAGACATTTGTTTCAATAAATTATCCTGGAAGCTTGAGAGACTGCATGCTGCATGGGTGCATGCAAATTGGCTATTTAGTTAGTTCCTTTGTTTCCTGCAAAGCTCAGGAGGGCTGGATGTTTTTCTGCTTGGAAAGATGAAGCACAGGTTCTGTGGCTGGCTGAAGCTTTGGCTATCTCCACATCAAGCAGGAAAAATAATGAGAAGGGGTCCTTATGTACCCTCACAGTCAGCCCACCGTGGTTTTCTTCCTGGTCCAACAGGGCTTCATTTATCTGATGAGTGCAAGAGAAAGTTACTGGTTCGATGTGACCAAATTCGGAACAAGTGATGCTTGAAGAACTCCTAACAGCGGGGCATTTGCACACATTTGCTATGTGACATTGGAAATGAAGGAGTAAAAGGAGTTTGTGAAGTTTGAACGTTATTTGTAGTGAAAACAAAGCACATAATTAGTAAGGTTAAAGATCAGAGGATCCAGAGAGAGTTGAGGTTTTACAAAACCCTCAAAATTTATAAAAAATATGGCTTTTTCCATTTAATTGACTCAAAATGCAATGAAAGCATGTTTCTTTAATTAAATAACCATCTTGTGGTATGAAGAAATAAATACCAATGATTCTTAAACCATGGCCTTTGAGTCTGGACAGAATAGTTTTCCTATTTGGATTTGAAGGGAATTTTTTTTAACATTGGTTTTATTTTAGCGAGTAATTCACTTTGTTCTGCTCTTCATTTCTCTCTCTCCATTCAAATTAATTTTATTTTATATAATTAATTTTATTCCAAATTAATAATTTTATATAATTAAATTTTATAATTTTATATAATTAATTTTATATAATTAATTTTATTCTAAATTTAATCCTGTTCTGTCCTAGTTTTTTGCTGGCACAATGAAATATCATTTCTTTTCTCCATCTCTGCTTGTTCTCTACCAGAAAGCAGCCCTCCTCCACAGCTGCAGACCCCAGTGGTGCCTGTACATACATGGTCACCTCTCCCCTCTCCAGTTGGCTGCTATAAGCAACATCTCAGGGAAAGGAGGGAGTGGTCCTATGCTTTAACAGTCTCTGCCCAAGCAATATTATTTGATGAAAGTGGAGATGCCTCTCCTTGTTGAGTTCTTGCTGCCAATTCTTACTCTGTGAACTGGGAAATGCTGCATGTGCTCGAGGTCTGGTGGCTTTCCTCAGCCAAAACTGAAATCTGATGAAGATCTGGCCCTTCTCTTTCCACACTGATCTTAGCCACAGCAAGATACACACTTCTCACCAAAAAAAAGAAAGAAAAATTCTAACACATAAAATAACCAAGGTCTCAAGAGCTGATCAGATCTATATCAGTATTGTCCTCACTGAAGTCTCCTGCTTGCATCATGAGCTTTTTCCTTTCCTTGCTTCCTCCTACCACCAAAACTAAAAAACTTCTTCAAAATAGTCTCCTACATAGTATTCTTTCTGGTTTTTAAATACCTTTATTCCTAAAGTGACTTCTGGGCAAGCGTGTGGTCCCTCTAGCTGAAAGATCAGTTGCATGTTTGGCATACATTTCTTCTGAATCTTTCTTCTGTGAATCTGCTAGTATTTCATCTCCTGGACACTGCAGGACATTGCACAGATTATTCTGTGTTTAAGGAATGATTGTTGTACTCAACAGATTAAAAAAGTTTTCTCCCAAGATCCAATAGTATTTTCCTTAGCAGGACTTGCCAGCTTTGTGATCAGTGCAGGAGTACAATGGGAACTGCTGCCTTCTCATCACATTTCTCCTCCTACAGAAAAGCAACAGACAATTTATTTTATCCTGAAGAGTATCTTTTTATTCAGAGGAGTACGCACGTGCAATACTGAAAAGATCTGCTTTCACTGTTGAATGGGATTCCCAACAAATACGGGCAGCTATGTAATGCACATGGAGCCCTGAAAGGTGCTCTAAAATTGCTCCATTTTGCACATCAGTATCCACAAACACCATAAATGCTCACTGCACCTTCACTTCAAAAGAAGAAGTTTTAGATTTGACTGATGGTAAAAGTCTGGAAGATTTTAGGAATGCCTTTTGCCTGCACCCTTTGCGTAGCACAATGTCAGGTGTCATTCATGTCAGCATTTGCTGTGGAGATGTCTGAAACTACGCTGGTCACCCCCACCTCTCTCTGCTGTCAGTGGAGGGAGGTAGGTGCTTGCAAGGTGTGATTCATCTCAGTCAGAGCAATTGTAAAGCAGAAAGTCATACCTGATGGATCATCTTACACAATTATACAGTTAGAATAGAAAAATGGGGTCAGGTACAAGTCACTAGTTTTCATGGAATTTGAACAACTGCTCAGTAATAGCTAAATTAGAAATACTGAAATGCAAACTCCAAGTTACCAGAAATGTCACTTTAACCTCTGCTTTAGAATCTAATTGAGTTCAACTCAGACCATTTTTGTTGTTTGTACACTCACGTTCTTTGAGATTTTAATTGCTCATTGGTTGATACTGTCCCAGTTTACATAAAAAACATGCTTGAGGACAAGATATATTGCAATGTAGAACAGAAAGACTCTTTTTTTTATCTTTACTGCATTATATCAAAGATCTGCATAATTTTCAGTACATGCACCGAGAATACATATTTTAACACAGATTACAAAATTCCAATATATCAAATGAGTTTTAAGGAATGCTAATGAAACATAGCAATGAAAGACATTTTCTTTAAGGTAAACCTTTACTGATTTGATTGTGTTCACAGACAGAATTTGGATTTTCTTTGCCCTTGCAGTTCTCATACACATGTTAAGTGTCTATTAAAAGGCTTGCTGCCAATAATGATCTCAGATCCCAGAGGTGGCTTCTTCACAGATTCATCCTTCATACATATTAAAAAAGTTCTGTTAGTAGTAACTCACTCTATAGCCTCTTGTTAACTTATTACAGGCAAGTTGTCCCAGCCTATGCTCAAAAGGATACTCCTTTAGGTCAACAGAGAGAAAGAGAGAGAGAGAGGAAAAACAAACCTAGCTACAATGCTGTCGATATTTGAGGGCTAACTTTAATGGATTATTGTTTGTCAGTTCCTTTTCCCTCTGTTCAGGAATTAAAATACAACACTATCTTATTGCTCATACATTTCTAGCCACCTTTAATGCCCAGAAAGCATTCTTTATTCATGACTAAATGTAGGTTTTCCTTAGGATCCAGAAAACTAAGTATTGTTTCCATCCCAACTACAGAATATACAAGTCATTGTATTTTTATTATTAATTTAAAAAACTGAAATACCACTCTTTAAACATGCTGGAAAAGCAGTTGTGACGGAGTTTCCATTCTTTTAATAGTAAGATGGGAAAATGTTAGAGTTGACATCTAAAGGAAGCTAGAAAAAACCAACTTAGACCTAGTAGACAAAACTAGTTGAAAAAGGACAATTAAACATTAATATGACATTTCTAGAATTTGTGTCAAAAATGTAGCATATTTGTTTGTTATTTTAATTAGACTTTGTCATAGTAGAAGAAATGGCTAAAGAAAAAGCTGTGCAATAGTTGCTTGAAAACCTTGACCAGTTTCTACCCCAAGTGGAAAGCTGCTACTTTAAACTCAAACGGAACGTCCTTTGGTGCCTTTGGCTTTGCTGGACTCTGATAAGTGTTTAAGTTCTGGCTGGGAAGATCTGGACCCATTTGTATAGCAAACCACATACTTGGCATACTTCTTGCCAAAGAAAAAAGCAATATGGTAGGCTTTTTTAATGTCTAACATACATCAGAGATGCTGACATTTGTCACTGTTTCTGTTTTCTTTCTTGATGACGTGTGGTGTGTGCAGATGGACACACACGGTGGACTTAAATAGCTCTAGGTATCTTTAAGTCTGCTGAAGTGGGGCAGGGCTGGAGAAGCCGAAACCAGCACTAAAACTTTTGCCTGATTTTCTATGTTGTTCAGATAACCTTTTATAGGTTTTAAGTGTTTTGATTACAAGATATTTCCCTTTTTTAACATGCTTAGTCTCAGTCTCGTATTCTCCAAACATCCATAAAGAAACCCTCCTTCTGATACAATTTCCATAGATGATCTTTCTCAGATAATTCTCCCCTATGATTTCAGCCTCAGTGTCAAGTATTCCACACCTAGGTTAAAAGCATACCTTGATGAAATGGTTCCTCACCACTGGTCGTGATACCTTGTACAGGCCTCCTGGCACCTGGTGAGAGAAAATCCACCTCTTGCTCCAGAGTTTTCACTATTTGGACTGGCAAAATAATCAAATAAGTTCTTGCAGTATATGATAATTTCCATAAGACTGAACAAAAAGACAAATGTGTGTGGCCCCTCCAGAATTACAATACAATCAAATGGTGCAACTGAGAAAAATAGAGATCATGGTCACTTTTAGCATGTTTTACAAAAAGCTTAAGCAGAAACTCTGAATATGGCAGCTTTTAGAATGGGCAATCTATGGTTTTTTAAGCTTAAGCAGTTCACAATATGAAAACACAAAAAACCTGTTTACTTGGAAAAAAGAAAGCCTTCAGGGTGTTTTATGACCAATTCTAGCACAGAAATAATGAGGGATAAAGAGGTGATGTTTGACAGTTTAATAGCCTGTATTGTGACAACTGTGTTGCCGGGAGGGAAGGGGACAAGGCAGTACATGCACTCCATTTCTGATCTGGTTTGGTTTTGCCTTTTTTATTAGTCCCTCCACTATTTTTTTGGCACTGAGTGCTTTGCAGACTGGAGATGGTAAATCTTCCTTGCCACTGGTTAATAATACATGGTTTTGGGCCCATTTACCTGGGAGAAGGGTAGATCAGGCCCTATATGCCTCTCAACACCTATTGATGTTTCAGTACTTATAATTTGCTCTAGTTTCCTCCTTTAGGAAGTTATATGAGTGTCACACTCTAAAAGTGTATTTGCAATCAGTACGAGTTCATACCAGAAGTATGAACAAGGCTCTGTATGTCTGCAGTTCCTCACAGAATAACTTATTAGAAAAGGATGTGTATGTCAAACTTCCACATACACATTTTTACCTCTCATTAAAAAAATTAGAAGGAAGTGAGATCTAGAAAGAAATAATGTATCCATATTTATCATCTCTTTGTCTCTCCATTTTCCCCATGTAAAATTTTTTCTATATGGTTTCCTTTCTAATGATAATATCCTTTCTACAAGGCTTTTACAGCATCCCCAGCTTAACCTGATGAAGTCAGTCAGACCTGATTTGCTTAAAGTCAGAGATACTGTTTTTGAACTAGTGCCACCATCTATTTATAAAGTCATGTGGAAAATGTCACAATAACCTTAAAGACATTTTTTTGCCTCTCAAATGTCTGTAGGATGATTAAATAGGACTTACTTTCTGAAAGTGGTCAGAAGATAATATTTCCTCTCAAAATTAACTTTTCAAGGTCTCTCTCTGTTTTCTCACAGAAAGACATACATTGGCATCCCCTCACTGGGCTGCAGACATACACATTTTCTTCTTTGAATAGGAAAACTGCAGAGAATCAATCCAAGTATTATTTTCTTGCAAATGGAAAGGTGCCCAGTGTCCCTGAAATAGGTTGAATAGGGAGAATTTTGCCTCAGTGGATCATATCAGCAGGATATACCTCCATAGAGTTCTGCTTAAGGACTATACACATACATTTCATGTTGGTTTCACAGGGCCAGGCTATGGAAAATTCATTCTCTCCAGCTCTGTAAGAGTGCTAAAAAAGGAGTGCAGGGGAAGAGTTGTATGATGTGTTCCTTTCTTAGGGTCCTGCTTTTCTTTAAAAGGAAGAGAAATAATGAATTTTTGGACTAGTTAGACTTCTTTGCCAGGTAAATTATTATAAACACTTAATCTTACTAAAAACAGCTCTGGCAAGGATTTTTAGGAGCTTGTAGTCCAGTTTTCCAAGGGAGGTGATCAGTGGTGAAAGACACCATATATAAGCCAAGTATGAACTTGGTGATGTGATCTGACCATGTGTAGGCAAGAGAAAATTGACTTGTATACCTATAAACATGAGTACAAGAACAAAAAAAAAGGTCACAAAGGCCATTCAGGACTATTGTATTCCTTCTAGAATTCCTCACATCAGGGAGCAATCCTGCTGTGAGGACTGATTCTAATCAAAGAGCAAAGGAGACAAAAAAAAGAAAGCTTTCTACAAATGAGTCCTTCTACCAAGGACTGCCTCAAACACAAACCCAGCTGATACTGCCCTGTGCTCAACAGTTTATCACAATGTAGAAAAAATAAATAAATAAATAAATAAATAAATAGGACAAAGGACCTTGATGACATCTGCCAAATAAGCTTTTTCATAATTGTTATTGTATTTTATTATTTATTTATTATTATATTTTACTGGAATAGCTGCAAGAGCTCAGGCTTGGTATGCTTCAGGTTAATCCAACACATAAAATGGTCGAGTACTGCTTGAAGATCTCGCCTGTCCGAATGAGTTGTTGCTTCGCTGACTCAGACGGTAATGTTTTTATGTCCTCTTGATCTTCAACCAATTCAGTGCACAAATTTTTTGCATATGGCAAGAAAAGAAATAATAAAGATAGGCAATCATGTTCTAAACGAACAGGGAAAGTGAGAAAAAAATTCAGAAGAGAAAGGATAACAGAGAAATAAAGTGAGTTGCTCAATATCATGACAGAGCTAGAAGTGAAAATTCCTTTCCATTCTCTGTGAATCAACTCAGAATCTGCCAGTCCTGAGCAGATAAAGCAGAAAGTTCTCATTTCTCTCTTATGTTTTTATTTATGCTTAGTTAAAGGTGACTAGGTACATTGGTTTCTAAGGGCTCATGTCATTGACACGTGAAGCTAATAGAATTGCTCAAGAAAGACTACACACAGAAAGAGAAATGAAGGTGGCATACAGTGTTCATCATTACATCTTTCCTGCTGGGGAAATACAGAGGTCTATTAGGCTCCAACTAAAACCTCTAGGAAAAAATTGTTTTAATTAAAAGCTTGAAATTCAGGGAAATGAAAGGATGTGTATAGAAACCGAAGAGAACAAGTACAATGTTCATCTATGGTGCAACTTCATTGAAACACAATGAAATATACTGAGGGTAAACTGGGCTCAAAATATGTGCATATGGAAACATACGGCTTTTTCTATTTTTGCAAGAAAAAAAGCATTCAGTGAATCATAAAACAGTTTTTATTTTAACAAGACTGAGGTAAACGGTAAAGTAGCTTTCTCTTGCCACTCTGCAGTTCTACTCAGAGTTTCTCAAAATCTTCAAAGAGGTACATTAGGTGCTTTTATAACCTCTTTGTTCTCTTATGGGAAAATAATTATGGTACAATTTCTTCTCATTCAGATTTTAAATCCTGATTAGAGACATGCAATCTGGCCTTCAAATAAAATATATAATTTTGTGCAGCACATTCATCTTTCTAAATTACAGCAAATTGTCCAATTTTTATTTTGTGGACTATGTAGTTACAGCAATCAGCTTACCTGCTCTTCACCTCAGCATATGCTATAGCTCCTTAAGTGATGAATGTCATTTTAATCAAAACGCTTGGAGAAATCTTCTGATCTAATAGAACACTTCAGCTTAGAAAACATTTTGCTTCAAGAGAGCAGTAAGAATTCAGAGACTTTCTTTTAGGACTTCTTCAAACCAGGTTTTAGTTGAGGAAAGGGAAAAAAATCCAAACCAAATCAAAAACCACCATAGGTTTGATATTTTTTGGATCGAGAGAAAGCAATAAAGATTCAAACTAGGTTAAAGTTTTGGTCATAACTTCGATTATTTTTTTTCTTCATGATGACATGAACCCTCAAAAATACTAATGCTGTCTCCATCCCAAAAAGAAAAAAAAAGAAATTGAAGTTACAGTATATGTATGACCACTCATTTCTGACTCAATAGAAGGAGGTTTGGATACAAATTGATACAATTTAAAAAACAAATACCCCCACCACAAATTAATTAATAATTAGTACATTTCCGGTAATATGGGCTTTTTCAGACCTCAGTTCTGAAGGTAGGAGAAGGAAAAGGGGAGTGCAGTGGAACAGCCTCCAGCCCCTACTGAGGATGTATCTGAGGATGGCTAAAAGGAGCTGTGCCATACTGAATGAAAACTTTATTTGTATAGAAAGGTTAACTCCAAGAAAGTAAAAAACAAATACTGAAGGATAAAGAGTTTCGAGAGTATGTTGTAGCATGGGAGGTAAATCCAATGAAATGAGTGATGAAAGTCATGATCTAGCAAAGCTGGCCCAGTATACATAAGTACGTGAAATACTAGTGTGGTAAACTCCTCCAAAGAGATTGGAGAATCCAAGTTGTGGGTAGAAGTCACAAACTCTTTCAACCATATAGTCTTGATGTGTTTTCCTTCCTTTCTTGCCTTCAAAATGTCTAAGAAATTAAATGTAACAGAGTATTTTAAAACAAGGTTGAAGTTCCGATGTGAAGCACTGAGGACCATCTTTTCTTCAGATTTTGGCTCTGAAAGTCAGGAAATGCTAAAGCTAGGTTGAATGTAGGGCATCATGACAGTATTTTTGCAATACAGAAAGCACACTTGTTTTCATTCTCAAACAGCTTGTGTAAGTCGGTGAGGAATTTGAACGGGTTCACTCAGCAGTACTTCCAGCTCCCGAGATAGCCAGGGAATATCTCATGATAATGCAAAAGTCATCAGCGTGCATGTACTTAAGTGAGTACAACATTAAAGTATGAATATAGGTTTATACTATCTAAGAAGAATGCACTGAGAAAATAATCTCTAGGTTTTCTACAGGTTTATACATATGTACTCATCAATATCTGTCTGCAGATAATTCATATCTCCATTTCATAAGCTGGTGTCATTGCCTTTAAGCCAGTAACCTTAAGCTCACAGGCTTCCAGCTCCATGGAAATCCACATGTTGTAGCTACATAAAAGATATCTTTGTAATAACAGCATTTTAGAAATGGAAAACTGTCAGAAATATAAAAATAATTGAAACAGATTTTTAGGGTTTTAGGCATTGTCCAGTGGTATCTGTGAAAACCAGTACGAGCATTACTTCCTCCTGTTGTTTCCAGTTCCTTCCTTTGTTTCTGATATTTGGAAATTTTTTTTCTTTTTCACATGATCATCCCTGAGAAAGAATACCATCAATAAAAGGCCTTCTAAAGCAGAAAGGTTTTCACTGCTAATGCATTCAGTTATTACTGTATATGGTGGTTTGTCTTGAAGTATGTCCATCCTGCTATCCAAAACCATGCCAGTACTCAAAAGCAAAAACTTTCAATACCGGAATCATACAGCTGTGGTGTTTCAGACAGCATAAGCCTCTTGAACTTTTCCTGTTAAAAGGGATCATGAAAGCAAAGTCTGAAGCAGAAAGGCACATTTTCAGACTCAGTCTCCTGATGTGCTGTTCACTTTCCCTACACCCAGGAAAAAATTCTCCCTGCCCCAAAAGACACAGGCAGGAGAAACCCTGGATTCCAGCACAAAAGCATTCTGTTGGGATACTGAAAAGCAAGTAATGAAAACTTCTTCCTCACCATAGTGTGCATGAAGGAGAAAGTATAAATGCATGTTTCTGAAAAGGCTAAATAGTGGGTAAGGCCTTAACATTCAACTGGAGATGAAAGTCATCATCTTACTGCTCAGGGTGAAAAGAAAAATGGAAACTGACTGTGAAGAACACTGAAAGCTCAGACAGTTGCCTATGCTTTATCTGATAAAGGTGACGTTACAGTAGGCTTTACCTCTAGGGTTTGTGCAGAAATGTCTCTTCATTCAATTTGAAGATGTCCTCTGCTTTGCGTCTATTGGCAAAAAGAAAATCTACATCTCGGATATCATGTTTATATTGGCCTTCCTCATTCTAGCTGGTTTTATTCATTTCTTAAGCAGGCTGCAAATCTTCCATAAACCCTACCAGAAAAAAAATCAAAATTTTCCTGGAAAACCCAACCCCAAGAATTTACATTGTTAATTAAAATGTCATCTCTCTAGCAATTAATTAAACAATTCCTATTGAGAATGTAGAGGAAGACCAGATCTCATGTGACTAAGGAGACAATTTTATAAAAGCAGTTTAAACCACCTAGGGCAAAATCAGGTAAGCTGCTCTGTGAAGAATCCTTTGTTTTTTAGTATCACAGGTAAAACTCCTGTCCCCAGTGAAAATTCACCTTTATAAGGATGTGTCAAGACCTTCTTTATGATCCCTTCTCAGAATGTTTTCCCCAGTCTAGTATGAAATCAGTTTTCTTCATTCACGATCATCCCTATCGTTACCCTTTCATCTATGTGAGCCTGAACATAATTAGAAGAATAGATTCATTCATGTCATTTAATAACGTATGTAATTTAATTGCATCCGCACTTGAATTGCTTTTTATTTAGAATTTATATTTACAGCAGCTACCTAGCAGTACCTGCTTCCCATCTTTGTTCTACTGATACACAAGCCCCTACAGCCAACAGATACTATTATACCCCTATAAAACAGCCCATGGAAGTAAACAGTAGCTAGCTACAGTAGTAAAAGCTAAGGTCTTTTCAAGGGCACAATAATGTGTCATCATTGTGTATGTTAGATGTCCAGAAAAAATCTCCCAGATTTTATAATCTCAACTCCTTAACAATCTGTGTAATTAAGGGAATCAGTATGAGTAATTAGTAATTAGCATTCTGAAATTCAAAAAAATCCTACATTTGAGTCTAAACCAAAAATATATTCCTTGTCAGATGGGAGTTTTCAGCTCCAAATAATAGTTTTGTTGTCTCGGAAGACTGGAACTAGTTTTGTCCTTTTTTTCCAGGTGAGCTGTGACTCATAACCCCGCTTGGTGCTTGGCAGGATATGGGCCCCAGTCTCTCCTTTTACCAATGTATACAGGTCCTTTCCTTGGTAGCCCACTTAATCTGACGGGATTTTTGCAGGCTGGGAACATGAAGAATTACTTTGGATGTTCATCCTTAAACTATCTTTGCACATAGTTTCTTGCTCCTCCTGACAATTTAACATTTTGTAGCTAATCACAATTTTCATTCCTTGCTCATATACATTTTTTTTTAATTAGTTTAAGTTTCCGAAAGGAGAATAAGATAACTGTAACAGAATGAAGGGAAAAGCATATTTCTCAAGTTATAATATTGATGTATTTTCTTGTACATTCAAAACTTCAACTGGATTTCTATTCCCACAAGTTCTTCCCATATGAAGGCTAGTAGGAGTTCTGCCTGTGGAACACCAAAAAAAGCTGTCAATTTGCCAGTCATTACTTGAGAGACTTGTTGAAGTCTTGAGGAATACTTATAGCTGCAGATTCCTAACATATAACATTTTAGAGGCTAGTTTACCTCAGTTTCATATAAATGCAAACGAGAGAAACAGAGGGATACACATTAAGTTTTGCAAGGTGAATATCCTTTGGTTTCCTCCATAGTCAAAGGGGAGAGAAAAGCCACTATTGAGGGGCTTCTGGGCAGAAACTTACCTTAATTATTTGGAATCATGCTTTGGAGGAGTCTTTCCAATTCGCAACATAGAAAATCCTGGACAACCAGCCTCCTTTTAAAAGTACCTTTCTTATAATTAAGAATGAGTAATTATAATTAAACTGACATGATGAGAATGCCCACAGCTTGCTCCTCCCTATACTTTTCAGTAGGATTTCATTTTTATGAAAGGATACTTTTTGCTCAGATGCTCTCTGAATTATGATTTGAAGGTCAGGGAGAGACACCCAGGAATTCTTCTGGTTTGAATTTCACTAAACATTGGAATCCACATATATAAATATTTTTTTTCTATTCTGTGCTTGGAACCAATGACAGAAAATTCCAGTAAAATAACTGTAAGTTCTGATTCTCACTGGTTTTCAGTGTCTTAAGCCAGTAGAATCTTTTCCCCCTGAATTTAATAAAGCTTTACTTGGTGCTGAGCCAATATTAATTATATCAAAACCAAATTAGTGGTCTGTCAAAGTAATAGAGATAGAATTATCTCCTTTTTTTTTTTTCCAGCGGTCAGACCAGATGGCCCAAAAAAATCTGTCAGGGTCCCTGCTAGTCACTGAGAATAACCATATTACTGATATTTTGTCAAAACATCCAGTTTAAGATGTCTCGTAGGAATAGCTGATGAATTGTGACTGAACTGTTCATTTCACTCTTGAAGGACAGCATTTATGACTGCTTTTTAACATCACTTAATCATAATTGTATCATATTATCACATTCATCACATTTTATCATAATTTTTCAGTCATCATTTTGTGTGTGCAGCTAATGTCCTCAGCCTGAGTCAATGCTCACAACGCTCCCGGTGGTCTCCAAGAGTCTTCAATGTGGAAGCCTGAAATGTGCCAAGGTCCCTTCTGAACTGAGGCCAGAACTGGGTCAAAGCAGCAGATGGACATCCACACCAGGGGCCTCACTTTTTTCTGGGACAAATTAGAGCATGGGGAGATAAGGTGGATATCCTCTTGGGTTTAGTCCTGAGATAGATTTGGAGTTGGGAAGAGTCCTCACCTAAAGGAAAGAGCTTGGAAGACTCTTTAATATCCTATCTTATTTAATAGAGATGGACAAAATATCTTCCAAATATAACATTATCTAAAGTGCCTCACAATTAGAAGGGTAAAAAAAAGGTATGTGACTGGATTGGTCACATCACAACTGGAAAAAAAAGGCAAAACCAGATCAAATAAAAAGTTCTGTCATCCTTTATCATTAGTTTTAAAAAATATATAATTTCATCCTTTTGGTTGTTTTTTTTCTTTTAAAACAAAGATAAAATTAGACATAGTACACAATTTTCAATTGAAGCTTTTCATTTTTGTATGTAGTACTTACATGATTTAAAAGCTTTGTTTATAAAATTTGTATTTGCAAATGTTAAACCTGCCAAACTTTGCTTTCAATCAGTCCACTAAAATGACTTTCTCCATCAGGTAGAAAACTCCCTATTTCACAGAAGTGTTAGAAAGAGCTAAGAGCTAAGGAAAGGTACCAGACAAGAAAGTGCCCACCTGCTGACGCTTTTCCAGCTTCCTGGGAAACACCAGTGACTGTACTGAGAGAGAGATTGTTCTGCCTTCAGGAGATTGTTCTGGGAGGTGTTAAGAGAGGAGGAGTTTTCCAGGACACTGGGAAGCGATGTTACCACCCCTTAAGGTTTCAGTATACATGCTGTAGCCCAGCTGAGGACAAGAGAGACCAGAGAGAAGACCTCCTTCGCCCTCATCCTGACATGGTCACCAGGAACACCAGAGCGTTGCAGCTCAGGAAGCACCATCAGCAGGATGCTGACAGCCTCTTTTGCAAGTGTCAGAGTTTGAGGGAAATAGGAGGCTTCCCACTTCACTGCTGTCCTTTTGCTCCATCAGCAGAGGCCAGGATTTGCCAGTTACAATGCTGCATGCTGAGCAATAGCCCCATGCCTGTAAATGTAACTTTTCCCGCAATCTTTATATTCTCTCTACACTCATGCTTGTTCTGCCGAGAATGACCTCCATTTGCTGTAGCAAGCAGAGAGTAAATACATCCATAATTTCAGTTCCATAAAAGAAATAGAGCACTGCAGAAAGTGCGTTTCCATGAGATAACTGCATTTCTCCACTAGATTAAATCGTTCTGATTTCATATGTAAACCTTACATGCTGTCACAAACTAAAATCCAAAGATAGGAGTTGCTCTATAAGAGATAGGTGTTATTCTTATTCTTATTGATTATATAATTATCCAGAAATGCACCACCACAAAGTCCTAAAGATTTAATCTATGCCACATCAGAGCTTTATTATTATTGTGGTCACTCTGTGGTACAGTTAGACTGAGTAAGCATTTAATCAGAAAATGATACCTAGCTTCACAGCAGAGTAGGTTTGTGAGCATGTATGTAAGCTTGAAAGTTTTTTCATTTGGCTAAAGGGGGCCAAATGTTGCCCTTGGATACGTACATGCTTATTCTACTAACATCTGCATTTTTGCATATATCTACTATTTCTCTCAAGGGCTCTGAAGAGATTGATTTTCAAGGTCTAAATGCTTAAATTATTATGTTGCATCATAAACAGGTCTTTAAAAATACTAGCTTTCTACACCTCAAAGCCACCTACTGCATGAGCTGTTAGAATAACAAGGTTTAAAAAAACCCACCACAACCAACAAAAAAAAAAAAAAAATGGAAGTGTAACTGATTTGCTCAAGATCTTACCCAATCTAGTATCAAAACTCACATCTGATAGTAGAGTTTCTCTGTACAGGGAGCCATTCTGGAATGGAGAGAACTGACAAACTCCCTATATGAATTCTCATATTTTAGAGCAATAATAATTTGTTTGGACTTTGCTTACTGTATTTTAGATTTAATTGTGAAATATGCCCTTGGTCTAAAGTAAGTGCATCAGTTCACAGGGTTACTAGAAGAGTTATTCCCCTTTAAACTGCTCTGCCAGAGTCTGAAACGAATGTTCTCTCTTCAGGTAAACTGGTAATGAAATCAGCAGGGTTGCACTGAATTTGAATGACTCTGTAGGGGCCACGTGGTCCTGGAGTTCATTTAACTTCTTGCTCCTTCAAAATCTACTGCCATTTATTTTATGTCCCTAACATGTAAATGAGCCTGCTGTCCACATGGATTCTACCTACACATAGGTAGTAATATCATTGCAGATGATCTGGGTTTACTGCATACGAATGAAGAGGCTCTAAGTCCCATGCACAGTGGGCTGACCTACGTGCAGCATGATGGCCCTGCTACATCTGAGATGAGCCATAATGTGAGTCGTTAGTGTAAGGGACAGTGAACTTGTTGGATTCTGTGCACAGATAGCAGCCCTTCCTAGTCTGAAGCGACCAGGCAATGACTTTCTGAAAGAGTACCTGGCACTTCCAAGGCTAATGGCTGGAGAGAGGACATATTCACAAAACAGGTAGAGTTGACAGATCTTAGAGGAAGAAAATTTTCCTGTTAGACTTCTTAAAACTTACTCAAAATTTATTATCATCTGCCTCACTGGGATTATAGGGTAAGATGTGAAAACAGAAAAATAGTGATAGGCAGAGACACAGACGTAGGATATTTAGGTTGGGAGGGGGAGGTGGTTTGCTTTGCTTTTTATTGTTGTGGGTGGAAGTTAATTGCAAGTTCTTTCTCTTCCCATATTCAGTATTTTCAGCCAATCATTAGTTACAATCTTTCTTTTAAGCCCACACAGCAGTTCTAGTTCAGCTATCAGTTCTAGTTTTGGGTTATGAACAATGCAATCTTTTTGGTTTTCTAGACATGAACAATCATGCATATAGATAATTCCTTCCCACAGGACTCAGTCCTGTGACTCATTCTCCTGTTATCGGATCAAATTGTGCAGCCAGCAGCCAGCTCTTTGCTTGTTTGATTAAGGACAAGCAGTAGATGCTGAATAACTCTCAGACAACTGGAAGGA
Source organism: Strigops habroptila (assembly GCF_004027225.2). NCBI lineage: Eukaryota > Metazoa > Chordata > Aves > Psittaciformes > Psittacidae > Strigops > Strigops habroptila. The sequence continues at coordinate 45,691,588 of NC_044282.2, read as the reverse complement.
TTGGTTGGGACTTTCACAGGAAGTGCCTCAAAGGCAGTGAAGGGTCTGACTGAAGGGGAACTAACCAGAAATCCCATTTAACTCCGTAATAGACAACAGGACTATCAAAGGGAGCCAAAGCAATTTAGCTTGACACATCAATATGAAGAGGTGAGACAAGTAGTGCAATGCAGGAGAAAATGGATCGATTCTGGTTCTGTGATAGAAAAAGGTGTGCAAAGAATAGGTGGATTCATAAACGCGTCTCCTCATTTTAACTTTCAGCTTGAGAAAAGGAATAGAGCTGAAGCTTGTAGAGTAGAGGTGCTTGTATCAATTAAGAGACTTCATTTTGCTTTATTATTATTTTCTACACAAATATGCAAATCAAAATTTTAATGTTGTGCCCAGAATGAAATTCAGGAAACTCAGTGCTCTACTTAGTGAAGTTATCAGTAAGGGAAATAATATCATTGATACAAAAGCAGCACCAAGAACTGGAGTAAACGAGCATTAGCAGCACTCTTCAATCACCAAAAACAAACATGAAGAAATCCAATTTGCACAGGCAGGAAAAAAGAAAAAGACAAATACTCTGTCCACTTACTGACATAACTCTGGGCATAAATAAGAGAAAACAATACCAAAAATTTCTCATGGAAGTAAAAAGGGAAAGAGGTAAAAGACATGCCTCTGTTACAAGCACTGGAACAGAGGAGGTGAGTATTTAATGCTGTTACATTATTTGTCCACTTTTGCCAGAAATGAAGAAACACAAGGTGAAAGAGCTTTCTGGTGTGGGGTGGATAAGGGTACCACACAGATGTCACATCATAGACCAAGATTTCACATTTAGGAAGATTTGTATGATTCTGACCTACAGCTGGAGCAAAAGGAAAACAGGAAGCTGATCAGAAACGGGCAGATAATGACCGTGATGTTGTGTCATAATCCCTAACTTGCACGTGGGCTACTTTGAAACCACTGAATCAGCAGCCATGCATTGGTAAGAAAACCTCTGACAAATTGAGCATTTGAGCCAGCTCCAAGCAATAAAAAAAGTCACTGAGAAAATACTTATTACAAAAGATTCCTGCTTTATATCTTAACTTTCTCTTTTAACATTTGTCTGCTTTTAAGGTCTACCTGCTATATCCATGGAAAAAGTAATCTTTTGTTCATGATGTCAGGGTGAACAGGATGGGCCATTTAACCCCAGTAACGTTTGTCATATCTTTGGTCAGGTACCATTTTATTTGGATGCTTATCCCAAAAAAAGATCTCAGAAGAGACTTCTCTTCCAGAAGTCTCAGCAACCAGTGCAGAAATGAAGATCATTAATTTCATGTGTAACCTTTACGATCTCAGTAAGTCTGCTGTTTCTCACTGATTCCCTTTCTGAAAGAAATCTTAAAAAATGCACTACGAGGGTCAAAAATGTTTACCCTACGTTTTCCCCAGACCAGGTCTCTTCAGTGACTTCCTTCAGATCCCATGCCCACCTACCAGTATCATAAGAGTATGCAGTGGTATAGCCTGAAAGGATCGGAGACTCCAGAACATACACTTGAAACAATAAAAAAACAAACAGTAAGTGAGCTACCATCCTCAAGCTTAACTGTCCGGGCACTAACACCTGAGAGCTAGAAAGGAAGCCTGAGAGCAGCACTGATGTGAAGCCATCCACCCACCTTCAGACAGCATTAGGGAGAAGCCACTGCTGGCTGCACCTGAGTGACTTCAATCCCAGCCCGTGAGGCTCCAGTGCTGCAAGATGGGAATGAGAAAGCACCCAGGAAAGTCACTGCCAGTGATAAATATACAGAGCAGGAGACGTGTCGAAGCACAGTATGGGTGCTCCGTGGAACAGAAAACAAACTTTATCGAGGTGCCACCATTTCGCTGCATTGCTCACGGGAGACTTGAAGTTTCCAAGAATGCACATTTGAAGAGAATTTATCCCCCTGCACTATTCTGTGTGTAACATGTTTTTCTTTTTAGTTAGCCCAACGGATTAAAAAAAAACAAAAAACTGTGCCATGCCATAGAAGGTTGGGTCAAAGAAGGTAGAAAACGCATTATTTTGTATTTGTATTGTACATTACCCAACGGTGAATATTGAAAATGTACCTGTGAGGATACAGTGAGGATACACAAAGAGTATGGGACTAGACAACAAGGACATTGAGCATAGTATCAATCCATGGAACAATGTTTTTTCATTTGTTTCACACATGTATGATATGTTCTGTTGAGAAGACACTCTATTTCATTGTTCAAATGTGTGTAAGCTTAGTAGTGAAATACAAAAAGTTTAATATATAAGTAGTCTGCATATTTTGCATAGAAAGCTGTGCTTTCCCCCAGTGTCTCAGGGATACCAGTGAAGAGAGCTTTCTCTTCAACATCCACCTGGGTCTTAATGACATGGTACAATGTCTTATTTTCCACACTTTCTACTGAACTGAAATTCAGGCTGCATTTCAGTTAGAAAAAGTCTGCTGCAATTGAGATGTAAAATTAATTACCTCATAAAAATACACTCACGGTGCTACTCTCCATTCCAGGTTTGGGACAGCAATTACATGGCATTCACCCCTCCCTACTGCATTTATGGCCACCTCTTTCTGAAGGAAGTACTGCAAGAATGTGCTTCTGGCAATTCTGAAAAAGAGTTGCATTGCAGAGTGTTTGAAGAAACTTACAATGGGGAAAAATAATGAAGAGATTTTGTGGTCCATCTCTTCATCTTCCCATACAAACCAGAAGATATTATTTTTTATTATAAAATAAAAACACTCTTTACAATAAAATTTTAACCTACTCCTGTAAATTTGTATAAATAAAAAAAGAGAGTTGTATAAATAAATGTTCCATGACATAATAAAGTGGGTGCACACATTCTGTAGCAGGCTACAACCATGTGGTAGCATTGCCTTAAACCATCCCTGCTGTTGTAAAAGCAGAGATTTTTCAGGTTATCTTATAAAATGTAGCTACTATACTTAGTCAGAAAATACTGTGTATTTTCTCTGAAATGTTGGAGTAGACTAAAAAGTAGGTATAAGTTAATCTTGTAAGTATTCTTGCATCTTTTTTAGTATTTTATTAAAAAACAAAAAATATTTTCTGTGGGAAAAATACGTTTTCTTTTCTATTATTTCTCTATGTCCTATATTCTCACTTGAACAAGGGAATACAAAAACAACTACAGAACCTGTTCTATATTTCCAATTACTTTTTTGTTTAAAAAACAACTCCAGACATTTCATTTTTCTACAAAGGCCATTTTATTTACAAACCTTTCAGTGAAAAATGTTTCAATCAGCCCCAAAGTACATTGCTTATACTACATCTTTACAACACAAATGAAAGCTATTCAAACCTAGTAAGCAGGAAATCATGAGGACATGTAATCCCTGTAATCATTGCAAAAGAATGTCATGATAGTTGCCATTCTGAATCAAGCAGAAAGATCACCTCAGAGAAAGAAAAGAGCAGTAGCCTTTCCTCAGTCACAGCAAGAGTATATTATAAGAAAAATCTTTAAGAACATGAGGTATTATAGAACAAAATCTTCATAACTTGACATAACAACCTCGGCTATGCTTTGTGCAATAAGTCTATTGAGAATACATAGAGAATTGGAATTTGGAAAGGGGTTGAAATAACCACAGGAGTGGCTTTCAGTATATCAGCGAAGTAGCTATGAAAATTTGTATTACTTACATGCTAAGACGTTGTTATGATGGTGTCTGACCAGACTTCACAGTTCTAGCATGTGATAATTCCGACATAATATAATCAAGACAGTTTTCCTCACTGCAGCAAAAATCAAATTTTCAATGGACCTTCACAAATGACTGACAGTGAAGATTCTTGATCACCACTGGTGGCAATTGCAAGCTTTACTTCTCAGCAACCTCCATTTTAGTTTTCATACCTTTCCCTTCTAAGTCTGTGTGATGTTTCATGTTCAGTGGTACATTAATGTAGAAAGATTTCAAAATATCCTTTTCTTTCTCACATGATTGTTTTTTTTTCCAAATAGTATTTCATTCTGTGCCTTCCAGCCCAGCTTTTAACTTTATCCCCATCTGCCTAATAATGTTTAAGTTTCTTCTCCAGTGCTATGGCTGACAATCTCTCTGTCTATAACTACTTTTACAATGACCAGAACATGGAAATTATATTAATGTCAATGCTACTTTTCCCTTCACAGGTAGTGTGGGTGCTGGAAAGATGGTTTCCATGCTTACCAACTGCTGGCTTACACCTTATATCTTTATCCTTGCCCTGTCTGTGTCAGCAAAGGAATAATCTTTCTTTTATTCTGTCGCTCGATTACTCTTTCCTAATTAAAGATAATTGGTTGTTGTCTTCTGGTGGGAACGACAAAGATTGAAAAAATACTATCTGGCCTTTTAGGCCTTTTCTTACAGTTTTCATAATTAAATTAACCTTTTGCCTGGGAATTTGTCATTACCCTTTTCCATAAAATACAGCAGTTAAGCAACGCATTATGCATTTTACCAACTCTCACCTGAATGTACTTATTGTCAACCTTGCCTATGCCTGCTTAGGAAGATTTCAGCAGTTCTTGCTCTGAGCAGCTGATCCTCATCCTACAATGAGTCCTTTGGCTGCTCATGGGTGTAACTCCCCAGCATCAGATGCCTAATCCCACCCTGGCCATACATTCCCCTAGGCAGTGATCCATCCAGAGATGACTTTGTGCAAGCAGCCTTCCAGCGTTCAAAACCTCACAGCCAGCCTTGCAGGGCAGCACAAGAGCATACAAACAAGTTACTCAGGAGTAGTTTAATGGTGTTTTTGATAATGTGGCAGGGTTGAATTTTCAGTGCCCATCTACCCACTATAATTCTGACTTCATTCAAATAGCACAGGATAAGAAAGTACAAGCTTTCTCAAATGCAAGTCTTGGAGTGCAATTATAGCTTGAGCCACTGAAGAAAAATACGGGGAAAACATTTTTCTTTTAAACTGCAGCTTTAAAATGGAAAGCATTTTCAGTGTATGGAAATGTCTTTTAACCTAGCTCTGCTGGGTATAAAATGAACTTTATTTTGAGTGACAGTCTGCTATTTTCTTCTCAGAATCTTCAGTCTAACTCTATTTCATGGTGTGTCGACTCTCTATATGATTACTCCAATATTCAGGTGCAGAGAAGTAAATGTTTCATGAAAGTGATGTCCCTGTCAGTAGTGTGCATATCATCTGGCCCCCTGAGCTGTCAGTGAACAGATTGTAGAATTACCATTAGAATACAGGAGCCCATAGCTGCAGGCAGTAAATGGAGAGCCGGTAAGCATATGTCACCAGCGTGATATTTTAGCTTCGTATGAATTTGTAAAGTGGAAATAAGCCAGCAGTACCACAGCAACTGCTAACTGTTCTGACTATCCATGTTTCCACATTACACCATATGTTCGCAAAATTTGCAACAAAAAGGAATAAAAACAGCTTTCCACTTTTGTGAAATATAACTTTATGAGATGGGGTTTAAAATTTCATTGGTCTAATGCTTTAGATCTGTGTTTGCCCTGATGAAATTTACTTTTTAAGATATCACAGGATTTCTATGGATGTCTACCTAGGAAATTATGTTTAGCTGCCAGCAGGATAAAAACAAGGCACATCTGGTTTGGTCCTCTAGGGAGAAAGGTGCTAGATACATTTGGATTTCAAAGTCAAATTATATTTTTAATCGTATTCAAGATGCAGTTGGATAGCAGTCCATCCATGCAGACAGATGCAGCATTCAGTGTTGACTATCACTTTTTGTTATTAACCTGAGTGAATTTTTTCTCTCAAATTGTCTACAATTGTTTTAAATTGAAGAGAAAGGCCAAAGGTTAGTGAAGAGGTTCTTTTACCTTATATGTCAATCCTTTATTTTTAAATGTTCAGTTTACAAATTATGGGAAGACAAAGTAACTCTACCAGGTCTTAACCCACCATGAAAAATGACAAACTGTGTCATATCTTCTGTGTCACATATTATACTTTTTCTTATTGGTAGTAACATTTATATTAAAAAAACCAAGACTCCTCTCTCTACCTGCCAGCGCCTAGTGTAAAATAGTAATTGACCAAAATCCCAGTATTTGGATGCATATTAAGACTGAATTACATTCTGCAGGTATCTGTGCCTTGCCATCTACTCTGGGGTAAACAGAAGGAAATGGGAGAGGACATCAAGGGGACATTATACTTCAAAAAACTGTAGGACACTTAAATCCTAAACTCAGATGGGATCTCGAGGCAAATCAGACTAGGGCCCTGTTTCTTAGGTGAATAAAGCAAATGATGGTCCCTTCACCCAAGAGCTTATCTGGGGCTTTGACAAGAACTAATTATAAGACAGTGAGAAAAAAATTTTTTGCACTGTGCTTTGCCACAAGAACAGCAGCCTTTGGTCATTCATTCCTAGTTGCAGTATGCAGTTACTCATCACCCATTGTCTTGTAGAGGTTAACAGGTATCATTAACACAACTGTAATTTTTAATAACTACTCAATCAATTAATAAATATATGGCTATTTTCTTGGCTGGAACATGAAAAATAGAAGTAGTGACATCAGAGAACTTTCAGCCTTGATAGCTGACAATGCCATACCCACTGGGACACATAACACGCACAAAAAATAGAGATGTGTTTAATTATTCTCTTTATGGGCAAAAAAAAGCCAAAACAACCAACCAACCAAAAAAAAAAAAAAACCCCTCCAAAACACCTCATCCCCTCCCAGGACATGTCATGACTGTCTAAGCATCCTAGAAGAGTCATTTATTTGATAAAGCATTTGGGCAAGTTCAGATTCTATTTCTTGGAGGTGAAAAAGAAAACACAGTTCTCTGTTGTTCTGATTTATTGACTAGCTGAGTTAATTTGTTCTCTCTACGGGATTATTGCTATGCTGTTTGGTGGCCATCATTTGGAATTGTAAATCTAATTAATTTTATGTGTATCTAGGGCTTTGCAATTGGTGTCTTTGTATTGCTCAAGAACAGATAAATAAATGTATAATAGTAAAACAAGACTAGAGTGAGGTTATAAACCAGAAATCCTCGGTTGTTGACTGCCCTGTGCAGGAATATTCTCATTGAAATCTGAAATTTCTTCTTCTTCTTCCTTTTTTTTCTTTTTTTTTTTTTTTTTTCCTTTATGTGTGTGTCTATGTATGTGTGCTCTCAGGTCCATGATCTATGACTGCACCAAATTTCAAGGTTCTACTCAATGGCATTGTGAAAAATCACCAATGTACCTACAGCATACTTGCCTGCTTTCAGCAATTTTCTGGGCTACAATCAGATAAAAAGATCTGGTGACCTTTATTCACCTTAATTTTTCCAAACTGAAGGCTTGCTGCACCTTAGCATAGATAAAAGGGAACTGGTTCACATACCATGGCTGACAAATTGATGGTTCAGATTCGATGAAAATAACTGAAAGGTCAGCTTTCAATGTCACGATAGTTTACCCCTTCTCAGCTCATTAAGATTGCATTAATTAATATACCAGATCTCAAGATCCTAACTTGGAATATGGAAATTAATCACCATGAATTATCCCCTACAAACATCTATATTGTGTAGATAACAAATAATGGGGGTGTGTTTGTGGTTTCGTTCTTGGCTACAGTTTCAAAGTAAACACTAGCAACTTTGATTATAATCTCAAGAACATAGCTGTGCTTTGTTCTTCTTGAGCTAATCAGAGCAAATTTATGGTGTTGCTTTTAGTTAAAGGGAATTAGTCCTTCTAGATTTCTCATGCTATATGACAGGAAAACCATCCATTCAAAAAATCTTGTAACGCAAGTGGAGATCAGTGCCTTCCACACCTTCTTTACAATTAAATCTTAATGAAGAGAGTCTTTCAGTTCATTAGATGGCATGATGGAAACTATAAAATCCACACTTTGAATCTTACAATATTCTTTTATTATTACATTAATATATAATGTGGTTATATGAAGGCTGGTTTGTGAGCTGGTTTTTTTTTTTATCTTCTTGAGTGTGTATACGTATACCTATGCTTAAAAAAATCACAAGATTTTTATGTTATCCTCTAGTGTTTGAATATCATATAGACATTCCACAAAACCCTAGATGCTGTTGGATTACCAGATTATCACTTGGTAAACCATCAGTTCTCATCAGTACCAAAAGCAACAGTAACCTGTCAATCCCAAAGGCACTTGTTTACATACCACATCAGTTTAAAATATGACCTCTCTGATATGATGCTTCTCTCTGTAGACAATCGTATGTAAAGAGGATAGTAATCTTGACAGTACTTTTAATCATCCTGACAATAACCTTGTAGCTTTACGTTATCTTTTATTGACACATTTCCATTGCCTTTTTCATTTTTAGACCTTTTTATCTACATTAACAATAAAATTTATACTGGGTTAAAACTTTTTGGGTTCAAACTTCAGCTGTTCTAAGTAGGAACATCAAGTAATTTATTTCACCAAAATGTTTTAGGTGGAACTCTTTTTTCCTTGCTGAAACAAAGAAATTTGAGGAACCTGGTGTGATTCTTCAATATGTATTGTTTAACACTGGTTTTGGTTTTTTTTTTAACTGAGAGATTCAACTAGCAAAATCTTTCATTTTCACCATTTCAAAATGAAAATTATGACTTTCTTCTTAGAATCATAGAATAGTCTGGGCTGCAAGGGATCTCTGAAGATTACTTATTCCAAACCCCCTGCCATGTAAAGGGACATCTTTCACTAGATTAGGTTGCTCAAAGCTCCATCCAACTTAACTTTCATCAATCCCACGAATGGGGCAACCTGTTGCAGAGTCTCACCACTCTCATAGTAAAGAATTTCTTCCTGTGTCCAATCTAGACCTACCCTCTTTCAGTCTAACATTTTTCCCCTTGTCCTGTTACTACAAGCCATGGTAAAAGTCCTTCTCTATCTTCCTTATAAGCCCCCTCTTAATATTGAAAGGCCACAATAAGGAATCCCTTATCTAGGCTGAACAAGACCAACTCTCTCAGCCTTTCCTCATAGGAGAGGTGTTCTAGCGTTCTAGACATTTTTGTAGCCTTCGTCTGGACTATGTCTTCTAACAGGTCCATGTCTTTCTGTCATCATAACCTTGATTAATCTACCTTTATTTTAGGTGAAATAGAAATTTTCCCCATAGTGTTTTCAGATGAGATGGGTCATTTTTGTGTAATTTAATTGCAACTTTTTATTTTTTTTTTAATCTAATGAATAATCCCCAAAATCATCTATCTGCCTAACTCTGCAAGTGAGAAAAATAAGTGAGAAAAAAAACATGATCAAGTAGCCCTACAACTTTGTACTGGAGCAACGAGTAGGGGCAGTGGGGTGCCTGAGATGAGTATGGAAAGAGCTGAAGGGAGGTAGCTGTGATGACACCAGCATTGAAGTTGGAAGGAAGAAGAACTTGTTTATTTGGACTTCCTGCTGTGACCATGCGATGATTTTGTCCGTCCCTAAAGCGATGACTTGGATAATTTCTTTCAGTGGCTCTGCAATTGGACAAGCTTTTTGTACACAACATTATATTAAGGGCTTCTGGTTCTGCCTAACCTCCCAAACTATGCCTGAAGGGCCCGAGAACATCTGGGTATTTTTTCTTCTCCAAATGTGTACACAACTTGTGTTGAACCAAGCAATGGGTTCAGAGATGTCCTTCCAAGTAGATGAAATCTTCCTCTCCCTCAAAGCACACAGGAAAACATGAATTAAGGGGGACACTACGGAGCTCATCTGCCCTTCAGTGAGAGGAGGTTTTAACTAGCTCATCTCAGTGAAAAGCAAGGCTGAACTGTCCTGCCATGATATAGCTACTACTTCTTAAACCTATGCTGGTTTGTAATTACACCAGCACAAATAAAAACTTTGTAAACATCTGTTTCTGTTTGTGTTTGTATACATTATGAAGCAATTCTTTGAAAAAGAAATCTGTAGAAGAATTTGCTACCCAGGCTGAGGCCTCATTTGCCAAATTCTATCTGGGATCTAATCCCATAGCTGTGTAATAAATCCTGAAAATGATGTTTATGCTGGATATGCTGACAGAATTTTCACCATAATTACAGCATGTTACTATAAATACATGTCTGTTCAGCATATACATGTAACGAATCCACATACAAATGCCGTGTGCAGTGTTTTATCAGTCATAAGACAGTTCATGTTTGACATTTTTTCAGAAGTAGAGATGTTGCAGCCCTGAACACATTCTAACCACAGAGGCAATAATAAAATCATTGCTATATTTATTGTGACAGCTTCACACAGCTGTCACCTTTGATGATGACGTATTGATTAAATACATTGCAAGAATAAGCAAGTGGTTAATGTATATTGCAAAAGGTAAACCTGCACCAGTAGGAATTTTGCTCTGATTCGAGGTGAAAAAATACCAAATGTACAGGTGACAGAACTATCTCAATTACACTGTTTTTAGCATCTCACAGCAATCTTTCCAAAGCAGGTTTTAACAGCCTTCCTGCTTCCTAGAAACTCAGAGGGTCAGAAGAGAAAAAAAAAAAAAAACCAAAACCAAACAAAAGTTATTTGGAAAAAAAGGAGCATCCACTCAGGTGCTCCAACACACACTACTCCTGCTCTACGTAAAAAAAAGGCAATAGTTCCATTACAGTGCAATGCTCAATCCCCTAGGGGTATTGTCACTGTTGTCAATCAAAACAAGTTTTTCCCAAACACATTTACTACAAAAACCTTGACTTTTAACAAAGGGACACTGTCAAGACTTGTTAAGAGTAAACAAGGCAAGACTGCTCCCATTTACTTTTGACATCAGAGGGATGCACATTTAGCTGTTTCTCAGGCTCAGCCTCCCCGGTGGGCAGGATACTGGAATATGCTGAAAGAGAAAAGCCTGACATGTAATGCTTAGAGCAAGACAGTGAAACATAAAGAGACCATACAGCATAAGGAAACCACCATTAGTGTGGGTAGGCAAGCAAGGGGGCTTATCTATGAAGTTTTCTGAAATACTAATTGCAGTTTCTTTCATGAAGATGAAGACATTTCTAAAGATATGCGAAATAATTCTATATATGGAAAACCACAATAATTCCTACAAGCTAATAGTCAGCTTGCTAGGGTTATTTCTGTAGCTCTAGAAGGGCAAAGTTGATTCCAAATCAGCAGGATTGTTTTTATCTGGAGTTTTAGTAGTAATCAGTGCTTAGTCTTAAAGACTAAATCCCCAGAGTCATGAGTTTCTAAGATAATCTCAGGCTTTATTACAGTAAAAAGCAGGATTTGTGTTGTCATGGTCAAAAATTAGCCTTAGAGTTTCCCCAGGGCTCTGTAATAACAAGACAAGTAAAAAGCGCCAGAAAGTTTCCTGCAGTTTTAAGAAAAATAACGATTTTTCTCATCCTTTTAAACGGGCAAACAAAAACATAACTCAGACAGCAAAAACAGAAGACAGAAATAGAAAATATCCATGGGAAAAATGTGAAATTGAAGTTGGGTTTTTTTAACTATCCTACCTGTAGAAAAACAAGAGAGATGACATTGTTGTTGTCAGTAACGCCTGAGGCATGCAGCAGCTGAGCAAGATTTTTGGTAATTCCAGACAGAATGAGACTACAGAAATGTTGACTAATCAATTTCTTACTGAATCAACTTTCTGCATTAGATCACAGCATGGTTATTTACAGGGTCTGACCTCTGCATTTCATTCTTACTACCTATGCAGATATCTGCAGATTTTCTTATTGAGGTAACAGAACTATTTCATGGAAAAATAATAGATGTAAAGGCATATAAATGTAGAACAGAAAAAAATTCAATGCTATAAACCTAATTTTACACGTATGTCCTTCCAAATTCATACTCTTATTTTATGAAAGAGGTCATATCATCAATAACTACTATACTTCACCTTCAGAGAAACCATCCCTCATAAATGTTTTACATACTCTTTTTATAACCATACTTACACTGTAAGTATTCCAATAGTTAATTATTTAGATCAGTATATATTTGTATGAAAAAGTGGAAAACTATTTACTTAAGTCTTCATTGATCTTTTAGCAGTAAATGCAGTATTGCACTACAGTTGTAAAAATTATTATCGATTCTGCATTTCTTGCAAAATGCCTTCAGCTTTTTGTTTCTCAGAATTAGTAAATGGAAAATGTATTTTCTGGTTATAGTAAACCTAGTACTTTTCTATACCATCTATCCTATTAGGACCTTCACTTACAATAAAAGATACAAGCAGTCTAGTTATCTTGTTTTCATTACAAAAAGTTATACCATGACTAGAAAAGACACAGAACTATAGAGATATTTTTGCTTTGCTTTACTGTTTTATTTCATTTTACCCAGAAATTTGAAAATCTGAGTAAAGAATAAACACATATTCAGAACTGAAAACAATATGTGTAATTTTATAGACATTAAAGATTCTATAATTGAACTTACAATTGTCTGTGAGACAAAAGAGTCCACTTTGCAGGAGGCATCCTTGAGGGAGGCAGATCTGGAGAAATGTCTCCAAACAGCAAGGACAGTTGAATTGTTCAAGAGAGAAAAGGCCAACATAATAATAGCTATTAGCACAGAGCAAGTACACTACTGGTTTGAGCTGGTGATAATGCTGACATGGTCCTGTGTTGTAGAAAACAGTACCAAAATTAGAAAGCTTCATACTCAGTCTATGGGAGACTGGGAAGAGTTAGAGCTAAGAGAATTCTTTATAACCCAGTCCCATAATATTTCTGAAAGAAATTCTTTAAAATACAAATTATATCTATGCTGTTAAATAAAAAAGTGCCGGGCAATGAATTTGACCACTGGCTGGGACCGTTAGTCTTCTGTAGTGCATAATTGTTAGCATACTCCCTGGCAGAGTTTTTGCCTGTCCCAGTTAGAGTTCTTCAAAACAATGCCTGGGCATGGTTCAGGGGAAAACATGTGCCAGGACCATTCCCAAAAGGCCACTTGGAGAAGAATGCAGTGGTTTGGGTGTCCCCCACCCTACACACTCTTAACTTTGCAGCAGTTAGCACTTGAACCCTCAAACACTCCTCATGCCACAAGACACTCTATGCAACACATGCCCCCAGCTTCATGCTGTGAAAACATCACTCCGATAGATAAGAGTCTTCATGTCATCTTACACTCTACAAGGCAAAATAGAAATGAAAAATAAAAATAATGATTAAAAGCAAACGCCCAGAAAGTTACAGGGGCCAGACGGCACCCCTAGGATCCTTGGGCCCTAGGACTATGTATTGTGAATGAAGTCAATTTATCCTATTTGGCCTTTGGGACAGACAATGGTCTCTGGCCTTATTTAATTTATCAGTATAGACAGACCAAAGAAATTTTCACTGATATCTGTGATGCATTGAACCAGAGCTCTCAATACACATACAGTAATGAAGATATCACCAGACATTTTATTTTTATGTTTGCACCTGCATGAGTAGCCAATGCCATAAGACAAATCAACAATATCTGATGTGAGAAATTTGACAAAATATCAAATAAATGCAAAAAGACATTCCGAGTGCCACAAGCTTTTAGTAAGAATCCCACAAATTTCCAGTCATTTTCACCTGAAGTCCTTGGCAGCTGACAGATATAAGGCCATCTCTTCAAGACAGTATGGTAATAAAATCAATACACAGACACATAGTGGTTCACCTGAGGCTATATGGCCTACTGTGTTATGGCGTATAAGATTTCCAGTTTCAGTAGCCACTGGCACATGAAAGAACAATGTGGCTAGCAAAAAATTCAGTCCTTTGATTGCCCAGTTCAAATGAAGAAGAAAGATTCTCTTAGCTTGTTCGGTTTGGGAAAAAGAAGCTAAAACTCGTAACAACTCATAGAGAGCAAGGCGCAGATTGACATTGCTGAATTTATCGCAAATTCCCTTAACCATTTAGCTACAGCATCTCATTTCACCACAACATGTTACCAAGCTATTTTCAGCATAAGAAATGCAGGAGAACTAACACCACAGGTCTTCTTCAGTGTTTTAACAAAGCATACTGATGTGTGAAAGGAAAATAGATACTGTTGAGGAGATATTCACATTGCCTAACCTTCAGTGTACATTTTCTGACTTTTGTACTCTGGCAATTTATATAAACTATCTATCTGGAGTATCCAAGGTCCTGAGACTGCTTTCTACAATAAGGCAAAATACTTGTCTTCAGCATCACCTGAAATTAGAAGACAACTTCACCTGCAGCCTGTGAAACTGCAGGACCATAACTTTATTATCTTTGACAGGATATGTTGTGGCAATGATTAATACTACAGCAGAATTAATATGGTTTTTCTCAGCTATTTCCTGAACATCAAATGAATAGGGAGTTATCTAATAACAGTTAGGGATCTTTAAGTCCATTTTTATTGGGTTTGCATGGCAAGGTTTTGGATAAAGGGGTGGCTTCTGTGAGAAGCTGCTAAAAGCATCCCCCATGTCCGACAGAGCCAGTGCCAGCTGGCTCCATGGTGGACCCACCACTGGCCAAGGCTTAGCCCATGAGCGATGGTGGTACCACCTCTAGGATAAAATATTTAAGGGAGAAAAACTTCTGCACAACAGCAGTCAGAAGAGAGGAGTGAGAATATGTGAGAGCAACAGCTCTGCAGACACCCAAGTCAGTGAAGCAAGAGGGCAGGAGGTGCTCCAGGTGCCAGAGCAGAGATTCCCCTGCAGCAGGTGGTGCAGCCCATGGTGAGTGAGGCTGTCCCCCCACAGCCCATGGAGGTCCACAGTAGAGCAGATCTCCACCTGCAGCCCATGGAGGACCCCACGCTGGAGCAGGGGGATGCCTGAAGAAGGCTGTGGCCCTGTGGGAAGCCCGTGCTGGAACAGGCTCCCGGCAGGACCTGTGGCCCCATGGAGAGAGGAGCACATGCTGGAGCAGGTTTGCTGCAGGACTTGTGACCCCATGAGGGAACCACGTTGGAGCAGTCTGTTCCTGAAGGGCTGCACCCTGTGGAATCCTTCTTCTTCGCCTGCTTCTGTCTTTGGGCAACTGCTGCTCCTGAATCACTGTATGCATCCTTCCTTCAAGCTCTGGTTCCTAATTTTGCTCTTTGCCTTATTCTCTTACTACTTTCCCTTCCTTTTCTTCCTTTTCCCACCCCTATTGCTGCAAAACCTCTTGTGCCTGGGGCACTGTGGGCCCTGCTTTCCGGGAAGTCTTACGTGTGCTCAGAAATGCTGGGTGGCTACAGGGCAGGGATTATCCAGGGACAATTCTGACACACACAAGGAGGAGATGCTTGCTCAGAGGATACAGAAACCTGAAGAGACATAGCTGTCAGTGTGAGGATATCTTTAAAGATCATGAGCAAGCCAAAGTATTTTAGTAGCTTATGGTATACTTGGGCAGAGAGCACACAGAGGCAGGATAAGGCACAGTTCTGGCGCTGTGACCAGCTTTCAGTCAACAGCAAAGAAAGAATTTTACAGCACCGAGGATTTCTCAGTGAAAAGACTGTGAGAACTGCTTTAACGCGGGTGTTGGAGAGAGGGACAGAGCCAGTTTCTCTGTGAAAGCGGGGGATGTACCCTCTCTCCTTGACATGAGTTGAGTGGTGGGAGTACAGCAGTACAGCAAGCTTCTCAGAGCTGAAATACAGGATGGGCAGGACACCTAAAACCTGCCCACTCCAACTCCTCCCACTGCATACCACCTCCAGCTCCTACCTGTGTGCTGGTGAAGTTCAGGTCTTGTCTTCTTCACAAGGTGAATTCCAGTTTTCACTGTCGTGTTGGTAAGGAGGTTAGACGCAGAGAAGTTTCACACAGAAAAGAAGTAGTGTGGTGCTTCCTTAGTCCATGGCTCTGATGCCCTTCCAGCTGCCTCCAGGACAATGGCAGGGTACAGAGATGGTCAGTGGTGTGGAGCTCCCTCTGTCCACAGCTGTGAGAACCCTCCAGCTGCCTGCAGGACCATGATGTGGTACGGAATGGAGCTCTGTGTGTTTCCTTAAACTTGTCCTTGTACAAGTTACAATAGTCTCTAGCTTAGTGTTGGGGAAGGGGGAGGACTAGAGTGTACCATGTATCCTCAACATAAAAAGGACATGGAGCTGTTGGAACAAGTCCAGAAGAGGGACACGAGGATGATACAGGGGCTGGAGCACCTCCTGTATGAAGACAGGCAGAGAGAGTTGGGGCTATTCAGCCCGAAGAAGAGAAGGCTGCGTGGAGACCTCATAGCACCCTTCCAGTATCTGAAAGGGGCTTACAAGGATGCTGGAGAGGTACTCTTCATCAGTGACTGTAGTGATAGGGCAAGGGGTAATGGGTTCAAACTGAAACAGGGGAAGTTCAGGTTAGATATCAGGAAGACGTTCTTTACTGTGAGGGTGAGGCACTGGAACAGGTCGCCCAAAGAAGTGGTAAATGCTCCACCCCTGGCAGTGTTCACCGCCAGGTTGGACAGAGCCTTGGGCAACATGGTCTAACGTGAGGTGTCCATGCCCATGGCAGGGGGATTGGAGCTAGATGATCTTACGGTTCTTTCCAACCCAAACCATTCTACGATTCTGTGATTATTTGTCTTTATAAAAATTTGCAATAAGTGCCTCTATGAACTACATACTAACACTACAGTATCTGTCTTAGTTATTTCCTGCTGATTTCCTAAATGTTTGTTCTCCCAGAGAGAGCAATGGCAATTTATTAATATCTATTGTTCAGCTCTGAGGACATATTTACGTTTTCCTGGAGGGAATGTATCTATATGTATATATGTATATGTGTGTGTGTATATATAGATATACATTTTTATATATGTGTCAGGTGCATGTTATATGCATAAGGGAAAGTCACTATATGGAAACAATGTCAGATTTTGAAAGCAACTCACCTAACAACTATGAAAAAATTGTTCCTGCAGCCTTAGCTCTCTCTGCTGTGTATGTGGATCTGTCAGCTGAAAGCAAACACAGGATGAGAAAGACTCCATGGTCTGCGGCAGTGGAGACCAGTTGTGCCTGTTTATTGAAAGAGAAGATTTCTTTTTCTTTTACTCTTTAATTTTACCTTACTGATTTTTTGCTTTTTCTGTTTGATGAATATTGATTGTATTCATGCAGTGTTGCACTCATACTGGCTGTTTTATTTCTCCCTTTCTTGTTTATTCAGTGTGGTAATTTACTTGGGCATGAAAACTGCTGAGTGTCACAGAATCACAGTATCACAGAAGCTGGAAGACATCTCTGGACATCACCTAGTCCCTCCCCAGGGAAGTGTCAAATACAGCAGATTACTAAAGGCCATGTCCAGACATGTTTTGAGTATCTCCAAGGATGGAGACTCCATAGCTTCTCTGGGCAACCTGTTCTAGTATCTGACCACCCTCAAAGTATAAAAAAAAAAAAAAAAAAATAGGAAGAAGAATAAAAAATAGTATGTTTTAACAGAATTTCCTGTATTTCGGTTTGTGTCCACTGCCCTTGTCCTGCCACTGGGTACCACTGAGAAGAGTCTGACTATGTCTTCCTTACTGCCCTCACCAGGAGTTTATACACATTGATAAGAGACCCCTGAACTTTCTCTTCTGCCAGGGTTAATAGTAGCACTAACTAGAGGTAAGCCCCAGGGATCAATACTAGGTCCAGGCTTGTTCAACATCTTTAATGATCTGGATAATAGGGCAGAGTCTACCCTCAGCAAGTCGGAAGGTGGCACTAAACTGAGATGAGTGGCTGATAGGCCAGAGGGTCATGTCGCTATCCAGAGAGACCTCAACAGGCTGGAGAAATGGGCTGACAGAAACTCATGGTGTTCAACAAGGAGAAGTCCTGCACCCAGGAAGAAAAAACCCCATGCACCAGCGTGTGCTGTGGGCCACCCAGCTGGAAAGCACCTTGCCAGAAAAAGACCTGGGGTAGATACCAGGTTGAACATGAGCCAGCAATGTGCCCTTTCAGCAAAGGCAGCTAATAGTATCCTCTGCATTAGGGAAAGCATTGCCAGCAGGGCGGATGATCCTTCCCCTTTATTCAGCACTGGTGAGGCCATACCTGGACTACTGTGTCCAGTTCTGTGTTTGTCAGTACAAGGGAGACATGAACATGCTGGCGACTGTCCAGCAAAGGGCCACAAAGATGATCAAGGGACTGGAGCATCCCTCCTATAAGGAAAGGCTGAGAGAACTGAGACTGTTCAGCCTTGAGAAGGCTCAGGAGGGATCTCGTGAATGTGTATAAATACCTGAAGGGAGGATGTAAAGAACATGGAACAAAGCTGGTACAAGAGCTTCTCCCAGTGTCATCCTCTCAGCATGTATGTGCATGCACTGCAGGTGGGGCCCTTTCCACCCTGTTTTGTTGTTTCCAGTGTGTCTTGTGCCCATGTCACCCTGCACTCTTTGCTTACAAAAGTGGTCCACAACCTCTGCACTTAATCAGAGAATGATAGAATGGTTTGGGTTAAAAGAGACCTTAAAGATCATCTAGTTCTAACCCCCCTCCCACAAGCAGGGGCACCTTCCACTAGACCAGGTTGCTCAAAGCCCCATTCAACCTGGCCTTGAACACTTCCAGGGATGGAGCAGCCACAGCTTCTCTCGGCAATTTATTCCAGTGCCTCAACACCCTCATAATGAAAAATGTTTTCCTAATATCTAAGTATCGTAAAATTTTATCCCAATATCGTTGCTCTAATGTCACCCTCCTATAGCCTCTTGGGAGCAACGGAGAGAAAGGAGCTGTAGCAGTCCCACTACTGCTCTCTGAACTGATGGTCATCTCTTTCCTCTCTTCACCTCCCTCATTATTCCTAGTTTAAAGCCCTGTGCACCAGCCTGTGGGCAAAGATGTTTTCCTGCCCTGTCCAAGTGGATCCCATCTCTTCCTGGCAGTCCTCCATCCCCAGAGGTCATCCACCATCTCAGCAGCTGAATTCCCATCATCTACACCAGCTGTGCACCCTGCTGTTGAACTGCAGGCTCTCTCCACTTCCCCCCGAGCCTTTACCTCTCCCCGGCGGGACTGAGGGGACCCCGCCGGGAACCCTCGCCCTCGGGCCTCGCACCCCGGCCCACGGAGCCGCACTTCGCACTGGGCGGGGCGGCGGAGGAGCGAGGCCGCAGGGATGGGCACGGCCGGGCCGGGGCTGCGGGGGCCGACGGCTCCCTCTCCTGGCCCTACTGCGGCACGGCGGCCAGGGCGGCCCGCGGGGACATGGGATCACAAGACACACCAGCGGCCGGGTCCGTGCTGGTGCTGACACGCAAATACAATCAAAAAAAAAAAAGAAAAGAAAGGAAAAATTTTTTTTTTTTTTTTTTTAACGAGGAATTCGTATTTCGCGTTAATCCCCGTCTTCCTTTCGAGTTGTCTCACCAAAACAGGGCACATTTTCTTTGCATGTGTTGATTCAACATGCATACAGTTAGTGCTGAATATATGCTAATACCTGAAGGGGAATAAAAAAAAATCTGCTGAGTTGTGCACTCTGAGCAAGCAGAAAAATTGGGTTCAAAACCTCTTGCAAGGAAGAAACAAATGATTCCTTGTCCTATGTTTTTTTGATATGTGCACTAAATGCTAAGCTCCAATGGGAATGTGAACAGCTCCTGCATTTAAAAAGGCTGAACCCTGTTTCCTTACAACTCTGGACTGAGATTCTGGATAGCAATTAAGGAATTGTTGAAGGTACAGAGAGAGCTGGCAATTCAGGGGGGAAAAAAAAGGCATGGAAATAAAATACATAGTCATTTGGGGGGTTTATCAAAACATTGAAAAGATATAGAGAATCGAATTGTGACAGAAGGTTGCAAACTGTCAAACATACGTCAGCAATGTTCTCACCCAGCTCTAGTGTAACTGAGCGTAACTGAGCAGTCGATAGCTGGACATTATTTGGTACATTGAACCCATGAGCTTTATAAAATTTATGCAAACAAGAAAAGGAATAGTGAATTTATGACAAAAGATTAGGGGTGTGTCCACAGGGAAAACTCAAGAAAGATTCACTTGTTTAATGGATTAGCAAAACCTCATTAAGCTCTTTTGAGGATCCCTTTATTCAGAATCAAATTGTCTTTACACTTACACTAACAGTGAGTTTTAACACTTTAAGTTTACACCTTCAGTTCATTTGGATTGATTTTGCTCAGTGTCCCTGTTTAAGAAGGTCCCAAGCAATTGGATTTTAAGCAGTTTGCAGCAGTACAAATAGATCTTAAACACTTCAAGGTTCATTCTCTCAATACAGGACCAAGGTCATTAGTGCTACTGTGGAGAAGAACCTTTCCTGCACTGCCTCTATTGCAATATCAGGTCCTGCCTAGAGACACAGACTCAAAAGCAGGATTTCTCTTGACTGTAAAAGTCCTTAGACCTCCACATGAAAGGTAAGTGCCATGACTGTTGAGGTTAGTCACTGTCCTGAACTTCTTTGGAAATATAGGAGAGTGCAGTTGAAAATTGAGACACCTAGGTATAAAAGTTTATAGGGACACTTCCTGTCTATGCTTATGCTGACTGCCTGAGCCTCCACTGCAGTTGCTGGAGCCTCCGCAGAGGTTCAGCCTCGGGGGACTCAGTCCAGCTACGTGTACATGGGGTGACTCAGAAGACTGTTGATTTTGAGACTTATTCAGCGTATACACATGGGAACAGCAGATAAGACTGACACAGGTGAACGAACAAACAACATAAGGGCACCCCAGAAGGAATAGATACCTATATTTAGGTAAGTAGAATGTACCCTAAGTCTTCCATGCTTGAAATAGTTGATCACTGTTTTGCCTTTATTGGCCATGATGAGAGGTTAGACACATTTGTGCCTTCACACAAATACATTTAAGGGCCTTAATTGTGAACTTAGTCATAACTTTAAAATCAGTGTTGTTTGTTTAATTTTTTTTATTCCTGATCTGAGTGATATGTGTTCGACTAAATTTCATGTGTAGCAGAGTTTTAGGTAAGACTCTTGTCCCCTAAACTTGTGTGACCGAGTAAGGGTACGGCAGTTTCAGTCATGAGGAAGAATCTTATGAATTTTGTGTCTGCAGAGCTAAGCAATGCGTAACCCTATTCTGAACATGAACTAATTTTAGGCACTAACATCCCAATATAGATGGATTGCAGAGGGCTGGATCCTCTCTTGTATATCTGTCTTTCAGACTGGAACACAGGACATGCTTACGACAGTCCCTGCTCCAAAACTCTTTCTGCCATTGCTAGAATTTTGGGGATGAATAGAGGCTTCTAAGCACTTCTAAGCACAGAAAGAAATTGTTGAGTGATATTTTTACTGGCCTGTGGCTCAGTTACACTCTTTTGTCTTACATAAGCAAATTCCTATATGGACAATACTTGTGAAGCAAAAGCCAAAACTGACTTTCTTAAAGGACCTTCTCTTCCTGTGAGTTCTTAATGGTTTCTCAAAGAACTCAGCTTTTTCTTCAGGCACAAACCCATATAGCTGCATGTATATCTCTGGGTGGCTTCAGGAACACCTAACAACAAAAACTAGCTGAACAGGTGGGAGGACTTTCTTCTTGTAACATACAACAATGCCTTGATTTTGTGACAAGCTCCAAAACACAAAAGTGCTGTTATTTTTCTGGTCTGAGGTTGGAGGGGAGAAATCAAAGCAAGAGAAGTGCCCTTTTCACAAGTTCTCCTTGCTCCTGTGGGCTGGCAGGCTGGGCAGCTGCCGCAGGCAGGTCAGCCTGCAATCGGGTGCCTCCGGAGCGGGGTGCCTCCGGAGCGGGGTGCATCCACAGCAGGGTGCCTCCGCAGGGGTGGTGGGGGTTGCAGCGGGTGCATGGCTCCAGAGCAGTGCTCGGGGGGCTCCCACTCTTCTGCCGGTACCAGGAGCTACACCCGTGATGCAATCCTAGAAAGCTGGATGCTGGACAAACCTGCAAGCGCACCAGTCCCGAACAGTTACAATCATTGGCTGCCATCCCGCAAGCCTTTCCTTGCAGCCAGACTTTCACTTGAGCTCCTGGAGCTGCCGAACAGTGCTCACGTAGATCAGGTTTCAAAATTTGGGTCTAATTTTAAATGAGATGTCAAAAACTGGGACTGACAAACAGTGGGAAAGACTGGAAGGAGGCAAACCACAGGTAATCTATGAGAACAGCTTGGCAGCCCTGCTGACAGCTGGGAATGGGAACCCCAGAGCGCTAACGTGAACTTTCAGACTGGCTTCCCTGACCTCAGACAAGCTGCTCATGGCTTGTTCCTTCAGGTGTTGAGCTCCTCCTGCAATGCTGCTGAGTAGTTTGACAAGGATAAGTAGATGCCAGGAATATTATTCCATCTTTGTGAAGCATTCAGTAACCTATGGGACCCATTTCCCTGCCTCAGTTTCTCTGTGTATGAAAGAAACTACCTCATTGAATAAAACACAGGCTAAGGAGCAAAGTATTGCAGTACTCCCTCACAGACTAAGGCACTTGAGAAGCACCACTGCACTTGCACTTGACTGGGGTTCGTGTGTTTTCTTTTCCTTACTCTCTTTGGAACATTACAGGCCCTTGGGAATGCCTCCAAGCCAGAAGCAGAGAAGTCTGGCGATGCAGAAAAGAAGAAAATTGGCTAAATCCAGCCAGGCAGCCACTGTCTTGGAATACAAAAAGTATTTATAAAAGCGCTGAACTAAAATAAGCAGTGTCCAGTATTATTTATGAGATCAAATCTATAACTGCACCAGCTCAAATGAAACCAAATCATCTACTGGTTAGAAACTGAGTTAGCAACCATCACCTGGGCAGCTCTGCAGCAAAACCAGAAAAATTCATTCGTCAAGCATGAATCAGGGGCTTCTCTTTAGCAGCAGGGATAGTCTGCTTTACCTGACTACCTGGAGAATGGTAGCCTGAATGCTTCTACCAGAGCAAAGTGCTATGGGGAGTAGGTTTTTGACAGGCAATACCTTTCCTTGAACCTTGCCTCGTCTACGACATTTTTCCATAGGCAGGAACTGTCAACGTCAGTGTGTCCTTCCTTACCTCATCCCCTCCTAGACATGCAATGGAAAACCAGATTTCCTTCACACATAATTTCCCACATTTTGGTCCACTTTCTACCACCAGATTATCGTGTTATGTCTGATCCACCTTGGTCATTTTTTCTTGTTTTTTGTCCTTGTGTAGGGTGAGCATTTCCACCACACTGGGTGCCTGAAGTGGAAGCTGACTTCCATACCATTCCATAAACCAGGGAGTAGAAATCTGGGCTCAGACTGCAATCTGAGGACTCTTTAAGTGTGCAGATTTTCCCATTGTCTTCATCTGTAGCACTATACTGCACCAACACACCACAAGCACAACAAACTCACAGGATTTAAGATCACACAAGTTAGGGTGACTTGCTGAATTAGAGATCACAGTATTTGACATTTTATAAATTACTAGAGTATCTAGAGATAGAAGCTATAAGCAAAGAGTTAAAAAGTAAAGATAATTGACGATGCTTTCATTAGAGAGAAAAAAACCAGAGAGAAGCTGTTATCAGTGCCAATCAACATTGGAGACTAAAATCTTGGGCAATTCTGAAGAGAGGAATTTGTTTTCAATCTTTTCCTTCTAGCAGTATTATAGAGACAGAAATCCAGGTCCCTGATTAACTCCTGAGTAAAGAATAACCTTCACCTAGAGAGCTCTGCTTTCAAACAAGTTGGCCCCTGTAACTAGAGCCTCTTCAATTATTCTTCTTCAAAGAGAGCAGGCAACCAAGAATGTCAGATTCATAGAAGGAGCTATAATTTCATACCAACTTCCTGTATGTCAATTTATTTTTTTGATCTTGTGGTGTTGTAAATGGGAGGAAATGGCACGAAGGAAATTTTACCCCTTTTTTTAGTTCCATGTTACATTTTGCAATTTCAGAAATTTAAAAATGAAGGTTGTTTTCTGTCTTTGTTTATAGAGTAAAAGTGAACAGACTCTCTATACGTGTGTAGCTACCAAATACTGATGAATTTAAACGTGACAGATAACATAATAGAGTGTATCTGTTCAAAATCGAATACTGACCAAATAAAAACCCAAAGCAAGACAAAATCACACACTAGCAACGATTCAGAAGAAGATGACACATAGCTGAAGCTGGGTTTAGACATGAAGTATCTCCCTTGAAGAAGTCAGCCTGTCAAAATCTCTCTTTCTTGGCAAGGTCTCAGAAGGGGAGTATTTTCACAAAGATGAAAAGAGTGTTAAATGTTAACATTCTTCCAGATTGGATACGCATTCCCCCTTATACATATTTTTGTTATGAAACAAATTAATTTCAGTAAATTTAGGGAAGTGTTTCTATGTTTCCCCCTCTACTGTATATTTTGTGTGATAATATGGCACTGATTTCCTATCTAATTTAAAACAGTTTTAAATAATTGGTAACATCTAGTAGCTTTCTTTCAACCTTTATTTTCACTTCTTTGTATTTTAATGCAGAGTGGGGAGTTGGCTGGGGTTATTTACTTCTCACTACTTTTCTGGTTTAGAATAAGAAGACACAGACTTTGACCTTTTCCCTTCTGTTCCTGACTGCCTCACCATCGCTAAGCTTTTCTGTTCAGTGTCCCAAATTACATGGCAGAAAGTAATGTTTGGATTTAAACTCTGATGTTTTACAGTCTGAGATTCAGTTGTTGAAGGACAATAAAAGTCTTTATCAAATGATATGCTGGATCCTTTCAAACATTCCTTCAGTATTTGGAAGCCAGAAGATACATGTACTCTGTTTTCCTTGTCAGAGCCCTTATACTTCACAGTGTTGTACTCCTGATTTGGCCAAAATTAGTGTTTGCCCATGATCTCAAAAACAAAACAAAATCAACAACAACAACAAAAGGGAAAAAGGTAGAAAATCAAACCTATAATCTTCTCCCAAAAATGCATGCTCTGTGTAACCTCAGAGCAAATGAGTAGGTGAACAATGTTTACATGGACAGGCACTTTCACAAATATCCCTATAAACCTAATGAATGCTCTTTGGGGTGTACGGGACCTGTGTAGTATAGGCAGCCTTAATCCCAGAGGCTGAAAAGCTGCAGCCTGATAACCTTTATCATACTTGGATAGTACTGAATACATGTAACATACAGATATCAGATGCTACTCCTGTCTCATTAGGATATTGGACCTTAGCTCGTCTTTTAAACCAAGGTTTGTTTGTTCCAGCAGAGCACCCTTTTTCAAATGCTTATGCTTCCCAGGGAAATGGGTTGGTTTATTCAGCTTGCATCTTCATGTGTGTTTTCCTAATCCCTTTTTTAACTACATGGTTATTGCCATTTTAAATAATATTCACAAAATGTCAATGAGACACATCAAGCTTTCACTGATCAGAAATATTAAGCTACAGAAATAGGTAGGTAGAACATGCTTTGGGGAGAAAAAATACGCTAAGGAAATTAAATTACTGTGAAGTCCTACTTTCTGGTCTCTATCTAGAAACCAAGACATGTACCTTGTTGTAAATACATTCTAACACTCAATTCCTCATCTGGAAAGGGAAACCCAGCCTCTACCATGTGTAAGCTTCCACTCCAAGCAAAGCCTCCACTAAGGCAATCGTAGCTGACATCCCTTCAGAATCACTTCTAGCATATGCAGCCTGCGAGTCTCCTTGGAAACTGCCATGCAGCAAGCATGAGATTATGGCACATGACTGCTAAGCTGTATAGCTTTACCCAGGAAAATAAAGGAATCCAAGAATGGGCATCAGGATTGCAATCCACCTCCCAAGGATAGCAACTGCTGATTTTCAACCTAAGGCTTCTAGTCGCCGACGGATTGCTTCTACATGGTCACAAAAGATAATGAACTAAAGCAAAACTGATGTTTATAAGCCCATGTTCATTCCATAACAGCCTGGTTTTCTGCGGTGTGGGGGGTGGGGGAGCAAAACTGAAAAGCAAGTCTGACATGCCTCTAAAGAGCTTTTTCAACAAAACAGCTACGGGGCCTTATGACATTTTCCTTAGACTGAACTAATCTGGATAAATGACCACATAGGGATCTGGTTTTAAAAAAAAAAAATGTTTCCTCCCCAGATTTCTGTGGTTATACAATGCTGAAGGTGAAAACTTGAGAATGGCTGTAATGGCCCAGCCAAGTATCTACCAAACTCTCCAGCCTGTACCTGACAGAGCCCATCATAAATAATCTGTAGAAGAATATAAGTACAAGGGAAGCACACCTCTGTGTTCAGGCACCCTTGACAGATATGTCTGCCATGGACTTAGCCATTTCTGAACACGCATAAACCTCTGGTCCCATCACCACCCTACAGCAAGCAGTCCTGCGGGTTACCTCTGCACTGGGTCAGGGAGTTTTTTCCTTTTGTTTGTTATGAATCTGGGTCCTGCTGGCTTCCTTTGGTACAGCTCTTGTATCGAAAAGACAGTGACCAATTGTTCCCTATTCACCTTCTCCTTTCTACTAATGATTTTACAGCTCCTCTATCAGATTCCCCTCCAGTCATCCCAGTTAGAGGCAGGAAAGCACTAGATTCATTGTTTTACAGTGCACTTTTACATGCCGTTTGTCTGTGGTGATGTCAGCTTGAAGCATGCATTTTCTTGTAGTTTTATTAGGCGAGACTGATTAGCTGTGTCCTCAAATACATAATTTAGCCTGTGGGCTTTGTAGTCTCCATATGAATTTGACCCAGGATGTACAGGTCACAGGAAAGCTTAATGATTTGGGTATTTAGATGTTCTGCGGGAGCCTGACTTTGCTGCTGCCATCCCCTTGCAGCAGAAATTACTATACCCGTCCTCAAATTCTTTCATATTAACTTATATTGACTTCAAAGGTTCTGATTTAAATCCCACCTCCCCAGGCCGATATCTTTCTGGGGATCTGCTGCACCCCCTCAGACCCTGCCAGGAGCGGGTGGCCCTGGGGCAGCTGGAGGACCCACCCGGAGCCATCTGGCGTCTGCCCGCGGTCCTCAGGGCACTGGCCCACTGAAGGACAGCTGCCCAAAACAAATGGCGACCTCTGTCATCTGGGCCATCAATTGTTCCAACATCTGGCAACTGGCTTTCTTAAGAGAGCTGACATTTGGCTGCTTCAGACTGAGGATTTTAGGATATATTGGCCAGCACAGAAAACTGGACAGATCCCAATTTTTTATGTCACCAGAATCCAATTTAGCTTGTGCTTTCAGTGATTTGGAGTAACGGCATAAAGAACTCAAAGTAAATAATCAAATTATCACATTGAGAGAACCCCTTTGACAAATTTCTGCTGATCTTATCCCATTGCTGCATTGAGTTAATACCTTACTGCAGCTGCAACAACTTCTTTAAATTCCGTTACAGAGTCTTTCCTACACCTTAGTGGTGCATTTAACCAAATCTAGTTATCAGCATTATTGCAGTTGTGTCCACTAAACTTCGGTGCTTGGCCATGTGAGTTTCTATCCAACCTTATAGATATAACCCTGTGTAGAATAACAGCTGGCTGGCCTGACTCCCTCTGTTCACTCTCTTTTCTTAACTTTTCTTCACAAACCAAATACACTGAGGACAGATGTCAGGGTGCTTCTAAACGTGAAACATTTTGTTATGCTAGAAAGTCACTTTGGTTTTTAACTGCATTCATAAAACAATTTTGAAGAAAAAAAGAAAAAGAGGAGTGGTATCCTTGAAATCTTGGCAAAGCTGATAGTCAACTCTCAAAAACTGCATTCAAGTATTATACTCGTTTTTATTGTATTACCTCAGTCTCACAGACGCCTACAAATAAAATAAATGTTTCACATATAATATTTATTTCAAGCTACAAAACCTATCTTTAACAGATTCCTTCCTTAAAATCTGGGCACATTTGACATAAAACAGAAAAAACCCAAAAACCCAACAAAAAACCACCACCAAACAAATAACTGACAAATAAGCAACTAAAATAAAGTTTCAAAATGAAGAAATAAATCTTATCCACCACTAAAAAGAAATCCAAATAAAATACAAACATGACAAACATGTAGGTATAAAGAAACATGGTTATTAAAATGTTTAGGATCAAATCTATTATTTAAAATCTACTAACTACAATATCTAATGCAGACTTTTAGATCTAATTGAACTAATCAACATGAGCAGATACTAAGGTACAGTGGCTGCACTGATTTATCAAAACACCAAACCTTCAAATAGTTGACTTCAGAGGAAGAAAAAAAATCTAATTGGAAATATTTATTTTTCTCTGTGTTGAGGTTTCATCTGGGCTCCTTGTGAAAAATGGAGACGGAAAACAATACTGTCGAGCTACACAGCCCCATTTCAAGCACCTCGCTGCAGCAGTCAATGACGGATTCTGAAATGGAGTTAGGCTTGTTTAGCATGCCTGCAGGGTCACGCGGAGTGACCCAGTCCCCTCTGGTTTTACTTAAAATTCAAATTTTCACCATGAAGTTAACATGTTCCTCTGATATTTAGTTACCTGGTCTCCAGAAAGATCTCATTTTTCATGGCGTAATTTTTAACCTTTGCTTAAGATGTCTTTTTTTTAACATAAACTCTTTTAACCTGATATATTTCCTCAAAGAACATGTGCTTGGAAGGAAAATGTTTGGTTATTGAGATATCTTAACAAATCAAAGTTCACCGTGGTTTTAGCTTGCTAGGTTATAAAGTGATGTTAAGGCAATCATAAAGTGTTCTTGCTTTTATTTCTTTTGATCCTGTGTGCCTTAAACATATGAATATTCATATACATTAACTGGTTTTGTACGTGCTTACAGTGAGAGCTTTTGTACTGAAATAAATCATCAGTTTGCACTTCCATGGCTTTCTTTTTAATTCACAAACACATGAAGTTCATGATATACATGCAAATTAAAAAAATTAAAATTAAATAGATTAAATTATGACAGAAATTTTCATTAAAAATGCCAACAAACAGCTCAGCCACCTTCTAAGTGTGAAATGCTCTGAAGTATTGCTGTATTACTGAAGGCTTTCTGATGGAACTGGAAAAATATCTGGCCAGATCATCCCAGGTGTACATTGATACCAGGTGAGATATAGACTGGTACTGGGAGAAGACCTGGCTGAGCTGAGAGTGTTCAGTTGAGAACATGTTACTGTTTGTCTGACAGCCATAGAGGCATATTGTTTATAGTATCTGTGGAAGTACTTTTTGCTTATCGTGCCGGGGAATGGCAAGTCACAGACCACCTCCCTGCCCAAGTGCCCCCTTAAGAGGCCTGATTGGCATGTGAGGAATGCAAGGATTAGTGATGTAAACTGCAGCAAATCCGACGTTTAAGGAGGGCAGAACCTATTTAAGTATGTCACTGAGAGCTTGGAGTTACATTTTCCTATTTTGCTTTCTCCAGTCTTGGAATCTGAAACCTCCTGACTTGTGCTTTGAAAACTCTGCTTGCTCTCCTAGTCACAGGAAAAAACCTCCCCCTGCACTGCTTGATAGTGTCCCCTTTTTGTCAATCTTTCTATTCTCTATCTCTCAATCTGCTAATTTATTTTTATTTTTAAGAAGGGGAGAGTATGGTGTGTTGTTTATGTTGCAAAACAAATGTTTCAGGCAGTGGGTCTTTACCTGAGAAATCGCAAACAATTCAGAGCATCATTGCCTGCACAAACATAAAATCTTTTAACCCACAACCTTTCCCCACTTCTCCCTTCCAAACCCCTCCCACCTGCAGAATCCCTCCCTGAGAAAAGCACAACTGATGGAATCTGTGCAGCTACTCATCATCTCTGAGACCATTGGTTTCACATGAGGATTTTGCTGGTGGAAAGCCAATTTCAGAAGTTTCATCCCCTCCTCTTGCTCTCACCTGCTCATTCCTTTCTCTATTACCCCTCCTCTGGTGGGGAAGCTTATCGGTCCTTTAGCAAGGCTAATTCATTCATTGGTATCGCTGCTGACAGCTGGAGTAATGCAGGTTAATAAACAAAGAAAAGCAATACTTGAGGAAGGGTGGGAGAGAATGTCTGTTAGCTTAGATCATTTCACTGAACCTTTTTTGAGTACGGTCACCCAGGCAGTTGAATTGCCACATCTGAGTACCAACATAGGAGGGAAGACTGCTTTTAAACTAGCTTTGCAACTTGAAAAATTATAATGTGGAATCCCAGCCTCGTTTCTGGGGTGTGTGGAGTAACATACATTCAGGAATCACGTTACACCTGACTGAAAGGCAACCAAATCTGTTGCACAACTACTGCTTTTGGGAACAGAAGATAACAAACTCTGATAGAACCTTTAGGAAGATGTTGGGACTTGTGCAAAGGTTGATTCCTTGTTTTCTGTTCACAGGAACACTGAGGAGTGGCAGATTTCATATCCTCCTTACACAGACAGTTCTGATCCTCTCCATCTCAAAACAGGTGCCAGAAACCCAGAAGAAGTTTAAAAAGGAGTAATGAGAAGCAACAGGGACAACTGATGGAGTGAAAAGGTTTCCAGAGGCAAGAATGAAATCAACCAGGGGACATTACTTTGGAAAGGGAACAATTCTAGAAGGATAGGAGAAATGCCTACGAAATTATGGGTGGTGTTGAGATGGTATATCAGGATGGTTTGCTTACCATTTCATCCTAGTGTAAAAATAGTGGCTCACAAAAATTAGCAAAATGTAAGCTGAATACAAATAAACAAACAAACAAAAAAAGGGGTTTTTTTCACATAGTGTAACTAAAGTTGAGAACTTGCTACTAGAGGATGTTATGGGTGCTTAAAGCTCACTTAGATTCAAGGGAGAATGAAGAAGGAAGATAAATTCAGGAATGGAAAACCTAGAAAGCAAACTTGTCAAAAAGCTAGAAAGCAAACAGGAGGCTCCTGAGGTTCAACTAGTGGAGGCTGTTTGAGGAAGTATAAGTGTATGCCTCCACCTCCCTTTGTACTTTCCCCAGCCATTCACCTCGTCACTGGCAGAGAGTGGCTGCATGGATGTGGAAGTGATCCAGCGCATCTGTTCTGGCATACTACAACACTATAAAACCAGATAAATCTGGAGATGGCTTTGTGTTGCTATATGTTGTTATGTTCCTACATGGGCAAGGAAGTAAAAATGACCCTCCACTGTATTAGCAAAAAGAGTAGTGTGGACCTCTGTCCACATCCTAAATTGGAGAGCAGAGAGGGGTGTTCCCCTGTCCTCAGAGCCAGAATAGATAGGTACTAATGAATCTGGAAGCCTGATCCTCATCCTTCCTCATACAGGAAGGACTTTTAGGATGTAAGATAACAATCCAGTGCTCAGTTCTGCAACTGTTTGGGAGCTAAGGGCGTTTGATGCTTGCTAGGAGATTCCACACACACCAGTTAACACATCCAAGTAGCTAGTAGTTGTGGTGTGGTTGGTTCCAGCTATAAATCCTTCAGTGCTTGAGTACCTATGTTTACGAAATGCAGCTCCTCTAGAGCTAATCTGAAAAGACAATTTCTCATGAAAAACATTTTGTGACCTAAAAATCAATGTATTTAATAAACGTACAGAGACACTAATTGTCTTAGTCTATCAAGACTGGTAAAGTATTGAAGAAATGTATATATGTATTATATATATGCATTAAAGTTTTGGTTTAAACTCCTATAAAAGGAAGTATTAGAAGAAAAGTCTTGTGTTCATCTGTATTTTCCTTTTACTAATCTCCTCATGTTTAATGTTGCACTATTACATAGTTCTTATTTTGCATAAATATATGATGATTATAGCTGTATAACCTTGGCAACACAGTGTCCTCTTGAGGCAGCCTGAAATAGAAGAGAAATGCAGATTATACTACACAACTGTCCTTTTGGGAACAATATTTTATTATGTTTTATTTCCTTTCCATAAAATTCAAAGAAAATGAAGGTAATTTGGGTTCTACAAAACCAATGGTAAGCTGATGGAGAGAATTCCTATATCACCCTCAGGCACAACTGCACACACAAGTATAGGCGAAGATGGGTGAGAAGATCAGGCTATACTCATGAACACCTCGAACCTGACCTTCTGCATAAAGGAACTTGTATAAAAATTATTAATTGTATAAAAATTGTAAGGCCAGATCTCAGACACAGGAAACAACTGTATGCTGTAGCTTACTACTGGGTAGAAAATGACACATGGAGGAAAGGAAGTACTAAAAACGGAGGGTCTGGTTGTTCATTAGTTTAAACAGCCTGAGAATGTGGCCCAGGGAGTCTCCCAGGCTGGCCATTAGGGCCATTGTAAAAGCCATTAAGACTAGCCTGTGATGTCAGTGATAAGCTCAGCTTTCATTTAATAACACAAAATAAAGGCCTTTTTCATGGTGGAGATAGAATCTCAGTCAGCTTGCCTACCACTGAAAGAAAACAAAAGCAAAAACCTTTCATATGGACGGGAAAGTTGCTATTTTTTGACATGAAGTTGACTCTTGGTCTATTATCCAGGGCACACTGAAATGCTACTTCTTATAACCAAGTCAGTACTCATTTGTTTAGAGGAAGTCTTTTCTGTTTAATACCTCATTGGAAGAAGGATGAAAATGTTCACAGAGCAATGGTACTATATACTCTAGGCATGCAAATTGTGAGGTTTGCCTATGATAGGAGAAAAGGGCTAAGCCTTTTACTATAGCATGAAAAGGATAAAGCTAAAAATATTGTTCTATGAATCAGTAAAATAATCTGTGAAGAATCCCACCGGAATAAACCTTTACAGCTAAGGAAGGCTGTAGCTTCATCTGCACCATTGAAGGGCTGGTGCTTTTATTCTCTGGCATGGAAAGTGAAAGAGTGCTTCATTAGCATGTGAGCCCATTAATCTTGCATTTGGCATACAAATTCCCACATGATTTGAACACCTGCCTGGAAGGCACCTCTCTAATTAGAAAAGATCTGTTATTCTGGAATTAAAATAAATATCAAAACATATTTTCTGTCTTTCAGCTTGCTTTCTTCATACTGCCTCTGCTGAAGTAATCATGGATGAAACTTGTCAAGTCCCAAAGGTGCTAATGTTTCATTAAGAAAGCACACGGTAGTAGCGTAATTTGATACTTGTCTACGGGACTTGTCTCTACAGGGTTATATTGCTGTTAGATCTCAGGAACACCAGACACGACTGGCAAAACCCCTGCTTGCAGCTTACAACACAGGCATCTTTAAATAATAAACTTCTGTTTAATGCCATGCTACTTAGCATAACAGTTCCTTCAGTGCTGTTAAAGACAACAATTGTAGCCTAAAAAGTGGTGATCAAGAAGTCTGGGAGGATTTCTCCCTGCAGGCTAGCCTTGAATGGTTACAAATCAAATGTCCAGATTCTGGCTGAAGCTGTTTGTCTCATCGAAGCACAAATCAGACACTGACCACCAGATCTTCCATGAATGAGTCCTGGCAACTTCAGTGGGCATCTTGTTTGAGCATAAATTTACTGAATGGTTGTCAGCAATCTCCTTGCAAAAACAGAGACTAACCAGAGCCTGTATGAGACTGTAGTGCTTGATAGTGACAAAAATGACACTGCTTCCTGTTTCCGGAGTGGCTTCCTGCATGCACAAGTTTTTGTGGAAATTGCTGTCCGTTATTACCATTTGTGAGAACTTTGAGAGCAAATATAGGCACAGATGGAACTCCAGAAAGAGTGAAGGCATCTCTCTGTGATGCCTTTTTGAACAGAAGCATCATGACCTCATACAGGAGAATCATCTAAGGGGAAGGATGTGTCAGAAGCTGCAGCCATAGCCACACTGGCAAACCAGAGGTGAGGCTGAATCATGGAATAAAATGTGTTTCATGCATTTAAGCCTGGAACGTCATCCGCACACCCACCGAGCTTGAGTCATCCATCCCCAGATAGACACTGACAGCATCTATCCAAAAGGGTCAGGATACTAACAGTGACAGTGTGCTAATATTGTTCTATCCCCTATATTCCACATATAGTACATTCAATTTCTCTTCCTCTGTAAGGGTCATAGTTTCCCAGCTATGTAAGGATCCTCATGTGAGATAGACACAGGGCTCAAGGTGCACATGCAAGATTCTTTTGGGTAGCAAGACAGAAGAGAGTGCAAAAGGGACTGTATTGTGCTTTCAGGCTTTTGTGTCTGTCCCATCACAGCAAAAGGAGATCAGGGGCATGAACTGGAGGACAAAAGGAAATATACTTCTTACACTTCCACATGCAAAATTATAGTAGTTTGCCTTATGAGTGACAAGAAGGAAAAACTATTATTTATAGGATTTTAGTGTAGCATTCAATAAGTATGTGAGTCTATGTATATTATTGGCAGTACGAGAATCCTTCACTCACCCTGGCCATGGTTTGACATGAACTCATCCAGGAATTTTTTATTCTAGAACTAGAGTGAAGAAAAATATAATTGTTGGTAGACAAAATAAGAAATGAGATTATCAAGCTCAAAAGGAAAAAAAAAAAAAACAGATATTGGTGGTCCTCTGTTTCCTAAAGATAAAAAAGGAAACAAGATATTTAAAGCCTAGCATGCTGCATACCTTTTTGTTCAGCGGAAAAACTGTCAGACATGATTCAGATTTCAGAAGTATTGTAGGTAGATATGCCTGGTCTGCCTGATGTTTCTGTGGAAATACACCTAGTTGCATTGAATGACTGGGCTACAGTATTTCTAGCCAGCGGAGGAAAGTGCCAAGCATCCAATCTATTTGAATTTCTGAGTGTTTTCAGTGAATGGAAAGGACAAAGGATGTCCTGTATTTTCTACTCATTCTGTTAATTCATAAATTCACTTAGTCCTAAGGATCTTCTAATTTCTTTCTCCATTTTGAATGATTTCTGCAGAATTCAAATGCACTTGGAAATGAAGGACATGTTCTGCATACAGCTGAGTTACAATTTTACAGCCTTGCATAGTGTATGAAATAATACATACTAAAAAATGCGTACTCCTACGTGCAGAGCTAAGATCTGGTCTCGCTTGCCAGATGGGACACTTGGCCATCACAACAATTATCAGCTGTATTGGTATTGGTATTTGTGCTGATATCAACAGTATACTTCAGATCACAAGCACAGCAAAAGATCCCATTGATGACAGTCAAAACATATGCCTCGCTTCCTGTATGAAGTACACCCAATTTGTCTTGGAATTAATATTAATAACAATAATATTAATAATTTAATGTGTCAGCAAAGTGCTAATTGCTTTTGAAGCGTATGGGGACAAGCAGTTTATAGTCTGAAGAAATCAGAGACAGATAGCTAATATTATTGAACAAAGTTTAGTAGTAATCGGCAGAGGTG
The DNA here is from genome assembly GCF_004027225.2 of Strigops habroptila. Taxonomy (NCBI): domain Eukaryota; kingdom Metazoa; phylum Chordata; class Aves; order Psittaciformes; family Psittacidae; genus Strigops; species Strigops habroptila. Next base: position 45,656,363 of record NC_044282.2, on the reverse strand, counting down.
TCTGATTGTCTGACTTCCATCTCTCTCCCATGCACAAAAAGCTCATCTATTTTAGGAAGATATTTCAGACTGTAGTGTTGCAAGACTGGATGTCCCAGAAATAGAGTCTGGGCCAATTATGATAATTTTCTTTATTTGTATTTAAAATTAATTTAAAGGAAATGGTGACACTTAAATCCACCTGGCTGATTAAAGCATAGACTGCAGCTGACTGAAGTTAGCAGAAAGTCTTTTATTGATTTCAGTGGAGTTCAGACCATGCTATTTAATCCATTTTGCTTATAGGTCTCATTTATCCCATGAGTGAACACAAGTTGGAAAAAGAGATTGAATGTAAGTGAAAAAGGGCCCAGTGAAACTGTATCTCAGATTCTTTGTGAAAGAAAAAAGATTATCTAAGTAGTAGTGGAGCTACCTAAGAATAAGTAAAATATCTCCCTCTATTTATTTCCTTCATCTTATTCTTTTTTCTTAGTCTTTTTTGGGTGAGGACTGGGTTTTCATCTGTACTGTAGAAGCATTTAGCACATTGTGGATTCTTCTGAAATCCAAATAATGAGCAATGATAATGCATCATTCTTAAGTCTTATAAGTAGTTACAAAGAGCTAGTAAAGGGACCATAGAACATTATTATGACATCATTTTTCTGGTAGCTGTTAGAGCTATTACAGTTACTCTGAGATTTGCTGATGAGCTCAAAAATACATTTGGCTTAATTTTCTTTTAGGATTTCTTTCACACAACCGTTCCTGAAATATGGCAATTCTAGAAACATGTAGGAATCAACAAACATGTTGATTTAATAAGTGTTAGTAGATCAGTTGAACAATTGATTACAGATTGGACAGAGCAACACAGTATACAAGCTATACCTTCCTGCGAGGTTCTTCTACACTGGTTACAACAGGACCCCAATTTTTTGCGAAGACTTCAGGCCATAGTTGAAATCCAAGCAACATATAAATGTGCATTTCTGAGTCCTTTGAAACTCCCATGAGAAACTTACTCGGATACTTTTTTTGCAGAGTTATGGAAAGCTGAAAGTTGAGTTTCCTTGAATTTTTGAATTTGCGTTCTGTTTAAACCCAAGTGATGCAGGCAGATTTCAGTGAAGCTGGTGAAGTTCTTGCAGTTGCTTCTAACTACTTTTTAGATGATAAGCCTATACGCAATACTAACCTAGAATTGTTCTCAGCTTATGTATAAGCACCTAGTCCTTTTATGAACCCCACTGTATATACTGTATCTTAGGAACTGAGCTTCAGTGAAGAAAATACTAAAAAATGTTCAAGAAATTGAACTTCTTACTCATAACTTTTTCAGGTCTTTTAGGCAAGCAGAATTTCTCCCTGTTACTTATCAAACATTTCAAAACACAGCTCCACAAAGCAGAGTGCACCTCTCAACTGCTTTGCTGCTCAGCCTGCTCCAACGCCTTTGACAGACAGATTAGACCAAGCAAAGCACCATGTTACAGAGCTAGATGGTTTCCAGATCTCAATAGACTTGCTTTGACTTAGTGTTGCTCTCTACTTTGTGCAGTTTTTGTCTTGTTTGATTCTACATGGAGTTAGAAGTAAGATACTGTCATGATTTCAACAGAAATGCTAGAAAATACATAGGTCACAGGGATAGTTTCGGAAGGAGAGGCATAGACCAAGGGCCAGGCTGGCATATATGTGGATCCTAATCACCATCTAGTGTCCAGTCAGGTGACTGAAAAAACTCCCACTGTTTTAATTGGTACAGGACTGAGTTGTTGATTTTACTCTAGCTGTTAAAGCTGTAGCAGGCAATGGTGCCTTTTGCATCTGCCACCATAGGAAAGGTTAAATTTTATCTGATTCTGAACTGCAAGTTTGACTTAAGACAAGCAGAAAAGATTTGGGAATAACTAAAGCACACAAACATTATTCACGATAGCATGTGATTAGAATACAAGGGAGACAAGATAATTTTCATTTTTAAAGAGTTATCTGTTTCACTCACCTTTCTTTTCTCAGAAGTATATGCCACAAGTCATTCCCGTGAAAGCAGAAATTTCAAAGTTACCAATAAACATACAGTTTAATACAATTTCATTAGAAGTTAGCAATCATAATAGAAGTGTCTGTCTGAAGAAAGTAATGTCTTCTTCTGTCATTAGCCAAAACCCACAACTTCTCCATAAGCTCATTTAAAAAAAAAAAAAAAGTTCAAAATTACTTGGTTAGAAAGTTTGCAAGTTTCTTTTGCTTTTAATTTAAGAAAAATAATCTTTTTGGCAAAAAGATGCAAATTGTTGTGTTTCCCTAAATTTTTTTCAACACTGCCAATTCCCAGGTTCATCATCTTTCTGGCACTGGAGATAGCATACAGGTGATTTTAGAGAACTATCAATCCGGAAAGAATAGGCAGTTTATAATATGCAGCACTCTTGTTTGGCAGGATTGGAATCCATCCAAAGCTTTGTTTTCTTTTCTCGCATTTAATTTTAGACACTTAACTGATCCACTCACCCCATAGAGGCAAAGAGAAAAGCACTTACAAGAAAGCAATGCAGAGGGAAAGATCTCCAGCTGCCTGCTTCCTTCTGCTGACTCTTCAGTTAACCCAGAGCAGCTCCATCCCTGATTTGGGTGCCTCAGACAGGTGCTGAAGATAAGGTTGAAAGATTCCAGGTTTAGGAACAACAGACCATTGCAACACTTCTCAGGTGTCAATGTCACCTTCCTCTGTGAAAAAGTTTCTGAAGCAACAGAGTTCAGGGGTTAGAGAAGGATATATTATCAGCTGAGATGTGCTGCAATGACTTTGTAAGTATATCTTTTCTGAGACCTTGCAGGTATATTAGCCTTGGCCTCACTGCTCAAAAGGTATGTGCTTTTCACTTAGAGCAACAAACATATTACCTTGCCCTAAAACTGCTGGGAAGACACGGTGTAATTTTTTTTACAATCAATCAGGCAACATGAGTTTGAAGTATACTGGAACATTGGTGATCCTGTCCTGTGGTGAAACTGCTGCGTCTCATCTTCAGAGCGTCTTTATCCTGGGACAGTTTAAGCATGTTAATGGCTCTCAGACGTAAACCCACCTGCCTTTAATGGTAAAGTCCATGACTTTGCATATAACAGTCGGCAATAACCACAACTAACAACCACTGACTGCCAGATTCTTTGAAAGCTAGCAATATTTCATTGGCAATATTAGTCAGGTAAAAAAGACATTAAAAAAAGTCATTGCATAGAACTAAAATATATTATTCTTAGGAAACCTGCAGGACTAAACATAGGAATAGAGCTATCTTGAATTATATTGCAAAGCAGTTCCTCTGCAATCTTTCTCTTTCATACTGTTTTGCTGCCTCAGTCATACACCCTGCAGGATGTGCCAGTTTATGCAAAGGACCTTTCCCTCACCCTGTTTGGGTCTGACCTTCCTTAGCAGAATACAAGGGAATTCCCTTGACTTCAGCAAGAATTACTACTCTCATAAGAGAAAAATGCCAAATGTCAAAGCTTTCTTAATATCTAATATTTCTGCAGCTACACCTACACTGCTTAGGATGTTCATACCAGTCCTTGATTCCAAAGCTATGTGATTCTGAATGTCTCATATCCATGTAGATTAGAGCTAACGGCTTCAAGAGCAAAATGGTAAACTGCGTAATACTTGAGCCAAATTTCTGCTAGCACACCTGTGGGGTTTTGTTTGTTTGTTTTGACTGAATGGTTGTCTGGATTTCTTGTTTGTTTCTTTGTTTGTTTTCACAGTTCCAAATGTTTGCAATAATGTGAGAAGTGTTTTACAGCCCACCAGAGCAAATACTCTCAGAACTGCAACCAAGTTTCATCCCTGAAAGGCCTGACTTCTTTACTCTGAAAGAGAGCGTGGGTATGAAGTTGTACATACACAGAGTGTAAGATGAAGAGATTGTGACTTGGAGTAAAGAAGCTGATGGTGCAGCCACGCATACACTTAGAAGATATTATAGTGGACCTTGCAGAAATATCTAAAAAAACTAAGTAGATATTTGGCTCGAATCATATATGTAATTATGGCTTTCCTTTTACAAAACTCTTACACCTTGGTCCAAAATACTTCCTCTTAGACAACAGTCTTTCTGCATTCCTTATCTGATTGGACTAATACAGCTATTGGGCACAAGCTATAATATAGGAAATTCCTTTTAAAAATAAGAAAAGGTTTTTTTACTACAAACATGATCAAACACTGGCATGGTTTGCCCAGAGAGGCTGTGGAGTTTCCATCCTTGAGGATATTCAAAACCTAACTGGATGTGGTCTTGATTGACCTGCTGTAGATGACCCTGCTTTGAGTGGGGGGATGATTCTATCATTCTAAGATGGAGAAAAATTAGGTTATTCATACTCTAAGGCTCATAAACCTCTTAATGTAGACAGTGGTCAATATGTGTCAATTTATGCCTTTATGTTATGCTAGGATTCAAAGAGATCAGTACTTAATAGGAAAAGAACAAAACTTAGCAGCATATTGGGCATTTTCCATCTTCTTTCAGATACTTATTAACTCCCATATTTTGTATTCAGAAAAGTAATTCACCGATTAAGCTACACTTAGTCTACAAGGTCTATGACAATGTTTCTACTAATGGAAATAAACCAATGAAATTACATTACTAACTGTACACATGGATCATAGTTCTTCTCTAAATTCTCCCTGGCAGTACAGGTAAACATCCCCTAACATTCTTGTGTTATGCACTGCTTTGCCCTCTAGTGAACCAAGAGTGACCGTGGACTACCAAATGCTGCATGGAATACTTTAATTGTCATAAAAAGCTATTCAATTTCTTTCCTTCTTATAAACTCTGGAGTAACACTGAGATTATGCAGTGGACTTGGGATATTTGTAACACATGGGAAAAAATTCATTTCTGAAAACCTTCTATATATGACCTATTTAGTTTCCCTAAGATGAATCTCTTGTGTCTACAAATTAGAAATTGGACAAATAATCAAGAACTATTTTGTATTGATCAAGATGGATTGAAAAACTCATAATACAGAAATAGCACAGTAGTTTTAATTTTCCCAGAATTTTAAAGGCATTCAGATGCAAATTCAGGTTTTATGCACCTAAAGATACATTAATTCATTGTTAATTAAAAAAATACTTAAAATAGCTTCAGTTATCAACCAGGCAAGTTAAAGAGCATAAAACCAGACTAGTGATATCAGAAATCAAATTTAATGGTTTAAAACTATTTTCTTAACTTCATACAGGTAGCAGTCTCACACAAAGAGCAGAAGTTCTTTCCTGCTGACAATTTTGTGATGCATATGAAATAATAAGTAACTTTCCCTAATTTTGCACTGATTTGAAAACATATCTTCAAAGTCTAAATTCACCAGTAACTTGGAATATCTTCATTATAACAGTGTGTCCCAGACTTTAAAAATAACACAGGATAATGATATGTAGTGTGTTGGCTTTTGCAGTAGCATCTTGATTACTGAATGTGAGAGACTTTATTTCAAGTCACAGCTCTGTCTAAGAAGATGTGTATGGGTTGAGGATCAGGTCCACCCCAACATGTGGACCATGGCAAAGGTAGACCAAGATAAGTGGTGTAGTTGGAGTGAGCAGAGAGACAAAACTTTGCTCACAGGTAACAAGAGTTGAGAGGAGATGTAACAGCTAGAGATAATTGAATTTATTTGAAACCGAGATATTCTCTCACAGAGTCTATTAGTATATTGCAGACTAATTGCAAAATCAAAGCCTTATTTTAACTCTGAATTCCAGGAAACATGTCTTTTCCTCATTCCCACCTGATCCTTTGAAATGGTTCGATTGCTGTCCAGCGGTGAAAGCTCCCAGTGGTGGGATCATCATTTCATATGATGTCTTCAGGATGCAGAGAAACACTTAAGTATTAATCACCCTTTTCTTTAAGACAGGAGTTGAGTGTCTTCTGCTAATGGCTTAGTAAGTTCAAAGGCACTTATTTTCCACAGCAATTAAGTGAAATGAATAATGAACTACATTTATTGGGGTTCTTTCTGCTCTCATGCTTACTTTCTACCAGCGTAACTTCATTGATTTCCACAAAGATATTCCTGATTTATTTAGTCTTTGCTCTGATTGTTGACCCTGCTAAAAAGAGAATTAATTAATGTTGGATACAGAGGAGAATCACTGACTATCAAATGGGATTGACGTCAGCAGCTCCTTTCACCTTGAGTGCAAAACTGTCAAAGAATCAAAATAAATTTTGAGCACTTTCAAGAAGCTCCCTTTTCAAAGCAGTTACCTCTTCTGCATCCAGACCAGAGCCATCTATTTAACATTCTATCATGTTCTTTTTTTAAAAGTATTTTCATTTCTAAAACCTCTTCTTTAAAAAATAAAGTGATAGTATGGTATGCAAGCAAAACCAGTCCTTATATCATATTTATGATTGAAAGCTTTAAACTTGCTGCCACTCTGATAGAAAATCAATGAAAAATGCTGGCTACTTACTTATATTGCTTTGATTGCAGCAAAATATAGGTTTTGCTTTTAAAACTTTTTCACTAGGTACATAACTGATGTGACACATTCATAGTCAGCACTCACATTCTCTGGAGAAAAAATCCAAAATGATAAATTCTTAGTGTCTCTGAACAATGCAACTGGATTTTTCTTTAGATTTAAGTACAGACACACTGAACGATTAACATTTTTAATATATCATAATGGGGAATCATGTGTTCATGAAACCTTATTGACAAATCTTGATAGTTGCATGGTTGTCGGAATCCCCTTATTGGATTTTTAAAAAGAAAAATTGCAAATCAACCCTTTCAAAATCCTTCCGAGTCTTCATTAATGATGTATGCTTCTTTTTCCTGTGAGAGTCTCTTCTTTTTTTCCATGCTGCAGCATGTGCAGAATACTGGATGACACAAAATTCCCATACAGTGTTTTGCTACCAGTTACCAGCCTTAAAGCAAAGCACTTGTGCTGAGCAGTATCTGTAAAAGAGAACTGGGATGAAGTACAATGTAAAGCTTAGTGAGAAAAGTGAGATTAAAATAATGGGAAATACAGTTCCAGTGGGATGGCTTGTGTGTATGCAGATTATCCCCTAATAGATGAAGGAGTATAATTGGAAATTTTTGCTTGGAAAGACTGGAAGGAGAAGAAAATAAAAAACCAAAAGGGCTGACCTCTGCTGAACATGTCTATGCAATGACCACTGCTTCTTATACCAACTGAGAGCTTTACCTCAGTTTTTCATTCTCATCCTATTTCGTTCTTGCATCTGCCTATTCAATAGGCCTTGTAACATAGTATGTTGCACACTTCAGGGTATATAGCCCAATGGAAGGCTTTTATTAACATTTAAGTAAATTTCCAGATTAAAATCTTGATGAGGCAGATTCTAGGACTAATAAATTGGTTTTTATTTCTTTCAACTAAAAGCAAATAAAAAGAATATAGTCATTTCTACTATAAAGTTTAACAGTAAATTTAATGAAAATTTGCCTGTAAATTTAACTAGTCAACTTGGGGGGGGGGGAGGTGGGGAGGGGAAAGATAAAATTAGGCCTACTATTTTCAAATTTTAAAAACATCTGAATATAGCATAGCTCTGACACAAAAAGCTTCAACCTGCCTTCAGTGAAATAACATGGGATCATCCAGAAATGGAGAAATGTTTGTGTCCACCAATGCTGCCTCATTCTCTTAGTGATGTTTTGATATTATCATGATTATAATTGTAATACGCAAATGCATCCTCTCAGAATTTCTGCCTGAGCGTTAGATGTTGGAGGGAGTAGCATTCACTTTGTTGACTGCAGCTAGTCATTGATGAAAAATAATGTTAATCATAAATTCCTTCATTGAAGTTGCATAAAAATTCTTTTTTGCTCAAAGGATCATTGAACAGTGGCTTGGTTTCTTTTTCTTTTTTCTTCTTCATCTATTCTGAAATATTTCTCCTTCTTTCATTGGCCCACTTTAGCAAACTTTTAATTAGAACTAGTTGTAGATAAAATTTCCATATTAGTAATTATGTATTTATGAAAAGCTTGACAAAATCTTAGTCATACTTAATTTTACATAAACATCAGGCCATAATCCAAATATTTTCAATCTAGAAATTCTGTCTCAAAATAAATATAAAGCAGATGTTTTCTATTTCCATTTTCCAGGTAGGTCAGGCTTTTTTGGTTAGACCTCTTGTGTAATCTCATGATTTCAGAGGGTGAAAAGTACCCCATGAAGGTCAAGATCCTACAGCAGCCCCACTGGATGCTGTAGTTGGCATGACCAATGGACAAAAGAAAAAAAGTAGATCAAAAGTACATCCTCAAGCCTCTGAAGCAGAACCAATGAAAATACGAAGAACGTATACCAGAAAAAAGAAATCTTTGTTTTTCAGTATAAAAAACCTAATACACAGAACTAACACTTACTTTAAAGTTTAGTTAGCAAAGACTTAACTCTGAAAAAGTGTCCACAAAGTATTTTCAGACAAAAATCCACAAATACATCTAATATTAATCTTTGCCTAGACCCAGAGCCTGATTCTTTCTTGGTGCTGGCTGCATTGTGGGGTGGTGTGGGATATTGTACTTGACACCATGATCTTCTTGCACTGGCACGAAAGTGCTGCTAACTAAGCTGTATTTTGTAGGCAAAATGGAAGTAATGTCTACAGTTTATTCAAGAAACTTATAATAATAAGATACAATTTTCTCAATGAAAAGAAATCCACATTCCACAAACCAGTTCACCAGCCTGTTTTTTTCTTTGGGACCATATTAGTCATTCCAATTTTATCTCACCTCATTTGTGTAACCGAAAACTGCAGTAAGAACCAAAAGGAACAAAAATGAGAATACATGAATTTATTCCCAAGATAAAGATTAAAAGGACATGGATTACATCATTTTGCCAGATTAATAAAGATCAAAATGGTTAATTTCTTTTCTTATCATTACCCTTAGAGTAGGTTCTGCAATCTTCCAGTTTTTGGCAGCCCCCTCAGTTAATGCATATTTGAGCAAACGCCAGCTTGTTCCTCCTCCCCCAAGTCTGCCTGGGATCACAGTACTTCATATCCACAGAGACAAGAGGGCCACCGCTTCCTGGATTAATGAAGTTTTGTGTGCTAGTAGGAAATTTCAAAAACAGAAAGAGCCAGTCAGCCCTATTTAAAGTTCCCCTTATTTTTAGGGTTTCTTAGTTGTTCACTTAAAATAAAATTTAAACGGGAATTAGAAGAACACTAGTAATATGACTCAGCACTCTTCAAAATGCTGAGGTAAGATTAGAGTCTTAGGTAAAATGTGCCTGAAGACATTATTCCATTATTCTCTTAGAGATTAGGACAAGGGGTAATGGGTTTAAACTTAAACAGAGGAAGTTTAGGTTAGATATAAGGAAGAAGTTCTTTACTGTCAGGGTGGTGAGGCACTGGAATGGGTTGCCCAGGGAAGTTGTGAATGCTCTATCCCTGGCAGTGTTCAAGGCCAAGCTGGACGGATCTTTGGGTGGCATGGTCTAGTGTGAGGCATCCCTGCCCATGGTAGGGGGTTGGAACTAGATGATCTAAGTTCCTTTCCAACCCAAACCATTCTATGATTCTATGATTCTGTGATTCTGTGATTCTATGATTAATTTTATCGTTCAGTCAAACACCAGCTTGACATATATCCAGAAAACATATGAAAAAGATACAGTGCACTCCCAAAGTCAAAAATCAATTTCTCATTACTCAGTGGTGCTTCACTGCCACTCTTACATATATATATGTGTGTGTATATATATGTATGTATGTATATATGTACATATGTATATACATATATATGTGTATATGGGTATCTATACATATATATGTATATATATACACATGTATTTAAGTATATAGGGGTGTGTATATATGTATATGAAAGGATAGCTCTTTGATTAGAAATAGTTCTAAGGTTGGAATTTCTGGATAAAATCTAGAATAAGGAAGTATCAGGAAAACTTACCACAAAACTGCTGAACTATCAACTTTCTTGTCAGAAAGTTAAGTTTCAAGTCACTGGAATTTGGTAAAATTCACCTTGTCATTTCATTCCCACAGATCAGCTCCACTGAGCATCTGATCTGCTGGTCTACTGGCTCTTTTGGCATAGCAGCTTTCTTGCCTTCTCTACAGAAAAGTTCTGTAAGGATTGGTTTTTGTGCTGAGAAGATGAAAAGCAATAATACTTCAAAACAATTTTTCAAGATGAGTAAACTCACTTCTGTTAACCTAGCTTCAAGAATATTGTCTTCTATTTCTCATATTTAATCTTGCATAACTGAAAAAACACAGCAGAAGAGTCTATAGGAGAGACAAGTAAGAGATCAAAGGAGATGTGAGTCAGGACCAATACTATACCTACTCTTACAGAATGACAAGGGAAGCATAAGAAGTGGATGAAAGAGAAAAGAATGAAATAGAGAAACAGAAAGGGAAAAGTTGTGGAAGACTTTCATAAATGAAAACAAGAGTAAAGATAAAAAAATAATTAAAAGCAAAAATGCCACCTTTTGGTTTTTTACTTTTATCTTAGCTTGTGTAATCTGGTATTTGTCTTCAGGCTTTTGAACAGAACTGCTGTGAGAACAATTATATGTTATTATCAGTATCAATTATAATAATTCATGAGAGATGGTAGAGAGTTGGAATGGACATTACGCTTTCTTTTCTCATACGAAACAATAGCAGAAAGCAGTTAAGAAAACAGGAATACAAAATAGGATTATTCCTGAGAATTTTCACTTGCAACTGTTCTTCACGGGGAGGATAGGGACAATGAAAGAGTTGTGGTGAAAATAAATAACTTTAAAGTATGCATGTGAGTACGTGTTTGCATTGTAAGACCTGGAAGCATTTTTTTTTCCACAGACTTTTTTAAAAAGACTGATTTGTGGAATCAATAAATACTTCAGCCACTACCTTGCTGCATTTGCTCTGAGAGTTCTTTGCAATTTTCTGCTATAAATGGGCCTTAATCCCTCAATTTTTCCAGCAATTTCCTAGTCCCTTTACTCATTACAGCCAGAAAATTGTTGTCTCACCATCTTCATCAGATTCTTTTACACAGACACTAACATATGGTAGGACAGAACAATTGCAAGCTTCAATCATCTTAATGTTTAGGCTGACAACTATCAAATGATTCTTACTATGTTTTAGCCTCCCTGATCTTTGTCCAAATGCCTCTTCATTCACTCGATTAAGAAAAAAAAAGTGAGATTAAGACCCAAAACAGAAAACTTGCTTTAATATAAGCTGTTACATTTCAAAATCTTTTTCATCTGTCTCCAACTTTTCCATCTAAAATTTGAAGATTACCTTTTCACTTACACAATTTGTCCAATATCCACGTTTTCAGTTCTGTATGAAGTGAGGCTATTTGGTAGTTTGTTTTGTTTTCTTCTCTTGCTGCACTTTAAAGATTGTTGACTCACTTTATTTTCATTCAGATACTTAATGTCTAGTGGTATTCAATTGTCTGCATTAGAGTACATTGACATATGAGGATTATGTGTACATATATGTTTGTGATTGTATGTGGCACTAGGGGTGCAGAGAAGGGCTTACAACAGACGCTTAAGGTACTATTTTCAACCATCTTAGCCCATAAGGATTTTTCAGGAGGTTGAAAAGCTGTAAGATTGCAAGATATTACATTCTTCATTAAGGCACTAACTGCTTTGTTATGCAAACTGAAGTCTGAGATATTTCAATTAATGATGATTGTGAGGTCTACTAATATCGACTGCTGTCTCCGCTATTGATCTGGAGTGCTAGTAAAATTCCCCTAGCCTACAATGCAGGTTTTTGAGAAGTTGCTACATTCCTCTCCTCCTCCTGAATTGCATACTCCCGAATCTCATTAAAATTAACGATGATTGTATGTCCAACGACTGCGGGTTGACTTGCAGTTTTGCTGGCTTTGTGGGTAATTTTCCCTACCATGCCTCCTGCAATTATTTCTTAGCTAAATAATTCATAGCAATCTTACAAAAGTAATAAACATACTTATTTCTTTTTAACTGATATTACAAAATGAAAAGTAAAAAGAAAAAAAAGAAAAAGGAGAAAGGGAAAAGGGGAAAATCAGTGTTTTGTGCTCATATAGAAGGACCCCCTTATATGGGGTCTTTCACTCTACAAAGACTGGGTTGATGCTGGGCTGCTGTGTGCTGGTCTTGAACACGTTGCTAACTATCCCCTCCCCTGATATTACTACACATCTGTAGATTTCACGAAGGAAAGGATTTTGGATGTCCAGTATTGACAGACCTGTGTGAGTTATTTTGTAGTTTGAGGCAGATGACTGAAATTAGGCCTGGAATTTTGAAGTCTTTAGAGGGATTAACAAAAAGAAACCCAGTCAAATAAAAGGACATTTTTGACCAAGTGAGCCAAAAAGCCTTTGGGATTAAAAAACAACAAAAAAAAAAAAAAAACAACCAAACAAACAAACAAACAAACAAAACACACAAAAAAACCAAAAAGGAAATATATATTTCCATTTTTATAATTACATTTTTATATATAAATGGAAAGCATTCACACAGAATAATTCCGGTAAGGAACAGATATGCTGTAGGCATAGCATGACCTGCAACCCTTTGGAGTAATTTTTCAGATTCCAGTAGTCCTTGGATGTGGCTTAACTGATGAACCTAAAAATTCTACCCTTTTTTTACAGTTCTTTCAAAATTTACCTAATCTAACTGCTCACTCACACATGCACGTGCAGCTATGTAGAATCCTACTTTTTTTAATGTCATTTGCACAAGATGTGTCTGGTCTTTCCACAGGAGACTGTGACCACATAGTGGAACATCAGTAATGGTACCAGAGGTATCAGAGAATATAACTGAGTAGGAACATGCTCAGGGACTATCCCTCCCACCCCTTCATCACTGCTCCTCCCAGCCCCCATCATTCTCAGCAGGGAAGCTCTCAAAGCCTACAGATACAGGATTTTCCTGGCTCACAGCAAAGTATCAAAGGTCAAACAGAAAGAAATCGGTGTAGAACATGTTCTGTAAAGATAAACTGCCTTTTTTTAACTACAAAAGTCAACCAGGTACAGAGCAGATGATTCTTTAGAGCAATCTTCAACAGAAACTGTTTTGGAGGAGGTTTTCCATCTTTAGACATTTCCACTGATAAAACAGATGTTACTTCTCCTCAGCACAAAGTATGTCCTGTACTTGTCAAGCAAAAGGACTTTTACATAGACACCAAGGAATCCACCAGGCTAGGAGTTACACAGTCCTTAATCATACAGTGGGAGGAACTCTCTAGATACATGTTTTCAGTAGATATTACACACCTGAATGGAAGTTGCCTTGTTCTCCTACCTTCTTCAGCTGATTCCAAGAACAAAGTTCCACAGCCTTACTGTGAAATTTCTCTTAATGTGGCTTCAGTGGGAATTTCATGAGTATAAACAACTATCTGTATAGGACTGCGTTATCAGACCATCCTCAGCAGTGACACCACTGTGCTAGGAAGAAAAATGGTTTAAGAGCAGGGAACCAGAGACTACAACAAATAAAACTTTTTCATAATTTATCTTCCTTTCTTTCACAACTTGAGAACCCCCCAACTTGATCATGAGATCTTGGAACTATGGGTTTCTTCTGAATTCTGAATTCTTCTGAATCCAGTTATATATTTTTCTTTCTCTTTTGCTGAAAATACTAGTGTCTTTTGTCATTTTGGCTCCAAAGATTGTATCTGGATCTAAACTATTGTTTTCTGAAATTTTGCAACAATAAGTTTGATCTAGGTCCCAAAATTTAGAACCCAAATTTTGCTGAGCTTAAATCTGGAATAGATTTTTGCAGCTGAGAGGTTGAAAACAAAAGCCTAGACAGTCAAGATTTTACAATGGGAATATAGCTAGAAGCACTACATGGTGCACAAACAGGAAGATCTGAACCCGTTTATTAATTTTAACAAACCCAGTAACTCACACATTAATTATAAAGGATATATTCCTTTACAAGATTCTTCAGTGTCTCTATCTGATTTAGAAAGAAAGGTAATCACGCTATTTTGTCAAGACACAAAAAGAGTATTTGGCAGAACTTAAGCAGAAACAGATCAGAAAGTTTTTCATATTAAGTTCTTTTCTGTTCCCTTTCCAATTAGGGCACTTAAGAATTTTGCAAACTCTGAAAGTTAAAGTAGCTTTGATAAGAAATACATCTGTTAAGGTCTTCTGATTTTGAAGACCCTAATTATTTTTTCAAACATTTCTTGGATAATTGTCTTCCAGGTTGTTTGATTGAGATGAAAACTACTTAACTCATTACATTATTCCTTTAAGAAATTATATTTCTGCATCTGCCCTTCTTCTTACTCATAATTTTCATTGCAGTGACTTTCTTCTAGAAGACAGTGAAACTAGAAACTCTTGATGTTAAAAACCTGTACGAAGTTTGTCTCTCAAGGACTATGTTTTGCACTTTTATAGTCTGTTCACATAAGTATGAATGTTCTGCAGAGGTCTCCATAGCTTTATCTGACTAGCCTCCTGTTTTTTTACCAAAGAAAGACAGAAGTGTACAGCCTTTCTCTGGAGAGGTTCTTTGACTTTTAAGGTTGTACTAACACACAACCTCCAGAGAGTCCTTTCCTCAGATGGGATCCACAGGAGTCCCTTGCTCCTGGAGAAAGATAGCAGTCTCTACAGCAATGGTTCCCTTTGCACCCTGCTGCAGAACTTTGAAGCCAATCTGAAGAAACAAAATATGAATTTTCCAAGCAACTTGTCTTAGCATATCTTCCAGCATTTTTGCTTGATGATTCAGGAAAAGAGTAATTTAACTGGGTGCCAAGGAGGAATTCTTGCCAAAGCAGACAGGTGATTCTGGAGTTGCTTTCTGGCCAGAGAGGCAGCTCAGGCAGAGGAGCCATTTCTGCAGAAAGCTCTTGTTCCACAGATATGTGAATGTCTTGCAGATGGGAGTCACCCAAGAAATCCTGAATGTCTCTATCAATCACCTTCATATCTCATGGATTATCACTGATTTCAATGGAGTTACACAAGAAACAAATGTGGTCTTAACAGATCACTTCTCCAGATTCAAATGCCTTACACCGTTTTAGAAAATGACCATGAATTTTAAAAGTTATTCGATAGATGCCTTGTGTCTAAGCGGAAGGAAGAGTATAGTGGATTCTCAAAGAAGTACTTTGAAATCCTTGCATTCCTTGTCTGTCTGTTACCAGGCAAACTGTGATTACGGGTCAGTGTTGATATTGTACTGATGGTGTAATTACAACACAGGAAACGCAGGTCAATATCTGACTTCAGAGCCAAATTACAGTGATCAAAATTGGTTTAATGTTACATAATGTTACTGTTGTATATACATTGGTTAAATACAAGAAAGTACAGGTATCAGTTTCTTATTTGACAAAGATTACCTACTTAATATTTCACTGGGGGTTTAGAATGGAATGTTTGTAATAGCATTTATAATTTTAGTACCTCCCTAAGATTTAATTGCAATTTTCTTTTAGATAAGGATTTTCACCTTCTTTTTTGTACACAAGGTAAAAAATAATCTGCAGTAGATAGATACATTATTTTAATCAATTAATATGGAATTTAGGTAGCATAGAGCTAATACATTTGTACAAGAAAGTAACTTCTTACTATTGAAGCACAAAGACATAGAAAAGAAGTGTTCTTGAGATGAGCAAAGTTTTGTGAGAAAAATAATAGAAAAGGGTTGAGGGATACTGCACTGAATGTAGTGTTGAGCATCAGTGAGTGTCACTTGCTTTGCTTTAAGAAAACATAAGCAACTTATGGAAGATTTCCCACACTTTATTGTGTATCTCCCAATGCAAGACAGGTAGGAAATGAGAAATTGCTACATTTTTCTTTTGCCTTTTAGATCTTCCTATTCAGAAAGTTACAATGTAATGACTCTTCATAGCAAAGAAACTGACCCCACAGTATTCTTTAATTCATTTCTTGTTTCCAGAAATCCTCAGAAAACTGTAGAAAATATGTTATTTCCTTACCAATAACCGCTTTTCATAGAGGAAGGTAACAGCACCTTTCCATGAAAATTTCATGGTTGAAAGCATGTTGATAATCCCATTCTTTCCTTTTCCAACAGGAAAGTAAGTACCCATTCCTCTAAGGTGAATTTTTGCAGCCTGCCAGAACAGCACTATGAAATTGTTTTGGGATTTTTTTTTGTTTTGTTTTGTTTTTCATGCAGAAATCCCACTGTGTTTTGTAGACATTAATAAAATCTATCTCAGAAGACCCCTATATCATATAGGGACTGCATACGTATGCTGGTTTCAGATGTGAAAGCTGAGACACTGGTATTATTTTATCAACTTCTGTCATTTATAAAGAATTTGTAATGTTACAGACTGAGATGTCTCCTCTCCCATGCCTGCTATTCAACCTTGACATGGAAGCTGTTCTTCACGGACTATGAGCAGTGTATCTTAAATCTGAATTATTTAATACGCATCTGTGCCTAGGCAAGAGCTTTCTAGCAGCCTCTCAGGTATGGTGTGCTAGATGCATTTTATTTTCCAGAGTTTCATTTGCAGAAGCTCTGGAGAAAGGGAGATAACTCCTGACTGCCAGCAGGATGCTGTGGGAATGCCAATCTCCATATTCAGATTATGCCAATTTGCAAGGTCAGAAGACATTCAACATGCAGAGAATGACAAAATGAATTCATAGTGGGCTACAGTCCCACTGCCCTTTTTGCGAGTGTCTGACAAATGCAGTGCTACCCATTGAAAGGGAAGATAGTGCAATAAACCTGTGCTGCTACTTACAGTCACCTCAATATCTACCACAATTTAGCTGCTAAGCTGATATACCCTCAGAGGTCTTTTCCAGCTCCCTGTGAAGGTCTCCTCTTGACACCTCTCTGAGAAGCACCGCAGCCCTGGCAGCCAGAGGCATAGAAGTTGGAGAAATTCTTCACACTGGAAGCTGGTAGGTAAAATGGACTTATACTGGTCTGTCAAAAAAATGTAAGCAGATAATGTGGGTTATAGGCTAATGTCAGTTCAGCCCAGCACTGCAGTGGTTCATGTTTTTAACTGCATATGCTGACAAATGGTACCCCAAACTCTTTGGCTCTGTGGTCACTGTGTTTTGCAGTACCCAGGGCAGTGAGACACTGTCCATCCTGGCCTTATCCAGGCCACAGATTGCCTATCTCTGCTGCCCTTACCTGAGTCAATGTTACCTGCATGGTCTCCTTGATCTATGAATAGTACAGTGGAGAAACCAGAGAGAGGATCATTCCTCTCCTTTCCTCTCCACACAGAGCCGAAATGAAGGATACACAGGATCTGCAGGTAGAGGAATGGTGTGGTGAGGAAAAGCTAAGGTAAAGTCCCTGCAGGATGAAAAAGGGCACCACCTTCCTACAGCTAGCTATACCACCATGCTTTATGTTTCTACCAAGTGCTGATGTCCTTCAGGGAGAACTCCTATCCCCAAAAGCTATGTCTATACAGATAAACAAAACGAGGCTGGGACAGACTTTTGAGCAGTGCTGAGTAATTTTCTATAACTCTAATTTTAAGCATATTCCTTTGGATGATTTTAACCCATAACAACAAACACCCTCCTAGACATTGCCTGGTCATGGGCAGGTTATAGTGGAGGTTATAAGAAAGAGAAAGAATTTGATCAGGAGGATGAGAATGAGGGGAAACTTACTGGGAAGAGTTACAGAACTTTCTATAGCATACCACAGTTGTCTGCTATGAAAGTTGTGGATTTAGCATCGTTAACTCTGTATAGCTTGCATTCAGGAGTTCTGAAAAAGTAGACCCAGCCCTCTGTAGGACACTACAATTATTTTAAAATAACTTCTGAAACAGTAATCCAGATGCTTGGAAGAAACACACTGATGTGTGAAAATTTCAAAAAGGATAAATGAGCAGATCCACATAATTACAGGTCTGTCAATCCAACATTGATCTTTGGCAAAATAATGGAAAATCTGCTATGGGAATTGATTCATAAAGAATTAATGCAAGGAAATACAACTAACTCCAATAAATATGGGAAGCAGATGTGATCAAACTCACTTAATGACTTTTTCAGATCAGAGAGGAAGTGTGGTTTATAAAGGTAAAAAAGGCTGATAGAGTAGACATGTCCAGGACTGGTACTGCATAATGTTTCATTTGCCAATAAATTCAGAATTATATAAAATTGAGTTGGCATGCACCATATAGATTGGAAACAAGCTATTTATCAGACTTAAATTGTAATCTTATATGAAGAATTATCATTAAGCAATTATGTTTCTTCTGGGAGATCTACACTGCTGAAAACATTTGTCAACAGTCTGTGCAATAACTTTAAAAATCACTGCTAATGAAGTTTGCAAATGTCATCAAAATAAGGGCAGCAAAGTAGGGAAAAAAAGAAGAAAGGAGGCCACTGGTTGTTTAGGTAGTTAGGTGTAATCTGTTTATATAAGAATAACTTTTAAGGAACTTTGGAGTTGCCAAGGACAGCCAGCTGAATGTGACCTCTGAAAGCAATACTATCACCAAAAATGTTAGCACTGTCCTTGGATAAAACTGGACTGCAGGCAGGATCTCATGAGAGCGGAGTAGACTTACACTGAAAACTCAAAGAGCTCAATCTGCATAGTTTACCAAAGAAATGTAGTTAACCAAAGAGAAATATTTGATGTGATGTGTTTAGTCCAGAAACATCTTTGCGGGGAGCAAAACTTCAACAATGTTGAGAAAGGCAAAACTAACCAAATCCAATGCCTAGAAGGTAAAAATAGACAAATGATGGCAGCTCTTGTTGTCTGCACTGTGGTTGTTGGAAGACATGACTGTTGTAGTCCTTCAGACCTTAAACTCATCAATCTATACAGACCTTTGGTTTCACATGTAGCAGGGATGCTGAGAGGCCAAATTCTGATGTAACTGCTGTTAGTTTCAAACAAAATCCAACATATGGTTTCTCCATAAACAAGAGATTATATCCCTGCTCTCAGATTGCTGTTCTTCATACCCCATTATGTTGTCATGGTCTGTCATAATACAACGTCACTGTCTACCGTGGTTCATCTCTCCAAATATACCATTACTCTGTTATTTACACTATCCTGAGAAAGTGGTGAACAGATAGATTTAGTTTATTTAAGCCAATCTTTATTCACAGTCTCCTAGACCTAGGCTGAGATATTAGTAACTCAATAATGATATTTCAATAGCTTTTAAAGAATGCTTTAAAATGAGCTGATAGTCT
Source organism: Strigops habroptila (assembly GCF_004027225.2). NCBI lineage: Eukaryota > Metazoa > Chordata > Aves > Psittaciformes > Psittacidae > Strigops > Strigops habroptila. The sequence goes on along the minus strand of NC_044282.2, from coordinate 45,637,061 downwards.
ATTTTTTATAATAAAAAGTGTTATGTTATTGGGGCAAAAGTTGCTGACTAATAATTCTGCATACTTGAAGAAGAACATGCCTACGTAATTCAACACTCTGGAAATTGTAACTAAAGCAATACAGTTGCTGTCCTCATTGTCTTTCAACTCAATTTCTAGAATACATGCAGTGAGTTTGCACGTAAACAGTCGTGTTGGGCAAACTAATACTATGTCTAGTAGTCAATCCAGGTTATTATCATAAAATCATTACTTGTTTGTGCTATGTCACCTAGAGGTTTCACTTGAAATCAGAGAATCAGTGTCGTAGGAACTACCTTTGCCCAGACAGCTTATGGCTTAACAGTTGAGACAGATGAATGCACTTCATCTCTAGTAATGAGGATTTTGCAGAGCAATTTACTTTCTGTTATGCTTGATTAAACCTATTAAGCCTTTACTGACAGTTGTGCAACCCCATTACCCTTCATAAGTTTAGACAGGTATAACAGGTTGGACCTCTAGCAGGAATTAATTCTGTGATTTTTGCACAAGAACAAGAAGAACTCAACTCACTCTCTTAGCTGTAGTATTGGCTCAGCAGGATGGACAGCAGTGAAAATTACCTGCAGTGAAAAAGTATTTTTGGTTCTCATTTACAGGGATGTGACTAGATATGTATCTCTGCTGAACCGAAAGATTTTTTGTTATACCTTTAAAAATAAAAGCGGGTTTTAAATAAAAAGGAGAAGGCTTCAAAAATGCTAAAGTAGTTCCATTGAATAGCATAAAGTGCAAGTAAAATTGCTTCTAGTTAAACTAAGGAGTGAACCAGTTCTTAAAACTGAGTAGGTAGAGCTGGTGCTGCAGGCATGGTTAAAATGCAGGATCTATTAAATCTAAAAATAGATATTTCAAGATCTATTTTGTTACTGAAACTGAGAATGACATTTTCTTCTTTGCCAAGACACTTTCCATAGCTAGGAAATAAGTATTTAGTTCACTGCCAATTTCTGCTCACACGAACACTAAATGCAAAACCTTTGACTGCCTTCTATGGGGCAAATAGCAAGTGGGCAATGTTTAATTATGTAGGATTATGTAGGTAAGAATAGGCGTGGATTTTCAAAATCTGTATCTCACACTCCTGAATCCTTGTATGTAAGAACTTAGTAAACAAAGCTTAGTGCATCATCACCCTAAGCAAATGTTTAACCAGTATCAAAAATTACTTGACCTATATAAGCTTTATTAAGAAAATATCTTTTGAGCCGTTATTGTAAATAATCACATGTCCTACTTGGGAATAGGCTTAGGGACAATACACTAGCACTGGGAAACATAGTAATATGTATCCATTTAAAGTGTGTTTTATGGGAACAGCACAAAAATTCCCAAATTCCTACTGACAACAAAGGTCAATGTTACTTATTTTTGTCTCTTCTTTCTGCAGAATTAACAGCATATATAAAAGAGCTTTTCAATGAAGAAACAACTGACATGAATAGGTATTTTGCTATTGATTACAATATGACTAAAATTTCTACCATGATATTTTGTCACCTGTCCAGTACAACTGGTATCACATGGAGGTTATGTCTGCCTTAGCAAGAAGAATGGACCAAGAGGAGCAGATTGTAGAAAGAACTATATTGTTCTCAGGACCTAACATCCACAGTTTAAGAGATTTTGTTTACTACTGGTAAACTACTATTGGCTCTACTCTGGTCCCATAACTTGAATACTTATTTGTGGCTGGAGTGCAGTAGGAGTGCCTCTGGAGCACATTTTCCGGTTTAATTTCATGCAAAATGAATTCAGCTTGGCACTCGGAAACCTCTGCATGCTGTGAACCAGGGCAGGGACTACTGGGATATGTACTTCAAAAGTACTTTACTGATCTGAACTAAAACTTTAACATGTACTCAGAGCATCTCTACTCTAGGAATGCTTCTGGTCTGAATTAGAATGAGCAAGTGATGGAACACACAAGAAGTAAAAAATAAAAATAACACTCAGACATCAAAGAATGCTAAAATGTGCCATTCAGCTTTATCTCAAGTTTTGAAACTGAGAGATTTGTTCTTGTGTATCAAAAGTCATATGTCAGTTGTTGCAGGAAAAACACAGCTGAAAAAAAAAATCTTTGCTTGACTCATATATGTCAGTTCAAATTGACCAAAACTATTCAGAAAAGAACAATTGAAATTTGTAACATGTTTTAGAAAAAAAGGCTGAAAAAAATTAGAGACTATAAGCATTTAATTTTAAAACTTTAATGGTGAATTTGTTAAAAGTGTGTTCAAAAAAAAAAAAAGAAACTTTGTCTAGAAGTATATCTATACCACTTTTTAAAAGGCTATTAAAAATATTTTGGGTCTGGTATAAGAAATATTTCTTAGATCTGTAAGAATATTTACTTTTATTTTAGAAGCTTTTATTATTGCAAATACCAGCCTTTATTTTAGCTGAAAAAACAACCACAAATTAGATGATTTTTCTCTGATTTTTCATTGTTCTAATTTGTACTGCTTGTTATAACCACAAGTTGGAAATACATAAATAACTCAAAAAGAAAAACATGGAATGGTTGTGGTAAAGCAACAGTTGTAGCAGTGTTTTGATTGTGTACAACATCTTGGCCACGAGGAAAAAAAATCCAACTAAGAAATAAAATAAATCAAAATCACCAACATCTAATTTTTTTTTTTCTGATGTTAAAAGATTTCTGGTTTAACCCTTGATATGAAATTGCAGCTCACCGTATGTCATACAAAAATCAAAATATTTTCTAGGATATCTGAGTACAACTAGGGCAGGTTTTGGCAAATAGACATGCTATATTTGTTCTTTTCTTCACAACATTTTTTTTTATTAGAGGAACTTGCTTTTAGACAAATCACATTGCTAGTTATCTGGTTCCTCTTCTTGTGTGTCAATGATTCATTCTGACAGGGGAAGTTTAAAGCAACAAGTAAAATATAACAAACAATATCCATCACCATATAGGGAGCTTGGCTAAAAGCTTTCTGTCACCATTAATAATACTGTTTGGTTTTCAGACTCCCCATTTATTGCATTAGTGGCAGATGTAAAATACTGCAACAAGTAAACAACTTTCAGTAGGTTCTACCTATGAAAATTTGGCTTCCAAATGAGGATACTTCAAACTTCCTCTAGTTATGTGCATAGCCTGATGAACAGACCTCAGAGTGCGTATGCAAAAAATATTTATGCGACTAACTCACACTGTTTCTATTGTGTTATATCGTATGACAAAATGCCTCACACTATAACATCAACACAAGAAAATATCACTTCTCATGTCCTAAATTTATATAATTTGTTCAGAAGTAGACAGTTTATGCACTACTATTTCATCTTACAGGGACTTTGAGCCACATACAGTTAAACAGTTTTCAGCTATAGACTCAAAAATTGCAAGCAAGTACAGAAGATATTATTATTCAAAGCTAACCTGAATTCAGGAAAAAAGAAAAATAAAAGAAAATATTTAATTTTAAGCAAAGAAACAGGCCCATTGTTTTACACTCATTCTTTATGTGAAGCACATACTGATGTGCTCTGGTGGAGTGGGACTAGTCTGAGCCCCACAGATGTAAAATGACTAGAATCCACATACTGCACTAACACAAAGTCTCTAGAAATTTTTGACACAGTCCTTGGCCATTTTGTACTGTAATAATACAGTACTGTAAATACAGCAGTGCAAATAATTAGTTTTTTCTTTTTCCTTCATTGACATATATGGAAATCTTCACAAAACTTCTAACATATTTTTCCCCAATTATTTAAGAAAATGGATAACTGTAAGAGAAAAATAATTTTTTTAATTAACTGAAATGTATATATAAACTTCTTCAGATAGTGTTAGATAACTCAACAAAATATTTAAATTCCTTTTAGTGCCTTTAAACCATAATAGAAATTTACATTTGCACAAATTTCAGGGGAAAAATGTTTGATTTTTCCGAGGTTAAAAAGAATTCAGACAAGCTAATGATTGAAATTCATGGATAAGTTTGGTACCTCCAAAACCAAATTTTTTTTTCCAATATGCATCTAATAAAATATGCTCTTTTATGAACTCCAAAAGGTGTTGCTATGTCACTACATAGCTTTAGAGTTGTTGTATAATTCTTTCATTTATTTTATGGATAGAAGTTAAATTTCTTATGAACATACTGCTTTACCTTAAATCCATATGGCTGAATGGGGAGGGGGGAGCCCAAAACATTAGACATTCCTTTAATATTGAAAACTATAGAGATATTCTTAATTTGTCTCAAGAGAGATCATAATAAACCAAAGATAATTTTAGCATTCTGCTACTTTTTTTCCTGTGGAAACTTACTTTGGTAATTTATATTAATTTATTATCAAGCATTTGGGGAAATTACATATCCATTTTAATTAGCAGTCACAGGACTGTTCCTTGCTATTTTAATCTGGAGCATTAAAGTGGGACTTTCACACTGTGCTTTCAGCCATGTCTTTCTTTCATTCTGCCCCACTCACATACTCATATGTACATGCATGTGTATAATGCTAAAGCAATGTACCAAAATTAATTACTTTTTACAATTTAACTAAATTGAAACCACTGATGTGTCTTTTCAGAGCACATGTTAATACTAACCCACGAGTGAGTGGGGATGATGCCACTGAAGTTTCCCCAATATGTATTAATATTTGTGTGTGTGTGTCTGGTTTCATATGTGTATCAATATAGAGAAACAGAATTGAGACAACCATTTTAATTTACACAAAACGTAAAGCAAACCTGGAGTCACAGAAACTACTACTGCAGAAATCAGTTATCTCAGTATTACAGACATTGCTTAAAATTTGACTTGTTTGGGTTTATTTTGTTTCCTACAGTAACAAATTATTTCACCATATTAGCAAAGTCTGTGTTTTAACTAACAGCTAGACTTCCCTTTGAATGTTAAATTAACACTATGTGATTCAAGTTTACCAGTAAAACACTAGGCTAAAGCCTGGGTCTGGTAGTGCAATCCTACAGTAAAGAATTAGTGAGTATGGAGAAAAAAATATGCATGCCCTTGCCTTAGAGCCAGGATGGCTTGTTATCCAATGTTTTGAGTTGTTTATCAATATCATTTCTTCAGTATCACCATTGTGATACAGACACTTCATGTATACATGCAAAAAATAGGTCATACAGATTCCCCTTAGCTAATACTTCACACTTCTTCATTTCCAGCTACAAAGAGAGATGCAGAGATCCACACTGTAATTTGAAGATAAAGCATCATGTATTTGATAAGAAATATTGTTGTTAATCTGATGTAAAATTTAATTCTTCATTAGTCCATTACTGGCCTTAGAAGATAGAGAGCAATTATTTGTAAATAGGTGTTTCTGCAGACTCTAAACACCTCACAGTAGTAAAGGAATTCAGACTGAAAATCCTCTTCACAAGCTGCAGGAGCACTATTTTCTTCATGTTACCTACACAACAGTGAAGGTCTTAACTTCTTTAGTCAAGGGAAAGGTTAATATCAATATAAGCAGCTGGTAGAAAAACTGTGTCAAGTCTGATTTAAATGTAGAATTAGGTGCAATTGGTAAGATGCTCTTACTCTAATGGAGAAACCTGGGAAACAACATGGAGGAACTTGAAACTTTGAAGCACTGAATGACATTACAGTGGTGGTGACTGTATTGGTGGACATAATATGCTGACAAAAGATAGCACCAAAATAAAAGTGTATCTATCTCCAGAAATGTACACCCATAATGTGCAAAGAAACAAGAGATGAGAAAATGAAACAATACTTGTTTGGGTAAAATCACATGTAGAATATAAGATAAAATAGATTCTGGTAATGCTGGGAAATTGATGAGTCTGTTATTCATCCAAGAATCAAATCTAGACTCTAATAAAGATTATTGTGCTGTCATTGCAAAGATATATATAACAGAGAATTATCTTCTTGTGAGGAAAAACAATATGACTGGCTGAAATAGTATTGATATATCCCTCTGAAGAAGTATTGCTGTTAACTAAAAATGCCTTCAGTGTGCAGTATTTAATTTGTTTAAAATGAAAAAAAAGAATGCAGTTAAAAAGCATGAAAGTTCTAAGTCTCAAAAAGACAGAACTTCATCTAAACTAACAACAGCCGACAGTACTTCTGAACTCCCGAACCTGGAAATAAGCCTTGGCCATCTCCCAAGTGTATGAGAGCAAAACCTTGGCACACATCTTCTCCCTTCCCTTGCTGAACTTTGATTTCGATGTGAAGGAAATCTGGGCGCATGAGTCAGGAGGGAGAGGCGCCTCCTCTGACACCATGCCCTATCTAGGGATCAACCAACTGGGAGTTCAGGCACTGTGCCGGGTGCAGAAGCTGCTGAGTTTGGATGCAACCCAAGGTAACTATTTAGGGAGTCCGGCTGAACTAAGGAACTCAGGATTTGATTTTGGAGGCAGCCTGGAATCTCTCCATGTCAAACCTGCTAAAGCTATCTGGAATCTGTATGCCAGTCAAGGAGAAAAAAATGTTGTACGAGAACTTTCCAGGCCTAAGTGGAAGAATAACCATCTTGAAAATGACATTAAGCATAAGTAAAGAGCCTACAAGGAATGGAAAAAAAGGACTGATCACCAAAGAAAACGATGATTTCAAAGTCAAGAAATACAGCTCTAAAGTGAGACTTGGCAAAAGTGAGACTTGCTAAAAGTCAAACTGAATCTGATCTCATAAAGGAAATCAGACTAAATAGTTCAGTTTTCTTCAGGTATGTAAAGTTTTCTTCAGCTATTTCTCCTGACATGGAGAAAATGTTAGGAAGTTGAAAGACTGCAGTGAGAATGAGATACACATGAAAGCTCCACATTTGATTGGGCCAGTTTATATTTGGCCAAAAAAATGTAAACACGATTTCAGTTTTCAATAATGTTCATGTTGTTTAACATGGAATTACACACTGAGAAGCAAAAAAGTGACATCCACAATCAAAGTGAACATCATACCAAAACAGTTTATTGAATTCAAATTGAGGTTACTCAGATAACCTGCAGTCTCACAAATTTGGAAGAAGAGGTATATGAAACCCAAATTCCTATAGCAATTGGCTGGAATAAATCTATCAACCCATTGGCAGTCCTGATAATATGTATTATTGTGTAATAATACACAAATGCAGTGCTTGCATTAAGAACAGTCATCCTAGCACCGACAGGGTCCTTTACCCTGACCTCAGCAGTGGAAATTTCAGTGAAATTAGGCCTGGAGACTTCAAAGACTATGTAATAGGGTTTTGTCACAGGCAAATTATGCAACACTAGATACTGATGTCTCTTTTGGCCTTTTTTTAATTAGGTAATGTGAACCTCAGCACAGCAATTGGTATACGACCACTGCAAAAGCAGTTTACTGAAGACACTGGGATCCATGAAGGAATGGTATGGTTGGTAAACAAGGGACTCCCCATAAAGTTGCCAACACTGGAGATGAGGTGTGGGGCTAGAGGAAAGCTATTGCAGAATCACCTATTCTCTGTGTGTGTGTGTATATTAATACTATTTAATATTTCCAAAATTACTATGAAGCAAACAATATGAGTATACTGGTGAAGAAAGTAAATTAAAGAGAGATTGGGGGTGTTCACAAAGACTGAACTTCAGTGGAACTAATTTCTCTGGGATTTTCCTGTGGCAAATGGTGGATGAACTTCACCAAGCACAATTCATACCAAGTCATGAGGCTCTTGTTCTGACTAGTCTTCTAGGTAAGCTATTTTCCATCCCTTGGCTACAGAGGCAGCCTGGGAAGACTAATTGTGGCAGGCTAAAGCTGGTTTCTGCACACACCTCCTCTGTTGCTACATTTTCCTTCTGTGCCCTCCACTTGCATTGTCAATACATTATTAGATTAGAATAGAGGAAAAGCAAAATTACCTTGAAGACTGAAGTAATAGGAACAGGATGAAATTCAACAACACAAAATTCAATAGATACATTGCTTTTATAAACTGGAGACCACTTTTAAATAACCAAGGAGAGCAAGACCTGGAAAACCAGCAGGGGGGCAGCCTAGTAGATGTAGTCTTGACATGCATAGGTAGAAGCATTTATACAGCGGCAGACACTTATGAGGTGTCATCCAAAACACTGTATACAATTCTGGATGCTCACATTAAGAAACAAAAATTTAAATAGAAACAGGCTAAAACTAGTGTATGAGAAACTCACAAAGACAGGGAAGTAGCAATGTCAAGAGAGCCAAAAATTTTGGCTTATTTACCCTAGCACAACAAAGTTTGAGGCAAGAAGTGATTGCCATTTATAAACATGTTAGGGTGGTAAACAGCAGGGGAGAGAAAACACTATTCAGACTAAAAGACATTACTGGCAAAGGAACTAATGGGTATAGACAAGCTATTAATAGCTTTAGGGTGGAAATTAAATGGTGTCTAACCATTAGAGCACTGAGGTTCAGAAGCCAAATTCTGATTGTGTAAAGGAAAAAACATACAGCAATTTCTGAGAAGGAAGCTGGACACTTCATGGAGTGATGGTACGTGGTAACCCTCATGATAATAGGAAGACTCAAGGATGTGGGGTGTCTTGCCCAGCTCGAAATTGCTCTTCACTCTTAGACGTTATCTCTGTTTTAAAGGTGCTACAGGACTTGCTCCAGCTAAGACATGAAATTTGGTGTAACTAGAAATGAAACCTGGGCTTGAGACACTCATTCTATGATATAAAAGAGATTTGAAAGAACTACCACAAGGAATCCCAAGTGTGGCTGAAAATCTTGCTCAGTCTGTGGTGCCCTTCAGCAATGGAGAGCACAGCTACACAGCTCCAAGCCCCCTTAACAAATCCACCAAAGATTCCAACCCACGCTGTGGCTTTCAACCTATCTGTACTGCTTACTAAGAGGCACTGCTCACTATGCTTCATTTTATCAATAAATTCTAGAATCCATTAAAGGGTCAGTCTGGGTGAGTATAAATTTTATGGCTATTTTACCAAGAATTTCCCAGAACTGAATGGTCCTATAATAGACATGACGTGTACTAACAGAGCAGAAAACTGAGAAATCTATGGGCCCTAAATAACTTGAACTGGAGAATTTTTTACACTTCAGCCTTGGAAGAAAACAGAGAAAGAATCATTCAAAATAATTCAGCTTTATAATTTTTATTTAGTTTTAATTAATTAAAATTAAGACATAAAATCCCTATGGCCTTTGAATTTTTATTTTTTTCATTATTATGTCAAAAATTATCATTAATTGTTCCAGGTTGATAAAACCACAGTTGTCTCCTTTTCTTATGGTTGTAGACTGCTAGGAAAATTGGCTTCTAGCCAATAGTAAGTATTTTTGTGTTACTCCAGCCTCAGAATGGTAGAACAAATCAAGCTTCAAATTTTAATGTTATTCTGTTTGTAGTTTCAATTTAAATTTCATGTATTGCATGGGTTTTTTTCCTTGGCTACTTTTTTGTCAACTCTTAAAAGTAATTTGTGTCTTTTTTTTTTTCCTTATAAGATGCATTGGCATAAGTAACACATAAAACATGCTTCTATCATGCATACAAAAAGCACGTAGAGCAAGATTTGAAAATTTGAAATATTTGCAAGGCAAAAAAAACCTCACATAAATGTATTAATTATATCTCCCCCAAGACCGTTTTCTTATCTAAGTATTATCCCATACCCTAGCTTGATTTCTTATAGTTCATTGACCCATTTGGTAAATTCACAGACAAACTTTGGCAGAGGTGTAACTCGATAATTAAAAAGTATGTTATCTCTTGCCAGCTTGTTATAGCCAAGTGTAAGCTGAACGCTAGCTTTCCCTAATCCCATCAACCCAGTCTGTAGGAAGGGTCAGGGGTCAGTAACTGCTTCTAAAAACACTGTTCAATTGAATCCAAACAAGCTCTTACCTACTAAGCAGCTGCTCACAAACAATTCGGAATCTGTCCTCATTACCAATTGTTAGGGGCTCCCTTTGCAAGAAAAGCCCTGTTTTGAATAGGCCTCTAATGCACCAGTAAGTCTTCATCTGATAGGCTAAGATCTAAAGTTAGCAAATTTTTTTACTTTTTTTTTCCCCTCCTAGCAGAAAGAAAAAAAAATAGAAACCAGCTAATACTGGCTGGCATATCTACTGGCTGTGGCAGGAGGCAAGATGTTGATTTTCAAACCACAGTGTTGTACATCAACTAGGACTTCTAGGAACTGAAAAAAAAAGAGTAAATACAATAATATACAGAATACTGTGGAAGGCACAAACTGTTTTTCAGTGACTGATAAAACAAAAAAAAAATGGCTGTGCTGGGAGAAAGAGCTTTAGAATATCACGGAAGGAAAATTGTATTCAAACATTTTAGTCTATTGAACATGAGAGCAACATCGTTATATCCAGTGGTTAGACCTAGTTTTGCTAATTATCAAAAGGATGCTGATCCTCGTGCCAGAACTTGTAGAAATTTTTATTTTGTTCTTCTGTGTCACATATCTAGTAAGCTAGAAATGTCTTTGGAAGGAATAGGTGAAGATGTAGATACCTGAAAACTTGTAGAAGAGGCAATTCTTACTGACAGTATAGCTTGATACCATGTACAAAAGTAGATACGCGCCCTGATTTGAACATGCACATGTTTATTCCTTGGAATTTGTTAAAGTATGTATCTTCCTTTATTAAAAATGAAGACACCTTGCACCAGTGACCAGCTATTGCAACAGACGGTCACATCTGGAAACTGGTATATAGGCTACCTCCACAGCTGTAAACTAGGAATCTTTTAATAGTCCCACTGGTTTCAGTGGGGGCAGAATTAATCCCTCTCTGACTGCTCTTATTGTTTATCTTTTAAATACATGTTGGTTCTGAAATCCTTTTTAGATTGATAAAAATAATTGCAAAACCATCAGTAGCTTACAAATGAGGGGCTGTACAGAGGTACTTCACCAGCACCAAACCTCTATACAATCCAGTCCTGACTTGATGAAAATGAGTGCGTGCTGGTAACTCCAAGAACGAGAATGAGGTGCCAGAGTCCTGAGATTTTCAGTCCCCTCCTCTTATTCCTGAGCTCAGTAGCTTTTTCAAGCCACCTTTGTGGAGCATCTTCTTTCTTTCCCTAAGGTTGACCAGCTGTACTGGCCAGGAAAGTGAAGTGCACTGCAAGATTCCCTAACTCAGGTGCAGAGTTCTATTACAGCAACCCATGCACAGAGTTTAGGTGCCTTACACCCCTTGATGTCCCTGTGAAATTATATGATAGTTCTCCTAATTTTATATCGCAGTTCTGGAAGCTGTGAAGATCAGGTTTCTTTTTCTGTGCTGTTTCTTTTTTTGCTTTCTGCTGTGAAGATCACAGTTCTTCATGGGAGCAGTTGATTTTCATTATTCTCATTGTTCCAGATGGAGAAACAAATATTTTAGCTAACTTTACCAAGACAGTGCTAAGAACAGGGAGTTGTTCTGCAGAGCAAGAGAACAAATCTTGTGAATATTCTTGCAGCAGTTTCTGCAAAATTTGAATTGCACATCAGACACTAGTACAAGCATTAGTTTTCAAATCCATGCAACTTATTAAAAGATAAGTGAAATTGCTATAGAAATAGACACCATTAGAAATACGTCACTGAAGTATATTTTTAGTTTTATTTGAAGCCTTAAGGATACACAAATTCAATTTAAGTGATATAAAATTCTCAGACTTCCAGAGGCAGTAGTCCATAAGAGGACTCAGTATATTAGAAAATATAGCTAATAATTTAAACAGCAAAAACTGAAGCTGAAAATGAGATTCACTGGTTTCCAGCAGCTATGGTTTATGCATGTATGCACTACTGGGTTGGTTGTCTCTGTGCTTTCAAATTCCTCCAGCCTCCACAGAACCCTTTCTATGGGTTCATTCAATGAGACTCATTAAAGACTATTTTTCTAAGGGCTTTGGATGCTGTCTTTTTTATACACTCCCTCAAGAGCAGAGATGAGAGTGATGCCAAGGTCTCAGCTTCTCTGTATGCTGTTTTATCACTGTCCAGCCTCCCTTGCTGACTCCCCTCTGACTCACTGGCGATACACTCATTATCCACTTTGGCAGGCAGACATTCAGCTATTCCTTCAGAAATTAATTTGCCCAGTGGTCTCTGCTTCCAGAAAAAGAATACCATAATGCAATCCAAATGATCACACTGCTAACTTTGAAAACATCAACGCCAGCAGTCAGTCTTTGTGGAGTAAGTTTGTAGTCTCAGCACATTTCTCAAGGGAAGATATTTACATACCCATAACACTATTCAAAATTGGCAGGCTTCTGAGGCTGAGGATGAAGGGGTTGGGACTATCCACTCTGCCTGCTAGGAAAGACACGTTGGGGCTGCTGTTTGCTTCTGCGCCCCACTTGGTTACCTGTTCTTATGCAGAGTGACAAGAAATGGGTTCAGATATGGGGACTTTAACCCCACAGTGCCTGTCAGAGACAATTCCTGTAGCAATGTGGCATTTCTGAACTGGTTCCTCCTTGTTTTCTCCCTCAAAAGGACGCTGCAAAGGGTGCAGGTTTTGGATGCAGCTTAAGATACAAATTTTTAATTGATCTTACCTACTTAAAAAAAAATTGCAGAACAAGCAATTTTTATTGTTAGACTTGAAAGTGGCTGAGATTCAAGAAGTCATGGGATTACCTTATAAAAAGAAGATTCTTGGGATATATTTCATTTTTTAGTTATATTTCTCTTTTTTAATTCTTAAACTGATGGGCTTCTAAACATTGCAGCATTCCTTTTTCATAATTGTCCCTCTGGAAATGTTTAGCCAAATTATGCTTTCAGCCACCCTAGTATAAACCCAGAGTAGCTCCAATAAGTTCAGAGGAAGAAGGCCAGTTTTTTATCAGTACAACTAAGAAGAAAGTTTGACTTAGGGATCTGGTATACTGCTCTGCTGTTTCTAGGAAAGTTCTGAGCAAAATACAAGTTGAAGGTTTTGAGGGGATTTTCTTCATAGATCAATATCCAAGCAAGTCTAGTCAGCTAAAAAACAAGAAAAAACAAAACCTCCCCAAAACCTACCCCACTTTATTTCCCTGACTCTGTTAATCACTTCTCTCTGAATGTTTCTCTTTGTTTGGTTTTGAGTCCTAAATAACAGCAACTTGCTAACAGCACGGACTTGATTTAAAACTAACAATGGCAGTCTAAAGCCCCTTGAAAAAGGGTTAACCATAGACTGTACACTAAAGTATCTGCTTAAAAAAAATAAGTCTTTAAATCATTTTATGTTTAAGAGAATTTCTTTGCAACCTTCCCCTTATAAAAAAGAAATAAAAGAAAAAAAAAAAGTGAGACCATCTTAACTGTAAGAGCAAGTTTATTCAGGTGGTATGAATCAGACAGGGCTCACTGATGCAAACTATAGCCTCAGAAAGCACAGCAGGCTCTGAGCCTCACAGGGCTGCCCCACGAAAAGAAGCATAACAAAAACCAGAGAAGAACAGGCCTGCCGTAATCTCCTTGCCCTGGCTAGAAAACAGGGTTGAAGGAAAGCTGCCCTCTCATTATGGTTTTGGTCTCAAGGTTAGAATTAGACCCTTAGGGTAAGCAGCTGTCAATTAGAGATAACTCCAACCAATGCTGTCTGAAATCTTGGACTTATCTCCTAGCAACTCCCCTTCTTTCAGGGCAGCAACCCTCCGCTCTGTCTTCAACTCAAGAGTCATCCTGAAGACAGTGAAATAACCTTTTCAATTTGGGCAGATGCATAAAAAATCCAGAGCCTGCTTGAAGCCTGTGTGACTTTTGACTGAAGCTGGGTTTTAATCTGGGTTGATTATATATTTGCTTTGTTTTCCACATTGCAGATGTTGAGAAGTGATTTTGCTAAAAGGGTATGCTCAATTAATACCTACAAATTCAGTAGGGTTTAGGCACACAGTCATTTGCTCTAAGGGATGCAGGGTTATCATGTTTGTGCATCTGCTGGTGCATCTCTCCTTCATGCTGCCTTTTACACCGGGAGAAATTTGCCAAGAGTTGAGAATTAGGAGTGGCCATGGTTACAGCAACAGCTCTGGAGTCCTCTATCTAGTGTGGCAGGGTATACGAGCACCGACAAGAATAAATCCTATTAAGAAAAGCATGAGGTTATGCACCATTTGTGTAGGAAACATGACAGAATTTGAGGGGGAAGTTTAAAAGGCACCAAAAGCCACCTCCACCTTTATTTTCAGGGTTTACCATTCAATAGATGTTTTTAGATCCACATCAGTCCCTTTTCCTAACCTGGTGAAGGATCTGAAAGAAGAGAGGGAGAGAAAGGAGGAGCAGCAAAAGAGGAAAGGGGTGCTCACGGTAAAATAAGGAGGGGAAAGGAGTTTGTCTTTGATTCAGCTGGGGCTCATGTTCACAAAGAGATCACTCAGAAATTTTGTACAAATGGCAGGAGCAGAATGTGAGCGCAATGAGGGGCCTAATGCAGGCATTTGTCCTGTAATCAAAGATTCAGCTCAACATGAGTCCTTTGTGAGACAACAGCATCATTCTCCACCCAGGCTAACCCCTGAATGCAGAGCAGCTTTCTCAAGCAAGGCAGGCAGGATGAGCCTCACATTTCTTTGTCTTGTTTGGAAAATATGATTTTTTTTTTATTATTTTTTTGCTATTCCTCATTTGTTTCTCATCTAAAGAAAACGTTTCTCGATGTGACTGTAGTAAGCCAGAGGATGTTTGCTTGAGTGGAGGCACTCTCAGGGCAAAAAAAGAAGCAGATGGGCTGACATGGTGGGGTGAGGGCAGCTCTGCGCTTGGTGAGAGTGTGCAGAAAAATGGCTGACATTTCCATGCTAGCGAATGTATGATGGGCATCTTCCTCTGTGTAAGCACAATTCCCCCTTCCTCAGGCTTCAGCAGCCCTATATAGATGAAACACACACAGATTCCTTTTTTCCTTCTTAAAACCATTTGGCAGTAAAATTTCTCAACCTTTTGAAATATGTTTCTTTAACAAAAAAATTTTACCATTTTATTTAAATTTTAATCTGGACAAAAGTACTTTTTCAGTTGGGTTGCAGTAGAAATCCCCTTTTTGAGTTGTAAACAGTGTTTTTCTGCATATATATACTTAATGCCACTGTAGAAAATTATTTTTAAGTGAAATAGAAAATAAAAAACAATGTTTATCTGCTTCCTGATATTTTTACTCCATCTGAACATTACCTGATATAATCAAGTATAATCAATTATTTTCAGAATTTGGTTCTTGAGAACTGGAAACAATATGCAGAGAGTAAATCATATTTGCAATCCTTAAAGTTTTACAATGAAACAGTACAGAGGAATACAATTAAAGAATTGCCACACAGAAAGTGAACATTAAACTAAGCAGCCCAGTTGAACGTTTTGTTATCCAGGGTTACAGCAGCGTAAACCAGGGTGGTGCTGTGTCAGGGAGGAAGGCAGGTCCCAAATTCTTAAGAATCCCATTAATTCTTTACTTTCTTCATTTGCTAAGTGCTTATCTCTATAGAGAACTGACTGCTACCTCTAGCACTGCTAAAGGTATTTGTTGAAAAGGCTACCCAGAAATGGGCTTAAGCCTACATTCCTCGTTGATACCACAGGGAGTCTTGGAAGCAAAAAGCTGAGTGTTTAAATTTCAGACAGACTTATTTTAGACACAAACCTCATACAAAATAACCAGAAATGGCAATATTACTATTTCAGCATGCAGTGTAAAGTTTAAAATATTGCTGAATACTCAGGGACAAACTAAAAAGGGAAAATATAGTTTCAAATACTAGATTTTTTTGGTATAAACATAAATGTAAGGAAAATATTACTGATAATGTAATCTTACTGTTAATGTAACTGAAATTGTATTTGAGATAGCTGTTTGATACGTAGCATCATCTTTTTGCTTGATTCTCCAAGACACTGTTGTGATTCACCTGTGTGCTGTATGTGTGCGAGTGTGTGTGTATATTTATGTGGGCATACATCCCTTTGGTGCCTTGCAGCTGAAGATTTTGAAAGCCTAAATTTTATACGTTTCTGTCTGGTTGTGTGTGCAATTGCGTTTACCTATATTTTCATAACCCATATACCCAAAACACAGTGAAAGTCTAGTTGCATATTTATAATGTAAGGCTTTGTTGCATTCTTGCTTAATATCTGTACACATATCCAAATTTATATTTGTCAAAAGTGAGAAAATGTAAATCCCCAGTGGATTTTTTTTTTTTTCCACATGGCAGACGTGTGTTTTTAATTTCATATTATAAATCTGCAACATTATATAGGATTGCAAAAAAGTTTTGCATTTTCAAACTAGGCCTGGCTTTCATTCCTGGTGTGAGGTAATCAGTACCATACCCCTTCTTGCTGGGGAATAAAAACAGAGAGAGCCCCGCAGGCTTTGTGGCCTACCAGGCTGCCCTGGGCATCGCCGTGAGAGTTCCCAGTGTGATTCAGCACTCCGCCCCTATTCAGGGACCGAATAAGAATGTGCTTAAGTGCTTTGTGCTTCGAAAACATGCTTAAATGCTTTGTTGAATTGGAAACTAATTAAATGACTGAAAGTTCAAACTTAATATCTCAGTGTAAGGAATGTGTGAATTTTCCCACAGGAAAGAATAGCACGCTGTGAAAATATGGCCCGAAAAATTTTGTTTGTTTCCCTGGGTTTGTTTTGTATTCAGTTTTGGGTTTTGGGTTTTTTTTCCTCAGGAAATAGGGTATCACTAATTTTCAGAGCCTTTCCTTCTAAATAATTTCAAATATATTTTTTAAACAAGTGCAAGAAAAATTAAAAACAAAATAAAAAATTACAATTTCCCTGAATCAATTTTTTAGCTAAATTATTACTTTTTTTTTTTTTTTTTTTTTTTTTTTTTTATTTATGACATCTAGTAATGCTACTTTGATGATGGGGTTTTATTTCTCTTTTCTCAGATGTTAATTTTTACATTTTTTTCCAAGTGCCTCACAGAAGGTTGGCAAAGTTCCAGAATAACAGCTGGAAGTGAGAAGGAATGAAAAAGTATATCATAGAAATTCAAATGAGAAATAGGATATACATTTTTAATGGGTATGGTTATCACTCATTTGAACAAATTATAAATGAGTGATTGTTTTTTAGATTTCCAGATGTCTTCAGCTCAATGCTGGATGCCTTTCCAATCGACAAATACAAGAGATGATTAACTTTACAGAATGTCTGTCAGTTGAAATTCAGATAAAATGGTACATTCTGGCCTTCAGAACTCAAAGCATCAGAGATAGGAAATTCTGGAAAACTGGATGTAAGCTAAAGGTACTTTATTTCCTGAAAAGTGACTTTCCTTTTTTTTTTTTTTTTAAACATGTATTCTTTTTTTTTCTGTTGGCTATGTCCAAGAAACCATACACATAACATCAGAAAGGGTGGCTGTTAAGATCAGATCTATTGACATAATTAACTTATTTGCAAACAGTTTAATGTATTTTTGTCTGAGTCTGCCTTCTTCCACACACCAAAACTACCCTGATTCAGCTCCTTGTGAATTAGGGTGTACAGCAAATAAAGGAACAATCATCTAGTCCAAACATATTTGCATTCTTAATATGGTGCACACATTCAGGCAAGCTGCAATTTGCATGAAGACCATGAGCCAAGTTCAGTTTTGACAGTAGCAGGCATAACTTTATTCAAATCAGACAAGCAGCAGGCATTTACAAGGGACAAGAATAGGTGCTGTGTGTTTGCTGCATGTCCATGCTCCAGCACAATTCATTGCTGTTGCTCAAAACTTCACATTTTCCTCAGATGGACCAGAGCTTATCAAAACTAAATGTAAGTTTCAGCTGCAAGTTTGGATACATATGCAATAGCTGGCAAGATATATAACTTGATTGTATAGCTAGGTTTCAGTGTGAATAGTAAGCATACTTAAAAAATCATTCTCTTTGCAAGCTTTCATAACAGGGATTAGCTGAGAAGCAACAAGCCAGTATGCCTCCGGCCACCTTCTAAGCATCCTTGTAAACTCGGTCACAGGCAGAATCAGCTTCACTTTGTCCAAAGTATTCACATTTTTTTAAGTGCCCGTTGTCTAAGTGTTCTTGCTAATACTTTAATGGCAGTTGTACACCCCAGTGCTGTGGAGCTGGCTGATGTGTCTTGCTGTGTTTCAGCGAATGTTGTGAGGAATCTACAGCAATTAGCTGTTCATGCCTCTGCTTTCCTGTTTTGTGCCTTCCCTTTCATGTATCAGATGTTTGTAAGTTTTCCATTAGACATTTCCTGCTTCTAATAGATGTTTGTGAGGCTTTTGCTTTGAGCTATCAAGGCTTCAATTTGTGTTGAGATGCTTGGTTTTCTTTTAGGGCTGAGAGGTCTTTGTACTCCTTTCTTTCTAGAAAACATTATAATCTGGAAAAAATAAATAAATTGTACTTTGCAAAAAGTGAATATGACTCCTTCATCTAAATGGCATGGTTTGCACATGTGTCTTTTGTCAGCAGATCACTCCTAAAATAAAAGCACTTAAACTGCAGTTTCTGCCAACTTATCAGACACCAATGGGTGACAACATATATGTATTGCAGTTTCTAAAGGCGGCTTTGTACTCCATGTTTTCATCTTCTTTGCCCTGAATTCTTTTTTTTCTCTTTTTAATTTGAAACAGTGACTGATTTCTTTTTCTGTTTCCACCAGCTCGATGTGCTGTACTTAACAAGTAAGTAGCTTTAGATTCTTTTGAAAGAAGAAAAATACCTCTTTAAAAGTGTTTCAAATAAGCATTGCCCACTGTGAAGTGGCTGTCAAAATTAACAGGAAAGGCATAATTGATTCCCTGAGAGTCATACATGAAAACTAGCTTAAATTTTACAAAACCACTACTGATGTGTTTAAATACTTAAATAAATGTGGTGCTGATCCTTTAATCCCCTCTTCCATGTTTTAACAGTGGAGCAGCATACCCAGGCACCAAGGCAGCCTCAACCTCTTGGAGTGTGTTTTTGCAGAAAGGTGCTATCTATCATCCCTCCATTCACATGGTACCAAGGTTTCTGGATCTGTATTTTGCTTATCGAGTCACCAAACCAATGAATCATCAAAGGAAGCTGTCAATTCACAGCACATCACCAGTGCTTTGAACTTAGAAATGCGTCGAACATTTTGGAGCTTTATTTATTAAGGTCAAGCCTGGATTTGAATTGGCAATGAGGGAAGGGGAGTGGTGAGGGGAGAGGAGGATGGCTGCTGACTCAAGAAACCTGCTGGGACTTTGTGGCCTACTGCTAGGCAACAGCCCATCCCCACCACAGCAAACATACGACCACAAAATGAATGACCTCATCTACAAATCAGCTATTTGATATGCAGATCGGACTGCAGTCCTCTTCAATAATACAACGCTGCGCAGGCAGCAGGTGCAGCAGGAAAAAGTACATGGCCTTTCCACATTTTAAAAGGAAGGGCTGGTTTGCGCTCACTCGCTCCCTCTGGTCCTTTGCAATTCCTGAAGCTCTATTACCTTCATTTTTTATTTAGACCCTCCATTTAAAGAAAACATGGCTACTCCTTTCTGTTCCTCTCCGCGCCCACTCTTAGGCCAAGAGAGGAAGAGGCAGGGTTAAGAAGCTGCGCCAGCAGTCTTTATCATTCCTTCAGTATCTGAATACACAACCTGAATAAACAAGGGGCATTTTAGGAAGGAATTTCGATTTCTGAGGTTTTGTCCTTCTCAGATGTCACATCTTTGAAAATAACTATCAAAGTGTGGTTTCTTTTTTTTTCCCTTTTATTCAAAAATGGAGCTCCTCTTTGTGCAGAGAGCAACGCATGCAGAAGGCATTTCTCTCTGTGAATGCGTGCTCTCCTTTAATTGTATGGAAAGTGCTGTTGCATTTTACAGTAAGTGAACTACATGCAGACTCACAAAAAACCAAACACACCATTTTGTAACAGAATTAAAGTATTTTTCAGCTGTGTGTTAAAAAGAATAAAGAGCTGCTACTCTGGACTATGAAACAGCACTGAGCCTCTTAGTGGGCCTCAAAGAGCAATAAAACACAGTGTAATATAATTTGTATTGTCTATGGTTGCAGGTTATGTCCTGAAAGCCGTAAACTATTACAGCTTTATAGCTATGCTGCTGGTATTAACTAAATGAAAGGGTTATTTGTTCTAAATCTGTAGTCTGTATGATAGCATATCTTAAATTCTTCAAGAGCAATTCATGAAAAAGGAGGCAAAAATGCTGCAGAGCCAATAGAGATAAAGCTAAAACACAGAAGCAAACACTACCACAAAGGTATAGTTGGTGTCTAACCTCTCGGAGCCTCTGCCTCATACTTCTGGGGGACAGAATTTATCACCCCTGAGACTACAAGGTATATTCAGCTGATGGGCCTGGAGGATGCATTGGACTGCTTGTAAAGGAAGCTATGAAAAATTAGATATTTACACCATTGTCTTTAGATCATTCTGGGACTCTAAAGAAATATCATGGTTTTGCTGAAACATAAGAGCTTTTTTTCCCTCATAGGAGGGTTTTTGTGGAAAAATGCACCTATGAGTAGTAAAGACAGTGATTTAGAGAACCAATTTAACAACACTGTGTCTTTTTCCTGATGTGAAAATATTTAGAAGGTTTTTGTCTGAAACCTTGGAATTTCCTCTTGAAGTGGAATTGTTTTTTCCACTTGTATCCAGTAATGCTTTAGCTTTATTCAGGCTTGAACTTAAACATGGATGAGATGTGTGTCATTAAACTTGCTCAAGCCCATGAATTATTTGTCAGATAATTCTGCAGCTGGTTCCTTGTAACCTTCAATTTCTGCATAAGCTGTTTGTTGCTGGTACCAGGGACAGGGTCTGGCTGGTCACTGACTCTTTGCCACTGTGGACTCCTTCTGTCAGACTTATGTCGGATGAACACTTTTAATTTGAGGTCAGAATACACATCAAGTTATAGCTCTCAAATATTTGCTTAAATCCGACCCACCTGTAAATTGCTTTTGACTATAGACTCACCTACAAGAATGTTCACAGCAAATGAATGCTAATTGGAAGGATGCAAAAGCACTCGAAATGGGTTTGAACACTCAAATGAATGTTGATGAAACAATTGTGATATTGTTCCATTTCTTTCAAATGGGCTTTGCTGTGAGAAGACATTTTAGATGCCTGATATTTGAACTGATGCCTCGTGGTCCCCGGGATGTTTTCTTCAGGACTTCGTTCAGGACAGAGTCAATGTGCTGCTAACCTACACCTTTGTCCCCCACCTATGGAGAACAAAGTTGGCAGTTCGAAACACTTTGGGGTTTGAACAGGCCTTTGAAGGCTGAGTAGGCCCAAAAGAGGACACAGACATGCCCTCCTCATGTAGTGCAGGTGAGCAGCTGGTGAGGGAAGGAAGGATCAGGACTGTACCCTCCTCTGCTGCAGCCATGTTGTGCTGGCAGGGTTTTGTGATGTGTTATTGTGGTACACCTGCTTTCTTCTCTTTCTCTGAGGACAACCCATGTTGCTTAGCTGGGAGAGTGTGAGCCACTTTAGGGGCCAATGTCACTGCCTTTTGCCCAAGGTTTTGAGGCAAATTTTATTATGTTGGGGGCATAAACATGAAAATTGCCAGGTAGTCTTTTTTCCCAAAGCGGGCTCTCAAAAACTCCTCAACTTTGCAAACCTCCATGTGCTTTGTTTAATCGCTCTCCTTTGCAACATCTCACACAGTTGGCCAGATGGCTACTTGAAGGTATTTTAAGTTTTGAACATATTTGGTTTTGAGATCATTAACATCCATGCTTCGTTGCTGACCACACTAGTGGAGCGGAGCAGGGGAGACAGAGACCCCCTCCAGGACCCCAGTCACATGCTGGTAACCCTGACACCTCAGGGCATATCCCAGGCACCTTCCTCTATCAGCTATGTCTCAGTTCGCCACACTATATCCTATGTCTGGCATAGAATCATAGAATACCAGGTTGGAAAGGGACTTTGAGGATTATGTGGTCCAACCTTTCCTGGTCTAGACATGACGTCCCAGCATCCTGTCCAGCTGAATCTTAAAAGTGTCCAGTGTTGGAGAATCCACCACTTCCCTGGGGAGGTTATACCAATGGCTGATTGTTCACATTGTGAAAAATTTTCCTTTTTTAAGGACGTACCATAAGACACAGAGATTTCCAACTCCAGCCAATTTGTTCTGAGTGATAAGCATCGGACAAATTTTGACTGCTATAAACATGGTTGTGGTTTTAATAGCAAATTTAAGTGTCAAGAAGCCAGAGTGGGTGGGAGCACACAATTGGTGAGGAGCCACATGAGACCATCCAGGCCTGGGGCTGGCAGAGCTTGGTGGCACAGCTGCAGGCTATTCGCTGCCTGCAGGACCCAGTGCCAGAGAATGATTAGGAGCATTTCCATGTAGTAGTTGAATGAGGTTTTAAATAAAGATGCCAATGGTGTGTACAGATCACAAGAGGGAAAGCTGTTGGTGTGAAAGTGATTTGGGATGAGCACTGGATTCTTGGACAGACCGCCTGGGCAATAGTAAGCAACTGAAGAGCCATTTCTGTGCCAACTAAGTGGCATCTATTCCGATTTCTTGCTGATCACAGGCTTCCCTCTCCTGCGAAAAGGCGAGGCACATTCTCCCTGTCCTGCCTGACGGCACAGAAGTGGCAGTGGCTGCTGCTGCCCCTGATCCGGGGCCTCACAGGAGCAGGGTCTACTGATGTGGAGGTGCTGCTGGGACAACGTGAAAGAGAGGGATTGTTCCTGCCTGGCCAAAACGCAAACAGGGAGCAAGCTGAAGCACTGCTGCCTTGAAGTCAGGGAGGAGAGCGAGGGTGCTGGTGGAAAGAGGACAACAGTTCCCACAGTGTTAAGGCTGCTCTTGCTGCATGCATCCCACTAAAGAACAAAGCAAGGAGAGCCTTGCTTTCGCAAGAATTTGATCCACCAAGCAAGGCTGCTACAGTGTTAACCTTTTCGTGGTGAGCTGTTTGGGATGTAAATTAACCGGAATGCCATTGGAAACCGATAGCAATGCTCTACAGGCGAGGAATGCCACAAGCTCTGGAAAGGGATCACTGGCTCTAACAAGCAGGCCTTTGCTTTTGCACTTGATCTTTTTTTTTTTTTTTTTTTGAGGGCAGGTGCTAGTGAAGCAATTGTGGCAGGCCCGTGGCATTGAAAGAGTTATTACAAACCAGAGGATAAAATGTCAGTGATGCTTGATGCAGAGAAATGTGCAGAGTTAGCAGATATATGCTGCTGATCTGGTAGCAGCTAGGCCTCTCCCCTCAACAATGTGATATTTCTGGGTTTCAGTAACCAGCCCCATAGGAAGTCTTTCTTGATACTTTGAATCAAATTGTGGCATTTGGCTCCTGGCCAGTGAAAGGAAGCGAGCAGAGCTGCTGGCCTTCAGGAGGGGTTTGGGAAGGAATTGCGCCTGAGCTGGTGGGCATGCCAGGGTAGCGCACAAGCTCCATCAGCCACGGACAGGATGTGTTAGCCTTTCTGCACCAAGGCAGCCTTTCTACACTTTTTCTAATCCCACTTGAGCACACCGATTGCATTCAGGAAAGAAATTCTTTCTATACCCTTGGACTGTGAGCGGTGTGACTCTGTGAGGCCAAGCACCGTGTTTTCTACTGTGCCTAAAGGACCCCGCTCAGAAAATCAGGAGTGCTTCCCGTTTCGCTGTGCTCACCCCTCCCCTGGATGCTCCCCCCTGCAGACACTCTGCTGCCGGTTCCAGCCTCCTCCAGCCGATAAACTCCGGGGACCGCTGCCACAGTCCTGGTTTGTTTCGCAGCCAAAGAGTTGCAGGCAGAGGTGCAGAAGTCTCCAGCCTTGCACAAGTCACTGCCAGAATTTTTGCTGGGGTACTTGTACTGAGCTTTGACAGTCAAGTATGACTTTGGGATTAGAAATCACTGGGCTATAGCTGCCTTGCACCACGCTCTGCACTCACCCACAGTGATATTCCTGCTGCTTGTGGCATCCTTGTTTCTAATTCTTAACTAGAAAGGTCACTCCAAGGCTCCATCTGTGCTGGATGTGCTTTGCGCCTATTGCTATAGTGTTTGCAAGTACATAGTACTGACAAGCTATACTGGTAAACATTAGGTTTCTACCAGCAAGAGACCTCCCCAAGCGAATAAGTGCTATTACAGGAGCATCTCTGTTTACACTGGAGGTTTTGCCAGTGACCTCCCTGACAAACAGGGGGGTGGCTTCTCTTTCACTTCATTCTCTCCCACAAAACTTATAAGACTAAACTAGATTTAAGCTGCAGCTGAACAACTGCAGACAACAATATAAAAATTTGCTTCCGGGCCTGAAAGTACTTGAATTTCTTTTTGTAATGCTCTTTCTGCATATTGTACCGCACATTTTTTTTTTTTATTATTTTTTTTTTTTTTTTCCCCCCTCCAGAAAGACCCGTACTTTAACACTTTAACAGAGGAAACTCACTCTGCCTCTGCTTTCCTGCCTGGTGTATATTTAAATAATTGCTGCATTTTAACAAGCTAAATTGCATTCCTGCCAACTGTCCCTCAGACCAAACCTTCAAGGATATGCTAAACAATAAAGACTGCAACAACAGTAAACTCAAAGGCCCCAAGATCTCTTCAAAGATAAGATGTCTTGCCGTTTCCCTTCCACACCCAGGCACTTTCATGCAGATTAGCAAGACAGTATGCATATCGCCTACACAGGCACAGCAATGCTAAGAATGGCGTGAGTTTGGCTCTCTGCAGAGGTAGGGAAGGAAAACAAAAATGAGAGGATAATTAGCCAGCATAGAGCCAGGGTAGCTGCTGAAGTGGGAAGAGCTGAGCCAGGGTACACTTCTTCGCCCATGACCTGGCAGACATCAGCATTTCAAATATTTCTGCCTCGACCACAAATCACAAGATAGATGCTCTTCTCTACATGTCATCTTTTGTCCTGCAGAGTTCTGACCTATGACTTTCCAGCGGCCGATGGCTTGGTGCCGGGCATTGTCCGACTGCACGGGCAGGCAGAAGGGACAGGCAGAGGGAGCGGCAGGCAGAGAGGGCAGGCAGAAGCGGGGCAGGCAGAAGCGGGGCAGGCAGAAGGGGGGCAGGCAGAAGGGAGGCAGGCAGAGGGGGAAGCAGGCAGAGGGGGCAGGCAGAAGGGGGGCAGGCAGCGGCCACTCGCCCAGCGCCCGGTCCGATGGGCGCAAATGGGGAGGGCAGGAGCCGGGATTAGCAATTCCTCTTTACCTACCCACCCCTTCCCCGGCCCCAGCTGGCTGTTTAAAAAGAAAGCCATAAACCCATTAGTACAAAGACAAATGAATCTCATACCCTGAGGCATTCCTTCATTCAGAACTGGCCTTAACTACTTTTCCAACCTTCCTCCCTTAAAACCTTCCGTCTTTTGGGTTTGCTTATTGTATAACAGCAGAGTTCAGTAAAATGCGTGACAATACAGTCACTTAGGAGACTTTAAGTAAAACTCTATAACCTCGCTTTATATGTATGCAGGTATATAGTCACACAAACATGTGTCCAAATATTTGTGTAAATCTCTGTCGGCATGTATATGTCCAAATATATTCTCAGATATCTCTTCCAAATTATTTTTATATAGACGTATTTTTAATGCAATATAAATTAAGCACATACAGTGTCAATTAACATTGCAAAGTGCTGCATATTA
The DNA here is from genome assembly GCF_004027225.2 of Strigops habroptila. NCBI lineage: Eukaryota > Metazoa > Chordata > Aves > Psittaciformes > Psittacidae > Strigops > Strigops habroptila. Next base: position 45,611,370 of record NC_044282.2, on the reverse strand, counting down.
TAACTAAGTTTAATATGATATGATTTTATCTGTCCTTGGTTTTACATTAATGCTAAGCACATGTGAGCCTATGGATCTGCATCCAATGTGAATTATTTCCCCTTGCAGCTATACGAGTTGTAGGAAATAATGTGGCAATACTGCAGTAACTATAAAGGACTTGCCACAGCAGCAAGGGAAGGTCTTTGAGGAAATTGCAAGTTAAAACAAAAATAAAGCTTTATGGAGGTTTTGTTTATTTGTTTGTTTTCCAGTAAAATAAACTGTCATAGATGTAGATAATACAGAGGAAAGTATTATGTGCTGAATTATATGTATGGAAATACATATAGAAGATGCAAATATATAAAATTGTTTAAAGGTGAATCCAACTGAACTAAATATGTCTGAATTACGCTTCAGATCTTTTGGAACTGTGCATGTTTGAATGTGCTACTGAGCCGTGCAAATAAAGGCAAAGTGACATTATTAAAGTCACTTGGTTTTTAACTTTGCCACGGTTAACTGCTTCCTATTCGGCTGCAATTTGCAATTTCCTACTGTTGATTACGGTAATATATATATAAACGTGTTAACTAGCCCATAGTTTTAAAATGTGTATTTAAACTGAGTGGAAGACTAAAGCTTCTTTTGGACTAATTTAATCTGATTTACTTCTGGCAACTCACACCTCTTCCAGCTAGTTTTATCACCTTTTGATTTTTCAGAGTTTTTCTTGGATTTTTTTACTTCCCACTTGTAAGTAAAATTATGTCCTGCATCTGGTAGTTTGTGTTCATGAATCACATCCAGGACTTCAATCAAAATCATATAGATTATAGTTTAAAACACTTTTAAGATAGTAGGCCATTTTAGTACACTGACTACAGAAGTTAAGCAGCCATCAGCATCACGGGTCTACCCTTCAGAGAAGGCAGCAGAATCAAGGGCTAATACTTGGTAGTGACTGTTTTTTATGAATGTGGCCATCTACTTCATTAAAATCAAAGGTAGCCACAGAGATTCCCTTCTATCACACTTCTTTCTTAATCAAGGCTCACATCATAGTCAATGAAGTTATAGATTAGTAAAGATTTTACTCTTAAGTGAAAGTTCTTGTATTTGGTTTGTGTGATTTATAAAAATCTGGCTGGGCTAGAACACATTAAATATTCTTCTCCTATGCGAAACCCACCCAAGCTCAGGGTAGATTAAGTTAGTTATGATGTTGTTTGTCATGGATAATCCTGAAGTCAAGGGTGATAAGCACATGACTGGGGGGGTTTCCAGCAGCTGGTGGACCAAGTGGCACAATTGTTGTAAGGTCAAATGGAGTTCTCTGAATAAGGATGTGATTTGCCAACACAGCTAAGTTATCTAGAAATCTAAGTGTTGATGAAAGACTTCTAAATTTCTTGTGTGTTTGGGATAATTATGCCTTGTATTCCTTGGTCTTCTATGGATATCTCCAGCTGAATGTTTGAAACAGAGGGTATGCCAAGTTGATTATTTCTAAAACAACCTAGCTTTTCACTGTAAAAGAGGCCAAAGAGGGCAGTGCAGCACAAGGTGACAAAGCTTCAAGCCTCAGAATAGTCACAGATTAGCAAAAATTGCTTTAGTAAACAGGATTTTGCAGAGCCCAGAGCTGTTAATTGTTGTTGTGATGCACGACATTTTAATTGAGTTAATAGGCACAAAATGCTTATCTCTATTGACTGAGATAAAAACTCAAAAGCTCTTGATGGCAATTGGAATTACAGTAGGCAATCTTAACAATAGAAGTCAATGTTTTACAATGTGTTGCTGTTTAGATGTGTTTGCTGGTGAAATGAAACATAATGTTGCTTATCTCCAAAGCATCCATTTTGCCTTGAGAAAGAGTATTCTCCTGCACCACTGCGGGATTGTTTTTAAATTCTAACTGGCTGTAGAGAGAGGTGAAAGATGGGTAATTCCACTTCTTCAGGCAAGCCCCATTTGCATGCTTTTAGCACAGGCCTAAGCTTTCACAAGAACATGCAGGGCTTTGCTTTGCATACTGCCCATATCTGTGTGCCTGCATGCTTTCTCCAAGGCACAAACAGGCTCAGAGGAGCAGCAGGATGGTCAGCAAACAGCCAAATCCACTCCTGCTCTTGCTGCTAAGGCATTGCCTTGTGATGCTGGAAGCCACCAAAGAGATGTGAAAGAAGGGAAAAAATGTAAGTGCCACGCTAGAGTCACTCTGCAGGCGAGATCCAAAACTGATAGTCCTAAAACCGAATGGGAATTTAGCCAGAGATCATGATGTGCTGCCTGGCTCCCAAGTGTCAGGGCTACTAAGAAAAGTCTGCCTGCTCCTTTTGGAGGTGTATGATGTCTTCCAGCTCCCAGCTCTCTTCCACTGAGTTCAAAGGAAGTCCTTATGGTCGTTTTAGCTCAGCTGCTACATGTTCACCCAGTGAAGGCCCTCAAGTGAAAAATAAGACTCCAGTCTTCAGCAAATAAGAGGGCAGCGCCTGGCCCCTCTGCAGGAGCATGTTCCTGAAGGGTGATGATCCAGGCACCTGCTGCCTGTGTCCAGTCATGCCCGGGTGCAGGTGCTACGCTGTTGGATCAAACCAGCACCTGCAGACAGGCAGGGGAATGGGCTGTGTGTAAATCAGGCTAGAGCATACTTCCTCCTTCTCCTCCTCCTCTTCGAGATAGCGCTTAAGGCTGCTGGTGCCCACTGGCACTGGCAATACATGCAGCCCCTGCTAACAACAAGCAAGCACACCAAGTCTAGGAAGCTCAAGCCAAATTGTAGCTGTGTCTTTTCCTATGGTATATCGTTTCATCAGCCCAGGGGGTTTCAGTTCTTTTCAAAGTTATAGTTATAATTTAACTTCCAGAAATGCAGCCCCCAACTTTGTTCAGAGACAGAAGCTTCTCGGCAGTTCTCCCGTACCAGAGAGTGCTGGAATGCAGCCACGGGTCAGAAGACATTGCCCAGGAAAGAGGGTGATGAAAGTACTGACACTTTTGTTTAAACAATTTGCCTTCCTTTTCCCCTCGAGGAATAGTTTATAAATCGTATACCTGTCAAAGTGGTGCCAACACACTACTCGGACAAATTTCTATTTTTGACATGAGCATGTGTTTCGCTACACTTCCCATAGTTGGCTGAATCTGTGTTATTATGCGATACATCCAGACGGAGCATCTCCACGTTCCAACGACCGCCGTCTGCGACTGGGCAGGTCACCCATTCGGACTACAAGTGCTGAGGCCTGATTCTCAGTCCCTTGTTAATTAAACATTAAGAAGCAGCTGAAGGTTTGTTGGCTTTTTTTGTTGTTTTCTGCTGGCAGTTTACAAAAACTCTTCCAGCAGATTGGAGGGAAGGAATGGACCTGAGCAATAAAGTGAGGCTGAGGTTGCTGCAAGCAAAAAGCACAAAATGGGTCTATGCAGCCAGGCAGTCCAGTTCCTCTAACTGGTGGTGAGAGATGGAGAAGCTCTGAGGATACTCTCATTACATTTGTTCCTGGAGCACCTTTCTTTACATTTTTTTCATATAGTTCATGTAAGGTCACATCTCTTGGTTTGGGCAATACCATCTTTCAAAAGTAGGAAGAAAGAAAGAGAAGAATACCACAAAGCCATCAAAAACCTATTTTCAGGAATCAAAATCCCCATAAATATTTTCATCAGATTGTCTGAATCACTTGCGTCTGTTCTACCTATTACTCATTCTTCTGTCCTATGGTGAACTTTTCTGAAAAGGAGGCCCCTGGTGACATAGTTCATTGTGTTAGCTAGTACAGCATCCGATAAATGAAGCGGTTTAGTAAGCAGAGTGCCTACCAAGCCATCAGTAGTAAATCCACAAAAGGTTAATGAAGCCTGAAACTACAGTCATTTTTGTGTGATGGCCTCTCCGCAACCTCTTTGAAGGAGACATCTCTTGTGATGTGAGCTGCAGAGAAACTACTCCTATGGAAACGAGCTATGGCTGAGGAGCAGAGGCAAACAGGAAGAAGTGAGGATAGGAGCAAAAGCAGGATAAAGCTCCAGGATTCCTTTTTCAACATGATTTCTCTCTTCTGCAAAACCTTGTCTTCCTACAGCAATCTAGCATGGAGAACTTTAATATGCTTTTGTTGTCTTACTTTCAAGTTTGATTCACATGTTTATCTGTCCCTTGGAAAAAGTCAGGTCTTTTTTCCTTTTTTTTTTTTCATGTCTGGGAGTTAAGGTGGAATCATTTTTCCATCAGCAGAATAAAAGGAAGCTCCATAGACAGTTTGCTAGGATGCTTGTGCTTCAGAGTTACACCAGAGAAATAAGATGTGTGATACAGTTGGCTTTCACTCGTTTTGTAGGATGTCATATAGGTGCAAAAGGGTGGGTCTGCATGACCAGGTCAGCTATAAAAGTCAGTGCAGATACAGGCTTGGGTTTTTATACAGCTTTTTCGTTGTCCGTTTTCAATTATTCTCTTGACCAATACTTTGTATGCTGATTATACAGCATTCCATTTTTTTTTTAATTTTCTTCTAGTATTCTGTGTTGCTAAATGATTGCAATGATTCCTTATTGCACAGTACTACAGAGGGGGGGCGGAAAAAAAGGTTACATGTAGTTAATCGTACAGGATACAGCGTCGCCACAAAGTTTTGCAGAAATTAAACTGATCAGGCTTCATAGCAGGACAGTCACTGGGGAGTGTTTGAACGTTAAAGGCTAGCACAGAAAGCAGAAGGGCAGACAGATATCCGGGTGAACTTACATTGGCAAAGGGAGTTGAGAGGAATAAGAGATGGCTTTGCAAATATGTGACAGGAACACACAACAGAGAAAAAAATGATAAACTGTAAAAAACAAGAGGTGATAAGATTTTGTCAGCTGAGACTTAGAGTTCTTTCGAACAGAGGCTGTCGTCACATGTTGTGTACAAATTTTATGTATTTATAAAACTGGTTCTGACCACAAACAAAAGTCTTTTCAAAGTCTCACCTATCTACATCTTTAGTTATCTAAATGTCTTTCATAAAATGACCCAAAGTAATGTGGATTTAAAACCACCTCAGGTCTATAAATAAAGAATGATGATTGATGGCAGAATAATAAGCTGGGGCAGGAAGATGTGCTGTGGCAAAAGGTACTGGTCTGTTTTTATTTTGCATCCTCATTGGTTAGCCAGAAGTGGGAGTAAATAACATCTGAATAGAGAAATATTACATGGGGACCCAGAGAAGATGTAGGGATTAATTAAATAATCTTCATAAGGCATTTTGAATATGAGTACTTCTTTGCATATTTTCACTTAATTAAATATTTATTTCATCTAAAAAAAGCTCCCCATAAAGAATTGGTATTTTTGTCAGTCAAATAAGCATGGACACATTTAATGCATACCAATACAATTTATTTTTTTTTTAATTCTCAATGTATGCAGAGGATGTGCCTCTGTAGGTGTATGCTTCTCTGTACCTATATGTGTATATGAGAGCAATAAAATATGTACAGATGTATATGCGTTCACACAATATCCCTATTGAGACAGAACTAAGAACAGTTTTCCTAGAAAACCAAGAGTTTCCATCGTCTATCTTTTATATTCACAGAAGTAGTAAGAGAAATGAAGAATGGACATGTGCAGGTGAAAACATTTTCCATTTTACAGTGCTAACTCCTCTTTATTAGAATCTGGATGGGAAAAAAGAAAATAAAAATCTATTGTTCATTTTCACTTTGATTGCCATACCCATCATTTTACATACCACATGCTTTCCTCTTCCAGGGGCATATATTGTATTTATTCTGCAGCTGCAGTATATTGATTTTGGACTACTGAGTTCAGTGCAGATGAGTGACAAAATAAATAAGCTGCTGGGTGACTGATAAGTAACCATGTTTAATCTCTTGGCTCCAAAATGAAATCCCATAACTCATTTCAACAATTTTAGTTTTGGTACTCAGTCAAGAGCATACAATCAGAATAATTTTTTCTTATAAAAGTAAAGACCCATAGCAAAAAAAAAAAGCTTTCATGGAAACTGCTGCAATTCTACATTCCACCTCTACCAAAGCATATACAGAAGTATTCCAGATTTACACTAATGCATCAGTATAATTTCGTTGATAGTTTTAATTAGATGCAAATATTCATCTGCATTTCTTTTGCATTATATTTATTGTTCAGTAACTGAATAGGTTATTACTCCTTTTTAACAGCTGTGGCATTTCCTAAGCCTTCATCCATTGAATAAACAACAGATGACATAACTTCCTAATGTGCTAGTCTGGGTTTTAAAATACAAATATCAGACATGCCTTCTTGAAGAGACATTATTATTGTGGTTGTTGGTTTTGTTGTTCTTATTATTATTGATAATAATGTACTAATAATTTTTCTTGAAATATAATTATTATATTGTGATATATAAATGTATTTCTTTTTATTTTTGTAGTATTATTTTCTTAGGTCTCCTATCAATCAAACAATCTAGTAAACTATAAGTAGTGGTAAACACTGAAAATCTTACAACATGCACATTGAAATCTTGAGGCAGTAAGTGAATCTTTCTGAAAAGCCAACTACAATACTTAACCCAAAACCTCATTGAGATGAAAGCATTATAAGGCTGGAAAGTTCTGATATTTCTTGGCACAGCCAGACAACACACCCAAGGAGAGCTTACAAACTGTAACACAGCACAACGTTATCAAATGGGTTGTGGCATACATACTCCAAGGAAACTAAGATCAGAATAAGTTCCATAAAATCACAGCTCGTGCAAGCTCGTGCAGGATTTGTTCCCACATCATGTGCTAATGGAAAAGCAAGTTTCACAACAGGAATAGCTGCTTTAAAACTTCTCATTAGGCAAACATGCAGGGTCTTTTAGAATTTTCTGGATAGGTAGGTTATCCAAACCAAGGTAATAGTAAGCATCTTAAAAATTTTCAAGCATTCCAATAACCTCCGGCTAAACTTGAGTTTGTTCCCAAAGGAGACTGGTAGCAGCGCAGTTCAGACAATTAAAATACATTAAAGTTCACAGCAGAGGTGACTGGCTGTGTCAAAAGTGATGCAGCACACAATATTTATGACATCCTTTATTTTAACACTGCTCAATATATACTTTAAATCCTTTAATGTGCTTAAGCCTGTTTATTCCTTTGTTAATGGTCTGTGATCGCAATCAGGCATGATCCATAGACAGCTTCACACTTCCTTGTGAGGTGTTATTTGATAAAAACCCTAATCAATAAATCAAATTTCTTCTTTTGCCAGATACAGTTACATAATGTGTTTGCAATTTGGGCCTGGATCAGTTTCCTGGAATGTTGAATAACCTCTGAGAATTTGTAAGCTTTATACCAAGTGGGCATTCAGAATCATTATGACTGGACTCTAGACCTTACTTTGTAAAAAGAAAACAGGACTGTCCATGAAACAATCTCATTTTACCACAAGATTTTAAGGGTAATTGAAAAGGTTATAGAAGTAAATGAGGATAGCATATGTCATGCAAATTGTAGCTTCTAGTTTCCTTTCTAACCACCTTTTTAATATGTCATCATATATTACGGGTCTAATTTTATGGGAATTGATTCTATTTGGAAGTTTAATTTTTTTATTCATTGTTTTCACAAAATGGAATTTCCGTTAAAAATGTGGTTGGAAACATAAGTTCTTTCAATAAATGTGTTGAACTGAAGTCAACCTTCTAGGTCCATTTTTTGCTGAGTATTGCACCTCTTCTGTGTCACAGGATCTTCTATAAATTGCATTTCACTTTCCACCTGAGTGACAGGAGTCATGCTGGCAGAGGACAGCGACAAAAAAGCATTTTCTTATTATAACACCAAGTTTAGAGTCCAGCCTTAAAAACTTCAAGTGCTACCCAAGGGAAGAGTGGGATTCCTCATTTTCAGCACATAGGTCTGGGCCTGTTCTTGTAGATTTTTTTTTAATGACTGCATTCTGTAGAAATACAGAAATAGACTTTTTGTTAAGCAGATCACCTGCTGTCAATGCCTGGGGAACCCAGGTCTGGCAGCCCACACTGGGCTGCCTCAGAGCAGTACCTGGGGAGTCTAAGAGCCTCATATTGGGTCTCAGTTCTGATTCAGGGACTAGATTTCTAAAAATTAAATATATTTCATTAGCTCACCTGAGAAAGAAATGGAAATAAATAAACAACATCACTACATTTAAATAGGTACCTCAAACAAGTGGGATTAGTGAATGACCATGGATGCCTGTTCTATCTTAGCCAGCTGTTAGGGAAGTTCAGCCTGGATTTAGGAAAGTAATTTTTAACTTTTTCAGGTAGGCAAGACCTCATTCATCTATCTTAATCTTCATTCAAGCAAACAGCACAAGGGGAAATGTTGAAAGAGGATTTTTTGTAATTGTTGTTGCTGTAGTAGTAGCAGTAACCATTGCTATTGCTGTCACAGGCAGACGGTTACAGGCTATTACCACCATAATCACATACAGAGGTTAATACCAAACTCCAGGAAAGATGAACAAAAATCATCACTGCTGTGCCTGGGGCTAAAGAAAAATCTATGGCACTATCTGAAGTGTTCTGTGCTTTTGTTTTCAAAATTATTCAAGTGTGGTTTTAGGTAACATTCTCAGAAAAAAAAAAAACACAGTGAGGAAGCATCAAGACCAATATTCAGTTACAATAATGTTCCAACCATAAGTACAGGAGATCAGTGTGTGTTCAACACAGCAGATGATACCCAAGTCCAGGACAGGAAAATAAAGTGGGAAAACCCACAGAAAGCTGTTTTCATCTGTGATCTTAGTAGTTGGCCAGAAGTTTGAGGGTCTTGCAAGTTTTTCCCATTGGAGGAAGATATTGATGTTACTCTATCAACAAAAATGTATGCAGCCCTGCTTTCTTCAAAAATGTACAGTTCAAACAGATAGAGACCATTTCCTTGCCAATGGTATCAAACCTCTTTTCTGCCAGAACCCTCCAAAGTCTCTGTCAAGGTCCTTCTTGGGGGCAATGTTATTGTGAATAATCAGGATATCTTGGTGATTTCTCTGCGGACTGTTTCTGAGCTGAGATGTGCAGCTTGATTTTTCTCTCTTGCAGGCACATATTTACACATACACTTTGATTTACCCTGCTGGAGAGTTTAAAATCCCAGGGAAGTATAGTTTGTTCTTTTTCTGCCTGTGGAATGTTTCTGAGTCAATACTTTAGATTTGGAAAATATTTTTATTTCAGCCACCTGAATCCGTAAAAAAACTTAGTGGACCTTAAATGAAAGGTACTGAAGACTCTTTCAACTAGATTTAAGCCATTCTATAGCAATATTAAATGTATTTCTTTGTAGCAGTCTTCAGAGGCCATGCCAGTGGAATGACTCATCATTTTGCACTATATTTGCTCCTACATCATTCTCAGAAGACAAACTGCACCTTTGGGTTATGAATGCTTGCTTATTAGAGACAAACCATGCTGTAAAGCTCTAGCAGCCAGCCACTTAAATATCACATGGGGATGGAATTTTTCTAGATGAAAGCTTGAGATTTTCCATGGATAATAAGTGTGTGTCCTTGGGAAGTTCAAATATAGTGGGAAGAGTTTCTATACAGCATGATAAAGATCAGAATTAATAAAGATCAAGGGTCACCACAGAAACATTATAATTCAAGATATGAAAAGCACCATGGTTAAATTCACTCAGTAGATATCATCACTAGTCTCAAAGCACTTAAAACAGGAGAAAAAGCATCCCTCTGCAGTCAAGTAAATTACCAGTATAATCCAATTAAGCACTCTATTTTGCAACAAAAATAGTCTATTCTAAAGAGAAAAACAACCTCCTGCTTATTTTATCTATATGATTTCATATCCATTGCCAGTCCTTCGACCATTGTACAAATGATACAAAACAAAAAAATTTATTGCTACAACAAGGTTTAATTTTTGCTGACCTTTGAAATTAAGATTGTGTTTCTAATTCAGAATTATTTTTTATTGATGATGATAGATATTTTGCAAGGCCAAGTTTCTTACAGCCTGTCCTGCATGGAAAACTTTGTTTTGTGATTCAGTTCAATTCTATTTTATACTCATAATTATACCACCTTCATTTCTTAATACTATGTAACTACGTTATACCACTGCCAAATATATCTATACAATGCTACAGGGTGTATATAGGGTAAAAAAATATTCTCTAAGGAGATTTCATATCTTCAGTAAGATACTCTATTTCTATATAACATTTTGGAGTAATCACTTTCTATTCAACAATATTGATTTCCAGGTATCTGTTTCTTTGGAACCTTTCTGCAGTGGAGGATTTGCTTAGTAAGATATAAAAGGTGAAGTACAAAAAATAATGAGATTTTCAGCACAGAAGACAGACATACAGAGAGACTCACTTTGAATGAGTTTTCGTTTAAAGTGATGACATTAGTGTTAGATCATTCCAAAGCAATCAAACTTTCATCATTGCTTATATAAACTCCGAGTACATGCTAACAGTTCTCAACTTTAGCAAGACTAATGGAAAAAGAAGCTATTTCTTGTCAAATGTTTTGGAAGGAAGATAGTTTGTATGACCAATATATAATCAAGATTCATGGGCACACTTTGCCTGCAAATGACATTTCTGAGAGCAGACCCTTATAATCCATGTCATGCACAGTGATATCATTAATCTTATTTTCAGGCTACTTAAAAGCTGATGCGTATTATGAGCAAAGTTGTTTGCATGATGTAATTGTAGTTGCAAACACACTCATAATATATAACAAATTTTTATATACCTTTACTTAATGCATATCTTACCACAGCACAGTGTGTACTTCTGACCAGTCTCAGAAGCCTCAGAGACAGAGATAAGAGAACTGAAGCTCCAGTAAAGTTTTTGAACCATATTAGGGTGATGCATGTTGATAAAGGCAAGTTAATTTATGGGAGAATGGTACCATTCAGTCTCAGAAGAGAAGGCAGATAAGAATCTTATCAATCATGTGATCAACCTCAGACTTCCTTGCACGATCACTCTCATTTTCTCTGTACTTTCCCAGCTGCCAAATGTATCACAGAACAGCTCATGTAACAACGAGGTATTCACAAATTGCTAGGGCCAGAACTGAACTACAAAACTTGGGTCCCAAAACTATTCGCTCTAGATGTTTTGGATATAGTATTGCTGCACTCTAAAGATCAGAGAGAAATATAGGAGGAAATCTGGTTAAAAACCCATTCCTTGTCTTTATTAAGTCTTTTTTTCTATTAATTTATTACATTTTCAGTTATATCTTACTAAAATAATGGTATATACTATGTATAATATATTGTCTGTAAATACATACACATAAAAATATATAAATGTATAAAAATATAAATATAAAAAAGTATATATACATATCAGATTAAAAATTGTGGGTTCTATGAAACTCAAACCCCAGGTAGTTTATATTCTACCTAATAAGAAATTAATTTGCCTAGGTATTATGTTGTCTTGCCAATAATCTGATTGGTACCCAGTGTCAGTGTATTTAACTGTTTTCTTGGAAAATGGTTTCTAAAAATCAATTTTACTTGCAGTTCTTTGGCTTTCTAGACATGTGGGCCCTTACATAGAAGTCATTAGCATCCCTGACAAATATTTTTGCATTGCCTGTTGTCCTCTGCTCAGTAAATTGAGAGCTCGCTTTTAAGTTGCTTGATGCTTACAGTAATACGAGGCAATCAGCATCCATCTAGCAACAGGACTTCAAAGAGAAATTGCTATTTCCCCTGTCAGTCCTGCCCCATGCACAGCAGCTCCTGGAAGCAGCTGGGTTGCTTTGAACTCAACTTTAGCTTTACTTCAGAGCAATCTTAGGGCTCTGATATAGGATGTAAATTGGTGTAGCAAGGTGGTGTAACCCACTGGTGAATGGGTGTTAGAGGGCCCCCTCTGTGCAGACCTGTAGCATGTGTGAGTTGCTATAACCCCCGACCACAGCTACCTACTTCTTTAGTTCATGCTGGAGTAACTTATTTTTTCACTTCTGCCCATCCCCAGCTGAACCTCAATAAATAAATCTTACTGCAAACTGCCGAGTAACCTGGGGCTCAAATTTGGAAGACCCTCAATGATCAAATGAAAGTTCTTTGAGCAGAGGAAATTCACAGGTATGAATACCACTGCAAATAATTTCCATCTTTGTGTTTTACCCAAAGAGTACCAGTCCCCTGACCATCCGTGCTCTATGTCTGTTGATTCATGCTATTATTGAGCTATATTTAGGATAAAACTGGCTCATTCCTTCTCAGAGAAGACTGGTCATGGTTATATGGATTATTGCCCTGGGGGCTGTAATGCGGTCTTCACCTTACTTCAAGCACTTTGAACTGAGGAAACAGATGGGTGCCAAATGGCAACCGAAGTGGTCTGGGCCAAGTGATGTGGTGGAGATGCAGCCAGTCCAGTCTCAATGGTAACTGCCATGGGCAGAGCCAGTGCAGACCTCCCATGGTCAGGAGACCAAAGGTCCCTCTTCAGAGGGAAGCCCTTTAGAAGCAGAGTATGTTGATAATTCATATACGTTCAGAGTATATTGATAACTCATATGGAATCCATATCATTATGAGACACTGCTCCTCAGTTTCTCCTGTGAAAGCCCAGGGCCAACCTTTGCTTGTCAGCTGTGCCTGGTCCTTTCAAGGCAAGAAGCCTTTGAAAGCATCCATATGGGATGCAGGGAGAGCAAGGACGACACAGCTGGGCTGATAAATACCAGTTGATAGGAGATGATGAGCAGAGGAGAAAAAACTACATGCTTTATTTGAGGCATATAGTTCAATTCTCTACAAGTGATACAAGGATAATTTTCTAGCACTTACTTGCACAGATTTTTAAACTGGGTATACTGGCCCAGAGCTCACAGTGTTTCTTATTAACTCTCCCTTTTTCACGTTGCTACTGAGTTCATATCTTCTTTACTAGGTCCAAAAGTAGATAGTGATTTAGGCTATAGTTGCCAGAAAAAGATGTGTTCATCTGACTAATCAGAATATTAACAGATTTGTTCACAGGTGTAGTATGATACTGGAAGAAAGGTCCCTTTCTAGGAGAAAATTATATATATGTTTTATACACTGTATTTACGTAACTCCTACTATCAGTTCCCACCAGCCCAGTAAGTAGAAATCACCACCTGGATCTTAACAAAAAAGATAGCATTGCTATCTTACTGAAGCCCCTCAAGTTTTGTTTGTGTAGGAGTTCCAAATGCTAACACCTTCTGGAGGCACCACCAAGACAATACAGGCATGTTGTGTAATTTAACAAAATAAAAGAAAAAGAAAAAAAAGAGAGACCTTTAGTTTAAGAAAGAAAATAATGTTTTCATTGGAGAAACCTTAGAAAACCAAGTTAAGTCCTTTTCTGTATGTCAGCTGAAACGAACACCTTCTTCTTTAGAGAATTCAGCAGGAGAAAACAAACTTGCAGGAGGCTTCAAGCATCTTTCCTGGGGCTCCGGCTGCCACAGGAGTGACCAAGGCTCCCAGCAGCACCAAAGGAGGTGCTTTTGGGGCATTACTCACTCTGCAAACAACTCTCCAACAACACCAGCTCAATTTGGAGCCAGACAAATGGCTACCAAGGAATAAAGTATTCTTCAGCAAATTAATGTCAAGTAGGCAGATCCACAGGTTGCTGAGAATCAAGAAATGAAGACCAGCTATTCAGGCAAAGCTGAATTTGCTTAGCGTCTTGAATCTTAAGGGGGAGCTGGGCACAAATGGAAGTGCAAGTAAATTTCAAAAAAAAAGAGGTGGAAAGCTGAGAGGATTTAGAAAGCCAAATGAAGGTTTCGAGTGCGCATGGGATATTTGATTTACTAATTGATCAATTTACTTTTACCTACACAAGGAAAGCATTACTACTCAAATTGTGGACACAATCACACTTAGGCAAAGATCCCATGGGCAAAATGGAAAAACTTTTCATAAGCCCTCTAGTTTGTGTTGCTTTCATTATTTATATACCTTTCAAATGGATCTATCAGGTCCTCCCTAAAAATGCAACCTCTGTAACGTTTCCTATCTAATATTACTTGTAATGATGACTATAATTCCTATGTTTGCAGTGTATTCCTGGTTTTTGAGACCCTTTGACAGGTTTTTGAGACCCTTTGACCCAAGCCAGGCAACAGCTTGTTGTGAAGGGTCACAGAGCAGGGAAGATCCTGTAGTGCTGTAAAGCAGCCCAATGGGATGCACCTACCAGGACCTCAAAGGTCCTGCTCCATCCTGTGACCCAAAGGGCCAGATTTGGTGCTGTCACACCAGGCAGCACAGCCTGATCTAACATAGGAGAGTGGGAAACATTGGAGAGATTTGGTTAAAATGGTACAACTTCTGTGGTTTGACAGAATCTGAGTTGCTTAGATGAAAAGTAATTAAATAAATTGCAGTCATGAAGAAGGAAGTCTGTCACCTCGTTTGGTTATTGTGTAACCCAGTTGGAGGAGTGAAATGGCTACACTGGTGCAGCTACATCATTTTACATGAACTGAGGATCTGGCTATTCAGTATAATTTATCAATTTTCCAATCCCTTATTCAGCAGAACGTAGTCTGAGATGACCTTTTGCACAAACCTCCAAAGGCCACAGAAACTGAATACTTTCCAAGCTGACCATCTGACTTATCCTTGTGAAAAGTTACTCTGTATTAGAAGGTCAAAAGAAAAAGAAAAGAAAAAGCTCCTCAGCAGGGAGCTACCCTTTGGGATGTTAGGTAATTTAAATTAACTGGCATCATGCTGAGTAGCTTACATTTCTATATCTGTATGTGAGTGAGAACAGCTAAGGTCAAAGGGTCAGCCTCTTCTTCAGCGGGAAGACATCCCTTTGCTGCCCCTTCGTCAATGAGCACGACACTGAACGTCAGCGATTTCTTTTGGGGTCTACTCCTGCATTCTGCACATAATGGCAAAATAAATGAAAATGTTAATGCAACAACAAAAAACCAAAATAGGTTTCTCTTTCCCCTGACTGTTACTTTCCAAGATTCTTTGCAAGAGCTGCTCAGCATCCTCGCATTTCATATATATATATACATATATATACATATAATGCCTGGTCCCTAGAGCTAGTAGATTTTGTAGGAAAGCTAGTATTAACTTGTGCAACTACTTGAAAGGAGATGTTTGTAGTAAATGAATAGAACAGAAGCTATTAGGAAGTTGTTTAAACATAAGACCTCTAGCTATTAAATTAGAAAAAAAAAATGCAAAAAGTGAAATAAGCTTTCTGCTAACAGAACAGTGGGACTTTTAATGCTCTTGTAGCCTATCCTCCCAGACCTAGGAGCCAGTGTCTCTGGCACTACATCAGGCTTTCTCTGTGATGTTGAGTTTCTGCAGGCTCTGCCTATTCTGAGTGAAATGGAAGAAATAAAAATTCAAAATGGACCCACCAGACCTACACGAGTCAGGGAGCATGGAAAGCTGCTTTGTCTTGCAGTGATCATTACTGATTTTGGTGTTGTCAGATTATAACTTCTTTCCAAACCAAAATGTACCTACTGAATTGGAAAATGTCCTATTTAACAAACTGTGTATGAAGATCTCATTACCACCAGGCTCCTCGACCATGGGGAGACAGACCTGCCATTTTCCTAAGTTGTGTGACAATCAGCCCTTGAGAGAAGTTCGAAAAACCTGTGCTGAATATGTGGCTTTTTGGCCAAAAAAGATGACTAACTTCATTTTTCTGTGCTGTTAGACCAATTTACTTAAGGGTTAAGATAAAGTATGAGAACAGCAACAGCTCAGTTCAAATAATGCCACCACAGACTAAACAGCTGCCACCAATTGCCAGATGATTATACTGAAGTTCGTGTTTTGATTTGTAGATGAAACGAGCTAAGATAAGCATCCAAAATGTTTATGTTTAAACCATCAAAGGGATCTAAGAGAAAATCTGATAGCCAGGCTGTGCTCAGACATTGTGCTAATAGCCCATCTGTAGCCATTAGCAGATTGCATTTACCTGTTCATTGCATCATTGTATTAAAATACAATTAATCAAACTTCTAACACTTTTTTCCTTTTTTTGGGGTTTTTTTTTTTTTGGTGGGGTTTTTTTTTTTTTTTTTTTGGCAAGAAGACAACACTTACCAGAAGTTTATCCAAAGCCTAGCATGATGGTACTCGGAAGTTTCAGCCACCCAGTCATCAGTAAGGTGCACTGTCAGAAAGTATGTCTGTACATTTTTCTGTTATTGTCATGTATGTGGTAGCAGAAACTAGGTTGTAGAGCCATTGCATTCACACAGTAACCTGAAGGACTACATAAGTCAAGCATTAATGAAAGGGCTTACTGTTAACCTCCTATTGCTGTCTCACACTCCCTTGGGATTTCATAGACAGATACCTAATAAGTATTAATTATCTAGCTATAAAATGCCCTCTCATTTTTTTTGCTATTTTTTCAAGTGAGTCCAGAAAACACTTTGGAAAGGTTGGATGAAGTCTAAATGAATCTGAACATTGGAGGAAAATCTTCTGTTTTCTCTACTGCCAACTTTTAAAGGTTATTTAATGAATGCCCTTATAAATAAAGTCAACGAAAATTACTTTTCCAAAGCAAAAATGGTAGGAGTGAGCCTTCTCATTACACTGCCTGTATGGGATATTAAAATAATCTGTTCATGTAAACTATGTCAATTATGGAAAAGTAAACAAGAAAAAGCACACATGATGATCAAAGGTAATCACTTCTTATCACTGCTTCTAATTTTAGACAACAGGAGTTACTTTGGTAGCATGCATATGTGTAGGGTGTGGGACTATGTGTTACAGCAGATTTACTTGTACCACCCCTTGGCATCTGGGTGATACACCAGCTGCAGTAGGAGTTGCACATGCACGTGTGATCTCAGGCAAGTGACCAGTTCTGCAAAAGCAATGTATTGCTTGTTAAAGGAGATTAGAGCCTTTTGGCATAAAATGCAAGATTTTCTTTACAGAAGGTTAGTCAATTGGAAAAACTGAATGCTAACAGTATTTTGAGAGTTAAACCTTGTATAGGGACTTGTTCTGAATGAGAATGAAATGTGAAGTCAATGTTTTAACACAGACATCTAGGATTCCTGATTGATGTCCTCTGTCAACAAGGCTTCTGCAAAGCTGCATCAGTCTGCAGACGTTGGTGTTGGTCACCATGTATGACGTGTTTCTGCAGTAAAAGCAGTTTAAAATTAAAAAAGTAGTTCATTTGCCTGAAGCAGCAGCCAAAACAGCAGTACAAGAGAAGACCTGATTTTTTGGAAAATAGTTGGGGTATGCTGTAATCCACCCACCTGTGGTTGTAATGGTCTGATAACTGTTGGGAAACACATGTCTGGATCCCAACCCTCACACCTCACCAGCCCATTGTAGACTGAATTAGCTAAATGATAGTTTGCTTATGCAGATACTGTGGCTGGAGCTAAGTGTGTGACTGACTGTATTCAGAGGAATTAAAAGAAGCTCCACTGCCCTCTAAATTTCTCCTAGCGACACTTACTTTCCTAATAAATGTGTAATGGAAATGCTGAGCCATCAGGAAAAAGGAAAGAAGGCCTAAATGGAGAAAGTGAAGAAAAAGGAAAAGGAAACAGAAATTTGGGAACCCTAAAGATGCAGAGTTATGATTCAATTCTTGGGCACCTCTTGCACTATATAACCTCAGGATATAATACATTATTGCAGGGTGAAAATAAGTTTAGAAATCCAGTGGATAAGTGGAAAAATTTTGCTGCAGGTTTCACAAATACAAAACCCTAAATTCGTGTCAGTTTTATATTCATGAAACCCTAAGTAATGAGTATAGTTGCGCCATTGTAAGTGTTGCAGAATTTAAATTAAAATAAGAATTATATTCCAGTTGTGTCTCTGATTTTCAAACAGGTTATTTTTTTTAGGAAGAGACAGTTTCACATTGACTGCTATTTTCACAGTAGGCATAGTAAATTAATTTCTACATATTATAATACTTTGGGCATACATAGCTCAGAGACACAAATATTAGCAGTTATAAATTCATTAATCTACCATGGGCAAAAATCCAGAAAGTTGTTAAACATCTTCTTGCCTAACATCTGCACTAAAGTATGCTGTGAAGAGGCGTGTCAGGAATATGGATGGATCAATTTCAAAACTTCATTCTATGGCCCATCCCAGGAGATGTATTCTGAGAAACAAACAGGAATTATTTTTTTTTTTGTTCCTATAAAGAGTGGTCAGTTCTATAGTCTTTGTCCACCAGGGTAAATCCTTGGCTCATACTATTTTAGCTGAGCATCTCAAATGCATTGCGGAATCTTACTGCCACAGCAGCCTATGAAGCAGGTGAGTATCACCTCTATTCTATAGAGACACAGGGGGACAAAATAAATTAATCTCATAAATATGCATAAGAACTTAGAGACAGTGCTGAGAGTAATTCTGTGTTTCTTGTGCCCCAGTTTAGTGCCTCACTCTACCTAGTTCATATGTGCCACTGAGTGGAGAGAGTGAGGTAAAAAATATTTTTATACAATACATAGTTTATTCCCAGTCTATACTGGATGAAGCCAAGAATTTGTACATTTTCACAAAGAAATCACCCCATTCCAGAAAAGCAATAGTTTGGAGAACTCAGTCCTTGAGCCAGAACCTCAGCAAGTGAAAGCTGGAAATGGTAATTTTGGGATTTATTGAGCTGGCCTCTCCTGATCAAGAAGCACTTCAGTGGAAAGCCCCAGCCAGTGCTACTCATGTGGAATTGTGCTCTGACCTAGCCAGCATGTCCCCCGCTTCATAGCTGATTCCTTCTCTCTTCCCATCTGAGCTTAAGGAGAGCATCTTTCTATTCCTGTCATTTCAAATTCCTCTGCTGGTTATTGTTTCACTGCTAAGAACCATCGTTATGGTCCGTGACTATTAATGGTTAGTATTAGAGCACGTTTAAAAAAATCAAATAGCATATGATGTAATATGATAATGTGAAATAATCGAGGTGAGAACTAGGTGAAGAAATAAATATCAAAGTACATGAACTTCCCAAAGGATTTCACATGTAAAAATTTAAAAGCACGAAAAGATGTGAAGACAGACCTGCAAAGGACATGACATCAATAATAACGTCCATACTTTTGTACACATACTGTGTTAGTATGTTTCAAATGTCCCTGATCTTGCTTAAGCAAGGCAAGAAGCAGTGCTCTCCTAAAGCACTGTCGTGATTTTATGAGATATATTTAGAGGCTGAAGTATTCCTAATACAGTTAAAGCCACAGATCACAATTTGTCATCAAAGCAGAATAAAAGTTCTTCAACCAATGCTTTGATTTACTCAGAAAATACACATTTACTTCACTTAGTTAAGTAAGGGTAAAAAAGCATGAATTGGCCCAACTAATTTACTTTGGGAAAAGTTTTCTGTTTAAATTGTCAGCTTAGACAGGACACAATTACAATTATATTGGTCTTTTCTCTTTGCTTCCAGTCTCCCACGAGTGTATTTATGAATCTCCAGAGGGATGCTTTTTGTCCTGTTAGCCTTAATTTTATTTTGTTTAGCTCAATGTTTTAAACAAAAAGCTCTTTCCAGCATGGTTGAATTTACGGATCTCAGGTTTCTGTAAGGATGCACAGTTCTTGCTCTAAGTTGGACCTTTATACATGTGAACTTTTCGGATTGGTTACATTTTAACTTACAAATGGGAAATCAGACCTTGCAACTAAAGGGAAAATAACCCAAATGATCACCCAAAATAAAAAGTAGGAAAATGTTTTAAAGATGCAGATGTAGAATCCAATCTTAAGTAATGTTTTCTATCAATCACTTTAATTTCATCATTCAGCATAAATATGATTGATAAATTAAAGTAATAAAAAGCAGGACAACATCTGTTCCACACTATGTGAATAGGAGGGAATTTGGACATTCGAGAAGTTGTTATGCAGACATTGCATTCTACTTGGGAACATGCAAAGAGTGTTTACAGTAAAAATAACTTCTGATGCTGACTTGTATTTCCTTTTAAATGTACACATATGCCGTAAGATTTTAGTACTTAAGTACTGTACCATTTATTCTAAATTTAGTTTTGAAATGAGACTAAAATAAAATGATAAAGTCATGAAAAAAAGACCCAGCTGTATGTTTTTCTTTTTACAGTACTTTCACATATCCTATTTAATGAAATAGCTTTTGTAAATCTCCACTGTACCTCCCGGATTAGAAACCCAGGCTTCCTTTGTGTAATTTAGATAATATATGTGAAAAATATGTCCCAACCTGGCACTGTTTTTTAAAACTTCCCAATCTTGTATTCATTGCAATGTTAACCACTAATTATTGTTACTAATAAAATCCCATGGTACATTGATTTATAAGTAGGGATTGCTTAATTCAAGATCAAAGCCAAACCTTTTTATTCATATCTTCAGAGATGAAGGATGTAATTGAGTTCATATATGGGCTGTTAAGTAACTTGCATATTTACCTCATACTTAAAACTGCTTCCTGAGCTGGTGTGCTAGCCCTTTTATCCAGGGGTATGAAGTTCAAACAGTAACACTACTGAAAGAGAGCTATAAAGAGGAATAGATTGGGAATCCCTGCATCCTGATTACCCAAGATAAGAAGGTACTTGGGAGTGGAAGCAAAGGTGCTGAGAGCTAAATTAGCTGTCTTTGAGATAAAAAGTTAATTTCCTTAAGAGAAGAGCCCAGCTAAGCAACTGTCCCTTTTAAAACTAATGTTCTCAGTTAAGGCAGCAGACAACTTTTGCGTTTATTGGCGATAATAATTTATGGTTCTGGTGGTTGCCTTTACAGAGGAGATAGCAGGCAGTGATATATACAAACATCTTAAGAGATAAGCATCTGCAGATGAATGCAGTTCCCCCATAAAGCAGTGGGTACTGAAACAGAAAGAGGAAAAAAAAAATTGAAATAATATATGCAAAAAATTTCTTTTACCATGACGCTAAAAATATGTAGGGTTTTCTTATGGAGCTCCAGAAATTATTGTAGCTGATCAGAGCAGTAGCTCAGAGAAATGTCAATTACTTGCTTCCCAGATTGCTTGGCATAAGTGATCAAGTGCATGTGCAGCTCATAGAACTGCATGGAAACATTTTACACACATGCTGAAAAATTCAGACCCTGAATATTGAAACCTATTTGTAAATAATTTGCTTTGATTTAAACAATGAATTTGTCTTTGGAGGCAGCTGGTGTTTTACTGTTATACTGATTTCAATGTTGAGAAAGAAAACAATTTATGATTTATGTTAGCAGTAGTTCGCTATGAAGCCTTGTGCGTGCTTAAAAGCCCTTCATATTATGGTATGTCTTCATATACAGTACAAGAAAGGAAAAGGCAAGGAGATTTGCAAGTATTTGTGTCAGATAGGAATTTTCTTTGGAAATTGTCCTTTCTCTCTAGTCTGAAATGCTTTTGTATGGATGGGGCCAGCAGGAAGGCTAAGGGAGGACCCCAGGAACAGCACAAGTCTTTTATGCACTCTTGCTTTCATTTCAAAATTACTTGAGACTTGAGCAACCCAAGTATTGGAGTCTGGTTTCAAACACCATTGCACCCTGTGTTCTCCCTTGCTTCTCCGCCATATCCAGCTCCTCCAAAAGGTCTCAGACCCCTGACCCATCCCAGTTTTCTCTAATCTTTCCAGCAGCACCCGACCAATTGCTGAGCTGGAAGCACCAGGATGCAGCCTGCTCCTCCTGCCCCGGCATCCTGGTTAGAGCCTACCGGAGTGCCTGGGGAGCTCTTGTGGTGATCTGGCTGTTGGCTGGGGTGCTAGCTCTAGTGCCCCTCTCCCCTTTGCTCATTGAATTAATGTGTGGGGTTTTTCATTTAGTTCAGAGGCAAATGCATTGCTCCATATTTACAGACCTATATCTCAGGAAATGTGCTCACGAGCTTACTTTCAAAGTTGTGGAGATAATTGAAGAGCTTCCTGAGCAAAAATATATGTAATTTTCTTTATGTTTGATTTTAAAAAAACACCTTGATCTCTGTTGAAACTCAGCATTTTCACATTGCCTTTTCAGTCTTGGCTGGGATGCTGTTCCTGTTGCAAAAACCCCAGTGTAGCACTATGGGCATTTGCCTGAATAGACTTCAGTCTGTGCCCTGCCATGTTTTAGAACATAATTTTTCCGATCATCTAATTAAGCAAACTGGCTCATTATAAGCAATGCTAAGGTGTTAATTCAATTCCTGCTTGTGATTTTTTTTTCAAGGTTGTTTACCTGTGGAGCCATGTGTAACTAAAGAAAATCCCCACAGCAAGTGGTGGAAGATCGAGGGAGAAGAGGCCTCACTACTGCATTTCTTTAAGCTTTAGTCCAAAATCTCCAAGCCCCCAAGGTTTAATTATCGTGTGCAGTCTAGTGTTGAATAGGAAAAGGGGACTGTAGCATGAAGGAAAGATTTTCACACTGATACTCACAAAAGAACAGGAGCATTAAATAAAAAAAAAAAAAGTTCTAAGGTTCTCAACGCGTTTGAAGTGAATAAAAGAGAAATAACTGGAAGGGATCGAGCAAATTATGAATGGAATTGTAAATATTGAGTATTTATACATCTCTCCAACATGAAATGCATCTTTGGGCTTATTGCAGGAGAATAAATAAACCAAAAGTGTACAAGTTAGAGTTTTTCAAGCTTTTTTAGGCCTTTTCTTTATCTCATTTCAAGTTAGGTTACTGGCTTAAAAGAACTCAAAGGTGAAAAAGACCTCACACTATTATTCACTTTAGCACATACGTGACCTGAAGAGGATTAAAGGTTTGTTCAACCTCTATTCATAGTATTCTTAAAGAGTTTTCAAAGGACCTTTTAAACAAAGGTTGCCAAACAAAGCACTTCTTTTGTTGCTACTTAGCTGAGGCCTATTGTCAGTTAATAAGCAGGCTTTCACTTCAGTGTAATTGGGGCTTTCAATTCTAATTATGTTGCATGAATATAGAAAATGTGAATGTAATATTAACATCAAACTAAAATTGTACATATATATGTGTGTGTACATACATACACATCCTCCACAAACGCAAGCACACAAATCTCCATGTAATACTATGCAATAGACTGTTACAGCAGGTGCTATGTTCCACCACAGACTTGGTTGCATTTCAATAGTACCTTTAGTCTGTATCTCCAGAAAATGCTTTGATGTTTAACAAATAACCTGTATAAATAATAATTTTAGTTAAAGCTGGAGAAGGTATTGTGGTTACATTTATTTCAGACCAAAATGTTTTTAACATTTTAAAGTAATTTAATTTTTTATACTGAAATTTTATTGAGGATTAACTTTTTTGATAAGTGTAAACTAAAAATGTTCCAGACCATTTTGACAAACTGAAAATTAATGTTTACTATCTTTTCAACATGTTTCTGAATAACAGGTCTTGAGCTGAAGTACCTCATAATAAGTAGTCCTGACCATAGTGAAGCAGTGTCCTTTTAGGGTGGGAAGGAAATTTTAGCTTGAGATGACCCCATTATGAGATTTTGAAAAATTACATATTGTACTTGTACACTGCAATCACACCAGATATCTGGAACTCAACATAAACACACTTATTTGTGTTCACTTACAAATATGTATGCCTATATATAGAAAGAATACATATATGTATGTATATGCACTATTGTATGTGGAGTTAAATAAATATCAAGATAAATGTGGATATATAGATCGATACACTCACAAGGGTTCTTGTGGGATTTTGACCTCCATCTAATAGAAATTATTATTATCACGGAAGACATATGTGATAGAGAAGGATTATATCATTATTTGCATAATTAATCTAAGGGAAGTGCGTAGTGGAAGTGGAATAAACTTGACTGCCAATGGAAGCAGAAGTATCATGTGCAAGAGTATGAGATTGTCCTAAACTACAGTGTCAGCCATAAAGGATGGAGGGCTCCTTATCTATCAGGTGTGGCAGAAGATATGGCTGCACTTCTTAAGCATTTACAAGAACCAAACCAATGATCTGAGAAACTTTGGAAGATGAAAGGCGTAGAGAGGGTGAACTGTAAAGAACTCCATGCAGACATGGCCTCAGTCTGGGTAGAGAGTCTGTACATTTTCTCAGCTATGGCCACACCATATAGCACCAGATTGGCCTCCGCTAGCTGAGAGGAAATCTTCTTACCATGTGCCTTTTTTCCCCTTTAGAAAATCTGCCTCTGAAAATTAAGAATGGAGGAAAAGTTTTTTTTCCTGTCTCATTTTAGACTCCATAGTATAAATCACATCTTTCAGCTTTTATCCCAACTATTTCTAACCTGTGGAACTGAATCTTTATATATTGCCCTAATTGTTATTCCTAATTTTTTGTGAGTAGGAAGAATTTATAAATCTTTGAAAATCAAACTCATTACATAAATCCTTACTCTTTTTTTTCTTTAAAATATCTGAGAAGTCGTCTGCATTATTGGGATCACTGTATATGGGTAGACATAGACATTTTTATGCACACATACACCATTACTGGTGTATATGTGGTGTGTAATTCCTGTATTATATGCATATACAGTGTAGTAATGTGGGACTTTTTCAGAAGTCCATAACTTGATGTTATAAAACTAGAACATACTTGTCATATACAGCCTCTGTATTAGATGTCCGTATTTGAGTGGTCCATACAGACGAAAACTACATGAGCAGAGCTCTTTGTTTATACAGTTACCCTAAAGGATTTCTTAACATTTAAATGGAATACCAGTATGTAATTCTGTTTGACTTCTTTGGCACGATGCAGTTCTAGTAAAACGTAGCTGCAGACAAAATGCATCTTTGCCCTGAAGATTCTGAACCCGTTCATTAGAGGAGCACTGGTTTTGTATAATACTCTTGCTGAATATACTAAAGTACTCAAATTGAGTATAAACCTGACAAAAATCCATAGTGAGTGTTTGGTAGCAGGCTTGCCTAAAAGCTACTTCCATAAAAGCTCACCTTTCCATAAAAATAATTTTTTTTTTCTTACAATAGAAGTACAAATATATTTTCTACCTTAAGGATAGACTGACTTTCCTCTGGGTCTCCACAGGTCTTAGTGTTAGGACCACTCCTGACAAATACCAATAATAATAATTAACATGAGGTCATCTGCATTAAAAGATTACAAAATCTTTTTGACTGGAGATACAAAATGTAAGTGCTGAAAGCTATTTTCCCCCCATGTGTTATCTACAAATCTTGCCCAAAAATGCCAGATGAACTTCTAAAAGTTACAAATGTGATATAGTGCATGACATTTAAGCTAAAAAACTAAAAAATGAGGTTAATGACTTTTTCAGTATGAGAAAGAAATGATGTATGATGAGCTGATGTTTTTTATGGAAGACATAGCTGTAAAACATTCACTTCCTTTGCCTTGGATTTTCTTTTGGGTCCTTGCATGGCTAGGAATGCCACCTAGAAAAAATATCACTGCTGCAGACCTTTTTTGAAGTCTTCACATCTTCCTTGTAAACTTTTGGTATTGAAATTCAAAAACAATTTCTAAAATTCTGTGTATTCTTTTTCAATATGATGTAAAGCTATTTGTTTGAATGGGTATGTAATCAAATAAACCAGCTGTGTCTAACGAGCAGAAGGAGGGGTTTGTATTCGTACAACTTGTGAGAATGTGTGAGCCGTTAAAAACTTCAACATAGGTCAGAGAAAGGTCCAGATAGCCCAATATATGCTATGCAGAAGTATGGAAGAAACACTATTGAAAAAAAAAGAGCTGTAGAGACTGAGTCTTAGTAATTCAGGTTTTGAAAATCAGCATGTCCAGGAATTTTTGAGCTAGAAGCTATATCAAGACCTTAATTTAAGAAGACCATTGAAGATCCATCTTCAGTGCCATTTTCTTGCTTTTTTCCCCTCTGTGCTTTTGAACCCTGCAACATCATGCTACAGTGAGTTCCATAACTCAGTGCATTTGCTTTTCTTTCTTTTGTTTTCAGCCTGCCACCTGGGAGCCTCTTAGTTTCTTGTACCACTGCTCTCCACTTACATTCTTTGTAATGTCAGGATTTTATTTAGCTATAATATATCTTCCAGTCACCTTTTGCCTTCCTTCTAGCCTTTTCTCGTATAGAAATCATTGCATATTTTTGATCATCTTTGTTGCTTTTCTAACTGCTCCAATATTCTTTCTGAAAAAGAATGACTGGAGACATGCAGTGTGCAAGACATGGGCAAAAGAGTGTATAAGGCAGTATAATGATGTTTTTTGATTATACTTTCTTTACATGGACAAGTTTGTATTTGCCTTTTTGGCTACAGCTGAATACTGATTCACTGCTTTCAGAAATTTGTGCGTCCCTGTCCTAGGCTAATTTACAGCATTGTATTTCTATAAGGAGAGTTATTCTCTTTTCCTGCATACATACATGTATTCATCTGCTATGCTTTTATTTAATCAACTACTGTTTTGTTATCTGCTTTTTGTTAACTGTTTTGTTATTTAACCGCAACTGTTGACAAGCATCTTTATGGTTGACCATCCTGAGCAAGTTTATGTAATTTACAGTTTTATTAGCTCCCTATATGCTGTCTTTTCCATACCATTTGCAAATTCGTTGAATGACATAGATCACAGACAAGATGAGATTTCTGAAAGTGTAAAGCAAGTGTCTGTAGAGAATTTCTCTCTTCTTGGATTTTTTTTTTCTCTGTTGTAGCTCAGAGATAGACTTCAGCAAGTCTGTTGTCTTTTAAGAGTTTGATTCTGTAGCCTCTGAAAAGAATACAGTGTTTTGAGGATCTCAATACCTAAAATATGGGAAAATGTGGCTATGCAAAGTATCTTCAGATTGTTTTCTGGGAAAATCAACAAACATCGAGACAATTGTCTCTATTCATGGGGACATACCTATGTAATTAGTTATTGCAAATTTTTTGTGCATTAAGTGTTACAGATATAGCTCGTAGTGATTGGGAGGGTTCATCTGCCCAACTATCTAAACTTAGATCTGAGGAAGCAATTTTCCTACTCATGTTTAGTCACTTTAAACTCAGGTGTATATCCAAGCCCTGCACACAAATTCTGTATGTAGCTGGAGGAAAGATGTGCATCCAAAGGATGTTTTAGCCCATTCTAAAACAGGTGTTCCAGATCAGCAGGATGAGTGAGTCACCCTCTGGAATAGTGCCATCCTTTCTCCATTGACTTCAACAACTATCTTGGCTAGACATTCAAATGATAACAGATAATTTTTAAGTGATAACAGATAATTGAGATAAATTTTGCCCCACATAACTTAATTCATTTAAACCTTGTTCTAGCAACAGACTGAATTTTTGCAAGCTCAAGTAGCTAGGTTATGGTAAAAGACATCTGCAGAATTTCTTACTTCAGATACAGACATTTCCTATGGAAAGGTTTCCAGCAAGTCCTGGATCTTAAAGACTCACTTACATGGAAAAATAAGTGCACTTGACAACTTTTCCATGTAAATGGAAATGATGCCAGTTTAATTACACTGATAAACTCCACGTGGAAATTTTTATTTTAGAATGAGAAGGGCTTTTAAGCTTCAACTTTTTTCCAGAGAATCATAGAATCATAGAATAGAATCATAGAATCGTAATGGTTGGAAAGGACCTTAAGATCATCTAGTTCCAACCCCCCTGCCATGGGCAGGGACACCTTGCCCTAAACCATGTCACCCAAGGCTCTGTCCAACCTGGCCTTGAACACCGCTAGGGATGGAGCATCCACAACCTCCCTGGGCAACCCATTCCAGTGCTTCACCACCCTCACTGTAAAGAACTTCTTCCTTATATCTAATCTAAACTTCCTCTGTTTAAGTTTGAAGCCATTCCCCCTTGTCCTACCACTACAGTCCCTAAGGAAGAGTCCCTCCCCAGCATCCTTGTAGACCCCCTTCAGATACTGGAAGGCTGCTATGAGGTCACCACGCAGCCTTCTCTTCTCCAGGCTGAACAGCCCCAACTTTCTCAGCCTGTCTTCATATGGGAGGTGCTCCAGCCCTCTTATCATCCTCGTGGCCCTCCTCTGGACTCGCTCCAACAGCTCCATGTCCTTTTTATGTTGAGGACACCAGAACTGTACGCAGTACTCCAAGTGGGGTCTCACAAGAGCAGAGTAGAGGGGCAGGATCACCTCCTTTGACCTGCTGGTCACGCTTCTTTTGATGCAGCCCAGGATACGGTTGGCTTTCTGGGCTGCCAGCGCACACCGCTGGCTCATGTTAAGCTTCTCGTCAACCAACACCCCCAAGTCCTTTTTTGCAGGGCTGCTCTGAATCTCTTCTCTGCCCAGCCTGTAGCAGTGCCTGGTTGCCCCAACCCAGGTGTAGGACCTTGCACTTGGCTTGGTTAAACTTCATAAGGTTGGCATCGGCCCACCTCACAAGCGTGTCAAGGTCCCTCTGGATGGCATCCCTTCCCTCCAGCGTATCAACCGAACCACACAGCTTGGTGTCATCGGCAAACTTGCTGAGGGTGCACTCAAACATTACCAACATTTAAAAAACATAGGGAAAAAACCCTTAAGCAAACATATCACCTTTTACAAATTAGTTGAGATGCTTGCTGATACAACTAGAGCATTTTGATTATCATCTTTCTTTAGGAAGACACTGTAGCCAAAATAAGCAAAAGGGACACAGAAGTATAGTACTGTAAATAAGCATAACAAATTGAAGGGTTGAAGGGGTTTTTTTTCTGAACTTGATAGAAATTTTCTTTTTTTTGGGTTTTTTTTTTTTTTTTGTCTGCTATGAATCAGACTGCTTCTCAAAAAAAGCCCAGATGTGAATTTTTTACTTTTGGATAATTTAATCTTTCTAGCAACCAACTTACAAGCTTATTTTATCTTAGCATAATTTTTAATCATTAGCAATATAGATAGTCTTAATTTTACCTCTGACTTAATAAATTTGCCTCTTTGTTAGAAGTTAGGAAGCATTGGCAGCTGCTGTTGTAAGTATTATGCATGCCAATTGAATTGCTACTCTGTCATTAGACTTTGGTACTCCAGAATGTTTAGGAATATAAGCACCTTCAACTTCACGAGATGTAGTTTGATGGCCAGATGCCTGTGTAAAAATTAAGGGAACAGAGAAAGGAAATGGACATGACTACCGCCTCAGGTCTTCTGTTTATGCAAACAGCCTTCCCACACTCTGCACAACGTCAGCGTGGAGTCGAAGTCGTTTTCCAATCTGCCCTTGTGATATGTGTTGGGCATCTGTGCCAACATACACATGTTATTTGAGCAGGCTTCTATAGGTTATAGAGGGTACCTCTGAGCTGCTGACGGTTGTTTTCTTTCCTGCAGCTGCCTCTCAGTTAATAATAACAGCAAAAAAAGCCACCTCCAAACCAAATATTTTACATACTAAAAAGCCAGAGGTGTAAATACCTGCAAAATGGTAATAATACCTGTTCCTGGCAGTGGAATAACCATTTCAAGAGGAAAGAAGATGGTGTCCAAACTGGCAGAGGGGCTGCAGTGGGTGGAGGTGAGGACAGCAAAATCTTTTCCCATCTCACCTTTCCTGTGCTCTCACATACTGCTTGTGGCTTTTCCAGGAGCCTGGAAGTGCATGGTGATAGGCTTGAGCCAAACACTGGACAAATTGTTTATTAACTGCAGCTGCACAAGACATTTTCACGGTCCTGTCAGAATAGCCAGCATGAAGGGCTAGCTACGTTACCTCTAAAACACTGCAGATGTTTCTCTGAGACTTCAGAAGGAGAAAAGCTTTGCTTTCAGTTAAACACACTTCTACCTCTGCTTCTCCTACAGCATCTGGCCAAACAGGTACTGTGGGTACTTTAGGAACAAGCTAGCTGGAGAGTGGCCACTGCAATAAGTTAAGTTATGGATGCTGTGTTTCTTTTTTGAAGAAAATCAAACTATATACATATTCTTTCTGTTGAAGTCAACTCATAAACTATAGGAGGGAACACTGTAAATGCAACCAACTGGATAGCTCCCCTGGATCATGTCAACTATATATCCTTATATCTGCACAATTACTCTCAAAGAAAGGATTGATACCTATTAAGCAGCAATCATATTAGAAGGAAGTGACCTGAGATGCCAGTACACCATTAGAAACTCATGTGAGCAGTTTTCCCATGCACTGTTGTGCAAATTCCAGGAGGAAATTCTGCCCTTGGAATTTTGTAGAAATTACTCACTGACAAGTAGGCATTTGTATAGTTTTTCCATTAGATAGTAAGTTACTTCACTGTATCATTTTCTTTGTCTTCCAAATAACCTTACTGTTGTGCAAGCCAAATACCTGAGTCATCATTTGTTATGGATGCAGAGGTCCGGGTCCTTAGCCAGTAAACCAGTATAGTTCCTTACACTGGAGCATTAATCTGCTTCCTGAGGTTTATTGCTTGTTCCTTGGTTACCAAGCATAGTCACTTTCAGCTCTGTATATGTATTTTTTATTATTATTCTGTTTTATTTCGTTTGTCAGCTTTCATTCATACAGTCACCTTTTCATTAATTGTGGTTTCCATAAATTTATCATTTTTTTATTTCTTCACTTCATCAGTAAAAATAACCTGTCTCTACTCTTCAACCTGTCCAAAATATCCTATGGCTGAAGAAAATTTAAACTCTTTTGCAATAATTTCTCAGTCACATAGGGAAGATAGATAGTAAGAACCCAGTCACTTAAACTCCTTTCCACTTTACTTATTGCAAAGAAGTAGCAATCAATGCAAGGAAGCCCTGCAGGACCCATTTTAGCAATAGTAATTATTTCAGCAGAGGATGAAGAAGCCCTAATCAAACATCAACTATGGAATATTTTAAGGAGAATGGAAAAATATGGATGCAGGAAGATTATAAAGCTTGAGCATTATACTGGAAGAAATAAGAAGAGAGAAACTTGAGGATGATGTTGAGGCACAGAGATGGGGTGAGTTGAGGAGAAGTAAAGCCTCTTCCCACCTTTCTCTCTTTTCCTTCTTCTCTCTGTGCTTCATTTTGTGCTAGCAAACAGATAAAACATTATCCAAAATCTGTATTGAAGTAGTTGGAATATATATAATGGTATTTAGAAACCTGGATTAGACATTTTCCAGCCTTAAAATGTTTTAGGTATGACAACAGGCTGTCAAGGCTCAAGGAAATGGTATATAGAAAAGGAGAGGTGTCTCATTAAAAATAAAGAAGAATAATCATAACATTCTGATTTTAAGCCCTTGTAACTTTGTTTTACCTAAACATCTTTTTTTTCTCTAATTTTTTATTTAATTCGGTAATATAATAAATGCAAAGTTAGCGGGAGTGGGTGGTGGGTGTTCACCCAAATTCAAATTCTACCACAGTTTAAGAAAACTAGACAAAACAAAAATTCTGAAATTTTAATTACAATACAGATTTCACCTTGAAAAAAGAGAAATTATAGAAATCCTTTAGGTACTCCATCATTTTTAATGAGTTGGACACGGAAAGCACACAGATAATACTGTTTTGAACAGCACTATAAAAGTGGAAATAAACACAGGGAAAGAGCCTTTGTGCTTTCCCTTGTTACAGGCACAAATGGACATTCAACTAAAACTTAAAGGTGACATACCCAAAACTGATGAAAGAATAGTTTCTCCTCTTCACAAGAAGCACTGTTAAGGTGCAGGTTTTGTTACCACAAAACACAGTTAAGGCCCTGAGGTATTTTCTGTGTCATTCTGAAAACGGGTTGAGAAAAAGCCACATTAAAGATCTGCCTGGAGAATTTGACTCATTCTGAGCATGTGCAGAAAGAAATCACTAGTATTTCCATTTATGATTGAAGTGGAACCTGATGAAGTGAACTCCCTAAGTGGTTGCTCACACTGGGGATCAGGAGGAATGGAAAAGAATAACAAATACAAGATCTTTCCTGAAACACTCTTTTTTTTAAAAACAGGAAAAACAATAGAATTTCCGTGGCTGACTCCCAAATTAATTTAGAAAGCCTTAATTAGTGGTTATAAAGAATACTATTTTCCTAAGTAGTAAGAATATCAGTTGGTCAGCATTAAGAGAAAAAAATTTTTTCTGTGATTCTTTACCACTGCAATGTTAAAATCCAAGTTTATTGGAAGTGTTTCATTCCAGCTGTTTATAATGAATGGAGACAGAATATGTGGATCTTGCAAAACTGCCAGTGAATTGCTATGGGTTCATTTTCCAAGAATCTGTCAAACCACTATGCAAGAAGCAAAAATGCTGTCAGCTGCTATCTGAGTTGGAGATGTACATTGAAGGACAGAGTTTTTGAATGGTAGAAGTCATATAGTATAATCATAGTGTGATGAAAATAAAATCATTATTTGCCTTCCCAGTAGCAACTACTTGTACCTTTTTCCAGGGCTCCTAATACCCAATCCCTTCCACAGATCCTAAATGTACCTATGTAACGAGTGCAGAAAAAGCAGACACTCTTGCTACAAATTCATCACAGGGAAAACGTCCCTCAGGAACTCTGCGGCATATAGCCTCTTCTTACTTTCTTTCCCTGAAGGTTTACATTTTGTGTTTACACAGACTGGGGACCAAAGAAGGTTTTTGTCTCCCCTAATTTTAACCATGTGGAAATTAGACATCTAATTTCATGCTCTGTGGTCAAAGTAGACTGGGATCACTAGAGCATAGTTTATCCCATCTGTCTTTGACATATGTCTTTGGATGGGACAAATACCACTTTGTATGTACCTGTGTCTGCTCGTTAATTATGGAGGGAGCCTCATATGTCTAGTAATTTAAACTAGACATATCACTTTTAAAAGATAAAGCTAGGTGAGATGGATGGAACTTTGTCTTCGATAATCAAGACACAGTTCTATGTCCAAGCTTTCTATTAGTAACAAGATTTCTAGAGGTCCTTTGCTGGCCAAGAGGGTGCACATTATGGGCATTCAGCCACTTGGGATACCAATGGGCAATAATAGAAAAGACAGCTAATAAAAATATTCTTACAGATCATAAATAAATCACACTCCGGGAGGTTAGATAAAGTTGAACAAAGCGAAACATTTCCATGTACTCACTAGAATGATACTCAGTTTTCTAAAACTGCCAGATTATAATTATACTTTAAGAATCTTGCTTTATTGCATCTTATACTTTATGGAACTACAGATTTGCTATATTAGAATTGCTCTTAATAAACTCATAAACATTTTTCCCATTAGAACACTTCCATATCTTTTCCACTGGAGAAAAATATATATGTGGGCAAAAAGTTTGTATTTTCTGATGAGGAGAGTCAAAATAAAATCTTGCCAATATTTCATAACAAAAATTCATAAGGAAGCTGTGTGCTTTTTCTTTTGATTAACCTCGAATCAGAATGACCTTTCTGTACTTCAGCAAATCTATTTGGACTTACAAGAAGAACGTTTGGAATATTATTTCAGAATGCCTGACTATTTTCATTGCAAGTACATTATTTGACATTTCTAAACTGAAACTTCTTTGGTGAGAAATCTATGCTCTTTGACTTCTTATCCCCACTCAGAATTCAGAAAGCAATTGCGAAGTGTCAGACGACTTCCTGCGAGGGGGAAGATCCATTTTTAGAACAGAGGGTCTTAGTATGCTATAACAGGGTTTAGAGTCCCTCATTGTGATGAAGGCACCATTGTATTTCTTGCAACATTAGAAGACAGTCGCTACCCAGACAGATTATGTGCAAGAGGATCACTGGTTCCCCCATTACTTAGGTGGAGGGTGCAGAGGGATACCTGTCTGCTCAAGGTCACACAGGGAACATGTAATATCCCTGGAGCAACACTCAGCTGCTGCAACCACCAGATGATTTTAGGGTTAGGTGGAGTGTAAATCAGAGTGTAATTTGTACTTAAATACTATTATTATGTTTTGTTTGTTGTGTTTGATTGCACAACTGTAAGTGGTTACTTGTTTACTAAGAAGTGCTAGTACCTTGGACTATGAACAGAAACCTCCAAACTCATAGTTAAATGCAAGATGCTGAATTAGGTCATTTCTAGATGTTTTTTACCACCTGATAATAGGCTTCAGAGATACATGCTTTCGGAAACCTCATGCTCATTTCTGGTGGTTCCCTGCTTCACGAATAGTTCCTTGCTGATAAACTAGACCCTGACTCAGGGCACCAGAAAGTTGTCTGCTGCTTCTTGTAGACACATATATATCTACACATATATGTTTGCAAATTATATATGTAGTTAGGGTTATGTTTATACATTTAGAGTTTCACATATACATGCATGTATATATTTAGAAAATGTATTTTTCAATATAGTCTAGGAAAGATGTCTGGCTAGGTTTTTCCCATTAGAAAAGTGGTGCTTGGCAGTGCTGGGTGTGGGAAACCACATCTTAACTTGAAACCCAAAATGCTGACCTGACACCATTAGGGCATAGCTTGTGCTTGGCTGCTGGCTGCTTTCACATGCAGCTTTTTAACTCTATCCCTCCTGATATCAGGCTGGAACATAACCTGACTTGTTTACTCAAGGCCAGGTTTCACCTTCCTGACTCACATCGGCTTCAGCTGGGCAAAGCCCTTAACTTTAAACACATGCTGGAAACTCAAGCTCATGTCTAAAGTTCACCACATAGCTTATGTGGGTCTTCAAATAGGCCACTGAGAAATGTTTTACTCTGTTGGTTTTTTTCCTCTCTTTCTGTTTTTCAGCAGATGGGATTGGGCAACTCACCAACAGTGAGGTAAGCTTTACCTGGGACTAGTATATCCCACTCCGGTAAAATTTTGAATGAATGCAGTGTATTTACATGACAAAGGTGTAAATTTGTCATGTGTAAACACACTGGAAGTAGATTTATTTCAGTCACTAATATTGCAGTAGCAGCAGGATTTTTCTATGGGTGTTTGAAGGTCCCTTGGGATCCTGAATAAGCCCAAATTTGGCTACACTAGAGTCCACCACAAGATGAACCAGTGAAAGCCATCCAAGGTGTATTTATCCCACTTCAGCTGTACTTCTGACTGCAATGAGATGTTGCTGCAGGGAGCTTGCTGAACCAACAGCTCAGAAGGATTTTAGCCTTTTTCTTTATCCATGTGTTATATTCAAAGTGATATTATGGCTGTCTTCACATTTAGGAAGGGTAACGCTCCTGCAAAGAAGCTTAAACAATGCATGTTAAAAAATCTGGTTTTAGATTCTAAAACTATTCCCTAATGTATTTTATATTTTCAAATCACTGTCTCAACTAATCCATATAGTCTTCCTCTCAAGTGCAAATATGCTATTAGCAAACCCGCATGATTTTAACATGCTGAACTCTTGCATAGATGCATTAGCAAAAATATTATCACTCTCTCTTCTCCTTCTCTTACCAAATTTTTACTGGGTATAATATGCAGACTTACAAAGTTCCACTGAAAAGGACATCCAGATAACTCTGTGATTATATGCAAAGGGAAAAAGAAAAAAGGAAAAATAAAAGAGAAAAAAAAAAAGGAGAAAAGAAAAAAGAAGGGTGAGAGGGAAACCTTTATTTTAACAACAAAAGTCAAAATTGTTTTTTCATTTAAAATATTCATATTTCAATTTTTTTTTTAGTTCAATTTGAAAAACAGACCAACAAAGCAAACAAAACCAAAAATCCCCAAAGACCAATAATACTTGCTCTTCTAAAAAGCTGGTGTGCTAAGAAGGGTGAGGGAGGTGTTCAAGTTGCAGATGATGAATGGTGAACAGGCAGATGCAGACAAGGTCACACCAGACCTCTATGGCAGGACTAGAAGTTTAGCACAGCTCTTATTCTGAATAAGTCCAGTTTTAACCAGAAGGCCACACACCTTCCCTTGTGACAATCATTCTCTTAATGCTATGTAATGCATCTCTTACATTTAAAATATTTGAATTTGATATTCTCTGTGGACCTAAGCTTGCAGCTGCTCTGTTCATGGAAATATATTTGAATTCAAGATGAAAATGAATAGTTAATAGTGAACTCTATTAACTCTAGTGAACACTATTAACACGAGTTAATAGTGAACTCTGTTTCTCTTCCACTGTTTAATTTAATATTGAAGTCAAAGTATTTTCTGTAGTCTTTCACATTCACACGCACACTCATTGCAGCTGTCAGCTGCCCCACGCAGGTTTGCAGGGATCAAAAGAGATCTCCTGGGCTCTGGTAAGGGACTTTGCAAACTCTTAGACAAAGAGACAGAGGAAAACAATTCGGACTTTGGGCTAAGTACAGGGCCTAGAGAATTTTGCTTAAACGGTCAGCCACAAAAGTAGAATATTTTTATTTCAGGCCTGAAAGGACTGTAGAGAATCCACTTCTCAGGGATCTTTTTCCTGAGCTGTCTGTATGGTCAGGCACATCGTTTTGGCAAAAGCAGATTACATATTTTCAATAGTTAAATCTGGAATCAACAGTAACTGCTATGACTGTACATTACATCAGCTGTGGATATGAGTAACACTAACAATATTCATATGTTATCTAAAAACTCTCTCTTTCTGGACTGCAGAACAAATGCACATTGGGCAAATGACACTATATATACAGAATCACAGAAATCTAACCAATCTAACCCAAGTAGTGTTACTTAGTTTGTGCAGAACTTAAATATCTACCAATATTACTGGCTGCAATGTCTGATGGAAGATTTCTAAAAATATGCATTTCATGTAAAACTTTAGCACCCCAAAATTTATTGTATTTTGGCACCACTAAACAGGATTCTGGCTGTTGACTTCCCTAAGTCCAGAACTTTGCTGTCATATGAATAAGGGGCCTGTTGTCTGCAGGAGTGCAACTTGCAGACTTGGCTGTGTGTTCCAGCATCCCTTGACCTGGGTTAGGCTGTCTCGGGCTAACTCTGATTAATATCATTTTATGACAGTGAAAGGAGCACAGTTGCACAGAGCTGTGATGTCTCTTTTTTCAAAGTTCCTTTTCATGTTTATAGGAATCAAGGCAACATAGGAGTGACCCAGCCACTCAGCAACAATCACATGTCATTCTGGTTTTGATTTTACAGCACACCAAACTAATTTCTGCTGACAAAACTCATGCAGGATCCTTTCTTGGAATATCCTCTAATTCACCGCAGATGGAAGTTGCTATGCTAGCTGTGAAGGAAGGTTACTCATTACTAGCTAAATATATTTTCTCCTATGTGATCTTCTTTGAAGAATGCAGATGTGTTTTGTGGAAGTTGTATGCATGTGCATGTTTGCTTACAAATACAGCAGTGCATAGAGGAGGCATTCAATAAGCATGTATATACTTGTCTTTTTTCAATGATGTTTGATCTTTTCTCATGTCTGTAAAATTGAGTACTTGAGAAAAGTACTTGGGGCAAGGATGACTGAAGGATCTGACAAAGCCCAACATTATTTATCTATGTGAAGATAATTACAATAAAAGTGTTCAGACTCTAGAGTCGATTTTGTGAAATGTGCACGAGAATTTAAGTATAGCAAAGATAAAGCACAGGGTTAATTAGAACCAAATGTTGCTTAGATTGGCATACTAATGTTCTCTGATCAATGTGACGATAAGCCTCAAATATTTTGAACAACAGTTACTCAAAAAATACTACATTACCTTCTATGTCTAACAGGGCTTAGTAACAATAAATACTCTCTTCAAAATGCTATTATTTTCAGTGCAGATAGGAAGGCTTGACTTCAGGACAACAACTACAGGAGTATATCTAATTCCTTGTGCACAGAAGTAAAAGTTAACACTTTAGCTCTTACAGGGAGACAAACTCATTTAATTTAGCATATTATTCCATTGTCTCATAAAAAAATTAACAGATTATGATGCACAGAAATTGTCATGAATATTCTCATTTCCTGGGTATTAGCCTATCATCAAATATGAAAATGGTGCAAAAATGGTCCTCCATGAAACAAAACCTCAAATATTAGGTAAAGCTATGATGACAATCACCCTGACACCTATGAAAAGAAAAGAATACCTTGGTTTTTAACCTGATGGAATCTGCCTATTAGCCACTGACACCTCCTGGGGAAGTTCAGGTGGGCTCTTCATCCTGGACCACAGAGAGAGTGTCAGATCAACAACCACCATAAGTTAGCGCTCACAGCAGTGATGGGACCTCCTTCTGTCAAAATAACATTTTTTCTAATTAAATTTATTTGTTTGTAAAATGAGTTTGTTTTCAGGGCTACAGTGAGACATAACCACTATAAAAATAGCTCCAGACTAGCCTCTCGGCAGCCTGTAGCTTTACTAGTAAACTAAGCAGCAGGGATTTAGCAAGTTGAAGGCCTGGGCAGAGAGGTGTGGCTTGCTGCTCTTTTAAAAATAGCCAAGTACTTACTTAATTGCATTTCTTCAGGGAATACATTCCAGAAATGTGGGCTTCTTACCAAGTCTGTCAGCATCAGAACTGGCTTGTGGTTAAGGCACTGGACTGTGACTCAGGATATCTGGGTGCTAGTCACAGCTCAGCCACAGGCTTCCTCTTGGCTTGGAGCCAATTATTTAATCTTATTTTCCCACAGGTAAATCAAGCACTAACTTTCTCCTTTCTTGCAGGAAAAAAATTCATTAGTGTGTGCAAGGTATTCTGAGTCTACTTCTTAGATAAGCATTTTGGGAGAGGGATCATATAATATGTAACAAAAGCAAGAACTCTACTGGGGTCTTAAAGAGTTTCTATGTTAGTTTATATGCAGATTATGGTAAGTGGACCAGAAACGCCTATAAATAAATGATGCTTCATTTAATATCATGCTAGTTGGAAGATCAGACTTCTCTGAATCATGTTGCTACTGTTTTGGCATCTGCTGGATTACTGTGTTTTGGGGTTTATGTTTGTTTGTTTGTTTAGAAGGCAAAGAAATTGCTAGGTGTATCAGGGCTGATACTCAATTTAAAAAAAAAAAATCCAAAAAACGTTTTCTAATGTGAAAGCTACCTTCAGAGGTTAACAATAACTTTTTTACATCGTTTTCATAGGTGAAAACCAGAGCAAAGAAAAGTTCTAGGCACACATCATGAAACAATTGGTAGAAATCATGGTACTCATCTTTATCATAGACACATCTCTTTGTAATGTCGGGGTGGAGCACAAAACCAACTTATTAGAGTGAATTTTCAACACCTTACTTTGTGTCTTGGACTCCAAAAGTTAACTAGTTTCCTGTTCTAGCCTGCTGTTCTGAGCTATAGCTAACCAACACCCTGGTATACATATATGTAGAGCCCATTCTGGGTAAACTGAGACAGAGTCACAGCTTGTGGAAGATTAAGTGAGCCCCTCACCAGCTCCAGCATAGCTTGTAGTGCAGATTACTTGCCCAAATATATGTGTAGCACTTCTGTAAGACAAATTCAGTCTGATATGAATAGCCAAGGAGACAAACAGGAGAATAAATCACAACAGCAGACTTTTCCACCCCTTCTGAAGGTCTCCGCCAGAGATTTGTTCAGGTTGTAACTCCATCAATGCAGACAGGTTGATGGAAACTACTTTAGTTCAGAAAGACTGTAACATGCTGGCTGACAGTGGAGAAGGGGTGTTTGTGACTATCAATACTTTTACCTAATGTGTCATTTTGATAGCTGTGCCATCCAATGCTGTCCTATTGCTCTGTCCTCCCCAGCCTGCTGGTAGAAAAGCCAGGAGAAAGGGGAGGTTTAGGTGTGACTCTGCAAGGACAGCATTGATGGAGGACACAGAGCTGAAGTGCCAGCTCTTGGGCAGGCAGCAAGTGCCTAGGGAACAGTAAAGGACAATGAACTTCAGGCACACAGATGAGAGGGGAATTCATACCATAAGGCTTTAAGACTAAAGTCTTAAAAAACAAACCATACTAAACAAAAACAAATCTGTTTTTGTTCTTTCTGCCTTTCTGAATTCTCGGTTTCAGAAACTGAGTGTGGATCTCATCCTCTAAAGGCCTTACTTAGGTCTATTTTGCTCACAAGCAGCAATTCAGAGAGCCAAATGCTACAGGACTGAATTATTCTAGGAGGAAAATGATCTGGGGTCTGCGTATTCAGAGCAGGGTGTGAAATTATTGATGTACATTTCATTCTTAGCAACAGGAATAAAGCTTTCCTAAAACTACATTACACTCTAATGACTTTAAGAGGCCTGGCTCCATTTCAGTTTTAATGCTCTTCATTCAAAGTCTATGTTTTTTTTACAGCATGCTCCTTAAGCCAAATCTGCTGTTCTTGTGAACCAGCAGTGAACATCTGTCCCATGCCACACAGTCTCCTGTACTGCTTTCCCTGCTCTTTCCTTTTGCACAAGGAGAAAGGGCCAAGTTCTGACTACCCCCCTTACATTGCATGTCCCACCTCCTCAAAAGAAAAATAAAAGCACTATTTCGATTTTATTGCGACTACTTGAATAGGAATATGCTACCCTATTAATTTTTGCCAGGACCTTAGCATTGGAGAAACAGAGCCAACAAAACTTTGATTAAATTGCCTGTTCTAATATGTTTTCTGTTCCTAATGGAATATGTAGAGAAACACAAAATACCAACTAATGCTGCTTGTATTACCCTTTTTTTTGCTGGTTAGCTGTCTGTACAACCACAGTGCCTGGGAAACCCAGCAGGATTCCACCAAAATTCTTTTATTTTTTTAATAAAAGCTTGGAATGGAAAACCCTGACTCAAAGGACAAGTTCATGCCTACCCAGGCATCTATGAAGCAATTTTTTTGTGCCTAGGAAAGAGTGTAGGGAAGGACTTCAAGGTGTTTGAGAGCTTCACAAGTGAGCAAGGAATATTGGCAAGTCCAAGGTAGAGTACCAGGGAAGCTGGCACACCAGCAGTGATGAAAGATAAGGAGGCGATAGGTAGCACAGAGCCTTGAAAATTAAAATGGTTGCTACGGTGTGGTGGAAAAATCAGTAGACAGAGGAGAATGGAAGGACAAGGGAGACATGGGTAATATATGAGTAGTAAAACTAATAGCCTGAAAAAATACAGTTCACCCAGAATATAATCAGAGCAGGACAGGAAAAGGAGAGAAACTCTCTCCCTTACTGTACCTTTATTTTGAATGGGAGCATTAAACTACCTACTGTGGCATGTTAATTTTTACACTGTTATTTCATTCTGCATTGCTGTGCTATTATTCAGGCCTGTATATAAAATCTGTAAAGAAGTATGACTGATTATCTGTTTGAACTTTTAAACACCTTGTTTGTTTGGTTTTGATTGTTTCTTGCCAGATGGTTAAGCATATGTTTAGCAGTTTTACAGGGAGGGGTGGGGAGGGGGTACAACGGGACAAAAAACCCAACACATGCAGTATACTGTTAAGAGTTTAAAAGGTACTGGCAATATTTATTAGCTTCTAATGCAAAACTAATGTTAAAAGTAATCATCGTGACAGGGTTCATTTTAGGGCTGGAAAGACCTGCATTTAGTTCCCTGTTCCTCTGAGGATACAGGATCCACAGACTTGGAAAGGAATTAGCTTGCTTAACTTCAGCAATCTAAAATGCAGCTGAGTAGTCTGAAGTAGTTGATGAGATAACTTACTTTCTCCAGTGGTGACAGCATTGTCTCTGAGGAGTTTATTTGTCTGCCCTCTCCAAAACACCTACCTACAAATGGGAAAAAATCACCTTGGGGAGGTGTCTGCTTCTCCTCTGATTAGTGACAGAGACAAAGCCCTTAAATTGGACAGGGCACTCTCCTTTTAGATGACTAAATTGAGGTGTAATCTAAACAATCCCATCTCATTTTATAACACAGTCTAGGATGGTTGCCAGATATTGCACAATTAAAGCAGAGCAGAACAGAAGCATTTCCTTGTCAGGAGTGAGACACAGGAGTGGTTCCTATTGCTTGCATTCCCCTTCTTGATGGGTTTTTCTTCTGATTTTTCAATATTTTGCATTCATTTCCAGCTAGAAACCATGGACTAGATTAGTCCCACCTCACTATAGACACTCAAGTGAGGTATCTAAATTAGGAGCCTGGTTGCCCTTGCTTCCTGTGCAAACGATCAAAAGAAAGAGGCAGACGCTCACATGCAGAGGGCAGCTGGAGGTGCCAGCCTGGCTTTACAGGATACCAGGGGATCCAAAAGGGAACAGGTTCCTAGCTCAGGTGCTGCAGGTAATTGAGGATAAATAGGAAAATATGAGCTTAAGTGATAGCTGCTCATAACAACTTGAATTCATCATCCTTTAAAGGTCAACTCTAATGCAGGGAAGCAGTGAAAGGCAGCTTTTAATCCTTGACAGAACTAGATCTTTTCCTCTAAACTCTGTCTATAAATAGTGGATTAATTATTTCCCAAAGGGAGAGATGGTAGTTCATGCTTGACTATGATAACTCAAGGTAATCATCCTGATTTTGCCCTACAGTGTCTAATAGGGACATTTGGAAGTGTAAACTGATGAAAGAAGAAAAAAATCAATAATAGCACAGAACACAACTTGTCCCTTCTCCAGTGCAAAATGCAGACGTTTGTATTCAAAACATACAAGGCACAGCAACTAGGTTGCTGTTGATTCTTTCTTTCCTAGGAGAGTTCAAAAAGGGGTGAGGATGCTCGTGGATGAGGAGA
The DNA here is from genome assembly GCF_004027225.2 of Strigops habroptila. Taxonomy (NCBI): domain Eukaryota; kingdom Metazoa; phylum Chordata; class Aves; order Psittaciformes; family Psittacidae; genus Strigops; species Strigops habroptila. The sequence continues at coordinate 45,568,831 of NC_044282.2, read as the reverse complement.
TTTGTTTGATAGATGTGTGTGTGAGCTTGATCTTCCAGAGGAATCGTCAGGAATTAAAGTGCACTTTGAGGCAGGCTGTTGCAAAGAAAATAGGTGCCTGGTGTTTGCTAACCCAAATGAAACCTTTCCCTTTTGGTGCAGAGATAAAAGCCAGAGATTCATACCAACACTCAGCTATCAGGAATGTGCCTTTCACGACTGATAAGTGATGGTTTCTACATGCAACATACTGCAGGAGAGCTCAGCTTGCCCTCTTTCAACTCTTGTGCCTCTGAATCAGTAATGAAGCATTTGTAAATTGCTCCACAAAACTGCACCAGGGTGAGAATTATGGAAAAACCTGGACAGTGTTCAAAAAACTGGAATTGCCAAGCAATCAATACAACTGATACAGTGTATTTTAGCAGAGAAAAAAAGGGGTGGTGGAGGAAAGAGGGAGAAAAAGGCTTTCAAAACATATCAAATGAAGCTTGTTTGACGATAATCACTGCAGGTGGGGAAGCTGATTGTAAGTGTGAAAATATTTAACATTTTATTGCACACAAATGCTTTCATAAAGTAGTCATTTGTGCGTGTGTGTGTGTGTGCACATGCAGCAAACAGAAATCTATTGAGTTCTACCAGACCAGACGTCTGCATTCTGGAGGGCTCATTGCAGCCAATAAATTTGGCTAAAAGTTTTTTTTTATTATTATTATTTTATGAATTCTGCTATAAAAGCTAATCCTCCTTTCTAGACTTAGCCTAATTACAAGACACTATTCTGAGTGCCAAAAATGTCAACTGTAGGTTGCAAACATGGACATGTTTTAGCAGAACCATATGTCAGAATGCAATGCAAGACCTGAAGTAAGCGAATCAGCTTACCTTTTTCTGAAGAGTCAATTTATAATGCAACCTTAGCTCTAAGAAATAATAATATAGCCAGTGATAAATTACATTGCTCAATCATTTATTAATAAGCTTCATTGGAAAGAAAGATTTTATTGGTGCTCAAAATTCACTAAGTTACAAGATCACAGATGTTCAGGGTTCTGGAGCCAGAAACTTAATATTAATGAACTCTCATTAATACCTAATCAACGTGTGATATTTTGATCCTGTGAGAAAATTGATGGCCAATAAAAATAAATTCAAGATGCCTTCTTATCTAGAAAAAAAAAAGTTATAAACCCAGGAATGCACACAGTAACCACAATGCAGTAACTAAGGTTAAGCAACTGGAGACTAAATTTTACTTTTTTTTTTTTTTTTTCCAGTACAAGATGGATTTATTCTGTCACCTAGGCAGTTTCAGAATCTTACTGTGTAGGATTTATACAGGCATTCAGACTTAGCAGATGTACTCATGTGCAGTACATTAACTATGCAAAACTACTTTCCAGGCTATTCTGGATTAAGGTCTTAAAAACAGACCTCTCTGGAAATGAGATCGCTAAAAAAAAAAAACCCTCTGTTCATCTCTGAATGTTATTCTGCTGCACTTCAAGTGTGAAATCTACTTAAAAACACATATGGCATTTGAAATGGTATCACATGCATTTCTCTGCAAGAATGTGCTAGGTTTTAACCACACAGTGATGACAAAAAGGGGAATGGGGGGAATGCAAGTGTATTTTGGATTTGAAGTAGGAACACAGAATTTGTCACAGTAGATCAGAGCAATGACCCATCTGGTTTACTGCTCTTTCTCAAAGGTGACCAGCATCAGGTTCTTCAGGGAAAAACATAGGTAGAATCAACAATTAGGAAAAAAACCCCATACTTAGACCAAATGTATTTTTAAGTCAAATACATTTATGACCTGGTCCTATACATTTTGTGAAATTCTAAGCTGTAAAATGTAAACATGCTGAATTGCACCATATTTATACGTATATGTATAGTTATGTAATATGATAGAACTGTATAATCATAGAATGGTTAGGGTTCGAAAGGACCTTAAAATCATTTAGTTCCAACCCCCCTGCCATGGGCAGGGAATCCTCACATTAGACCATGTCACCCAAGACTCCGCCCAACCTGGCCTGGAACACTGCCAGGGATTTTACCACATTTACTACTTTTTTAGGCAACCCATTCTAGTGCCTCACCATGCTCACAGTAAAGAACTTCTTCCTTATATCTAACCTGAACTTCCCCTGTTTAAGTTTGAACCTGTTACCCCTTGTCCTACCACTACAGTCCCTAAAGAAGAGTCCCTCTCTGGCATTCTTGTAGGCCCCCTTCAGATACTGGAAGGCTGCTATGAGGTCTCCACGCAGCCTCTTCTTCTCCAGGCTGAACAGCCCCAACTCTCTCCCAACTCTCAGACTCTTCTGTCTTCTCTGAAGACAGAAGCCTGTCTTCATACAGGAGGTGCTCCAGCCCCTTTATCATCCTTGTGGCCCTCCTCTGGACTTGGTCCAACAGCTCCATGTCCTTATGTTGAGGACACCAGAACTGTACACAATACTCCAAGCGGGGTCTCATGAGAGCAGAGTAGAGAGGCAGGGTCATCTCCTGTGACCTGCTGGTCACACTTCTTTTGATGCAGCCCAGAACATAGTTGGCTTTCTGGGCTTTGAGTGAACACTGCAGGCTCATGTTCAGTTTCAAATTGGACATAAACAGCTGTTTCTGAAGATGATATAGAATCAAATGATCAAATTATTGAAATAAAGACTCAACTTACATTGTACAAAGCTCTGTATAAAATGTACTATCATGCCATTCACAGAGTTCTATTTCATCTCTAAATCCAAATGTAGTAAGTAATATATATATCATTACAGCAGAGGAAAAAGCAACTTTAACTTTATTCCAGCTTTGCATCATCAGTCCACCATCAGAGAGGAACTGGTTGACACCATACACACATGGTAATGTCAGAAATCTTTCTCAGTTCTGCCTGTATGAACCTATATACAAACATAGAGTAGTCTCTCTTGGTAGGGGAAATCTGTCTTGAAAGATAACAGTTCTCTGCCATAGCTCAGTGACACCACAGATTGGTGCAGCAGAGGCTGAGCACAGATTGCAGCCACACTCTCTTACAGGGTTTCTGAAAATGTAGAGGGGGAATTTGTCCTACTGCATCTCTGGGCAATCTCCAGAATGGAAATGTACCTACCTGGCAAGAAAAGGGCAAAAGAAACTCTATCATGTCTTTACCAGAAATACATGCTATACTAGCATGTATTTACTATAGGAAATAAGCAGGTGTGTCAGTAGCAAAGGCCCTAGAAATTGCATGCGAGATAACATCATGAGGCACCTCAGACAATTCCATTTTGCGTTTAAACGTACTAAGTGAATAAAACGATTATTCAGCTAAATTGTTGCCTGTTGCAGTTGAACCTCTGTCATTGTCAGTATAGATGGTAGAGCTTCAAATCTATTTTGCCGTACCCTCTGGAGTACCTCCAACGAATATGAACCATTCTGATGTTTTACAACAGTGTAGCAGCTTGTCAGTGCTTTTGTTTCTGAACAGTGTGAGAAGTGCCAAATGACGCTATTGTAAAATATAAGAGTGCTTCAGCATGTTGGGGAACACAGAGTGGCTGTCTATGTGACATTGATTAATGACTGTGAAGTGTTAAAATGAAATATTGCACTTTCAGTCTTGGATTTTGCATTAACCTAACCGGAAAACTATGCCTTACAGGATAGTCCCAAATTCCAACCAGCTGCAAAAAAAGGGCATCATGTTTAGGTGTCTGTTATTTTGTTAACTGATTCTGGCCTGGTTATTACTAAAGAAAAAGACAAAAAAAAAAAAAAAAAAAAAGCTAACAAAGTAGAAGAAAGCAAGCCAAGATGGGCTATTGGTATAGAGATGGAAACAAAAAGTCATAGCTCATGTGATACACTTCTGACTTTCTGTTTACTTGAGCTAGATATGTCTTCTATCTATCTGTGTCATAATCTTTGGAAATATAGCTCTAAAATTTTATTCACCCACTAGACAAACAAAATGCAATGACATTATCTAATGTTTGCAAGGCTCTGCGAAGATACTGTATCTGATTATATTTGTTAAAACATAACCTAGACAACAATGGACCCAATGGCACTTTTAAAACTCAAGATGGGAAATGAAAACAGAGCGAGTGGCAAAACAGAAACTTTTATCTGATGCATGTAAGAAGATTTTCAAATGTACATGAAATAGCATCGTGCACTTCCAAAGCAGTCTGAGATTTTCATACTTAGCTGTAATGACATTGAAAAACATGTTTCTTTTCATTCCTTAACACATTAAAAAAACCCAACACAAAAACCAACTGTTGAAAATGCTGGTTGAGTGTGGAAACAGTTCATTTCACTTCAGAAACAAGATACTGTTTTGATACTGTCGTATAATTTTGTTTTGAATATTCAAATATCATTCACGTTACAGTATATAAGTGCTATACCCAAATATTTACAGCAAATATAATACTTTAAAACTCTAACGGAATTAATCAGAGTTGTAAAATTGCTGCACAATATTTAATTTCTGCATGTTGGTATCATTGGAATGAAATAAGAATGTCAAATAATTTCTACTTTGTCCCATTGCATGTTTATTGACATAGATGTCTCCTTATGGATTATATGATCATTATGCAATTTCCATGTACAGCAACAATAACAGACATAAATGCTGCTACCACTGCTGTTACTGTTAGTCCCGGCTAAGACTAATGGCCCCTTGTGCAAGGTAGTGGACACACAGACACACCTTATTCCAAAAATGTGGTAAATTATGAAAGTGGAAAATGATGAAAAAAGCAAATATCACTGTCCCTTTTCCTTACATGTAAACTGAAGTTAATGGATTATTAAATTGTTTTACCAAGATCCCTTAGAAATTTTGTTCCAGCACGAAGGACTGACATTACATCTCAGTTGCAAACCAGTTAAGCCTTTCATTTTCTTCTGCAGATGAAATATAAAAGTGTAAGATCAATTAAAATATGAAATGGTACATTTTTATGTTTGCGTGCAGAAAGCACAAGGGTTGCACAGAATCAACCTTCTATACACAGGTGTGGAAACTGTTTAGTAGATACCCAGTTAAAGCTACAGCCATTTATTTGTGTTCTTATAAAAAAGTTAATACAGTTAATCTGGCTACAGTCTGGCAGATCTGTGAAAGCTGGAATTAGATAATTATTACTAGCACCAAGAACTTGACATAGTAGTAGTTACCAACTTAGTTTTCAGTTACTGGTTCAGACCTTCTTTTAATCTTCCTAACTCAAAAATAAAATGCACACAACTGATAATGTTAGGAGAGATAAATGTTTTATAGGCAAACAAGCACATCTCAGTTCAAGAAGAATGACTTAGCAAACTTGTTTCTGGCAGCAATGAATAAGTGTATAAGGCAAACAGCTTCTTCTAGTGATCAGTGAAATATAAACGCCTAATTACTGTCCAAGTCAAGCATATTAATTTTCTTCTGCAATTTGCTTAGTGGTTTTAACATGTTATTCAGAACAGTAAAAGGTTTTAGAAAAAATGTTTAGAACAGTAAAAGCTTCATAGGCCCCAGAGCTTATCACTGGATTCAATAAATCTGTGAAGTTAACTTGGATGATGAGAATAATAAAAAGATGACTAATTTGAAAGTCTCTGTTGAGATGAGAAACAACATAAATTATTGGCATGAGTTAATTTAGAAAAAGAATACTTCCCATAAACATTTGGATAATAAAGTATGAATTAAACCATCATGTTTCTGAAAGACATTTTTAGAGTATAGAGAAAAAATAGCAATGATTTTGTGGATTAACTGAGAGGTCTTTTGCAGAATACCTTGCATGTCACTGTGAGCCAAGAAGAAATTGGATCACACATATCCCATGTAACTAGCTATTATATTGGACCATAACGCCATAGATAAAATTACAGGTGTAAAATAATGCTACAAAGGAAACACTTTGCATTTCCTAGGAAAACAAACCAAAAATTTTCCTCCTTGTCACCTGGTCTTAATTCTGACAAAACTCTGATTAGGATTATGCAGTCAACTGATGGTGCGGATCATGGCACTAGGTCTGTTGAAGCAAACTCAAAGCATTCAGATAATTACCAAGGTCATTCCTGTTGTTCTGTTGTCAGCTTTGGCCTGAACTACCCAAGTGATGCCCAGGAATACTTCAGGGGCTGCCAGGGGTTGGTGATCACTCCCAATAACTTGTCTGGGCACAGCACTCCTTGATCCCTCTCATTTACTTTTATGACGAAAGTTTGAAAGACACAGTGGACATATTGTGAAACCTAAACAGTTTCAAAAGTTAGGGACAGAGAAAAAAGCTGATGTAGGAGAAGCAACACAGACAGAGAAAGATGAAGAAATGAGGTCCAGAAACTATTCCAGGGGAGATTTCAAAGAAGAAATATTGGAAAGTGAAGGAAAACAGCAGAAGGTTTTAAAGGATTACAATGATACATTTCTCTCTCCTTGGTTTCTTTAAGGTATTCTATAGCAAATACCATATACGAAGTGGAATTATATGACTCTAAGGATTTATGCTGTACAGTCTACTGCTTTCCATGAGTACTGCTTTGTTAAGGAAATATGTTGACCCTGGAACAACATGGAGAAGTGGCAATAAGGCATTTTAAAAAACTTTCTGCTGAGAACCGATTGGATTGAATGGATTAGCTTGGACCAGAGCTTAAAAGCGTACATGAAAGATCTCAGAGCTATAAATAACAAAATACCCTGAATTTTGCTTTCTATGGGCAAAATGTTAGAGAGCTGCACTGGAAATGAAAGAAGACAATGCTCACATATGTGCTGTGTCTGCACACTGCATTTTCATAGCAGCACCTGAGGCAGATGAGAATTTAGATCCAGCACAGAGAGTCTCTATTGTAGTCAGCTACAGAACTGCTGGCAGCAGGAGCCACAGAGGCTATTGAGCTCTGCTGTCAGGGCCTTTGCCCTCCCTGGTAATGAACTGACTGCTTAAAAATGTATTTGGTTTCATTGAGTTTGAAAGACCACAAAACATTACAAAATCCTAAAGAAAAACATAAACTGAAATCCTTCTGAAACATAATTTACTTTTTCTGCCAAACCTCCACTAAGGCACAAACTGAAGACTGATGGATTGACAGATTTATCCCCACAATTCATTTGTGCTCCATGGCTTGAGAAGAATTAGTATTTCTTAGCCAATGAAACAACCTGCAATAATTGTTTCTATTTCAGATCTGGTTTAGCTTTCATTTTTCTTAATAGCAGCATTTGCAGTAATATCTTTTAGTCATTTCCACTCAACAAGTATTTCTTGGCAAACAGGATCTTTGTTTCTTTTTTTTATTGTTGTTTATTTTAATGAGTATTTGAAATCTGATTTTGAGTTCCAAATAGATCTTCAACCAGGAATTTCAGTTTTCAGTTTAATGTTGGTTTCAGTTTGTAGATCTATTCACATTGTATGTTGCAAAGGTAACGCATAAATTTTCTTTCAAATTATCTCCACAAAAAATAGGGGAAAGATACCTTCTGAAAGGCAAAATGGCATAGAAGGACTAGCTCATTGCATCACCTGAAATGGGTTTGAGTTACCCCTGTCATTCACACTCTCATAGTACTGACTTCTGTGTAAAACAGCTCTCTTTTTGGCAGTGGTCACCTCCTTGGTTTGGTAACCTCTGCCGAGAAGGTAACATCTGGTGTAGCTAAAAGAAACTGTTAGTGCTGTTGCAGCAGATGGCTGCAACGTTAGGCTCCACACCACGGAGCCATCACTTCCATACTGATGGATGCAGGGAGAAGTGACAGCTTGTCCAGGCCTTCAGCAGAGGGAGATTTCCAGCCACCTCCCTGTTTCATACTATCCATCAAAATGGTCCAAGAATCAAAATTAATTATCAAAACAACAGAAGAATGTTTGTTTGCTATTGCACATCTGCTCCTCTGTCAAGCAAGACCTACATTAAGTCAAAGAAAGGAAGCAAATGTTTTCTTTCTCCATATGTCCTTAAAAACTTCAAAATTTTCACCTAAGTGGAAGTTAAGGAACAGTTTTCAAAGTGAAAATTTGAGGAAAGGAACAGAAATTCAAACTATTCTTAGTTACTAAAAGGTCCTGGTCACAAATTCTCCAGTTTTCTCTACAGCAGTGTTTCAGTCGGCATCTGTCTCAAAAAAGGTTTTTGGATTCTCTTGATGCATCACTTGCAAAGCCAGAATCCTCTTTTTCTTCCAATAGGTTTTAGTGAAATACACACACACAAAACACCTACCAAGTGTATAGAAACAGTAAACATTGCTTATGTTTATTTGTTTTTAAAAACATTTATGCATGTTTTAGGATTCAAAAATGTTCAAGGCATTGGAGAAGCCCTCATGGCTTCAGTGGGCTTTGGCTCTGGGCCATAGAATCATAGAATAGTAAGGGTTGGAAGGGACCTTAAGATCATCTAGTTCCAACCCCCCTGCCATGGGCAGGGACACCTTGCCCTAAACCATGTCACCCAAGGCTCTGTCCAACCTGGCCTTGAACACCGCTAGGGATGGAGCATCCACAACCTCCCTGGGCAACCCATTCCAGTGCTTCACCACCCTCACTGTAAAGAACCTCTTCCTTATATCTAATCTAAACTTCCCCTGTATAAGTTTGAAGCCATTCCCCCTTGTCCTACCACTACAGTCCCTAAGGAAGAGCCCCTCCCCAGCATCCTTATAGACCCCCTTCAGATACTGGAAGACTGCTATGAGGTCTCCACGCAGCCTTCTCTTCTCCAGGCTGAACAGCCCCAACTCTCTCAGCCTGTCTTCATACGGGAGGTGCTCCAGCCCTCTTATCATCCTCGTGGCCCTCCTCTGGACTCGCTCCAACAGCTCCATGTCCTTTTTATGTTGAGGACTCCAGAACTGTATGCAGTACTCCCAGTGAGGTCTCACAAGAGCAGAGTAGAGGGGCAGGATCACCTCTTTTGACCTGCTGGTCACACTTGTTTTGATGCAACCCAGGATACAGTTGGCTTTCTGGGCTGCAAGCGCACACTGCTGGCTCATGTTAAGCTTCTCGTCAACCAACACCCCCAAGTCCTTTTCTGCAGGGCTGCTCTGAATCTCTTCTCTGCTCAACCTGTAGCAGTGCCTGGGATTGCCCCAACCCAGGTGTAGGACCTTACACTTGGCTTGGTTAAACTTCATAAGGTTGGCATCGGCCCACCTCACAAGCGTGTCAAGGTCCCTCTGGATGGCATCCCTCCCCTCCAGCGTATCAACCGAACCACACAGCTTGGTGTCGTCGGCAAACTTGCTGAGGGCGCACTCAATCCCACTGTCCACGTCGCCGACAAAGATGTTGAACAGGACCGGTCGCAACACCGATCCCTGAGGGACACCACTCGTTACAAGTTTCCAACTGGACATAGAGCCATTTACCACAACTCTTTGCGTGCGGCCATCGAGCCAGTTCTTTATCCACCGAGTGGTCCATCTATCAAATTGATGTCTCTCCAATTTAGAGACAAGGATGTCGTGCGGGACAGTGTCGAACGCTTTGCATAAGTCCAGGTAGATGACGTCAACTGCTCTGCCCCGTCCATCATAGAAGGCCACCAAGTTGGTCAGGCAGGATTTCCCCTTAGTGAAGCCATGTTGGCTGTCACCAACCACCTCCTTGTTTTTCATGTGCCTTAGCATGTTTTCCAGGAGAAACTGTTCCAAGATTTTGCCAGGCACAGAGGTGAGACTGACTGGTCTGTAGTTCTCCGGGTCTTCCACCTTCCCCTTCTTGAAAATGGGGTTTATATTACCCTTCTTCCAGTCGTCAGGAACTTCACCTGACTGCCAGGATTTTTCAAGTCTGATGGACAGTGGTTTAGCAACTTCATTCGCCAGCTCCTTCAGGACCTGTGGCTGGACTCCTTCAGGACCCATGCTTGATTGTGTAAACACACACAGGTGCTGCTTGTCCTGTTTTGACCTTGGATGGGAAAGGGACTATTTGGAGGGTGCCACAGACACTATGGGGATTGCAGCTGAGATGTGAGATGAATCCAACCACATTCACAGAGAGATAATGCTTGGAGAAGGAGAAATACACAAAAAGAAAAGACTGTGAGAGATGAAGTTAGAATAGAAAAGGGAGGAGCAAGCTACCAAGGGCAGTAGCAGTAGGGAGACAAAAAAGATGCAAATTTCTTGATGGAGTTGAGGAGATTTCTGTTTACTGCAGTGGTTCAACACTCAGACCAAATGAGATCAGCAGGGAGAGGAGAGCCCTGCTCAGTTGTCTGGTAGAGGACACCCTTCCTGTTACAGCACACTGTAGTGGAGACAGAACTGACCTTTAAACAAACTGAAAGCTCTGCTCAGTTTACCCAGAGAAGCTCTCCAAAACCAGAGCTTTTAATTCTGTATTACCAGTTTAGAAATATAAAAAAAAATTAGGAAGCTGGAGACAGGGCTACATTATTTCAGGTATTTTCTGTGGGAGTTATAATAGATTATTATTATTTACTATTTTTCCAACATCCAAACACATACTGGGTGTTTCCTGCACAAATAAAGAAAATGCAGTTTTGAAAACAGCCTCTCTCTTGTGCTTCCACTGCTAGTCAGGGATTAAATATTAACTCCCTCAATAATGCTCCCCCCAGCCATTCTACTACAATTTAGTTACACCCCAAGTATGATTTTACATTTCCCTTGTTATATGAAACTCTCACTCTGCAGATTCTCTGTGCTATATTTGGCAATATAATTACTGTTGCCTTAAGCACTTTTTTTCCCCATAGACTATTTCCTCCTCATTTATATTATTACATTCCAAGAGAGTTTTCAGGAGTCATAGTGAGTTTCCTTGTATTGCCTCCAAAAAAAGCCTGACTTAGGCTATAGCTTCTGGACTATAATAGTCACAAGCCACAGATGTTTTGGAATTATGTTTAGGCAACATATAATTATTGTTGTTGTTCTTATTGAGCCTCTTGGCTACAGTTAGGGACAAGGTTCTATTGCGTTTGACTCTGTATTCACATGTGATAAAAACCCCAAGTATAGACTCCCAGACTAATTAATTTAGGGACTGCTCCTGGCAGGTGCTGAGCAGTCATGCTAGCTAGATGGAGCATTAAGAACCACCTTCAAAGCAATAGAAAAGACATATGCCACCTACAGCAATTTGGGGTTACCCAGTGTTCTCCTGTGCTAATGGTGTCTAGCGTGTATGTGTACACTGTTAACAAGTAGTTTTGTGAAGAGGAAAGCCCGTTACTTTTTAAAGTTATTCTTTGATGTATAATTTACTGAGAGCTGCCAATGTGCTTGGCTTTGCCCAGAACAAAAATTCTGAATGCATGCAGAAACCTCCCAAGAGGACATGACATCTCATCAGGTTGGGATGACGGCTGCAAGCCCCAGATGGCATATTTCCACTCTACTCTTTCATCTCTCTCTGGGAAGATATGTGTGTCCAGTTGGCCACTTTTCTAAATTTGCATTCAACATGTTATATGAACAGTTGATTTATATTTTCTTTGGCACTGGAATATCTAAATGAGAAATGGTACACAGTCAACTCTTTTATTTGTAAAATAGACCCACGTGGATAACCTGTGTTTCCTGCTTAAGGAAAAATTGAAAAATGCTCTTCCTTGGTCTCATGTCTACACTTTCTAACAAAGAAGGTTTCAGATTAATTTTTTGGCCCTAGATCAGCAATGTACTTGAAAACGTGCTTAACTTAAAGCACTTCTTCAAGTTCCATTGAAGTATACTGTCAGCACTCAACAAAAAATAAATCGTAACAACATTTGAAGTTAATCCACTTTCCTTTCAGAAAGGTACATGATAACACCATAGAGCAAATATTATATGCAAAAAGTATTTCTTCGTGAAGTCACTCAATGGTACTTCAGCAAGGGCTTAAATGGTTTGCTGAACCAGGGTTTCAAATGTGTATATATAAAACAAGATCAAATTGCAATATGTGTTTTTCAAAATGTCGGCCTCATCCTGAAAATTACTAGGTGAATAATTTAATCAGTGTTTTCAGAGTGTAAGTGTAGGCTGCAGCTGAAACCAGACGGCAAAGGTGTCAAATCCCATTAACAAGTATGATAAGTAGTATAGGTGATTATGGTAGCTTGCAGAGTACCCGCTGAGAAATGCTGACCTTGAGTGATTGAATCCTCTACTTCCCAGAAGATACTTGCACAGGGCAGAGTAAGAATAATACAAAGAAGTATCCTAGTTACTGGTCAAATAGATGTTTATTGTTTGTGAAGCTTATAAGGCAAAACTACAGTTGCAGTTCTTTGCCTGAGTAGGAATTGAAGTTCCCAGTATGCTACAGTGCTGGAAGTTTGGCTGAATGGCCAAGAGTCTGGGCTTTTTTCATTTAACATAGTCAGATGACATTTTTAAGGAATGCCTATACTAAATAACATCGACACTGAGAAGCAGGCTAACTTCGCTCATGTTTTGCTCCTGCTGGTTGCTAAATTGCTACCCGCTCCCAAGCTCGCTAGTCTAAAACCAGACCAGGAAAAAAACCCAACAAACCTTGCACTGTGGTGTAGAGTTATTCCTCATTCTCCAGTCTGAAGGACGCTGGTGCGTGTGCTGTGAAGCACACTCCGGGGAGCTGATCCAAGAAGCAGCACTGGCTGCTGGCTGCGAGGAGCATGTGCTTGGCTGCGTGCGTTGCCCAGCTGCTCAGGGCGTGGGTCCCTTATTGTCTCTGTGTGGGTGCTGCTTGGGGCACTTGCAAAACACCAACCTGCCAACCACCCTAAAGAGACGTTTTGTGACCTTGATGGGTTGTGTTTGTGAGGGAAAGGTTTCTTTGCTGAGTTTTGAGCACTTTTGCCACACAAAAATTAGACCACACATGCCTGTGGGACTCTGAGTTGAGCAGGAGAAGAAAGGGAGAGAGGAGGGGTAGGAGCAAGGCAAGGGAGGGGAAAAAAAGAAATCAAAGGCTCTTGTGGTTTTCTCACATGGTAATTATTTACTTTTTAACAGCAATATGAAAAGCATGCATGGCTGGAGGTTTGGCACTTCCAATAGCATTCAGGGGCCACTTTGGGTTCCTCTGCTTTCCTGGAGCATATAGAAGAAAAGATGCAAGAAGCCTGTGGGCAAAAGGCCTCCTCCTCGATCTCCAAGCCCTTTCCCTGCAGCAGGCTAAGTGCAGTCCCCATACACTCTCTGGGGCAGAGGTGGTCAATGCAAAACTTACAGGCAGACTGAGAAGGACCATAGCACACTGCTTGCCCCATATGCCAGTGAGCTGCATAAGCTGAAATAGCGCTGTGTGACGCAGTCATTCTCCGCTCCCAAAAAAAAAAAAAAAAAGAAGGCTTGCTGGATTCTTTCACATATCTAATAAGGCATAAGAGAGCCAAGTGATGTTAAACTATCTATCTTCCTTACATCTCCACTGTGCCGGGGGTGGCAGCCATTCCTAGCTCAGAGTGTAATCTGGGAATGCAGCTGCACCCTTCCTCCAAGAAAGTGTTCAGACATGCTCTGTCAGCTGTGTCCAAGCTCTGTCCCTTTATTTAGCATTAGAGCATTGTCTGATAGCTCCCAGACATAGTTATGGATGCCCAAGAAAGACTTTGGGGAAGGAAGGATACTCTGGTAATCCATAGACATTGCTGGAAGTATAGGTAGGGCTAAGCCAGACACCGCCGAGTATGGCACTGCCAGGTTAGGAAATAAAAGGAGCACAGATGTAGAAAGAGCAGAGCTCAGCTGCTTTGCAGGGACTGAATACAGAGATTCAGGGAGTATTAGGAATTATGATCTATCCATAATTCATTGTTACTGAGCATAAGCCCTCTGGATACTCAGCTGATAAAAAATGTATTATTTCAAAGATGTGATTTACCACATTGTGTTGGGTTTCCATAAAGAGGCAAAAGCCAAGCTGTACTGAAAATGGCTCCTTTTGGTTAATTTGGTTCTCTTGTCCAAAGCCAGGAAGCCCTAACATTATTTGAAGAATTTTGTGTTCAGAATTTTTACTATTGGCTAAAACCACTTTTTCCTTTGGATTTCTTCTCAGAAAAGTTAAACTTTTGGGACTGAAGAACTGTATAGTAATTTTTAAAAGTCTAAAATATTAGCTTGAAGAAAATGCCTGATATGTAAAGACTCAGTCTAATTATTCACTTTTTATTATAAGCAAGTTTAGTTATTGGCAACACATAGAAAACTCAAATGAACAGATAATAGATGCTTTGGCTTAGTAGTAATGTCAAAATATTTAAAAACATAGTCACTTTGAGTCAAATTAAATAGTTTTCTGGAAAATGTACAGTTTAACCCCTACTGAAACACATTAATGAGAGTTTGAGCAGCTGTATTCATAGTAGAGAAAAAAAAATAGTAATACTGAGATTTCTAAAATTGTAAAATATAAAAGACAAACAAATATTGGAAAAATAATTTCAAAATAACAGTTAATATTTTGTTTAAAACCACACTTCTCTTCACTTTCCCCTTCCTTTTCTCAAATTAACAAAATTAACATCAGTTTGTAGAAATGCTCGTTGTCACTGAATATATACAGTAAAAACACTTGCCCATCATTAGATAAAGAGAGTACCTTTTTTAGAGCATGGCAGAGGAAGCAGCTGAGCCTGCAGGAATTCCTCTCCAGCCTGGGTGCAATCAATAGATTAAGGTGCAAGTGCCTTGCAGTTTTGGCTCTGGATAACTCTCTGCCCACTAGTTAATCATGCATATCTACCTTTAACAAGTACTAAACTGGGAGAATCTAAAATATGACCCTCAGAACAATTCAGAAGCCAGAAGAGGCTGTGCCGACACATACAGAGGGGGGAAAGGCCAAAGGCTCTTATTGTTGCAGCAAAGCTTCCAGTCTCTTACCCTTACTTGTTACGGAAAAATCAGCACAGACTTAGATTTTCCAACCCAACAGTACAGGGTGGGAGTGATATTGTATGAACACAGATTCCCTCACAACACAACGAAATAGGACCACACTTTAAGACAGAACTATCTTTTTATTCTGCATCTGTATAGTCCCTTGCACAGCGGGAGTCCCTAGCTGACTCCAAGCCCTACTGTTTTGTGAATAATATCAAAAACAATAACCATTCTGGCTGTTGCTAGTAGGAGCTGGGAGTGTAATTGCCAGTTGCACATTTGATAGCACAAAACTGTTTTGCAAAAGCATAAGAAAAAGATAAAAACACACACAAAGCAAATAGAATAAACTCAATTAAAACCAGCTCTACATCCTCCTGAACAGGTTCTTACCCATCGCTGGCTCTCTGTCCTCTGCACGATTCCTCCATCTGTCTGAAAATTCTGCATTTACTTTGATCCTTTATTAGGATTCTTTCTAGTAAAATGCTTTAGCACTTTTGTCAAAACAATGAAGTCTTAGAAGCAGGCATCTCTAACAGCTTTTTGTGCTGGTAAATCTCTGTATCATGCAAAGATATGATGAAGAGGCCACCATCTAATTTACACAGGTGTATAACTTAGAGAAGTGCGAACAAATACATTTTTATTCTATACTCATGGGCATGCATTGGCTTTGAATGCACCATTTATGAGATACAGCCTAGATTCTCGGTGACTTCTATGCTGTTTCAAAAAAAAAAAAAAGGAAGTAATTTAATTTTGTTAATTTGTGATGGAAATCTTATTTGCCACCCTTCATTCACAGTCCTCAACTGCAAATGAGCAGCAGTTGTGGCATTACTGTCCTGGGCCAGTTTGGGGAGTTTTGAAGTCACTTGTGTGATATGTACTGTGCCCCCATCACAGACTCAAGCTTCAGTGTGAAGAAATGCACTGCAGACTAGAACTAGATATTCATCTGAGTCCTCTGATTCAAGGGAATTAGGTTACTTACCTGAGTAATTAATATGAATGTTTAGTTAATAATTTTGCTTTCACATGAGTTATTTTAATTCTATTTCCTCCAGGAAATGAAAAACTTTAGTAATATTTTCAGGCAGACCAAAATGATATTGCTTTAAACCTATGTTTTCTCAAAGGATCTGCTGATTTAAGGGTCTCTCACTGACCTTTCATTGACTTTTTCCAATGTTATATTGTTATGTCTAATCGAAGACAAAGACAGGTTAATAATAACCAATGACTGGAGTACTGAGTCAGGACTGAAAATTGCAAGTGCCCTATGCAGGTCATATCATATATAGTGTATGCAAACTGAGAGAAGACAAAGAAGATTAGAGAGCTTAGATAATAAATAAAGAGGAAATGGATCCAGTCTTCTACTTTTAAAGCTGGATTCATATGAAAACTCAAATGTACCAAAAATTTGAATCAAGTAAGACATGGGTAACAGAAATAATCCTGAGCTAGTTGAGGATGGGGTTCAGGGTTAGTTCAGAGAGAGTTCAGAGGAGTTTCCAAGCACAAATTCCCTTTTTCCTTTATCCGGATACTCCCAATGGGGAGCTCCTGAGCAGGAAGGTCACCAGTCTTAGTCAGAGCACAGATGAATCTGGTGAAAACTCAGTTCACCTCCTTCATGAAGGTAATACCACTTATATACAATATGAACAAAGTGTCCATGTCACTGCACTGAAATGTGCCTGGAGAAAACACAACATTATTCTTACAGATATTTTTTGTATGAGATTCAAATTAAGATATGTTGCCTGAAAGGCTTCCCAGCAGTTTTCAACAGCCAAGGGGCTCCTTTGGAAACACTGCAGAGCTGCTATGAATTTGTGCAAGAGGTCAGTGTTGACTCCCTGGCAGGGAGGCAGGTTCAGGGCTGGTTAGCAAGTCACTTGAGTTAGCTACCACCAGCACCCCATAACAGCTTCTGAGCAGACCACAATAGCTTCCTTTTCCCATTCATGTATACAGTTAGCATATGCAGAGTGTCAGCTGTATTCCCGAGTTTGTCGACTAGAGTTTCTCTGCCTAGAGGGCTCTAACCGGAGTGCTATGGTGTCTGTAGATATGCCTGCAGTGACAGACCCGTATGCTGCTTGAGATCGAATACTAAAATGTGATTTCTTTCCCCTGGTGAGTCTAGCACGTGTACTTCAATGTCTGGAATACATACGACAGTATTATTAGTGTTCAACTGTGTGTTTTAATAATTTCCTAGGAAACAAGGAAAAGGGCAGGTGCAATAACCATAATTGTCTAAAGACAAGTATATACAAATTACAAAGTATTTTGTTAATAGAGTGCAAGCAGCTTTAATTTTAATGAAGCATAAATTCAATGCTAGGGCTGTCAGACCTCTAGGAAATAACAGGGTTTTGACTTCCTAAGAAAGAGTTTTGCACAGTAGTTTCTGATCCTCACGCTTACTTGGGTTGTGTGCAGGAAGTGCATGAACAAATCCATTCATAAATAAAGGGATTTGTGTCTCCGCCTGCTTCCCTGCCCCCTCCCCTGAGATACCCCTTTTTCAAACTGTGTTTTTTAAAGTTTAGCAAACATGAAAGGAAATTGTTAAACTCTGGTAATTACCCAAGGATAAAAGTGATGTATCACTTCAAACAGGATTTCACTCAGCACTAATAATGACAACCTTTGTCATTATTAATGGATATGAGAATGGACTGGGAAAAAGAAGGATTTTTTTTTTCCTTAGTAAGTTTTTATCACTTTCAAAAAATAAAAAGTAAGAAAATAGGGAAATGCATCTTCATTTGTGGAAGAGTTCTCACCAATCTGCACTCCCCACTGGCTGATATAAGGGAAGTCAATCTAATTTTTCCAAAGTTGCCAAACTAACTTAAACTTGGAAACTATGTCATCAAAGACTAGAAATAGTACATATTGATCACAAAACCCAAGGGTAAACTAAGACAAAAACTGGTTTTTAACATGTAAGTCATTAACAAGGTTACACAAAAAAAAAAAAGATGCTGGAGCAGTGCAGAACCATTGTAGGTAACAAAAGCTGCTGAAAGCTAAAATTTTCAGCAATGTCTAGAAGATTTGGGTCTCCTATTATTCCTGTTCAGTGATGAAGTACCATCCTGATCATTGAAATCGCTTTGAAAATACTGACCAGAATAATAGTAGTTGAATAACTTTTTAGGTGAGTGCAGCAGAATCTGGTGTATAACATATAGAGCCCTGATCCAGGAAAGAGCATAAGCAAGTGCTTAAATCCATTCCTTTTCAGGAAAGAATTTTGGCACATGCTAGATTTTAAGCATATGCCTAAAGTTAAAGTTAAGCATATGGTTAAATGTTTTCTTGAATGGAGGCTTTCCTGATTCAAGCCTTTATAGGGCAACGTATGGCATTTTTAAGGAAACCTAAAACATTCTCACTCTTCACAGAAAGACAGAGAAACTGTACAAATCTTTTTTTTTTAAATACCAGATTTATTGAATTCTATTAAGGAAGGATAAATTTTTAACATAAAACCTATGAAGTGCAAAAACAACAAAACTAAAATATTAATCTAGTAGGCTCATTCAACAAATAAACCCAGATCCCCAGAGTATTCAAAGAAGAGAAATTAGTCCCTAATGCACTCATCAAAGAGAACAGCAACATTACCTAGTGTGTTTTGTATTAGTCTTTCACTTTATCTCCGTTACTAAAATTTTTTCATCTTACCTTTTTTTATGCTTGGTGAGAAATTAGGTCATGACTGCAGACAGGGTGTACACAAGACATGTAAGTCATAAATCTCTCTATTGCAAGCTGTTTTCTATCCTGTTCTCAATTTATTTCTATTTTGTTAATAATAGACCCATGGCCTAATTCATTGAAATAATGCAGCACTTGACTCTGACCAGCCTTAAACTGACCCATGTGATGAGCTTCTTAGGAAGTGGAAGGGGCCTTTTCTTCCAGTTTCTTCCAGTTGCTGGTGCCAAAGGCTAGCACAGGCTTACTCAGGAGCACATGTATTTCTAGACCGTGAGCCACGTACGCGGATGATTGCTCATGCAGGTCAGGTTGTAGCTCCTACCCTACTGACCAAGCATTGCAACCAAGCCAGTCATTCTCCAGAAATCTACCTAATGGAGGCAAAAAAAAAGGAAGGAGCAAGGGAGTGGTGAGGCAGAACAGAAGTAGGCAGGCTCTGCATCACTACAAGCCCTCATAGCTGTAGGCTTGCTATTATTTCTGATTCTTCCTTTTCTCTCCCTCACAAATCTTTTGGGCATGGAACTTCTATGTTCTAATCTAGAAGGTTTGGTTATTGTTAGCATTTTTACATGCTGTTAGTTTCCCTTTCAAGCTGGGTCCTATTCAGATAATAATAACTTGACTGTAAGTCATATGGATGCTTGAACTTTGATTTGGTTGAAGAAAACAGTTCTCTCTTAAAACGTCAGTCCCACTGGATTATTCAAGAGGGCACAGGTTTATTATGTATGTTCTGTTCATGGCTACTCCAGCTAGCAGAAGGATGCCATAGTTTTCAAGCCAGACACCTCACTTCCGAGTTGGCTTTTTGATTCATCCCAACTCAAGACAAGTGCCACTGAGGAGAGCAGAGAGCTTCTCTAATTATTATCATTATAACACAAATCTAACAAAAGATTTAGTTTTATTACTAAAAATACTTCTTTTTGACTTGGCCCTTGCAGATTTCAGCTGAGCCATTCTTAAAACCTGGTTATTCAGGCTGCTTCTCACTGTATTTGTTTGGTGTCTCATTCTTTTCTTTTTCCCCCCTCAGGAAATCAATGGAGGTCCTGGAGAGCCCGAGAGATTCAGAGCCAAAGATGACTCAGGGTGTTGTAGGTGGAGGTGGAAGAGAGGAGAGACATGCATCAGGTTTCTGAAATATGCCTTTCAGGACGTATTTGTGTAATAATGAATTTTTTGCCTGTCTCCTAAAACTTAACAGAATAAAAAATAAATCTTAAAGCCTCAGTGTTGGGAAATCAAGGTACACTATGAAAATGAGAACTGTTACCTCACTAAAGACAAATCAGTACTGTTGTGACAGAGACATCCACCTGAATTATTAAATACACAGGTTTAAATCAATGTCTCAATTAGAAAAATGAAAGAGTTGAAGCAATTGCCTCGGAAAGCTCTGGCCAAAATAATAGTAGTGGGGCAGGACATAATTTTTGAGAGTTTTAGACAGGAATCCCAGCTTAGATTGGAAAAGCTTTCCCAGTAAATATATCTTAGAAATGGATATATTCTTATGAAAACCTCTGGTTTTGCTCTCATCTATTAGCATTTTCTGATGAAAACAGAAAAACAATAAAAAACCCGACCCTGTCAGCTTCTGCTGCTCTCTAACATCCCTCTCTAACATCCCTCTACTACCTCCATGTCAGCAGAGTAAAGCACTGCCTGCAGAACAAGTGCAAGAATACAAAATACATCCAGCATTATATCCAGCATTATGTCTCCCACTCCCATTAGTGTGTCGAGAAAGAAATTTGCCATAGTTTCTGATCACCATTTCACTTGCCCTCTTTCAAGCCTGTTGTCTGAGCTCCCTCAGGCAATGGTAAGGATGCACTGACACCCGAGGTATTTTTTCTCTGCAGAAGAGGGAACTATAGCAGGAAGTGCAGACCCAAGGCTAGAGAAGGAGAATGAAGATCATTGTCACTGCCATTTTTCCTCTGCCAGAACTGACTCACAGAGAAGAGACACTGCCTTTCCTTTCCCTTCTCTGTCTGAACTGTGGGCTACTCCTGTTAATGCAAATGGCAGGTTTTGTTGTTGCTATTTGTTGGGTTTTTTAAATGCTTGACTTCATCCAACTCTATGTGCTTTGCTGCAGCTTGGATAACTGGGTATGCTAAGATGAAGCAGGCCAAGTTGCCTTGGAATAGAGAGAAGGAATAGAGAAAAAGGAGACTGAAAGGAAAGGAAAGAGGGAAAACCACCACTGAGACAAGCACTATAGAAAAAAAAAAATAAACATGGCCAGGGCGACTCCACGGTCATCCTGAGGTCAGAATGACAGAGATGTAATCAGGGGAAGGAACAATCTGAGGAAAATGGAGGCCAGGCAGAAAGAGGCAGAGAAAAATGCACTGAGGAGGAGAAAGGGTAGCATAGAGAGAGACAAAAGAGAGAATTAGGCAGGGAAGGCAATCTGAGGCTGAGGAAGGGTGCTGGGGGAGCAAAATCTTGGTGGTCCTAGGATGATCTCTCCAAACCTGGGGGATGCAAAGTAAAGGGTTCACATGAAGAGAAACTGGTACAGTAAGGAATTACCTAATGCTTTTCTGTTCTTTTCTACCCCTTAAAGAACCTTCTCTACTGCTACTCAGCCCTTCAACGCTCTTTATTACTGGTGTAAATAACTTTCAAACCAGAATAGGCAGGAGATCACTCTGAAACCAAATATGGTATATTTCTCAAAAGAGGGATGCTTCCTGGGAGGTAAAGAAACAGGAAGGGCGGGTGGGGGGATGGGGACTAGGAAGACTCTGTAGAAGAAAAATAGTTACAGGAGAAAAAAAGTAAATAGTAAGAGGGACAGATAAAGATAAAGGGGGAAAGATGAAAAAGAGAAAAGTGATGGATGAGAGGAAGAAAAAAAAATAGAAGAGCCAAAATAATAAGAATGAGAACAAAGAAAAAAAATAAAGAGAAGGCAGCCAAAAGGAGAAAAACACACATCCAAATGAATACCTGGAGATCTTCATGATTAATATATTTTCTTTTACTGATAATAAATTTGTATGGCATTTAAATACAAGTAAGTCACTATTTACACCTTTTCAGAGGAAGATGTCAAATTTGAGCTGTTTAGGGTTAAAGTCCTCAGACTGATTAAGATCTGTTCTCAACAGGGTTGACCCAGCTCCAAATTAACATTTTCCTCCACTTCAGTGTACATAAGCAGACATTAAAGGGAGCAGAAGGAAACAAATCTGCTCTCAGTTGTACCTGTAATTTTCAATTTGAATTTCAGATCAATTAAGACCATGGTCATGTTTCACACAGGTTACAGAATTTGAGGGACTCTAACCAGCTTTACATTTGATTCTTTCCTATTAAGCAGAAGGGAAGGAAAAAAAAAAAAAAAAGGAAAGGGATAGGAAAGGCATTAATTATGTGGTATCTTCGGCTATCTATATTGCCCATGGCATGACTATCAGTCATGAGCAATGTATTCAGACTTTATAACCTGAATGTTCTCCAACCATATAACACCTTAAAAGAGCAAACCAAACAATAGTGCAAGCTTTATTCTTGTCCTTTCCTTTTCAGCAGTGCACAGAGCAAAGAAGACATAGGAGGAAATCAACTGTAAATGGCATCTTCAGTAATGAAGGAAAAAGCTGGATATCCACAAGTCTGTTTCCTAGGCAACTGAATGGAAGGACAATCAGAATCTCTCAATTGCACCCCATTATAGATATTTTCTACACAGACCAGTAAAAGGAAGAAAAGGGTGATTGGAAAATCTTCAGAAAAAATCCTCCTGGAGCACTTTGAAAGCATGGGGGAAGTGAACATATAATACACAAAATGGCTGCCTATGTGTAGCTCCTGATTGCAATCATCTTCAGAGCAGTAAGAAGAGGGATGTCAGGGAAACCATGCATTTAAATATTGCATTCCCAAAGGTCCCAGATTTCATCCCTGACTCCAGGGATGGAGCTGCACTGACAATTATATTTTATAGGAATATCTCACAAATGGACTTTGTGTAGAGAAGGATTATTCTGAAAATCTGCATTGTAAATTCACTCAGTTATACTTTGGCACCTTACCAACCTAATGGTCCAAGATTGTTAATATGACCTGATGAACCAGAGCTGTTGTTGATCCACTAATATCACTTCTCTGAATAATTTATAGAATGCACAAACTTAGGCAAATGAAATAAGCATGTGCCAAGGGAATTCACTTTTTTCTGCAGTGGGTAACCTCTTATTACCAAAAGTAGCAGTTTATGCTTTATTCAGGAACATACTGGGGAAAAAAAATAGATATGAAAGCACTTAGAGGATAAAAATATTGCAAGGTATCAAAGCTAGACAGATAAATGAATGAATCTAGATGAGCCATATGGACTTTTTCCATTCTTACATGTTAATTTTACAATACTAAGTATCACAGCTACCTTGGACATCCAAGGAAAGAAAATGCTCTGGGTATAGCCCAGCTAGGGAAAGCTTCAGTTGCTTGTTACCATGTGTGCCCTCACTTTTCTTTTTTACTCTGTCTTAGTAGATTTTATTTTTCACTTCTTTATGTTTTTTTAATTTTTTTTTTTTACTCTGAGCCAGAAGCCTAATAAGCACCAAAGCAGTTGTCTAAGGCTGACCACATCAGCACAAAGTCTTCATCTTAACACGGACAGAATAGGTAAGTGCATTGCACCGACCCAACTTGCACCCTATCATCTAACCTTTCAACCTTTTCCTCACTTAATATGTTCTAAAAAAAAAAAAAAAAAGAAAAAAGAAAACCATGGCTTCATTTATAAACAAATAAAAAAACCTATTATATTTCCTGATTTGAGATAGTGAGATAAAATGCATCTTTCACACTGCAGCAAGTATTAGCAGAGTAAACACATGAAAATCATTGTCAATCCTGACAGAGTTTCTTTACCAGGGATTGCAACAAGTCCAGAAGAATAAAAGGGCAGTGATGGAAGGGAAATCAGAGAGGGCTTCTGGATAGAGGAAGGATTCCAGGTTTTCTTCTAGAATTTCAAGGGTTTATACATTTATGCTAATTTCCTGTCTGATCTGATTTCTCACAGAGGTATGGTCAATTTGGCAAGGGACAAAGTTAAACCTCTTTACCATCAGCTTGTTTGAGGCTCTTCAGTTGCAGACGAGATATGTTTTGGTTCCTTTCCAGGGATTTTTTTATTGGTATTTAATTGATTGGTGTGCTTTATTGGATGGGTTCAATATATTCGTACATATCAGAAACTTCGTGAGAAATTAGGGACAGCAAGTGTAGAACAAAAAATCATTAAGGCAGAACTTATAAAAAATATATGCAGGGAAAACTCTGAAGGAAACAAAATAAGAAATGTTTGGGAAAGACATAGTTTATGGGCAGTAGCTACATACATCCTTTTGGTGTGGGGAATGGGAATACTTCAATTTTTAACCACAGCTAGAAATGAACACCATATATAATGAATAATTCTACATAATTATTTTTTCTAGGATGGCAGATCCATTGAACGGATAAATGAATTCTGGCAAAATAGCCACCTTCTGAAATTAATTAAAAAATAAAAATAAAAATAGAAAAATCTTTGTGTGAGAAACTTTTATTCTGAAAAAATTCCAAAACAGAAGTACCCCACTGTAGGACCGTAGCTCAGTTGGTATGCAAAACTTCCACTACTTTCCATTTTCACTACTGAAAAAACCCCCTTATTTAATCTGAAACAGGTTGTAGAAAAACTGGTATTTTGGCAGCAGTTCTATCAGCAAAAACGTCATATAGTACTCTAAAACCAGAAAAAAAGCCCTGATTGAACTAAAATTGAAGCTCTCGTCCTGCAGGTAAACAGACCTTCTCTTGATTTCTCTGGAAATGTAAAATCCTCTGTATTTAATTACCTCCTCTCAGTCACTGTTATCTTAGATTCTTTTTCATCTTGTCTAAAAATCCCAAATATGTTTCTGCTTAATAGTTTGATACAGTTTTCGAACACTGCTATGACAGTATTGGTACAGCTTAGACATGTTAGTGATATCCCCATGAAGACTGTCCCCTTCATCTTCATGGAGAGAAAATTCATGCTTAGGGAAGTTCTTCAGCCCTTATTACTTCCTGTTCTTTCTTGTTATGGCACAAACTGGATGAAGCCTTGAAACTGAAGGAAAAAAGAGTTCATTCAGGGAAAAATAAAGAAAAAGTAATTAAACATATTTTTGGAAGTAAAATAGATGGAAACCAGACTACCATACCCTGAACATGGCCATGGAGCATGGAGGAGACTAGCCAAACCACCTACAGCTCTGTGAGTGGATGAACTTTCTGTAGGTTGTCTCCAGAAACACAGGGCACAATAAGAGTTGTGGAAGTGTGTAAGCATCCAGAGACCATGTAGGTGAAAAACTAGAAAACACTTGTGCCATGTTCCTTAGAGAAAACCAACAGAGGACGCTTTTGGGCAGTGAAGTGGCTGGAAAGAAGTTTCAGAAGAAAAGCAAGAGTTTCCAAATGCTGTTCCTATTATAAGGGTGAAAAGGACATTATGTACATTATTCGTAATTAAATATCTTTGCAGCATGCACATCACTGATTCACTGAAATCATCAATAGATTTCCCTTAGAAACCGCTTTCAAGCTCCTCAAAGCTGGCTAGGGCTCTGCTCAGGAAGGATGGTGCTATTCGTACAGCAGGGAATGAATTTGTTTCCAGTGTATCTGGCAGACACTCGATGACATCAGTCACAGCCAGGACCACACATGTATATTCACATGTACATCTAACTCTGTTGGACAGCCAATACATATGGTTTATACTCTTCTCTTAGTCAGGAAGGAGTCCAGCTATTTTTAAGTCTGGATATGCATATGGCCAAATATAATTATATTCCTTGTGCAAAGGAAGAAAAGGAGAGACATTTTCCAACATGCTCTCCTTATTTCTAACAGTTTTCCTTTCCCATTGTGCTTACTCACTCTTTCCCTGGAAGAATGAAGGAACCTCTGTCATCTCTAAAGCTCAGATTGACACCTGCAAAGTCACAAAGTTTATTCATTCATGTAAATTGTTGTGAAGTGACTGGCTGGGACAGCCAGCTCCCATGCATGAAGTGGTGCACACTCAGGTTGGCAACACTTGCTTAGACAGAGCAATCGAAGGACAAAGCCTACAAGTAACAAATATTTGCACCAGACAGATTGCAAACAACCTGCAGATTACTATTCACTCACCTTAAGAATTAAGCAGCAATGGAGAGTGAGTAAATTCATAATTCTCACAGTTGTCTTGAAGTTAACTTCTAAAATAGAAAAAATGGCTAAATCCTCTGCATAAATTATTACCAGTTGTCTGTCCAGCTTTTGTTACAATAGGAACCATGACAAAGACCTTGGAAACCATGATTCATGAATTTTCCAGGAGCAGCCAAGTGCATCATCCTCTGACAGAGTATAAAGGACGAAAGCTTACATTTGTGAAAAATGCTGGCCATTAGCATGCATTTTTCTCACTTCTTTGTAGAAAAATAGCAGTAAAGCAGAAAGTGTCTACATCGAGGAGACAGTGATTGTCAGCCATCAAATGACTGCCTCTGGTTGTTCAATCTCATTCAGTATATGACTTTGACCACCAAAAGAAACCAGAGTGACAGTATCAATTTACCCTCTCCTTTAACAAGACATAATTGCGCAATATGGAAATCCAGACTGACTGCTCTTTTTCTCTCCAGCCCCCCCACCCCCGCCTCGCTTTTAGCTTCACTCTGGATACCCTTCCTTATTCTTTCTAAATTCCTAAGAAATTTTTAGAAAGGAGAGTATTAACTGGCTGTATTTCGCATTTCCCATTCTCAAATAAAAACTCAGTGACTTTAAGGCCACCTATTTTAATTCAGATTCACTTGTTGCATTACCTCAGGGTTTGTTTTCATACAGTGATATGCAGTTGCAGCTTTGTATTTGTCACAAGACAGCTTGATTTATATCTCTACAGTTCTCCAGAGATTTTGAAATGATGACCATATGACACAAATAGCAAAATTACCTGTTGATAAAACCTACTCTTATCTTCTGGCATCAATGGCATAGGCTAGATTAAAAAGAAGGTCACATGGTGGCCCACTTACTGAATCCATGACTATTGCTCTTTGAACCACATACATGTAGATTTCTGTTAGAGGAGAGATCCTTTGAGCTGGGCCCTGTACAGATACTTTTGAAGCTTTCAAGAAAATTCAGAAAGCTTATAGCCACAATGACACTGCTGAAAGTCCCCCTCAGAGATACATAACCATACTGCAAACTGCATTAGGTTTGTGCTTCCCCCAGCAATTAATCTCTGGGTAACTTCTGCTGTAATTTCTAACCTCTAATATTTCAGAAACTGAATAGCTTTAGAACAGTTGTTATTGCTTCATTTTACTACAGTGTGATAACAGGTTTTAAATGCCATTATTATTTATAGGGAAATGGGTTTAGGTATTTTATCTATCTGTTAAAATTCATTGATTTTTTCATTCTGCTTCTTCCACCAGCCCCCATTGTTTTGCATCTGTTAAGATATTTAACTTCCTACCAACACATTCTACTCCTTAGACTCTATAAATTAATCAATATTAGAAACTTTTCAGAATTGAGTCTGAGTCTGATTTTTCTTTACCAAGAATTCTTAAACTAGCCTTGTATTTTATTTGCCTGTATTTCTAGGTGGCTATTTTAATATAGGCTACACATACTTAAACACGTTAGGTGAACACTCCTCTAAATGGAATAAATTGGCAGCTGCTCTTTCTACATTCAGGGGCTTAGTCTTTTTATGTGCATTTAAGACTGCTGTCTTAGCAGTTTTCAGGATGAGCAGGCATTCATCTCCAGAGGCTATGAATGGACATGCACAGTGTTACGTGGCTTCGCAGTGCGTCGGGGGTTATGTCAGCACTGTAATGTGAGCACAGATCAACTGCCAGGCATGGCAGCTCTGCCAGTATCAGTCTTTGGCATCAGATCACTGCTCTGTATTTGCTCATGAGGCTGGAGCTCTCGTGCATTGCTAAACCTTTTGCCAGATGGATGTGAAATAGCTCCGACAGATCCCAGGGCAGAGCTATTACCCAAACACTGGCAGAATCAGCAGCTTCTCCAGCGAGTGGCAAGACTAATAAAACCATCTGGCTGCTCAGAGCCCATCAGAGCGGTGGCTTATGGTTTTATACACACCAGTTTGCTGCTCTGCAGCACAAGTCTTCCTATTATAGAAAGCTATCCTGATATTTTACATTACATTAAGATACAGGCTATTCACATTTCTCATTCTGATCCTTTACAGACCAGATTTTCTAGAAGTTCATCCAGATCTGGGACAATATTTACATGATTGCAAATCATTCCACAGCTTTGTTAGTGAATATACCTCTAAGCCACAGACAAATATAGCCAGGATAGAAATGAGGCATTTGACTAACTAACTGAAGCGCAGAGTGTCAGAACTGTATAACAGTCTGTGAAATGCCATCAGAGCCCTGTGTTTCAGGGCTTCTGAAACACAAACAAAAAATGGATATAATAGTGAATAAAAAGTGTCAAATTTAACCTTAAAACACAGAACTGAAAATCAGATACATAAAATATCATCAGCTGAGAAGCAAAGTCCTCCAACGAGACTGAGTTTTAATCATGGCAGGTTTTCAATTATAGTGTTGTAGAACAAAAGCTATAAAAACAAATCCCACCATAGAAGTTACTCACTTTGAAATTAAGAAGATCTTAGTGTATTGGTATCTCATTTGGTATGGCTTCAATAACTGTATCTAGGTCTCATTTGAATTTGTCATAACAATCTTAAAAACAAACTATATAACATAACTATTACTATGTCAGCTGAGAGTAGAACTTTATTTAGGCTAAATGCATATATACAACTACAGGCAATTCTATATATTTTAAAACAAAAAATGCTAAATTGTCATCCCTGTATCATTGATGGTCTGCAAAGCCATGATAGGTGAACTGTAGCTGTTTCACAGAGTGATTTGAAAGAATGTCATTTACACGGACAACTATATTTAGTACAATGATGATGCAGGCAGATAACATTGCCAGAGAATAGAAATTTGGGATCCACCATTTGGGGTGTGAAAATGCAAGACCGAAAATATCACCTCTTCTGCAAAATAAACGTTTAACTCTTAAGTAGCTTTTTAGTCCTGAAGTTAGCCTGGTATATTGGGTTTGCTTGACAAGGTTTTGGTAGTGGGGCCATTACAGGGGTGGCTTCTGTGAGAAGCTTCTGGAAGCCTCCCCCATGTCTGACACAGCCAGTGCCAGACAGCTCCAAGATGGACCCACTGCTGGCCAAGGCCGAGCCCATCAACGATGGCGATACCACCTCTCAAGTAACATAGTTAAGAAGGGGAAAAAATTACTGTGCAGCTGCAATTGCAGCCAGAAGTACAAAAATATGTGAGAGCAACAGCTCTCCATTCACCCAGGTCAGTGCAGCAGGAGGAGAGGAGGTGCTCCAGGCACTGGAGCAGAGATTCTCCTGCAGCCGGTAGTGCAGACCATGGCGAGGCAGGCTGTGCCCCTGCAGCCCATGGAGATGCATGGTGGAGCACATCTCCACCTGCAGCCCATGGAGGACCCCACACCGGAGCAGGGGCATGCCTGAAGAAGGGTGTGACCCTGTGGGAAGCCCACACTGGAGCAGGCTGCTGGCAAGACCTGTGGCCCCATGGAGAGAGAAGCCCGCGCTGGAGCAGGTTTGCTGCAGGACTTGTGACCCTGCGGGAGACCCATGATGGAGCAGCCTGTTCCTGAAGGGCTGCACCCATGGAAGGAACCCACACTGGAGCAGTGTGTTCCTGAAGGGCTGCACCCATGGAAGGGACCCACACTGGGGCAGTTCATGAACTGCATCTCCTGGGAAGGACTCAATTTGAAGAACTTCATGGAGAACTGCCTCCTCTGGGAGGGATCCCATGCTGGAGCAGGGGAAGAGTGTGAGGAGTCCTCCTCTGAGGAGGAAGGAGCATCAGAGACAATGTGTGGTGAACTGACCACAACCCCTATTCATCATCCCCCTGCACTCTGGGTGGGGGGAGGAATTAGAGAACTCAGGAGTAAAGTTAAGCCTGAGAAGAAGGAAGGGTAAGGGGAAAGGTATTTTAAAATTTGGTTTTATTTCTCATTATCCTACTCTGATTTGATTGGTAATATATTAAATTCATTTCCTCAAGATAAGTCTGTTTTGCCCATGATGGTAACTGGTGAGTGATCTCTCCCTGTTCTTATCTTGACCAATACGCTCTTTGTTATATTTGCTCTCCTTTTTCTAGCTGAGGAGGGGAGTGATAGAACAGCTTTGGTGGGCACGTGGTGTCCAGCCAGGGTCAACCCACCACATCTGGCTTAGAGAAGAAAGCTCTGAGGTGACCCCCAGAGGTCCCTTCCAAACAAAATCTTTCTATTGTTTGATCCAGTGAATGGTCCTGTGAATCAAGAGCTCTACTACATAGTCCGCCCAGCACAGCGGAGCTGTGAGAACGCAGTTATAGGCCAAATGTGTGAGATGCCAAAATAACTGCTGCACAGCTTTGGAAAATAGAATATGAATCTTACAGCTATTTCTAAGGTATGCCTACCATTAAAAATTAAAACCATAAAACTTACTTAACTGTGTGCACACACCCAGAGCATTCCTGCTCTTCCTTGGTCACTGTCACTTCGATTCTCCATGGGAGAGGCAAGCAAGGGACCCTGCTTTGATCCCAGTGAGTGCCCCCCAGATAAAATGCATCAGCATCTTCACACAGTTCCAGGAGGCTAAAAAAGATGTCCTGGGGAATCTTATACAGAGTGTGATTGCTAACTAGATCACTTTATGCAATTTTTTTTTCTGTTATTTGAGAATTTTGAAAGTCAAAATATATTTTGAATATATTTCTCAAAATGTATTAGCTGAAATCTGTTTGCTTTTCTTCATGGTCATTCTTAAACTTGTTGATCTGTATTAGAGTTATTTTTGTTTGCCCATCATGTTTTCAAGCATGACCTCAAGACATTTGTATTTGGATGCTACAGTCAACCATTAGATACATTATGTGGCCTGGTCAGTTTCTAGGGAAAATTCCTGAAAAGAGCATTTTCAACAGAAGTGGATTTACCTGAAGGGTAAGGATTGAAGGTGAGAAGCCTCTAGGTCTCTGTTAGTACCTCCTGACACAGAGGTGCAGATCCATGACATGGCTGTATTCTATGACTTGTAACTCTTCTCTTCGTGTGTGTGTGCGTGTGTGTGTGTGTGTTTAACTCCTGCTCTTCAGTTGATTCAAATAAACATCTTACAGGTGCCACTACATTTACTCCTCTTGTAGTTCTCAGCACATTTCTAAAATTAAAAACAGAAGTCACATCTGAAGTGATTGTAATCTCAAATCACCTGGACTGGCAATAATCTCAAATGTAGTTATTCAAATCTGCTATTTATACTCCACTGTGCTGGTTCAAGGCTCTCCTTGTAAAACAGGCACTTTTAGATGTATTGTATTCTCTCAAACCAATAATAGGAAACACCAAAGTTTGGGGTTGTTATTTTCTGCTTTCAGCCGATCTCTAGTGTTTCTCTATTCTATGGTAATTTAGCTCCATTTTTTCTCTTCTTATACTTTTATTCTTTTTGCGGTAAGAATACTGTCGTTGTTACTATTTTAAATTGCTCTCCAAGGCTAAAATGCATACCCAGGTTTCATTGATACTATATCTAGGCTTCTTTGATACTTAATACATTTGTTGAATTATGTTTTATGTCTTTAAACAAAAAGGACATGCTTCAACTGACCTGGAAAACTGAGACCTCCCACAGTAATTCCTAGATGTCATTCAGTAGCCTGCGATCCCTAATTCTGAAATTACAACCTGGCTACCCTCCCAAACCACTAATCATCACCCAGAGAGCAGCAGTCAGAAACCAAGTGGTGCCAGAGGGTTCAAGAAGAGAGATGCCACGCTGTGGACACTGGTAGCCCTAGCTGTACGAATACTGACACTATTGGGTCTTCCAACCATTTTGTTTCCAAATAATAATGACAATACCCATTGTTTTAAATCCTGTCTCTAGTAAGGTCACAACAATCATTTTACAGGATGGATTATTTTCCTACAGAAATAAAACTGGCAGAAGCGGAATAAAAATATGCTGATTTTCAAATGAAGAAAAAAATCAACAAAGTGTGTAGCTCTTGGCCTTTCATTTGGTGATCTGTCACTCAGGAAAGTCAAGGTTGTTAAACTGCACCAGGGATTCATGGTCAGTGGGATCCTTTTGACTTTGTAGGCTCTTGACTTGCACTGCCATCATGCTTCTCTCTTCAACTGTCAAAGGCATGAGCTATATAAGAATTTATTGTTTGACAGTAACATGTCTCAGATGAAAGGGTCCCATGTTAACCTTTAAAACGTTAGTTTTGGTAGCCCATGTGTCTTGGTGGCTGATAGGAATTTGAGTAACATTGAAAGCTATTGCTAAAACCCTCCCTCTCCACTCAGAGCAAGACTAGTATGGTTTCCATCCCCCTGACAGTGCCTTTCTTTGCTCACCGAGGATGGGTGAGAGCTGAGCTTTCTGTGGGTAGAGTGTACAAAGGCATTCCTGGTGAAGAAAGTAGGGAGCAAGAAAAGAATTTAGCCTGGATCACAGTTCATTTCCTGGCCAGCTCCTGGGGCAGTGCTCGCACATGCTACCCTTTATTTAAGAGAGACTTCAGCATTACATGTTAGTCCTACATTCAGAATGGCAAGATCACAGCCAAAAGTAGTATGAGATAATAACAGGTATCACACACTGCTTGTGGTTTCATAGTATCCAAACTCTGCCAGACTAGTTGGATTATGGGCAGTTTTAAGTTAATAAAACCAATTTGTTTAAAAAGAAATTATCCATTTGGCTCTTGTTGATCATTCAGTCAGTCTTATTTTTCCAAAAGGCAGAACACATCTGCATCCAATTAGTGTATTAGTTGGAGTGCCTCTGCACTGCTACATTGCAGTTCCTGTGCATGGCTTGAAAAAATATGCAGGATGTAAACCCTTCTCTCATCCTGTTGCAAATCAGCAAGGGCTTTAATGGAGCCACACAAACCAAGGGGTGAGGGAAGAAATAGAGGAAGCAGTGGGGCAGTGAATACCAATGGCATTCAGCTCAGCTCCTTGAGCTCAGTAAGTCTTTTTATTTTGTATAAAAGGTAGATCTTACACTTGGTTTCTGACATAGCAAAGTAAGAAGAAAATCTCTAGTTTTGGATGGAGATAAGACTAAAGGTGGTGATCTTCCTCTAGTGCCTACAGACAGGCTTACAATAACAGGCTTAGGCTAAATGGTTTGACTCTTCCAGGCTGAGAGCGTGGAAGAACTCTCCCACCAAATGAGCACCACTGCACTTTAAATTGTAGATATGAGACAGGCCACGCAGTTTTAACATTGTTCATTTTTTCCTTTCTCTACTTGAAAGAAGATGATGTGAAAGGCATGAGGCGGCTGGACCAGCTGTGCTCCACAGAGGCTTGTGTTCTCCAGGGCTGGCTGCCTGGAAAGCTGCCACTGCAGGAAGCCAATCTCCATCAGGTTCCTCTCCTCTGAACAGTTACGGAACACAAAAAATGAAACTGAAATGTTCTTCCTTTTAGTTAGATGAACTTCTTGATAGGTGTCAAGAAATGTCTGAAATACAAAATAAACTGTTGTCCTTTCTTATAGTTCTCATAATGGGCTGTAGCAGACGAGGATATTTAAAAAATTTTTGTAATTACTTTCTTTTCTGTCTTTCAGTTCCCACAGGTATTCATACAGAAACAGGGCCAAAAATTATTCAAACAAGTCTTCCTGTTGTCTACATGCCACCTGACAGGCATTAAATTGTGCAAAGTAGCTCATGTTTAATTCCTTATCTAGCCAAATTGTGTTAAGTGTTGGGTCATGCGTGCTAGAGTCTATTAAAAGCAGTAGTTTGTTTCTTCCTAAATTAAGGCAGTCTGGGAAGATTGAACACAAGAAAAGTAAACTGATTCTCTTGACCTGCTGTGGGCATTTCCACAGAAATCCATCTAATGTATGTCTCTGGATTGATCTACTGAATTGTAAAATTGAAAACACCCATTAAGTAAGATGGGAAAGAAAGAACATTGAAGATGAAAAATCAATAAAGGAAAATTTCAGCTGCTAGTTAAAAGTAACACCTGCCTCAATCAGCAGCTATTTGTTTGGTGGGAGAGATGGATGGAGCAAAAGCCAAAAGGAGAAATTTTCCAAGGCTAAAGCATAACTATTCACTCAGTTTTTACCGTAAGAAGTGAAGATTTGGCAAACGCACCCCAGTTGGGCATACGCATGTCTTGGTTGAAGTGGACAAGATACAGGCCAAGGGGAAAAAGGAAAATGGGGATGCCATGAGCCATGGCACTAAATGACACCTCTTCTAAAGATCATTGCTTTCTCCAGTCCTAGGAGGGTGAAATAGCTACTGAAAGATGTAACTAAGCTGTTTTGGGGGCAGAGACCTTGAGGAGGGTGGTAGTTCTCACTGCCCACTCAGGAGATGGCAAGGAGAAATACAAAGTACTAAGATTACAGCGAGGTCCATTGTCATAAGGTTTTTAGCAGTCTCTAAGACATGTAGGGTACAAAGACATCTTCTGCACCCTCCCTACCTTGATGGCTCCCTTTTCAGTACCTGAAGGAGAAATAAAGGTGCAGAAGAACCGTTGTTTCATATCTACAACCCTATTTTATAGAGGTATGAAGCTTCCGTCAAATTCCAAGATTACCTCCTAAATCTAGAGAAAATCTTGGTCTTATTAATAGAATATGTATCACAAAAATAAATATAAACAAACAAATGAATAAAAACAAAACTTTCAGTATTTTATTTTATTCTTCAAAACTTTATTCTGTAGTCTTCCTTCTTAATCACAGGAAACTGCATCATTTTTTTAAAAACTGTCTGGCAGGATATTAATAGAAAATTGTAGGTTGCAGTTCTACATATAAAATTTAATATCTTACAATTATACCATATTTTTGCTGATGAATCCTTCCTAACTTCTGAGGAATCTGTCTAATGAGAAAGAATGGTTTTAATTAGTTTTAATAACACCAGAATTTGTTCATAGCTTTGTTAACAGTACGTGGAGATTCTGTTGAAATTCCCTGGGCATAGAAGTAAAACTAAGAAGTACAAAGTAAAGGTTAAAAAATAAGTTAAAAGTGCTTGTGTACAGGACTGATTTGTTTTCTGTTAGCACCAATGATTCTTCAAATATGAACGTTTTCTTGTTAGTTGAGCCACCCAAAAAAATGCATGGAATTAAAGAGCAAGATAACGTATCGATTTTCTTGTCCATTGGTCCTCTGAAGGAAAAATTGTTATGATAACCCACCATTGACCAAAACACATACCCTTAGTGGAACAAAAGAAAAAAAAAAAAAAAAAAATCCAGGCTTTCACAATGTATAGGAAAGGAAGGTCTATTTGACCTGGTCAAATACCTTCTTGATATCTAAGGAGCAGATCACAGTCTTTAACTGCATCAAGGTGGACAAGTGCATTTCACTACATTTTGCTTTCGTCATTGTCAGAAAAGTTTTGCCCTTTAATAAAAATACTGTGATCTCATTTTATTATTTCCAGGAGCTACTCCTTTTCTAGTGGCCAAATTTAGGGGCAGAATTTGAAGACTGTTTCTAAGTGAAAAATCTGGCTAGCATATCTAGCTGCACAAAATGTTTGTAATGTTCATGTATATCCTGGGTTGCCTGGCTGCTCTTTAGAAAATGTTCTCGTTCTTTGGCTGTTTTATCTTTGCCTACAGATGCTTTGAGTGTTGGAGAGTTATTACATGCCGAATGGATCTTTAGGAAATGCAATCAGTGTAACATGACTTCAAGGGCTGTTCTAGTATTTAAACATGTAAGATATTCAAAATATGGACCGTTATTAAAAAAAACAAAAACAAAAACCAAAAAACGCAGCAAAAAAATCTCAAAAAACCCAAGAAACTTTAAAGATTAAATGATCAGTATTTATTTTCTTTCCTGGTGACTACTGTGTCTCATGGTAGATCATTCAAGTAGACCATCCAGACCTGCTCTTTAGCAGAGTGGTTACAATTATCTTTGTGGTTGTTAATAGTGTGGTGGTGGTGTTATCAACAAGGTTTATAATCCAAGGCTCCCTAACAAATCCAAGTGCTAGAGAAGTTTGCAGTTATTTGCACATTCCCTGAATTTGCTATTGTTTGGCACATAATAGAACTGAAAAAACTTTCTCTCATAGCCTAGTAATTACAGCAGTCTCTTAGAAAACAATAAAAATACAGCTTAAAATCATTGCTCTACAGGAGACTCGAATGTGAATCTCCAGGTAGATGTTTTAAACAGTGTAGCTAGGGGAGCCAGTCCTATTTTCCTCTGTTGGTGCTGAGCAGAAATAATGGGGTTTAGTTACCTGCTGCCAAAAGCTCTGAAACTAAAAAGACACCAGACTATTTCCCTGTTGCTCAGAGTTATCCAAATATTTCTCAGATTTGTTTTAATGGTAAGAAGGTTAAAATAATAAAAATCCCCAGATATTACTAAAGCCGTCTGTCTGCTTCTGGAATATTACAGACTGTCCCAGCTGGGCAAGCGGATGACTTAGTTCTGATGGCTTGTAGCAATATCAGGAATTTTACGTTAAAGTAGCTTATAGATACAGATGTACATGTACTTATATATACACGGATATATATTTATGTATCAGAGGTGGGAGCACTACTTACATCTGATAATCTGGCTGGAGAGAATCCTACCAATGTGCAGGTGTATTCTATGCTTGGTCTAGATGCACAGTGTTCAAGCTGACTTTCCAGGACTACTGCAATTATACACCTTCAGTGTATAATTCAGAGGAAGGCAGGGGTAATTTCTGTCTTATGAATTTCATGACATCCTAGATGTTCCTGTGCATGGAGGGAAAGGTTGGAAGAGGTGATCTTGAAAGGTCCCTTCCAATCCAAGCTTTCTATGAGTGGTTCTATTATCTTTTCATTATGCAGCCTGAAATGTGAGAGTCAGGGCTAAGATAGAAAAACAGAGAAAGTTTGCATCTGCTGCGAAGTTGTGAAAGCAGTTGACCAGATTTGGTGCATGTTGAGTTCAAGTTTCTTCTCCCTGTATTGGGTGTGATGATGCTGTGATGCCGTCTGGTGCATAATACCGTAGCTTAATATCAAGGTATTCACACCCAGTAATCCTTTCTCCATGTCTGAGCTCTCTCTTACCTTTCTGACACAGCCAGTTCTCGCAGGTGAATTAAACCTGAATTGTTGGTTTCTTACTGGGGACACACTCTTTTCAGATTGGGAACTAGAGTTTCAAACTTTGGCTGGACACTCCCGGAGGCAACACTTTTGTCCATGGCAACATAGAAGTGAAATTCTCTTTGTGGATCCAGAGGAAGATTTTCAAAGGTGAAAATGTCAATTCTTTATCTAGCTCCAACTGAAAGTCTGCCTTTGAGATGCCCTGTATGAAATATTTTCCATTAACAAAAATAAAAAGACCACATAAAAAGGTTTATATTTGTCATGGTTTGAGCCCAGCCAGTAACTCAGAACCACACAGCCACTTGCTCACTCCCCACCTTCTTACTCCCCCCACTCCCAGAGGGATGGGGAGGAGAATCGGAAGAATGTAACTCTCACGGGTTGAGATAAGAGCAGTCCCACAACCAAGGTATAATACAAAACCACTACTGCTACCACCAATGATAATAATGATTAGTGAAATAACAAGGGGAGAGGATACAATTGCTCACCACCCGCCGACCGATGCCCAGCCCGACCCGAGCAGTGATCTGGGCCTTCCGGGTAACTCCCCCCGGTTTATATACTGGGCATGACATGCTGTGGTATGGAATACCCCTTTGGCTAGTTTGGGTCAGGTGTCCTGTCTCTGCTTCCGCCCGGCTTCCCCTCCTCCCTGGCAAAGCATGAGACTGAGAAAGTCCTTGGTTGGAAGAAACATTACTTAGCAACAACTGAAAACATCAGTGTTATCAGCGTTGTTCCCAGGCTGAAAGTTAAAAAACACAGCACTGCACCAGCTACTAAGCAGGAGAAAAATGACTGCTATAGCTGAACCCAGGACAATATTCCCAGTAGTAACTTTCATATACTAAATATGTTTCTAGGCACTTTACTCAGTGGAAAACTATTTCCAGTGGTTTACAAGATTTAATTAACTTATCATTTTCTAAGTGAAGAAATTCTTCACGATGAGGGTGGTGAGACATTTGAACAGGTTCCCCAGAGTTCTGGCTGCCCCACCCCTGGCAGTGTTCAAGGCCAGGTTGGATGGGGCTTTGAGCTGAACCCAGGACAGTATCCCTGCCTGTGGCAGGGGGTTGGAACTGGATGATCTTTAAGGTCCCTTCCAACCCAAACCATTCCATGATTCTATGACCATCAAGACAAAGGCAGAGGATTTCTAAACACCTTTTAATCCTCTGCATAGTTTCATGGGATGCCACCACTTGGGTTCTAACACTAAAGACCACTGTCAGACTGAAAGAGGAGTTTGACAGCAAATTGTTTGTTCATCACAGTTGCACAGTCTGTTTTCCACCCTGTTGATAGAAGCCTTTCAGTTTTATGAGGTGCTGATATATAATGCAACTTCTTTATTTATAGAATCATAGAATCATAGAATCATAACGGTTGGAAAGGACCTTAAGATCATCTAGTTCCAACCCCCCTGCCATGGGCAGGGACACCTTGCCCTAAACCACGTGGTTCAAGGCTCTGTCCAACCCGGCCTTGAACACTGCCAGGGATGGAGCATCCACAACCTCCCTGGGCAACCCATTCCAGTGCTTCACCACCCTCACTGTAAAGAACTTCTTCCTTATATCTAATCTAAACTTCCTCTGTTTAAGTTTGAACCCATTACCCCTTGTCCTACCACTACAGTCCCTAAGGAAGAGTCCCTCCCCAGCATCCTTATAGACCCCCTTCAGATACTGGAAGGCTGCTATGAGGTCTCCACGCAGCCTTCTCTTCTCCAGGCTGAACAGCCCCAACTCTCTCAGCCTGTCTTCATATGGGAGGTGCTCCAGCCCTCTTATCATCCTCGTGGCCCTCCTCTGGACTCGCTCCAACAGCTCCATGTCCTTTTTATGTTGAGGACACCAGAACTGTATGCAGTACTCCCAGTGAGGTCTCACAAGAGCAGAGTAGAGGGGCAGGATCACCTCCTTAGACCTGCTGGTCATGCTTCTTTTGATGCAGCCCAGGATACGGTTGGCTTTCTGGGCTGCAAGCGCACACTGCCAGCTCATGTTAAGCTTCTCGTCAACCAACACCCCCAAGTCCTTTTCTGCAGGGCTGCTCTGAATCTCTTCTCTGCTCAACCTGTAGCAGTGCCTGGGATTGCCCCAACCCAGGTGTTGGACCTTGCACTTGCCTTGGTTAAACTTCATAAGGTTGGCATCGGCCCACCTCACAAGCGTGTCAAGGTCCCTCTGGATGGCATCCCTTCCCTCCAGCGTATCAACTGAACCACACAGCTTGGTGTCGTCGGCAAACTTGCTGAGGGTGCACTCAATCCCACTGTCCATGTCGCCGACAAAGATGTTGAACAGGACCAGTCCCAACACCGATCCCTGAGGGACACCACTCGTTACAGGTTTCCAACTGGACATCGAGCCGTTTACCACAACTCTTTGTGTGTGGCCATCGAGCCAGTTTTTGATCCACCGAGTGGTCCATCTATCAAATTGATGTCTCTCCAATTTAGAGACAAGGATGTCATGGGGGACAGTGTCGAACGCTTTGCACAACTCCAGGTAGATGACGTCAACTGCTCTGCCGCTGTCCATCAGTTCCGTGGCTCCATCATAGAAGGCCACCAAATTGGTCAGGCAGGATTTCCCCTTAGTGAAGCCATGTTGGCTGTCACCAACCACCTCGTTGTTTTTCATGTGCCTTAGCATGTTTTCCAGGAGAAACTGTTCCAAGATTTTGCCAGGCACAGAGGTGAGACTGACTGGTCTGCAGTTCCCCGGGTCTTCCACCTTCCCCTTCTTGAAAATGGGGGTTATTTCTGAATATGCCAGCAATTCTACATTCATTTTCCTGAATTTCAATATTTCAGCTAGTATTTTCCAAAGAGTTAGTGCTATATGCACTGCAAACCACAAGTGTTCTATAATATTATATTCTATATGGGAAATGTTAGTCCCTACATGTCCATATACAAACTCACTAATAAATATTCTTTCATGTCTTTGAGATTTGTTGTGGAAAGCATTTTTTCTCTGAGTAAAAAAGTCAGGGAGTTAGGATAGTGACTATAGTTTCAGATACCGTTACAGTCAGATTTCCAAAGGACAGGAAAGTCCCAAAAGATGATACTGGCTTCAGGATGATATTTTTGTGCTGCTTAGATATTGCTTTGTGGGATAATGATTACTGCTAAAAAACCATTGTTTCTTCTCAACGTTTAGTGATTCTTCAAAAGCACGTAGGAAGAAGTCTGGGGAACATATTTGCCATTTTGAGGCTTGTGCATAAAATTAACACTTTTGTGGTAATAGTTTTTTCTTTTCTTACACATTCTTATCTCCAAAACAGCTTAACAAGAGCCTTATAACTTTTCAAATGCACTCACTATTCCCATCTAATGCCAAAGCTACTTAACAGACTCCAAAGTCCCTCGTTTGTAACTATCCCTTCCATGACTTGCTTCAGCTCAAAAACAGAGAAACATAGAAAAAGGACATAATTGGTCATTAGTCTGTCAATGTGAACAATGTGTATATGCGCCATAGCAAGGAACTATTAAATATATGAAACAGTACAATATTCAGAAGTGGCCAAGAGTCATCTTAGAAAACAAAATTCTGAAACTATTTTACGTTAAGGGACCTCCTACAGCAAAAGTTTCTCTTTTGAATACTCTGCATTGATTTTCTATCCTGTAATCCACAAAAAACGGTGTTACTTAGGTGGTTTTGTATGTGTGCCTTTTACTCTTTCCTTCATGTTATTTAACTGGGAAACAGTTACCCTCTGCCAGCCCAGTGGTAAACAGCTAGTTCCTCATTCAGATTACCTGGTGCTTTCTGATTTGCTGTTATCAACTAGTGCTGATTTGCTTTTGCTTTCATCGTAAGCCTTGTGTCTTTATCTGTTATATATCAGCATTAGGATCCAATCCTATACGAATTATGAAGTTTAGTGACAGATTTAGGAGAACACTCAAGACCTCACCTAACTTTAAGCTCATTAGTTCTAAGCATTCAAATGCTTAGGAGCACACATATGTTCAAGAACTCTACTGATTCATGGTGATAAAACCTACATCACTTAGATGCTAAGTTGACTCCAAGAGCTTAGGTTCACCAGGACTGTGAAAAAGAGCTTTAGAACAAGTGTGTCAGATTTCTGTGTCTGGATTCTGCCCAAAGTTACCCTGTGTAAGGTGTGATGTGACACCTCCTTATCCTTTAAGGAGAGCTAAGATCATATATACATATATATTTAGATATATATATGTATAATGTATACAATACTTAATGTTTGTAATTAAATTAATAACACATTTGATTAATCCTCTTTTGTAATAAGCAGAAGCAAACCTGACTAGAAGTATATACCTCTAAGACTAAAATGAGTTGTGCCTTTCTTTCATTTATTAGCTATTTCTGATAAAATATAGTTGTTCCATACCAAAGTAAGGATTATCTGTAGATGATAAAGAATATTACAATTTTGGATAATAACTGTAACAGGCCTTTCACTGTTCAAGCTGGCATCAGAAATTTGAAGTACAGTAATCACTAAGGAATTTAGCAGCAAGGAATGGATACATCCACTTATGAATACTTGAGGCCATGCAATACTTCAGTCAATCTTGAGTCACATACCAAATCTTGGAACATTATCTTTACACATTACAGCCAAAGTTACAGTTGAAGTTAATGTCACTCTTTTAGATAAATGAGCTGAAATTTCATTTGTATTATTTTATTTAGTGATATTTGCTTTTCAGGAATCTAATTCAAAGAGAAGTGGACATTTGAAATATGCCCTTCTTTACCACCCTTGTTACTATAATTGCTGTAGATTGAATTGTAGTTTGAATTAGAGCTCCAATCTTATCAAAACACTCCCAGCAGCTCCTGTTGTGATATGAACATTGAACAAAGTTACTACAGAATCATTGCACCTTGGCAGGAATATTAAAAATAAATCTGTTCTTTCTGTCATGTGTGACCTTGATATTGAACAATGAAAATGTGCTAAGTGACTGACCAGAATCATAGAATCATAGAATCATAGAATCGTAAGGGTTGGAAAGGACCTTAAGATCATCTAGTTCCAACCCCCCTGCCATGGGCAGGGACACCTTGCCCTAAACCACGTGGTTCAAGGCTCTGTCCAACCTGGCCTTGAACACTGCCAGGGATGGAGCATCCACAACCTCCCTGGGCAACCCATTCCAGTGCTTCACCACCCTCACTATAAAGAACTTCTTCCTTATATCTAATCTAAACTTCCCCTGTTTAAGTTTGACCCCATTACCCCTTGTCCTACCACTACAGTCCCTAAGGAAGAGTCCCTCCCCAGCATCCTTATAGACCCCCTTCAGATACTGGAAGGCTGCTATGAGGTCACCACGCAGCCTTCTCTTCTCCAGGCTGAACAGCCCCAACTCTCTCAGCCTGTCTTCATATGGGAGGTGCTCCAGCCCTCTTATCATCCTCGTGGCCCTCCTCTGGACTCGCTCCAACAGCTCCATGTCCTTTTTATGTTGAGGACTCCAGAACTGTACGCAGTACTCCCAGTGAGGTCTCACAAGAGCAGAGTAGAGGGGCAGGATCACCTCCTTAGACCTGCTGGTCACACTTCTTTTGATGCAGCCCAGGATACGGTTGGCTTTCTGGGCTGCAAGCCCACACTGCCAGCTCATGTTAAGCTTCTCGTCAACCAACACCCCCAAGTCCTTTTCTGCAGGGCTGCTCTGAATCTCTTCTCTGCCCAACCTGTAGCAGTGCCTGGGGTTGCCCCGACCCAGGTGTAGGACCTTACACTTGGCTTGGTTAAACTTCATAAGGTTGG
This sequence comes from Strigops habroptila, assembly GCF_004027225.2. Taxonomy (NCBI): domain Eukaryota; kingdom Metazoa; phylum Chordata; class Aves; order Psittaciformes; family Psittacidae; genus Strigops; species Strigops habroptila. The sequence continues at coordinate 45,526,116 of NC_044282.2, read as the reverse complement.
CATCGGCCCACCTCACAAGTGCGTCAAGGTCCCTCTGGATGGCATCCCTTCCCTCCAGCGTATCAACTGAACCACACAGCTTGGTGTCATCGGCAAACTTGCTGAGGGCGCACTCAATCCCACTGTCCATGTCGCCGACAAAGATGTTGAACAGGACCAGTCCCAACACCGATCCCTGAGGGACACCACTCGTTACAGGTTTCCAACTGGACATAGAGCCATTTACCACAACTCTTTGCGTGCAGCCATCGAGCCAGTTTTTGATCCACCGAGTGGTCCATCTATCAAATTGATGTCTCTCCAATTTAGAGACAAGGATGTCATGTGGGACAGTGTCGAATGCTTTGCACAAGTCCAGGTAGATGACGTCAACTGCTCTGCCGCTGTCCATCAGTTCCGTGGCTCCATCATAGAAGGCCACCAAATTGGTCAGGCAGGATTTCCCCTTAGTGAAGCCATGTTGGCTGTCACCAACCACCTCCTTGTTTTTCATGTGCCTTAGCATGTTTTCCAGGAGAAACTGTTCCAAGATTTTGCCAGGCACAGAGGTGAGACTGACTGGTCTGCAGTTCTCCGGGTCTTCCACCTTCCCCTTCTTGAAAATGGGGGTTATATTACCCTTCTTCCAGTCATCGGGAACTTCACCTGACTGCCAGGATTTTTCGAATATGATGGACAGTGGCTTAGCAACTTCATTCGCCAGAATATCAGTGTGCTATCTCTTGTCAATATATGAGGGACAGAAAAATATTTCTGACTGTTTATAGAGTGTTTTTTTAACTACTTCTGGTTCGGATGGGTAACATTTGTGCCAGAAAGTTTGATATTTCAGCAAGGATATGGCTGACAATGAAAATGTAATGCTAATAATTGCATAATGCTGGCCAAAATATTGTTTAGAGGAGACAGAAGAAGGGAATGCTCTTTAAGGAAAGTCAGAAAAGCTTTTTAACTACAATTGAAGGTAGAACAAGACTTGGCTTCAGAAATAAAAGCAGAAGACACTTCTTGTCATGATCACAAGTATTCACAAAGGGGAAGAGAGGGGCACTGCCTACTATTCAATGTACGTATTGGTCTGTGTTTCATGCATAAAAAACACATTATAGTAATACCAACAGCAAGAGAAAAATGAACTCCCTTTATTGTTTCAAATGCTGGGTTTGGGTCACTCTCCCACATTGTATACTGTGTTATTTTCTTCCTCTTTGATGTCAATTCAGCTTCTATTAAAAGTAACACAAACCAATGAAAACTGGGTCAGGCTGGGGTGAATAGCAGGGTGTTATTAGCACCAAATCTCCACCTTCATTTGCAGCTCCCATCATGAGAATACTGAATGTTTCCTTGCCACTTTGTAATTTGAGGACACCCATCTGTTAATTTGCTCCCCAGAAGCTGTTTCAGGATGTTATTGCTGTTGCATGCAGCCTGTCATTTCAGAGATGATCAGACTTCATTTCGGCATCGAAGGAGTTGGAGGAGCCTCTGAAAGCTGTGGAGGTTCTTAAACAGAAGAGAGCCTGAGGGCAGGGAGCGTGGTTTCTGGGCAAGCTGGAGGCAGTCAAAGGATGTGGTTTTGTGGATGGAAAAGAAGCTGGATGGAGCTCAGGAGATGGTCTTTCATAAAGGACACACTCTGACAAAACCCAGAGCCATGACTATTGATAGTGCTCTAGTTTTGATGCTGTCAAAAACTCAGGCATAGAGGTGCTGGTTTTGTACCAAAGGAATTGCTTAGTAAAAAAGGAAGAAGTAATAGTGGAGGGATCCTTTCATGACAAATTAATAGAATAAGGTGGCCCAAAATATTTCTGAAAAAACTCAGGCTTTCAGGGATCTCAGAAAGCACTTTTTGAAATTTGTGTTGCAATAGAAGCATCAAGTAAAATGAATCCTACACAGAAACTGCAAGAGAACTTAAAAGATAAAACCACTCACAAATGTCTGAAAATACTGCACAAAAAGCAAGCTAGCTCTTTCAACAATAGGATAACTTTTCTAAGCCTTGTTAATAAATATACACTTCCCCTCTCCCCCCTTTTTGTATGCTAAAGCCACCTGGCTATCTTTAAAATCTGTTTTAAATGTTCAGTTTCAAAAATTAGAGCAATGTATTTTCTTCAGAGAAGGCATGGCACTTAAAAAACGAAATGAAAGCAGTAAAAAATGAACAGCATTTGTAATGTCCACCCTTGGTCATTCACATTAAATTGCATGTATGTGTCTTAGAATCAATTAAATGAAGGTATGCCTTCCAATACAGAAAAGAATTAGGTAATATATTAAAAGTAGATAACCTTGTTTGCCTCCCACTCAACCTTTCTTCATCATTCTTAATAGCAAACATCTAGCTATTGATCAGTTCATTTTAAATGCTACTAAGGTAAATGCCATACTGCTTTGAACTGATGAAAGAATTGAACAAAGACGAATCATAGTAATTGTGGCATGTTGAGGAATGTAGATCACAAGAACTGAATTAAAAAAAAAAAGTCTACTGTAACCTTTCATGTAAAATCTCACAAGAGAAAGAAAATGCATGTTAGGGCATTCAGAGAAATTTATCCTAAGTCATGTCCCTCTCATCTTCTTCATTCTGCCTTTGTGGTAAGGACTGCAACTTCATTCTAAATCAATACATTTTCTCAGGCAACATGATTCCATCATAAATCATCATTTGCACAACATGTTTCTGCTAATAAATCTGCAGCTAGAAGGGATAAAGAAGAAACCAGTTAACAATAAACTGTGCTGTTAAACTAGGGCAGAAACAATATAAAACACAGGGTTATTATTGACACCTGTATCTACAATATGCTCTCTATCAATGTTAACTGTTGTGGAGTTAAATGTACTTTCTCCTGCAAATAGCTGTCTATAAAGTCCAAGTTGATGCTCAAGACAATGAAATGCTGAACCCAAGCTATTCATGAAGAGATGAGGGTTAATGTATATAATTTAGCTGCAATCTTGGCCAACTGCATTTCAAGCAGATATTCAAACTGCTTCTCATAGCAAGGCAAAACTTGACACAAATACATATTTTGTGGCTTGGATGTAAACCTAAGGAACTGATTACCCAATAGACGAAATATTTCCTTTGAAACCTCAAATGCATGCTCAATATAATCAGCTAAAAACCTAAAAACAGTAAACTGGGTAAAGAAAAAAAAAGGCTGATGATAGTATAAACTACTGATAGTCTGTGGAATCTGAAAGTTTCAGGGTTATACATTTCTTTCTGGGGCAGAAGCAGTTCTTTTAAATATGTTTACATCTTGACAATTGTCTCCTGTCCCCAAAGAATAGGAATCTAAAATTGCCAAATCCTAATTTAATAAAAGTTTTTAAAAAATGCAACTGAAATTTGTATTCCACTGGCTTTTAATGACAGCTGAACTCCAAATTGCTGGGAAGAACACATGGAAATATGTGTCATTGGACAGGATGGCTCAGAAATCCAGAAAATGGGGAGAGATAGGTACAAGTCATTCAACCACACTAACTCCTCTTTTTGCCTTTGAAAACCTGCCTTGTGGGCTAATGTGTCCCAAACAACTTTTCTCCATGCCTCCACTCCAAAATAAATTCCCCCTCTGACACCTTCCTTCCTGATTATTGCTACCCTTACACACTTTCCTGTTTCCAGAACTGTGAAAAAAATTATGCACTAACCATGTACTCTAAAGCAGAAAATGTAACTTCTAAATAAATGGCTCCATTTTCCAACAAATTCAGCATATTTCAATCATAAATTAGCAGAGGCATGTCTTGCTTATGAATCTGAATAAAGACTTGGGAGGTTGTGTTTTATTTAAGTCTTGGAATAAGTCTTCTATCTTGGTCTTTCTATCTGTCAGTTATAAAACAGTGCACATTAAAAGTGGGTGTTGCTGAAGAAAAATCAGATTCTGCTAAATTTATCCATGTAGGGGAATGGCATTGCACAAGTAAACAGAACGTGTTCAGTTTTCTTCATTAAGACTTCTTCTATAGCAGCCAGTGAACAGAGCTCCTAGATTTATTTATTAGTGTTAACATATCTATTCAGCATATTTCTGTTTTGTTCAAACATTAGGAAAATTCTGATACTTTTGTGTCTACTGTCAATGTGCCCGCCTGAAAAAATCTCTGCTTCAAGGAAATTCTGTGCAGCTCCTACAAACAGTTTCTTTTTCCTTATTCAGGAACCGAACAACAGAAGTCCAGTCCTGGGCCAAATATTGTCCTCACTTGATAAATTTGTTAATCACCTCTCACATCTTGTTGATTCGGTGTCAATCAAAGGCAATACTACTGCTCACATACTTACAGCTGAATTGTAACTCTAAGCGTATGCGTAAGTGCTTTTTTGGATAGACGCCAGAGTTGCTTGGGTCCTTGCCGTGTCAGGCCTCTTGTGAATACATTTTTCTCATGTGAACCATATTTTCAGGACTAGACTTGTGTCTTTTAGCATACTGACAGCAATGCAGCTCAAGGCAGAGGTGTATAGGGGCTCTCCTGCGCCAAGCACCTTTTACTTCTTCCCGTGTACAATGCTGATACTGGACCTACATTATTCAAAGGTCAGTAAGACTGGAGAATCTATCCCCAAGTGAACACATCTGCCTATGTTACCACTAAATATCCCACAGAAACAAAAGAAAATGTGTTTGAGCACTTAGAGGAAGAAGCTAGACGTGGAGATACTAAAATAAAGGAAAAATGTGCAAAAAGTACTTTGATGAATAATTTAAAAATTGTCTGGGTAACAAAATTTATTAGGCTAATATCAGGTTAAATCTTAGTCCTATATGCAGACTATCCTACTGTGCCTGTTTTGGCAGTAAATGACAATTTTATCAATTAGCTACAACCTTACAGGTTTTGCCTCATGTTTTCTAACTATTTTTGAAGGTCTGGCAGCCTTTTCTGAGCTCCTGAGCAAACAATCCCAGATCACTTCCGCACCCTAGGTGCAGTGGGGCTGCACTGGACTCCTTGTGCATATGATATACAGTTGCCAGTAAGTCTGATATAACACAGAGTTGACCTACACAGGCTCCTAAGAGATATTCATGACACAGTGGATTGATTTAGTGCCATGCCCAAACATTTAGTTATGTCAGGTATCCCCAGCCACCAGCTCTGTATGTTTCGGGAATTGCATCTATGGGCAACACTGTGTAAATCTGCATAAATAATGGAAGGGACAATTAAACCTCAGGTTTCAGATCTTGCCCCTGTGGAACAGGGTCTTTGAGCTTCTGGCAAACTATTCTTTCATGTATCTATTTCTTTAATGCAATCTGCAAAAGTCTGTTTTATACAGAGAAAGCTTGAGGGATTATCTTTGGTACTAAATCTTACACAGCGGGTAGTACAAGCCATCCATGGAGCTATCCATTTCTTCCATCAGGAGGAAGTCTCCACCTGAGGCATCAATATCATGCTCTCTTGGAGGGAAGGCCCATGTGACATGAGAAATACAGAAGAAATGGCTTTGGGGTTTGAATGATTACTGAAGAAAAATAATATTAACATCTTGCCAAATATCCCCCTCCTGGTATGTTCAACTTTTAGTCAAAATGGCATCTTCTGTAAAATATTTAAACTACTTTCTTTCAGTTGAGGGAGTGATGGTTTACTAATAATGCATAAATTAGGAGACAGGAAAGCCATTGTAATAACTTATGGAAATAGCACTCATTTTAAGAAAAAGGTCAATATTACTAAGGAAGTGATATTTCTTACAGTTTAGGAAGATAAATTTAAACAAACATTGACTGTAATTTTCTTACAAAACATAAGTGTTTATTAAGTTATATGTAGGCATTTGTTTCAAGCCAAATTTCTTCAGTGTTCTTTGGACTCATAGGATTCCCTGTTTATTCTACTTGCTCACGAAGAGTTAACAATGCCAGTGTACCTGGCACAAATCATAATGCTTATTCTTTATAGTAGAATAGTATCATGAAAGCGAAGAGCACTGGAGGGCTCTGGATCTTAGAAACACAACACCCCATGATAATCTCATTTTTTATTTATTAATAAAATTTTAATTTCAATGACAGTCATGTAAAAAAATGGCATATATACAGAAGATCAAAAAGAGGACCAGAATACAGAATGTTTTATTTTCAGGATTGCAAATTATTCACTATCTTCAATGTGCTGTTGTAAAGGTTTGTACCTTTACAACTACCAAAAATACATATGTGTTGTAAAAGCATCTATGTACTTATAGAGTCTACTGTATAAAATTTATTGCTTCAGACTCCATCCAGATATGCAACGGTGACACTTCCTTCCCACAGGGGTGAATGCAGCTTGAATGTCAATGAGAAGAAGGCTCTGTCACAGGCCGTACAGTGTATGTGCCACTTCAAACCTTACCTAAGCCACCTTCTTCACTAAGCCAGTATCTCTGCTGTCTGCTTAAACTGGTGGTTAACAGATTGTGAAGTTTGGAAGCAAAGACTTGCAGTTTAAAGAGAAAAGGTTTAAGGTACAGTACTTGAATGTGTTAGATAATAGTAACTTAGGAGTCTGGGCTCTGACTCTACACGCTCAATGTTAGGAAACTGGCATTCCTTCACAACTGCAGTTAACATGTTTGGCATAGTAGCAAGAAGTTGAATGGACATGAACTGCTCAAACCCTCTTACTGGTCATCTTTCATCAGAGCAGAAACATATTGGGAAGATAATATGGCAAAGTCTGCCATCTCTCATCTGTAAAGGACCTTGACCTATCAGCCATGTCAACTGGGCAATTCTTCTGAAGGTCTGATCTGAAATTTTTGTTTGATCTTTGATGACATTTCAGCTGATTTTTTAACAGTAATGGTCATATACAATACTAATCAAGGTGAAGGTGGTTAGACTATCAAAAGAAAACGTATTTTAAACACCTCAAAATAGTTGCAGCATTATAAGCAAGTCCCTGTTCCCTTGTTCATTTCTAGAATCAAGGTTGCTTTCCAGGAACTCTCTGCTTTACTGGCAATGACATCCCACATACTTTTAATCAGCTTCCAAGGTCAAAACTAAATAAAACAAAGCTTCAAGCATGAATTAAATATTATGATTTTATTTAAATTAGTTAGATTTGCTAACTGAAAAAAAAACATAGTCATTTCTTGTCTTAGCAGGAGAGGAAAAGCCAAGACAATGTGGGATTTAACAGTTCCTTTGATAGAATGAAATATATGCTAATTTCACTGAGCTTTTATGTATTTTTTATTTCTCTGTTGGACTTTAATACAGATTTTCTTTATTTGCCTCTTGAACTGGACAGTGATAAGCAGCATATAACCTCATTCAGTAAGCCAATGATTCAAGACTATTGAGATTTATTTTGAGATTGCATTAGATCAGACACAAATTTTAACTTATTGTGGGTTGTTTTTTTTTTTCTTTTGGACTGGTTCTTCTCTTCTTTGACAGCACTGCTATATAGGAGGCTTCCACAAAAATTGCCTTTCAGGTTCATGCAGATTAACTGTAACACAGGAGCCTCACTGACAGGTGGTGGCCCTCCACCCTGTTCAGAAAGTTATTTTTCTCATTCTGTTATCACACACCCCTTCATAGAGGGGTCTGAACCACAACCATGAATCCAAACACTCCCTAGTTTGGGGTGATCTTGGATCAAAACCAAGATTTGCAGCTGGGACCCATCTGTAGCTACAACACAATATCGAACAAGTCTGAAGTGGTGTAAATTGGCACAGTTTCACAGACTTCAAAGGAAGCATGCCAGTTTGCAGGAGCGGAGGGTATGGATAATCTTACCTCTGTGAAGAAGGAAATAAAAGAGGCTGAGGAAATCAAAGTAGATAGAGGAAATATGAAAATCCAGATCAAACTGAAAAACAAAAGGCCTTGAATGTTGGAAGTCTAGTGTGATGAGGAGGTATGTACATGTTTGGGATACAGGATAAGGATGCTTATAAATGTTTACATTTGTTTGCTTTGTGGCATTTTATGTCAAGGAATCCTCTAGAAACAAAGAACTCGAAATTTCTTTTACTAAATTTCTCACAAAAATATTAGTTTAACCATCACCTTTCTTTGAACAAGAAAAAAAATGTCCAGAGCTTCTTTGAATATCTGTCAATAGTATTCCCTCTCCAGATTAGTAATTCGGTCACTGTGTCAGAACAGGAGTGTTAGAGCTGGAGTCAGAGCTGGAGTCAGAGCTGGAGTGCATGCTAATACTCACTGTGATCACCGCCTGCTGTAGGGCACCATGATACTTAGCAATTCTCATCCTTTAAGCAGTTTTGAAAAGATTAACTAAATTCCTAAAAAAACCTTATAAAGAAGATTAATAATCTTACTGCATTTTTATAGTAAGCAAGCCTGACCAAAGTGAGATAACTTGACTGAATTACAGAAAAAACAAAACAGTTCCCCGTCAGGGATGGAACTCAGAGGATTTGTCTCTTACACTTTTTCTAACATCACTGAATTACATTTTTCACTCCATAGGTCTGAATCTGCACATACATTTTTATGGTTGACAATGGATAAATTTTATCATTTGATTTTAATGTCCTAAATTTAGATTTGAAACATAAAAAAAATATTTATAGGAATTTTATGGTTCCTTTGAAACAGAACCAAGTCTAAAGGAAACTGCATAATTTTCACATGAGTTATTTTGCCATGTTACTTACCATGTGTTGTTTGAAATGAATATGAAATAGGCATGCTATGGCTGTCCCACTCGTCTCTTAGGACATGCTTGGATACAAACACTTTAACTCCGTGGACGTACCTTAGTAAAATTTGTTAATGTAAATGAAGTCACTTCAATAAAAACAACCCTCTTTTTATTTTTTACAGGCTTTTTAAGTTTCTGCTGTAAAACATTTTAGTTGTCTCTTAAAGCTTTTCTCTTAGTTTGCTAATTTTAATTTCAAGGAAAAATAAGGAAAAAAAAATAGAAAACCTAAAAGCCAAAAAAATGCTTTGGAGACCAATTAAAACAACAAGAAAGGGATATAAAGTGCAAATACAAGCCTCACAGAATTTTTTTCCCCAAGTGTTTTTAGACCTTTCCTGAATATGAGCTCTCTCATTTCCCCAGTTATTTAAACTCTGCCTGCTTGGTTCTTTACATGACTTCTGCTTTGGGCACTGTGCCCAGCTGTCATTCTCCTGCCTGGAACATTCATTGCATGTGCTTCGCACCACAGTAAAGTTCCCGTGCAACAGAAACACCTCAGAAAACACTCATGCCCGCTGCTCGCACAGCATCAGCCCTGCTTTGGTCTCAAAGCACACCTTCCATTCATTTGTTTCCTTCAGGGGTGATCCCAGCCACCATGTGAATGCAGCCTCATTTTGGAAAGAGAACAATGAAAACTAGCAAAGCGATCCATGCTGAAGTGCCTGTGCACTCATGGCTGAGAGAAGGAATTGTCTAGAGAATTGTTTAAAGTTAGACTTGGGTTAAAGGTTTTCTCCAAACACTGCTCAGGCACAGTGATATTTAGAAGCTGATTGCTGCTAGGAGATCATAACTGAGTTGGCAAGCATGTTGGTGAGCATCAGTAAAAGTAGGCAATATAAGCATTTCCTGCTCAAATAAGTCAATTATAACCTTTTCCTTGTCATAAAACTGCCAGTTGATCTAATTAGGTAGAGACAATGAAAATGCAAAGCTGGGACCATAGATCTGTAACAGTATATGCCATAGCCTATGCGTCATCTCTTCTGTCTTTAAAAGGGCTTGATCTGAATGGTTAAAGCCTCAGCAAGAATTGGTTTGCACAGAGTAAGAAAACATGCTTACACATCTTAAAATGTCATTTTGCTGTGAGTAAAATGTAAAAAAAAAAAAAAAAAAAAGAAAAAAAGAAATGAAGGAAAGAAGTTTCTGTTGAACTATTGAACTCTTTCTCAAACACTCCTTGAAATGTGGAGACTCCTTCACCTGTTCATTCCTCTTAAGTACATCCAGTCTGGCAGCATAGATAACCTCTGTGCACCTGCTCCAGGCTTAGCTTTTCAGGTTACACTTTTTAGCCTGCTTTCCCAGGTATGTGACTGAAGCAGTGTTCAGTGTATGCATGTGCATGAAAGAGGGGTCCAGGCAGCTGTCTTGCGACACAGGTCTACCCTAAAGAAGTAGGAAAAATAAGCATTAGCTGATTTGTGGCATATACCAAACTGGATATGGTGCTGTAACACAGCCCATGGAGGCAAGACTGGGCAGGGAAAGTTGAACTGGATTTTTTCCCTTGTTGTGTACCATCTGGACAGTTTTTCAGCAAACACTAGACGCACACACACACAAAAAAAAAAAAAAAAAAAAAAAAGGCCAGGGAGATACAGCATCCATAACTGCAACAAATACATTTTAGATGCCAATTCTGTTTTAGAAATAAAGGACTTTTACACCCCTAAAGAGATTTAGACATCTAGTTGTCACTTTTGCCGTTAAAACTACAGACCTTTAGAAACTCTCATGTAATCCTGCCTACCATTACATAAGCAAAGTACAGACACCAGCCTAAAGCAAATTCTTAAAGCAAAACTCTCACTTTGCTCTATGAAGGCTGTTCCAGCTCGTGTATCACTGGGAAGTATCCTCTGGTCTGCCAAATGTTTAGGTGAATTTATCTAAGGATTCTTTGTAGCTGGGACTAACAGCACAGTGACAAGCATGTATGAAGCCAGTAAGTGAAATGGGTGATCTGTAAGGACAGTGTCAGTCCCTGCCCCTGCAGAAAACAGGACTGTCCCATTGAAGGAAATGGGCAATTCTGGAAGACTTCTGGATGCATGGATAGCACAGGCACAAAAATATTACAGTCATTTCAATAAATTATCTAGCTAAAGCAGAAGTGGTGTGATATAAGTAGTATTGTATTAAGAAGGAGGAAAAAGTGATGTGCCTACAAGACTTGTTAGTCACTTGATACACAGGGTTTAAGAAAACAAGCATTGAAGAAAAAAGGAAAAAAAAAAATCTATATAACCATGTAGAGACAGATGATTGCTAGATAGATAGATGCATACACTTAGATCTATGTAACTGTTAATTTAGTGGATGTAGCCTGTCTTTGGAAAGGCGGCTTCCTCCTTAGAAAAATCTATGTGGCACAGCTACTTTGTCTTGTTCTCGCGTTAATGATGTGATACTGTAACTAACTGTGTGATACTGTGTTACATGAGAAATTTTTGTTTAAACCTGAGGAAACCGTGATCACTAACAGCACAAGGACATAAAAGGGGACCAGACAAATTTTAGCACTGCCGTAAGAAATAAGCATTGGGTCGAAAGTAGTTTACTGCAGTAAAAAGTATTTTACTGCAGGAAGGTTCCTACTGCTCTTCGCAGGCGTGGATTCTTGTCACTGATTTTGTGTGTGGTTTTTGATGCCCTCGGTAAAAAGAGTCAGTGTGGTGCTGATATTTCCTAGTGATACAGTGTTGGGAGGGAATATGACTCTAAAGGATGGCTGGGAAGAAGCCCACAGGAAGAACTGCATGACGTTGTAGGCTGGAGTAATTGAAATTCAATACTATAAAATGCAAGGTCATGCACTTATGAACTAATAACAAAAGCCTCTGCTAGAGGCTAAGAGCTCATTTGTTAGAAATGCCTGAGGAAGAGGAAAAGCTAGGTATATTAGTAAGTCGCAGGATAACTATTAACTATCAAAGTAATGCCATTGCAAAAAGGCCAATGTTAACAGGAGCAGATAAGAAAAATCAGTGGGATTGAACAAATGGAGATATGGTCAGTTTTGAGCTGGGAATACTGCATACACATCTGATCAACTCTGAGGGATAAACTATAACTAAACCTTGGGCACAAAGAGGCTGTTGTAGGGGAAGACAGCTCATGGCTATGAGCAAGGGCAGCAGTGAGCAGGTTCATGAGGTAGGGAACTAGCTCCAGCTCAAAGACAGTGCCAATACAAAAAAGCAGTAGCGCACATAACTTTAAGTTCAAATGTACTTAAAATCAGTAGAGCAGTGAAGCGCTCAAACCATTTCTGTCAGTAGTAGGATCTGCTGAGGTGGAATTTGACCAAATAATGGAAAGACTTATGTAATATGTATATATAAAGTCATTTGTAATATGAGGAATCAGGACTTGATAGCCCAGCAAGTCTTTCCCAGCCTGCAGCTCAGAAGGATTTCTTTTTCTGCAGTCCTCATGAGACCTGCAGTAGCTGCCTTCCCTTCCTGTGCTCCTGAGACTGGGCACACTGAGAAGCAGTGTTGGTGTAACATGATGCAGACCTCCATGGCTCTGTGCCCAGCACTCTTCCAGGGCAAACCTATGAGTCATCTGTGGCAGCTGCAGCCAGAAGGCTCAGTGCCACAGAGGCACAGACTCCCGCTGTGAAAGGAAGGGAAAGGTCCTAAGGCAGGAGGAATCCTCTGCACATGGGGTGCAGATGGAGAGAGTTCCCCCACAGCTGAAAATAAATGTTCACTTCTGCAAAGTGCTTGCCAAGGTGTGAATCAGACCTCTCTGCTGGCTGCCTTACATATGTACTTAGTTTTCAAGTAATTTATAGCATCAAAACAATTATGACTGTATATTAATGTGATCATGGTCTCTGGACATAATACTTTCCAAGCAACACTTTAGTGCTGCTTTCAGTGTTTCATGTTTCCATTCCTTTTTCATATTTACTGATATAAATACATATTTAATTTTTTACCACGAGCAGGTCAACTGAAAAGTTGTCAGTATATAAGATTGAACATGTTGCTGAAGATATTAATTTTTTATTTTTATTTTTTTCTTTAATAACAAGCGTTCATTCTAGGTTAGGTATGAGTATACAGACCTAATTTGCTTAAGACATGAGTTTTCATGGAATTAAATGTATAAGGAAGTATTGTTCAGAGTAGGTGAGGCTTTTAGACTTGAAGTCATGATGTGAAGTTTGACGAACATCAGCAAAATAAAAATGATTTCTCTGAGACAGGATAATGTTAGATGCCAGATGCTGTGAAACATGAATGTACTGCCAAGGCATACAGTGTAAGGTATGGTTTATACACCTCCAAAGGCAGTTTGTTAGGAAGTGACTGGGGTGGATTAACAAAAGGATATGAAACATTTTAGCTGTAAGTCACCAGTTCAAATCCTCTCCAGGGTAGAGGTGAATAAGGAACTATAGCACTGGAATTGATGGTGCTGAGGCCATGGCTGATCTCAAAGTTGTGTATGTGCTTAACAGCTTTGTTGGACTGAGGCTGCAAAGTCAGTGTTATTTGTTGGCCTCTGTGAAATAAGTTGATGTCCCTGATTCAATCCTACTAAGTCAGCACCAAAGGATTAAACAGCAGTGAAGTGCTTTCACACATCTGGTGCTTCTCCCAGTGGAGCATGGCTGAGTGACAGGCGGGGAGAAATCATACCTGCCTTGGGTAGGGAGGATTTTAGTCTCTTGTGCTGTAAATCTGGCACCTGCCACAAGCACTAAAGCTCACATTACATAGGACAAACTTGGAGCTTTGGTTTTCTGTAAATGTTTTCACAGCTACATCTAATCAATATAGTCTTCTCTTTGTTGTAGGAAGAAGTAGTAATTAACTTTCTGTCCAACACAAGCACACTCTCTAGATGGCATAAGAGTGAGGAGAAGAAGAAGAGGAAAACCAGTTTTGCCTAAACTAATTGGTGTCTTTGCCAAACTCATGCAACTACTGAGATTACAAAAAAATCAATGTAGCATGTCTTCATTTTATTGCAAAGAAACACTAAGGCAGTAACAAAAAGTCCAGAGAGACCCTGGTCAAGCATTCATCAAGGTAACACTTTCAGGATTACATGGGTGGAAGTATGTACTCACTGTAGGATTAAACAGCAATGTCACAGTTTTGTGATTTGCCTCTGGAGAAGGAAAGGAGATCAAGAGCTTTTATTGTGTTCAGGTGCAAGCCACAGGAAATTAGGCTTGCTTTATAGACCATGATTTCCTGACTACACAAGCATAACAATAATTAGAAATCTTGCAGAGGAGATTATATACTGCAAATGTAGTTGTTTATCTCTACATCCCTATTGTGAGACGATTTTTCCAACACCATTAGTTACCATGTATATTTTGCCTAGCTCAAACAGGAAGAAAAAAGTCTACTTATTATGGGACTTCATACTTCTAAAGCTGTATGGTTCATGAAGCCAAATAGATGTCATAGGGCAATAAAGGAAATTAATTACCATACAAAAGGTGGCAAAATCAGCTTGTAACTTAATGAAAGTTCAGGAAGCATCATTTATATGGATATGCCATTGATATATATATCTAACTATATGTGTGCATCTCTCTCTCTCACTTGTGCCTATATTCCATTTTCTGTAGCAACCAGAAATACCATTTAGAGATGAAGAGATAGCCCAAGCTCTATAGAACCAAACTTGAAGAGATGATGCAAATCATTCACAAATAACTGAAGGTTAGAAAAGCCAAAGGCACATTTCCTGTTTAAGCAGTAGCTACCAAAGTGTATTGATGACCATAACACTCATGTGTTGTACCTACCACACATGGTTATTTTCAGATTTTCACCCACCATGTAGAACTGCGTTTTGAAAATACAGAATCATAGAATCACAGAATGGTTTGGGTTGGAAAGGACCTTAAGATCATCTAGTTCCAACCCCCCTGCCATGGGCACAGAAGCCTCACGCTAGACCACGTCACCCAAGTCTCTGTCCAACCTGACTTTGAACACGGCCAGGGATGGAGCATTTACCACTTCTTTGGGCAACCCATTCCGGTGCCTCACCACCCTCACACTAAAGAACTTCTTCCTCACATCTAACCTAAACTTCCCCTGGTATAGTTTGAACCCATTACCCCTTGCCCTGTTGCTACAGTCACTGATGAAGAGTCCTTCTCTGGCATCCTCATAGGCCTCCTTTAGATACTGGAAGGCTGCTATGAGGTCTCCACGCAGCCTTCTGTTCTCTAGGCTGAACAGCCCCAACTCTCTCAGCCTGTCTTCATACAGGAGGTGCTCCAGCCCCCCTACTGTCCTCATGGCCCTCCTCTGGACTTGCTGCGGCATCTCCAAGGCCTTCTCATGTTGAGGACACCAGAACTGCACACTGTACTCCAAGTGGGGTCTCATGAGAGCAGAGTAGAGAGGCAAGATCACCTCCTGTGACCTGCTGGTCACATTCCTTTTGATGCAGCCCAGAACCTAGTTGGCTTTCTGGGATGTGAGAGCACATGGCCTGCTCACGTTCAGTTTCTCATCAATCAACACCTCCAAGTCCTTTTCCGCAGGGCTGCTCTGAATCAATTCTCCTTTTTACAAATGTAAAATATCCTTATTGCAATGCATCGTGTCCAACAAATTAAAACAGCCTGTCAGATTCCCATGTATTACCTTGCAAGCTTGCTTTAATTCAGCTGAGCCATTAGATTGTTTTAGAAACACACTGTGCATTTTATTTAGACACATACCACCAGCAGTCAGACACTTAAGCATAATTGACTGCTGCCTTATCATGCAATGGCAAGGTGTGTGCCAGAGACAGTCTTCAATAAACAGAAGTCATTGTACAGAGCAATGATAAGGGAATTTTCACAGAATAAATGGTACAGTCATATTAAATTTCTACCTAATTAGATTAATCAATGAGCTTGAATTGGGAAGGTAAGCTCTAATTGTTTGCCGTTGATTAATATATCGTTAGTTATTTATCAGCCTTGGGTTTGATATTTCACAATACAGATCTCATTGCTCACTGTATTTTTCTTGGATTTAATATGAATTGTGAGCTAATTATGATATATATATAAGACAGAATTCATCTCGCCTTCTTTAATGATCTAATTTCTAGACACCCACTCGTGTCACTTCAGAGTTCATTATCACTCTCTGGAGGACAATTTAGGCTATCCACTTTAGGTGCCATTTTCTCACATGAAGCAACCTGAATGATGCACTTTGATAGACCCCTAACTTTTAAATGGCTAAAATGAGATGAATGCTACCCACAGGGACAACCCCTTCATCCTCTGAAGGCAAAGATGAGGTGACCTCTACAAAAAGAACTCATTAGAATGGTTTAAAGTATAAGGATGAAATAAATACTGGTACCTTCCAAACCACTGGGAGCGTTACTACCATCCTTACTGGAGTCAGAGAGTCACCCTGAGCCTCTATATGAAATCACTGCAGGTTCTATATGTTATTTCCTCAGCTGGTTGACCACTTGTAGAAGGCCACCACACAGTCCTCATCTTTCCTGATAATAGCATCAGACATGACGAGGAATGTGACTGTTGAATACCTTACATTATCTTGGAATCAATTTTTTGATCCCTTTTTGAGAACAACAGTTTCTAATGAATGTGGAAGTTGGGCTGCATGGTGTAATTAGCAGTGGTAAGGACTGAGAGATCCCTGAGCCTAACAGCTTTCATGTGTCCTCCATCTGTAAATAAAGGTACTTTCATGATATTAATAACACACAGAAATGATACTGAACACTGCATTACTGTGAGAAAATGAGAGAAGAGCATAAGCTCTTATAGTGGGCGTTAGAAGATGACAAAAAGTTTCATGTTGGACTTGAGTTGGAATTTAATTGCGGGGGGGTAAAAATAAAGCAAATGATGCCTCATGAACCCATGGTGGTTTACTATGAGATACATAAATAAATGTACTATGCATATTGGGTTGGGTATTTTTGTTGGTGTTGTTTTCTTTTTTTTTTTTTTTGACAGCTTGTCGTGGTTTGAGCCCAGCCGGTAACTCAGAACCACACAGCCGCTCGCTCACCCCCCCCCCCCCTTTCTTCCTCCCCCTGCTCCCGGAGGGATGGGGAGGAGAATGGGAAGAATGTAACTCCCACGGGTTGAGATAAGAGCAGTCCCGCAACTAAGGTATAACACAAAACCACTACTGCTACCACCAATGATAATAACGATTAGTGAAATAACAAGGGGAGAGGATACAATTGCTCACCACCTGCCGACCGATGCCCAGCCCGACCCGAGCAGTGATCTGGGCCTTCCGGGTAACTCCCCCCGGTTTATATACTGGGCATGACGTGCTGTGGTATGGAATACCCCTTTGGCTAGTTTGGGTCAGGTGTCCTGTCTCTGCTTCCTCCCGGCTTCCCCTCCTCCCTGGCAAAGCATGAGACTGAGAAAGTCCTTGGTTGGAATAAACATTACTTAGCAACAACTAAAAACATCGGTGTTATCAGCGTTGTTCCCAGGCTGAAAGTTAAAAAACACAGCACTGCACCAGCTACTAAGCAGGAGAAAAATGACTGCTATAGCTGAACCCAGGACAGTATCCACCCCTTATTCCATACCATTCACGTCATGCTCAGATCCCACATCTCTCAGCACACCATCACCCCTGTCCCACATATACACATATATATACACCCACACCCACACACAGAGAAAGATATCGTTCCCTAGTCCATGGACCAGTCCCTGTAAAATTGCTGAACTCATCCAGTCCATGATGTCAGGCTCCATCTCTTGTAATAGTCTTTCAGGGCAGGAGGGACGGTACGTAGTGTTGGGTTGTTGCCTGCTGATGATACCGCCAAACTCATCTGGTCACTGCTGAGCTCGTCTGGTTTCCTCAAAATTCATTCTTTGTTGAGGTGATGATCGGAGGGAAGTCAGGGTCAATGGCTGGTGACCTGAAGATATCTAGCTGGTGGGCTATAAAAGTGTTATAGAGCAGGCAACAGCGTACAATTGAGTTCATTGGCTGTTTTCCCCCAAAATCAAATCCCCTTGAGGTACACATCGGACTTCCCCATCTTCCCGCATTACCCACCAAGTATATCCAGGTCCCTGAGCAAAAGCAACCCCACGAGTGGGTTTGCCTTTACCTGAAGCAGGAATAACCCAGACTGTCTTCCCCAACAAATTCTTTATGTGCACCACAGGAACTTTATCCCCCTCTACAGTACGTAAAAGTTCTGATTGGGCTGGGCCAGCCCTGTTGGCAGATCCCCTACTGTTGACCAACCAGGTGGCTTTTGGTAAATGTGTATCCCAGTGTTTGTCCCACCACCCATTGCTCTCAGTGTAGTTTTTAACAGCCCATTGTACCATTCGATTTTCCCAGAGGCTGGTGCATGGTAGGGGATGTGGTATACCCACTCAATGCCATGCTCTTTGGCCCAAGTGTCTATGAGGTTGTTCCGGAAATGAGTCCCATTGTCTGACTCAATTCTCTCTGGGGTGCCGTGTCGCCACAAGACTTGTTTCTCAAGGCCCAGGATAGTGTTCCGGGCAGTGGCATGGGACACAGCGTATGTTTCCAGCCAGCCGGTGGTTGCTTCCACCATGGTAAGCACATAGCGCTTGCCCTGGCGGGTTGGTGGGAGTGTGATATAGTCAATCTGCCAGGCCTCCCCATATTTGTACTTCAGCCATCGTCCTCCATACCAGAGAGGCTTTAACCGCTTGGCTTGCTTAATTGCAGCACATGTTTCACATTCGTGAATAACCTGGGCAATAGTGTCCATCGTTAAGTCCACCCCTCGATCACGAGCCCATCTATATGTTGCATCTCTGCCTTGATGGCCTGAGGTGTCATGGGCCCACCGGGCTAAAAATAATTCACCCTTATGTTGCCAATCCAAGTCCATTTGAGCCACTTTAATCTTAGCAGCTTTATCCACTTGCTGGTTATTCTGGTGTTCCTCAGTGGCCCGACTCTTGGGTACATGAGCATCTACGTGGCGTACCTTCACCACCAGGTTCTGCACCCGAGCAGCGATATCTTGCCACAATGCAGCAGCCCAGATGGGTTTACTTCTGCATTGCCAGTTGCTCTGCTTCCATTGCTGCAACCACCCCCACAGGGCATTTGCCACCATCCATGAGTCAGTATAGAGATAAAGTACTGGCCATTTTTCTCGTTCAGCAATGTCCAAGGCCAGCTGGATGGCTTTCACCTCTGCAAATTGACTCGATTCACCCTCTCCCTCAGCAGTTTCTGCAACTTGTCGCAGGGGACTCCACACAGCTGCCTTCCATCTCCGATGCTTTCCCACAATACGGCAGGACCCATCAGTAAACAAGGCATATTGCTTTTCACTCTCTGACAGTTCATTATATGGTGGGGCCTCTTCAGCACGCGTCACCTCCTCTTCTGGTGACATCCCAAAATCTTTGCCCTCTGGCCAGTCCATGATGACTTCTAGAATTCCTGGACGACTGGGATTTCCTATTCGAGCTCGTTGTGTAATTAGTGCGGCCCACTTACTCCATGTAGCATCGGTTGCATGATGTGTAGAGGAGACCCTGCCTTTGAACATCCAGCCCAGCACAGGCAACCGGGGTGCCAGGAGGAGCTGCGCTTCAGTTCCAATCACTTCTGAGGCAGCTCGAACCCCTTCATAGGCTGCCAGTATCTCTTTTTCAGTGGGAGTGTAGCTGGCCTCGGATCCTTTATATCCCCGACTCCAAAAGCCAAGGGGTCGACCTCGAGTCTCCCCTGGAGCTTTCTGCCAGAGGCTCCAGGTAGGACCATTCTCCCCAGCTGCGGTATAGAGCACATTTTTCACATCTGGCCCGGCCCGGACTGGTCCAAGGGCTACTGCATGAACTATTTCTCGTTTAATTTGTTCAAAGGCTTGTTGTTGCTCAGGGCCCCATTTGAAATCATTCTTCTTCCGGGTCACGTGGTAGAGAGGGCTTACAATCAGACTGTAATTTGGGATGTGCATTCTCCAGAACCCCACGACACCTAAGAAAGCTTGTGTTTCTTTCTTGTTAGTTGGTAGAGACATTGCTGTTATCTTGTTGATCACGTCTGTGGGGATCTGGCGGCGTCCATCTTGCCATTTTATTCCCAAAAATTGAATCTCCTGTGCAGGTCCCTTGACCTTATTCCGTTTTATGGCAAAACCGGCCTTCAGCAGGATTTGGATTATTTTCCTCCCTTTCTCAAAAACTTCTTCCGCTGTATCACCCCACACGATGATGTCATCAATGTATTGCAGGTGTTCTGGAGCTTGCCCCTGTTTCAGTGCAGTCTGGATCAATCCATGGCAGATGGTAGGGCTGTGTTTCCACCCCTGCGGCAGTCGGTTCCAAGTGTACTGGACGCCCCTCCAAGTGAAAGCAAACTGTGGCCTGCATTCTGCTGCCAAAGGGATTGAGAAAAATGCATTGGCAATGTCAATTGTGGCATACCACTTGGCTGCCTTTGACTCCAGTTCATACTGAAGTTCTAACATGTCCGGTACGGCAGCACTCAATGGTGGTGTGACTTCATTCAGGCCACGATAGTCTACTGTTAATCTCCACTCTCCATTAGACTTTTGCACTGGCCATATGGGGCTATTAAAGGGTGAGCGGGTCCTGCTGATCACTCCTTGGCTCTCCAGTCTGCGGATCAGCTTATGGATGGGAATCAAGGAGTCTCGGTTGGTGCGATATTGCCGCCGGTGCACTGTTGTGGTCGCAATTGGCACTTGTTGTTCTTCGACCTTCAGCAACCCCACAACAGAAGGATCCTCTGAGAGACCGGGTAAGGTGGACAGCTGCTTAATTTCCTCTGTCTCCAAGGCAGCGATACCAAAAGCCCATCTATACCCTTTTGGGTCTTTGAAATACCCTCTCCTGAGATAGTCTATGCCAAGGATGCATGGAGCCCCTGGACCAGTTACAATGGGGTGCTTTTGTCACTTCCTCCCAGTCAGGCTGATTTCAGCTTCCAGCATAGTTAACGCTTGGGATCCTCCTGTCACTCCAGAAATAGAAATGGGTTTCACCCCTTGATACCTTGATGGCATCAGAGTACACTGTGCACCGGTATCTACTAGAGCCTTATACTTCTGTGGGACTGATGTGCCAGGCCATCTGATCCACACAGTCCAGTAAACCCGATTATCCCTCTCCTCCACCTGGCTGGAGGCAGGGCCCCTCTAATAGTGATCACAAAATTCTCCACTTTTGTCTTGTAGAAAGGGATTAGTATTCCTTATCACAGGAGCTGGAGTAAAATCAGCTCTTTCGCTCCATCTGGGAAACTGCTCGCCAGAGACTGGAGCAGCAGCTTTCCTGGGAGGATCATCCTTGACCATTGTTCTCCTCTTCAGTTCACGCACCCGTTGCTCCAGAGCTGAAGTAGGTTTTCCATCCCACTTTCTCATGTCTTCTCCATGATCCCGCAGGTAAAACCATAGGGTGGCCCGTGGCGTGTACCTCGTATATTTTCTTTCTCGAGCAGTAGGGCGCCTTCTGTTAATAGCTGAGACATGGGTTGGTACGCGTGGAGAGCTGGATAGATCGGATAAATCGTCTCTCAATTGTTTGAACTCCTGGGACAGTTTTTCCACAGCTGAAATGATGGAAGGGGTGAGATTGTCTTCGAACTCTCGGAGTTGACGAATCAGGAAATCCACTGTTGGTGATACTCCGTCATTCCAGGTCATTGATGCCAATGTGTGGGCATATGATGATGGCGCACTCCGTGTAAGTTTCCGCCACATGGGTCGTGTACATTCGACTTCATCTGGGTCTACGGATGTGTTCCTGGAATCCGGCCTACGATAGATCATCTCTATAATGGCTGATTCCCTCAGGGACTGGATGCCTTTCTCTATCGTGGTCCAGTTGGCTGAGCGATTCGTAATATCGTCTTTGTAGGGAAACCTTTCCTCCACAGCTGCCAGGAGCCGCCTCCAAAGACTGAGGGCTCGCTTCTCTCTTGCAATCGCTTTGTCAATTCCTCCTTCCTTAGCAAGTGATCCCAGCTGCTTGGCTTCCCTACCTTCTAGTTCATGACCGTCGGCCCCATTGTCCCAGCACCGGAGTAACCAGGTGACAATGTGCTCCCCTGGAAGACGGGTGAAATCTTTTCACATATTCCGTAGTTCGGTTGAGGTCCGGGGTCGAGAAGTGACCTCTTCTTCTTCTTCCTCTTCCTCTGACCCACGTAGTAGTAACTCTTGTTCAGGTGCTGTTGCATATAGTAATGGCACTGGGTCTTCATCTTTCTTCGCTTCGCGGGTTGCTCTTTGTGCCTTTCGTTTGCTTTTGCTTACAGGGGCAACAGACATTGTCACAAACTGGACATTTGGTTTAGCTGCAGTGTTTGTCACTGTGGTTGGAGTGGCTGCAGTGTCTGCCACTAGGATTGGAGTGGTTGCAATGTCTATTGCTGGGGTTGGTGCAGCTGTTGTGCTTGGGAGTTGAGTAACACCAACAGCTGCATTATCTGTTGCTGTCGGGGTTTGAGTAGCTACTGTGCTTGTCACTGGGGTTGGTGTAGCTGCAGTGCTTGGAGTAGCCATATTGTCTGTTGCTGTCGGGGTTTGAATAGCTACTGTGCATGTCACTGGGGTTGGTGTAGCTGTGGTGCTTGGAGTAGCTATATTGTCTGTTGCTGTCGGGGTTTGAGTAGCTACTGTGCTTGTCACTGGGGTTGGTGTGGCTGCGGTGCTTGGAGTAGCCACATTGTCTGTTGCTGTGCCATCAGATCCAGAGACATTTTTTTCCCTTTGAAGGTGCTGGATAGTGTTGAGCAGGGCTCTGTAGGCATAGGCCAAGCCCCAGCACGTTGCCAAAATTTGTCCCTCTCTGGTATAACCAGGACGACAGCACACCTCGTTTAAGTGTTTTACTAGTTTTTCCGGATGTTGCACTTGTTCAGTGGTGAAGTTCCAAAGCACTGGAGGGGCCCACTGGCCTAGGTACTTGCCCATACTATCCCACACACCCTGCCACTCATAACTGTCCAGCCTCAGGGAAAATCTCCTGGTGGTCCTCCTATATCGTCGTCTAACCCTAGACCAGATTCGAACCTGATACTGCTGAATTTTTGACATTAAACGAAATAGGATGTTCCTACGACGGGATGGCCGTGGGTAAAACACACTCCGTATGTTTGCCAACATGCTGATCCCCAGCACAATCAGCAGGCAGGTTTCAAGGGTACTCAAAGGCCATCTAAAACCTTCAGAACTCTCAATTGCTGTTGCAAATAGGCTGGTGGGGGAACGGGGGGTGAAAGAGAATGCTTCCTTCGTAAGTTTACCCCCCGAGGAGAAAAAAAAAGATATGCAATTGCTAAAATATTTCATTATATACCTCCCAATGTATAGTGGTGATGGCCACGCTGGAAGCACAAACCAGACCAGTTTCATGATCAATGAGTCTATTGTATTACAAGTCATTACCATGAAGTACAGTGAAACAAGAACCTTAGCCCAGGCCCCCCAGCCGATAAACGCTAAAACAGCAAATAGTGGCTGTAAGTAAGGTACAACATGCTGAAACTCTGAGATCAAGCGCAACACGTCTGAGAGCCAAATAATCACCATTGTGACGAGTAGTAACAATGAATGCTTATCACAAATATGATTAAACACACTCTGGTCAGATCTGTCGTTATCTCAACCTTTCGAGCCCCACGTTGGGCGCCAAAAAGAACTGTCGTGGTTTGAGCCCAGCCGGTAACTCAGAACCACACAGCCGCTCGCTCACCCCCCCCCCCCTTTCTTCCTCCCCCCGCTCCCGGAGGGATGGGGAGGAGAATGGGAAGAATGTAACTCCCACGGGTTGAGATAAGAGCAGTCCCGCAACTAAGGTATAACACAAAACCACTACTGCTACCACCAATGATAATAACGATTAGTGAAATAACAAGGGGAGAGGATACAATTGCTCACCACCCGCCGACCGATACCCAGCCCGACCCGAGCAGTGATCTGGGCCTTCCGGGTAACTCCCCCCGGTTTATATACTGGGCATGACGTGCTGTGGTATGGAATACCCCTTTGGCTAGTTTGGGTCAGGTGTCCTGTCTCTGCTTCCTCCCGGCTTCCCCTCCTCCCTGGCAAAGCATGAGACTGAGAAAGTCCTTGGTTGGAATAAACATTACTTAGCAACAACTAAAAACATCGGTGTTATCAGCGTTGTTCCCAGGCTGAAAGTTAAAAAACACAGCACTGCACCAGCTACTAAGCAGGAGAAAAATGACTGCTATAGCTGAACCCAGGACACAGCTCCAAAAGCAGTTTTTATTACTTCACAAGTAATAAAATTATTTTCATGTTGGTTAATACTGCAAGCTGAGAGGCTGAAAAATGCCAACCACTATGATGTACTTGTCCATTCTTTCTGCTGGAAGATCTCTTTCAGTGGCAAATTACATGTATTTAGCTGATTTTTTGCTAGAAAAGACCAGGAATACTAAATGATTTTTGGCAATATTGTTGTAGTGGAGGTAGTAATCTTAAGGTAAGGAGTAGTAACAAGCAGCCAGGTCAAGTTTTTAACAGTTGCAAGAAGATCCACGAAGATACTTTGTCCTTGTCTTCAATTCCCAGAAATTTCCAGCTGTCGTACAAGAAAGTCCTGGAATTACTGCATATGGAGGGCCTGTTTTCCTGAGAAGCCTTGAACAGAAGAATTAAACGTAGCATGAGCAGGACCCTGTTGTGGTGGGTCTGCATAGAACACTGTGGAACACTCAGCACCTATAAAAAGCTATTTAGCTATTATAGCTAGGGAAATCATTCCTCCTGATGAGGAAATTCATACAGCAGATTAATTCTAGTGAAAACCTCACAGTATTAAAAAAATGTCTTTCTCATCCAAATGTGTCAAGAGCTTTGTACCAGCAGATTTGTGTCCCAGCGAAGAAAGGAAAAACAAGCATTGCCACTTAGTCAGACTTAGTCAGAAGTCTGAAGCGCATCTATAATTATTGCATGTAGTTTATGGGTATTTATTGAAATAATTTTAATGTTTTTTTTTTTTTTTTTTTTTTTTTTTTTTATTCTGGGCACCGTCCAATTTGGAATAAATTAATTCTCAGCTAAAACAGAAGCACAGAATTATTAAAAGGTAAGGAAGAATTATCAAATTGTCATCACTATCAGCGTGTTTATTTACTAGATGAAATTTGGTATCTTGCAGTTTGTTTTACCTAGAAAGAGAAATTAGTAATGAAGACAATATTAGTGACAAAAACCACACATAATCCTGTTCCCTCAAGCATGATGAATCAGAACACAGATTTCACCATTCACAGCCATTATGGTTTTTAGCCAGCTTTCTACTAAAATCCCTTATCCTACATCCTATCAATGCAAGTGTGGGCCCTAGGGCCACTAAGCAGTGACCATTCAAGCTATGCCAAGTTCTCTTTCTTGCCTTTGTCTGGGCATTTCTCCTTGCTTTTCAAAATCCAAACACATGTATTCAGATAAAGCAGATTCCTGAGCTGCCTTGCATTTGCCTCCAGCTTGGACAGAGTTTTGTGTCTATGCTTTGTTCTTGGGGATTTCTATTACTTCAGATTTCTTCTTCTATAACAGAGGTTAATGAAAGTTATCTTAGATTAAAGGTAGTGGTTAAACCTAATAGTTCCACTGAATTTTAATCCAAGCTGTAACAATGTTTTAAGACTTTCTGAAAGTAAGTTTAAAGTTTTACAGAGCTATTAAATGTTAACCTGGCCTTTGACAGCAATAGTGTGGTTTCATCAGCTCACACTGTGAAGAACTAAGGAAGCTGGAGCACAGCATGAACTTCCCGTTCCCACTCACATCCACCAGTACTCCATTTAGGATTTAAATACTGCTTACACATTACTGTGAGATCACTGGAAACCACAGGGAATTCCACTAGCAATTCTACAAACTCTCAGCACCTCTTCTCCTGATCTAAAAAAAATGGTAGCAAACGTTTCTCTGTCTTTCTGATAACCTTGACAGGTTCATTACCCCTCTTCAGTTTGCTAGAACTCAGAATAAAAGTAGTCATACAAAATTCTTAAACAGACCGTTCAATCTTATTCATACTACCATACAGTACTATGTTAACACACACAGTACCGCTGTGCTAACATTTTTTCAACTTTAACTGTTGAAATTAAAGCAGAGAAAGATGTATTTGGACATGGTTCGTGCCAGCAGAGAATGTTCTCCTAGAATAATTCTCTGTCAAACCCAGCTTTTAATAGAAGTAGTTGTGGAGCTGCCTTCATCTAGTAGGTTGACAGGTCTGGTGTTCAGTTTCATCCTGTCATGCTTACTTATAATCCTTGTGCCAAAATAAACCATTCCTTTCAATCATGGTATTTCCATTTTGGAAATAATTGTGATCTGTTACCCTACCCATCTTAAGTCCCATTTTCTCAACCTAAATATATCTAGATTTCTTCACCTCTTTCCTTGTAAAGCAATTTTTCCAGTTTCTTTTTCCTCTACATTATATTTTTCTGAAATATTTATAATTTGTCAGCATCATTCCACTATTAATTTTGCCCAAGGGTTTATAGTTTTTATTAATGGCATACCTAATAGAGAGATCAATAAATTGTTCATAGGTCAAGTAGAATGAGAACTGTTTGTATGTAACGTATATGAGTGAGATATGCATTGTACAAACAATCATGGAAAAGAAATAAATTTTCTCCTGGTTCACTAACTTATAGGTAGATAAGGTAATTTTCTTTAGTATTATACAAGAAAAATGTTATGTCTTTCCAAGTCAGTGATTCCCAAACTATAGGTCACACCTGTGAGCAATTAGGATTAGTAGGTTCATGAGCCCCACAGAAACGTGATAGGCAGTAGGGAGGGTGGGGAGCTTAAGAATCGTTGGTCTGACAGATACATACTATGCCTTCCAAAACTCAAAGGAGCACTTCCATGAACAGGAAGTTCTCATGGTTCTCTGGTCCCCACCAAACCCTAGCCTGTGCTAGGGCAGCTCGTTTAAATCCCTCCAGGGACAGTGATTTCACCACTTCCCTGGGCAGCCTGTTCCAACGCCATCACACTTTCTTTGAAGAATTTTTTCCGAATAGCCAATTCAAGCCTCGCCTGGCATAGCCTGAGTCAATTTACTCTTATCCTATCACCCGTTACTTGGGAGAAGAGACCAGCCACCTCCTCTCTCCATCCTCCTTTCAGGTAGTTTTAGAGAGCAGCAAGTTCTCCCCTGAGCCTTCTCTTCTCCAGACTAAACACCCCAGTTCCTTCAGCCGTTCCTCATAAGACTTGTGCTCTAGACCCTTCACCAGCTTCGTTGTTCTTCACTGGACCCGCTCCAGCACCTCAATGTCTTTCCTGTAGTGCAGGACCCAGAGCTGAACATGGGATTTGAGGTGCAGCCTCACCAGTGCCCAGCACAGGGGGATGATCACTGCCCTGGCCCTGCTGGCCACATTATTGCTGATACAGACCAGGATGCTGTTGGCCTTCTTGGCTGCCTGGGCACACGCTGGCTCATGTTCAGCTGCTGTCAACCAACACCCCCAGGTCCTTTTCCATCAAGCAGCTTTCCAGGCACTCTTCCCCAAGCCTCTAGCGTTGCATGGGGTTGTTGTGGCCCAAGTGCAGGACTCGGCACTCAGCCTTGTTGAACCTCATTCAATTGCCCTTGGCTCATCAATCCAGCCTGTCCAGACCCCTCTGCAGAGCCTTCCTACCCTCCAGCAGATCAGCACTCCTGCCCGACTTGATGTCTTCTGCAAATTTGCTGAGGATGCATTCGATTCCCTCATCCAGATCATTGATA
This sequence comes from Strigops habroptila, assembly GCF_004027225.2. Taxonomy (NCBI): domain Eukaryota; kingdom Metazoa; phylum Chordata; class Aves; order Psittaciformes; family Psittacidae; genus Strigops; species Strigops habroptila. Next base: position 45,498,611 of record NC_044282.2, on the reverse strand, counting down.
AAGATATTAATATCTTTAAAATCCAAAAGGTAGTCTTCCTTTGCAGGAGGGATCACATTTGTATTTCCTCATGAGCTTTGCCTAACACTACAGAGATCAGTTAAAGCTTGACAAATATTTTTATTTAAACTTTTCACAGTGAAAAAACCCTACTTGTTCTTAAAATAAAATTTTGTACTGTTATTAAGCCCTAATTTGCCTAGATACTTTAGAGCACATCTTTTGTTTTCCTCTTTTCCATGTTTTATTTAATTTTGCTTTATTTTTTTATTTTTTTCTCCTCAGTGAAGGAATGAACAAAAGGGATCTGGGGTATTTTCTCACTTTTTCCATTTTCCTTCTTACACTCTGTAATTTTTCAAAACTTCCTCAATTTTGGAAAAAGTAAAGAGAAAATTAAAAGTAAAAAAAACAAAAAAAAAGCCCCCTAAAACCCCAAACTCAGTAACTTTGTCACTCTATAACTTTTAAAAAAGGTGAAAAAAGTTTTAAAATGTAACCAGAGAGACAGCGTTATAGAATTTCAGTTTTCTGTTGTTTTACACTTTTCCAGAGGTAACAAGGTTTTTAAATTTACAGAGGTGGGGAGGGAAACAAGAAAGAGCTAGAGGTCACCATTTTTAATGAATGTCTTGTAGAAAGGTAAAGCTGAGGGGTAAAAATATAGAGCAAAGAAAGAATGAAAAGTCAAATCTGAAGCTATGCAAAGAAAATTGCATCATTTTGTGCGCTATAAAGAAAAAAAGGAAATGAAATTTCCACTTATTTAATTATTCATGTATTTTCTTAACAGCTTCAGCCTCCCCTATGACCAGGATCTGTGGACCAACTCGAAAACAGCCTACAAGGTCTCAATTCACAGAAATGTATATCCAAATTTATCTTTACATTTACAAGCTCGCAGTCTCTGGCACTTGGTCGGAGGCTGTAAATAGCAGTGAAGTTCGTTTGCGAAGGAGACAGACCATTCTCAGAGGCCTCGGCTGGGAATGCACTTCCCCAGGCACTAAATTTAAACAGGAATCTCATCACCCCTTACCCCAAGAGGAAGACACATTTCTTTGGTGCAGCCATGATTTATGCAAATAACTGTAGGGCAGTAAATATTGCTGCATTATTTTTTCCTTTGTCTGCACCTATGAATCTTGTGCTCAGTGCTGATCACCCAGTTCTGGCAGCAGCGAAAGGGATCTGCCCCAGCCCTGGGCATAGAGCATATCCAGAGGCTTTGTTTGAGAGCTGCAGCCTCAGAAAGGCCACGGAGACAGATCTCTCATAGAAAAGCAATCTTACCAGGAAGGAACTATATAAATGATGTAACTGTGCCAAACGTAGTGACCACTTTGATAGGCTGACTGGACCCTCTTTTTTAACCTTTCTGAATTGCCTGAAAACCCAGATGCCTGCTTTGCACCATGCTACCTTGACCAAAGCTGAGCACATTTTCTGGCCTCTGCATCAGTGTTGGGGAACCTCCTGTCCCAGCACAGGGTTTTAATCACCTGCAGTGATTGGTCAGGGCTGAATTGCCTGTCTCCAAAAACACTTAACCTCCTCAGCAGGGACCTAGGCAGATGTAGATGATAGTCTGAAACCTACCCTAAATCTGGAAAGTCGAAGAGATGCAAGCATCTAAATTATTTTTGAGACTGGCCTCAGGAGAGTGTTGACAAGTCAGGAAGGCTGGTTTTTCAAGGCTCACCCTGTGGCCTGAGGGTTGGAAGTGGTGGCCTTGTACAGAAAACTCCCTCTTAGACTGCTGGAATCCAGCCACACTCAGCCTCTGTGCACCAAGTCCTTACAGCCCACAAGTTATTCTATACTTGCTGGAACCAGGGGAGTATTTCCATCTTGTATTTGAAAAAAAAAAAAAAACCCAAAACAAAACCAAACCATAGTCATGTATGATTCTATAAAAATGATATATGAAAGTGTCTGTATAAAGTGGGATTTATTTGACTTCATTCTGTACATGTTAGCTGTAAATATAAAGGAAGAAATACAAGTAAGGTTGCGGGGTTTTTTGTTTTTCAAATGAAAATGCTTATTGCGTTTACCTGTGAAACTGGAAAGACTGTGGGAGGTGATTCAGATTATTGGGTAAATAATGCATGTTTAAGAATATGACTCCAGCTGTCCCTTTTGCTGGTTCTTCATTTTGTTGAATGATTTATTTATAGCATATATGTGAATCCAGTCCCTTCTGTGGGTGATGTCATCTTTCTCATGTATTACACATGCTACACCCCAGGGAAAAAGGCAGCAATGTGTCTCACCTTCTACTATTTCTCATTCCTCTTAGATAGTGCATATAGTTTATATACATATTTCTTTCAGTTGTCACTGAAATATACATTTATAGAAAAAGAGAGGAAAATTACAGATGCCTGTTCAAGTTTGTTTTCTCTAACACTTAGCTTTGGAGAGGTTAATCAATCCAAGGCTAAATAGTGATAGCATGAAATAAAGCTAGCAGCAAAAAGGCATGGAGAAAACAAAGAGTCACCAAAAACCCCAACCTGTATCTTCTCCTGCTGCCACTTTCCCAAAGCAAAAAAAAAGAGAGAAGGAGAAAAGAGAGTTGCTAAATATCTGCCTGGTTTTCTTAGTAAGAACTCAATGGTTCCATTTTTAAGGTTATTTTATTCACTTTTGATTCTATTTATTACATATGTGAAATACGTAAATCTTTGAACCACATTGCAAAGTTATCAAAAAGAAGGAAGACAAAAGCAATTAGAATATCTTCCTGTATTTTGGATGCAATTTATTTCTCTACAGTGTGCTGGGAAATCCATCCCACACTTTAAACTCCCAGCTGAGCAGGTTACAAGCACCTCTCAGGAGACAAGGAGAATTTCCAGTTCCTGCTAACTTTTGTGAGCTGGGAATTTATGCCTGGCCCTTAGCAGATAAACCATGGTTTCCCTTGGAGTAAATATTTCTTATTTCATTGCCACCTTGCCAGTCCTCACCAGTACTTGTAACAGTACCTCTGTTACAAGGCTTGTCAAAACTTATGATGGACTCAAATTTCTTTTTTTTCTGCAGCTTTAAAACACAGTTCATATAACTTGAAAATAACTTTTAAAATAATATATTATTATACATGGCATTTCAAGTAGCTGCTTTATGTTTCCCACAAAGGACAAGAATTCTGAATTCTGGAAATCTTTTCTCAAAAATCCATTCTGATATATGTCACCTCCAACATCCCAGTTCTTTTACATGCAAAAATAACATTAATATGAATGAGAGTGATTTGTACAGAGGGAAGAATCTTAGAACCAAGCTGCATTAAAAGGTTCTTAGAGGAGAATTTAAGACAAAGAAAAAAAATCATGGAATTATTCAGTGAGTACAGATTTGACTAGACAGTATGATATTATAAGGTGTACACTAAGTAGTTTCTGATTTTTAATACAATATCCTAAACAAATAGTCATTGGACAAATTGATGAATGTATCTTTTAAATTTTCTATACCTGAAAATATCTGAGTTAATATTGATTAGTGTTTTACTCCTTAAATATTCATAACATTATATATATGCATATATATATTTATAGATACACTTCTAATTTTATAAAGTAAAAATGTGACAGAAAAATGCACGTCTCATCAATGAAGAAAATGGCTAGCTAAGCTTCAGATAAATGTCTAAGTTTCTGTCTGGGAAGCTTGAATCCATTAGTGAACTCAACTAATAGGTCAAGAAAAGTAATAGCCAAATAAATTTTTTATTAGCATTTTGTGAAACTTGCTAATGGTTAAGCTTACTACTCCTATGCTAGTGGGAATCTTCATTCAATATCAGGTCATTATTCAATAGAATATTGTCTTCAATTTCATACAAAGTGACTTTCTGGGCATGACTGGAGAAAGGTATTTTCACATTAATTGAATTCTTTAGGATACAGTGGAAGAAATCTGCTGCTGTTCTAACTTTTTTGCTGGTTAACTGATCAGAGGGAATCAAGCAGAGCTATATCAAGATGCAGCAAAAAAAAAAAAAAAAAGTCACACTTATTTTAAATCAGTTTCCATAATTGAGCTTTCTCTCGAAATGTCAAAGAAGGAAAAGGCTCGTGTCGGGTGGGAGGAATATCCCTCAGCTCAAAATCTCATTCCCCACAAGTGCAGTGTGGACACACAGCTCTCCAAGGACCTCCAGTAGTTTAGGAGACGAGCTGTCTGTCAATGACAGCATGGATGTGGGATTGCATATACCTGCCCTCATCCTTTGTAAATCCAAGTTTTAACTTCCATTTGATGTCCTCCTTTTGGGGTCAAGTGTCTCACCACGAGACACTGGTGGAGACTGAAGTTGCCATTTGCCCTATATAAAGCCAAGGATGACACCAGGTAGCCAGAGCACATCTTGCTGGCTGATGCCCTGGGCACATCCATTTCTCAAAAATGTCATTTAACTAGGACTGATCATGCTGGAAGCAGTAGCAGAGGCAGCTCATCAGTGTTCAGGGCACTTTGGAAATTATCCTGTGGAGGCATAGGTGCTAAATATACTTAATACAGGTGCTAAAATCCAGAAAGTATAGTGCTCAGTAGGTGACTCTGTAGGCAAGTAGTCTGTACTGCCCTTCTCTTTTAACTTTGTTGCTTTTACTCCTTTTTTCCCAAGTTTTTCCTACTGTACTCTGTTTTTCCTGCTATCCACAGAAGTGTCTGTATCTAAGTTCAAACTTAGATAGCTTTTATTTTGTGACTAACACAGTTAACACCAGCAGAATATGCATAGAGCAAGAAAACACTGAACATAAGAAAAAGCATGAGATCTGTTGCACTGCAGATGTACTGTTTCAGCACTAGTAGAATCCAAATAAGCCCGAAATTTGTATCCTTCTTTAGGCTTTTCTAGCTTTAGATTCACCTCTTATCCTTAGCATTTAAAACAAAAAAAGAAAAAAATCATTCATATTTGAAGAAGGGACTTTATGATTCAGTAGCCACATTTAGACTGTAATGCTGATGTGCTGATTAAGGGAACATTCTTTTCTCAGGACACTAAATCAATTTTACTAAAATATGTTAATATTTAAGCAGGAAAAATACTTAATGATTCCCTCTTATCTAGTCCAGATGAATTGATTTCTTTTCCTAAGAGTGCAGTTTATGAAAATATTGTCTAAACTAACTGTGAGAGTGCTAGAAGAACATACACTGTATGATTCTTATGTATAATTTAAATAGCAATTTCAAGGCTCCAGTTCTATAGCTGTTCAACATATAAAATTCTCACTCAGCTCTGCAGTTGGAGGAGATTCAATTTAACTGATTCTACAATTGATTTCAGTAGGTGTTTTGACTACAAGGGGAGAACAAAATTGGCCAACAGTATTTGTAAAGTGCTTTTGGATTCTTGGGAGTGAAGGCACTGCAGTGTAAATTATTATCACTTTTATGAGATGAACACCTTCCCCAAATTGTATAAGCAATTTCCCAGTCTTAAAAAATTTGTATCCAGAGTGTCATTCTGTGGTCCCCTGTTAAACATGAGCCACCATGTTAAACAGGAATGTAACAGTTGTAGGACTGACATTGTGTGTAACAAGAGACAGTATGGGTCAGTAATACTGAAAATTTTTTAGGGCAAATTCTTTTTTGTTTTGCCTTTGGTCTCATGGCTTTTGCATTGCAGTTATAGACAGTGATGACAGCTTCTCTCTGAGACTATTTCATAGCTTGAGGCTGAGGTATTCTCCAAAATTATAGGGGTTTTGTGGTCAAGGTTCTGCAGAAGTAGGGTTTATAACCTGTAGCTACATCTATGCTAGTAAATTAAACCAGGATCTGTTCCCTGGATGTGAGGCCAGCTGGCATGATCTGGCCACATCTATGCTATTAAACTCTTACTTTCCAAAACAGAGTGCCTGAATCCAAACTGCCTATTGGGAATGATCTTTGGTCCATGCTAATTTCCAAATTGTTCCAGTGATCTTTTGGAAGAGTGCTAGCGTTCACCAGCCAAAACCGTGTCAGGGATTTTTTTCTGACAATTTAACAATACGAACAGCTGAATTCCAGTTCCTGGACTATGTGCTGATTCTGTTTTAATTTCTAAGTCTAGATGTGCTTTCTATCTCTTCCCTGTGCTATTTCCTGAGCACACCTCTACCTACAGGATACCGTATCAATGGAAAGAGTTTGTCATCTGTTGTCAGACTAAAACTGTGAACTTTCTTGAGGTCTTGAGTGGACAGAGATGTCTAATGTGAAATCCTGAGTCAGGTGTCAGAGACATCAAACACATCCCATTTTTACAGTCAAGCTTTAGACAGCACCTCACCCAGCATGAGGGCTGAGTTCCGAAATCTACCACAGATGGCCAGCTGATGCCAAGTGCCTAACTTCTAGGTACCCGATACACATGGTCTTGTGTCAGTATTTTTATTAAAAAGGATTTGAATAAAGCTGCAACTGCAATTTTTCCTACATTGTTTCTTAACTTTTCATGACTGATACAGCTGTTGTAGTAATGTTTGTTTAATTGTATTTGCTCATGAAAGACTGTGATATATATCAGTTTTTATATCTGTCCATTTATATATAAAATCCATGCTCAGGAAAAGGCTGGAGGTAGAACATGTGTGCAAGAGATTGACATAGGGAAAGCAAAGATAAGTAATTTTGAAAATCTATTGTCATAGTCTTCTCGAATGTCCTTGGTATTATTGTAAATACTTGCTATTTGTATGTTACTTTGTATGTATCTTTGCTTGTCTTCCAAGTGAGAAATATGTTTGTGGAAAAATGAAATATTTTACATCTCACTGACTAATATAGTGAAAATATGCAAAAATATCTTGTCACAAAAGCTCCTCTCTGGGGCTGGAGAAGTCTCATGTCACCATGGCTACATCAAGTTTCACATTTCAAACTGGCAGTTAGTTATCTGGGGGGGTTATTGTCGCTGTTGTTATTTTCCCTTTTACAGACACTAATACCCCACTATTCTGTTTGTGGAGCAATTCACATCAACTTCAGGCAAAATCAGGATGGATAGTTTTAACAGTTTTAGTAGACTTCAGATGAATCTGAAGTGTTTCTTTAGATCTTTCTGCCTGCAGAACTACTGGCTTTGATAACCCACAGCTGAAGAATGACCATATGTAGCCAAGGAAAGCAAAGCTGGTTTCAGACTATGGCTGTCCACAGCCTAAAAGAGAGAGGGAGTCAGAAGTTTCCAAGGACAAAAATGGATGGAAGGTGGAATGTTCTCAGTGACTTTCTACCCTTTTTCTGACCTTGAGAAGAGAATGAAAGGCAATGCACAGCAGTTCCACTGTCAAGGGAGCAGTTTGGTTCTGATCTCTAAAGAGTGTGAGAGCTAAAACTGAATGAACAAGGTGAATGAAATTAGGCGAATGAAAGGCAGGCTTTAAAAAGATTTAGAGAATATTATTACAATAAGATTACGCAGAAAAATTAAGTCTCATCAAGTAAAGGCTAGGTGGAACTGTAAGATACTTTACAAACAATTAGACACAAAATAGAAGTTCTTAGTTACAGTATGACTTGAAAAAGCAATCTGAACACATAAATTTATTGCCGACTTTTAACTTGATGCATATTTGGTGTTACACATATGAAATGCCAAAAGGCCACATTAATATGAAATTTAATGGAACAATTATAACTGAGATCTACATTGTCTGTTTTGCTATATATTCCTTGGACAGCCTTGTGCTTGCGTGCAGATGAATCCTGCCTCATTCCCCATGTACCCTTCAGTATTTGTTAACATTATAATTTGAGAAAGTAAGATTTGTATTTTAAAGCATATACCTGAGTCAATTTCGATTGAAGATAATAATAATCTTTTAATTGAATTTACAGAGTTCTAGAAAAAATTATCTATCATAGACAGTTTAGCTTATGTAAATGTCAGAGGAATGCCAATAAATGTAAATGTCAGATTTCAAGGGAAAGGGCCAAGATCCTTCTACTGTGACTATGATGGGAATTGTCATTTTTAGAGCTGGAGATATTTGTGGGCGTTTTGGTGTTTGTTTTTTGCAAAAATTTTTCTTTTTTTTTTTTACTATTCTACCAAGATTTTACTAGGCTATGAAGATATTATCTTAAAATTTATGAAACTCTAGGGATAACCCTTCACATCCAACGGATTAAAATATTCTGAAGTTCTCAGGACCTTGAAGTATAGATTTTAATGGACACTATATTCAAGCCATTTAGTGATCCAGCCAACAAGCATTTTAATCAAAACACAACTACATACATACGTGTTTGTGTTAGCTCTGAAAGGATGAAAATGTGTTTGGGTATCTATGTGGGTCTATGTTACCTACACGTTGTGTTTTCATGCTTTTCTTCTAAGGTTAGACCTAACATTCAAACTTGAGAACATATTAATCAAAACTGAAATGCCAAGTAAATATTTTTCTTCTTTCCTCCATACACGTGCTTCTTCCCTTTCTTTGATATAAAACTGAGCCAACACCCAGGCCACACAATACCTCCACAATGACAGCTTTAAGATGTGATTACTTGTGGCTTACAAATCCAACATCACTTTCAAACACTGGACAGGAAAGACTTCCAGTGTGTCATGCAGGAATTCCCTCTGTCAATAACATAGTGGAACTGAAACTCAGCTTTCCAGTGCAGTAATGGTACTTCTCACTTGGGAGGAAACGAACAGAAGACTTCAGCTAGAGACATGTGAGATAGTATGGAGATGGCCTTAGTCTGTTCTAGAAGATTTTTAGTTAGTCTTTGGTTATATGCAAGGGGACTTGAATAAACAAACTCTATGGGAATTAAAACCAAAACAAAATACCGTGGATTACTCCCAGTTCATCGGTTCAAAACCTTCTAAAATACCTTAAAAATGATTTTTGAAACTTTTTTTTTTTTATATGTACAGAAAGGATAGTGGTATGATAGCTGTATATAAAGATTTTATTTCACTGATTTACAATGACCAGCTTAAATTTCCTATTTTTACTATGACAAGTCACATTCAAACTCTTACTTCACATCAGTTACACTTCTCCATTCACACATAAAAAAAAATACTACTGCAACAGACTTCTGAAATTATGTAAATTGCTTTCAGCGTTCTCAATAGGTTTGATAAGCTAAACAGAAGTCATTACTTGTTATCCAAGAAGTGTTTTCTGGAGAAAGGAGCTGTTCAGATAAATCTGTTTGGATAAGGAAAGAAGAGGAACAATGGGAAGAGCTGTGCTCAAGAGTCATACAGAATTACCTGGAACCCTTTATTTGGTTAATTGATTCTTCCCAGGTCTAAAGGCTTGTACTGGCTGCAGTTGAAGCTGATTAGAATTTTTCTATTATTTCCTGGGTATTAGGAGTAACCAATAATCTCCCAGTGGGAAGGAAGGTATTATCAGTTGATATTTTCATCCCTACATAAACTTGCAAAAGTATAGACATTAAATACAAGCAAGCGAGAGATGGTCCTTGTATACTTTTTGAAATATGGGAATATGCCTACTGGCAGGAACTCTAGACAGTTAATTTCAGCAATAAATGGTTTGTGTTAATTACATATTTTGAATTTGTAACAATATAACTCCATCATTTCTATAAAACAATATTTAATATACAACAAACTTTCACCACATAAACACATTAAAAACAGCTTTTTATAGTTCAAAGAATTGATTACAGGGTTCTCATAAAAACATTTTCATAACTAGAATCTTAATACAGAATGATTCTTTTTTCTATGCCAAAATACATTTAGATGGTGAATTGTTTGTAGAAAAAGATACAGAGAGAAATGGGGTTTGCTGGCATGTAATCCATCTTATTTCATTCTTTCATGGTCAACTTCAAAGCAATATCTAAAATGTTTATCAGAAAATACTTCACTGTTTTATCGAGAGTCTTAACCAGAAGAAAAAAAAAAAGGAAGTTAATTGGCTGTTCTCTGTTTCAGTGTCTGTCAGGTGTGCCAGAACAGCACTCACTCTCTGTACATCCTACCTTAACCATAACTATAATTTGAGGGTTTTTTTGAAAGACACAACATTCCCATTGACTTTAAGCTTTGGGTGCCCACAGACTGAAGAATGGATTCACTATAATAGCTGAACTGCATTTACTGAATGCAACATTGGAAAAAAAAAAAAAATCCACATAAAAACACGTAGGAAGATTGATCACACAATTTTATTAGAGTCTTTTGAACAATTGCATTATGTTGTTCCTTTATTTAAAAACTCTTGCAGAAAAAGACATTGGAGTGGACTGGTTTCAACCCTGAGCATTAACACTGCATATCAAGTACTGTAGTAAAGAAGCTGGTTAAGTTTGTAGCACTAGCACAAGTCACTGATATTAATCCTCTAGGTGATCAGGTTTTTACAAAAAAAATACATAGTTTTCAATAAATAATGCTTAATTTTACAACTTTGATACAGCAATGTCATACACTGTTTTGACACATACTAAACTCTGCATGCTATATAGTCTACTAGAAGACGAAACTTTGCCATGCATTTTCTTTTTCTAGTGCTAGAAAACACTTTGTCCTCCAGTGCATTGCCTCAAGCAGCCTTACCATCTTCCTTCTCTCACAGCAATAGGCCGTGCACTGGCATGCAAAAACCTCAAGAAAAGGTTTCCCCCCCACCATCACTCAGACTTCTAAACAAAAGTACTTTTCAGCTTTTCCCCCCAAGACCTGGAGTGGCTATGAAAACTAATTTCATGTGGCCTTGAAAAGTCTTTGAAATTACATATTTTAAAAGTGTCATGCTTGAAAAACTGCTCTAAAACATTCAATTTCCCCCACCTGTGGCCATCATGCAACATCATTGAAATGTTGTAACCATCGAAAGTCCCACACTGGAAAACAGGCCTCCATTTTAAAACAGCCCACCAAAAAAATTAAAGAAAAGAGGAAAAAAAGTATCACAGCATTTATGTAAAGACTCCAAAACGCCAACATATGTACAAGAGCAAAACCAGATACAAATTGTAAATGAACTAACAATGGCATATAACTCTTCTCCCTGGTTTCACCAGGAGTTGAGGCAAGTTGGTTTTGGAGATAAGCAGGACGATGGAAACAAAAACAAATTGTGACAATGGGAGTTCCTGGATTAATCACTATTATTTGATCAAATTTCTTCAAGAGGTAAATTGGTGTCTTGATTTTCTTGGAAGTGGGAATTACCAAAATCTAAATCCCTAATTAATAACAGATAATTCCAAACCGAACCTGCTTCTGAGTATTTGCAAATCTTAGAAGTTTGGTGCCCTTGCACTTTTTCACCCTGCAAGATTGCACTTCACGGAAAATCCAGATGTAACTAACCACAAAAGAAGAAATTTGATTAATTAATAAGGATTGAAACCTCCATTCTCACACTTCCAGGTTGTTGTTCATCATTGAAAACCATTCACCCCTTATTATCCATATTGCTTTAGGGGTTTCCTTGTATCTACAGAAGTCATTCCTTTGAAATTGCTGTCAATCACAATTTTCTAAGAGTTTTTAAAATAATCCTATCTTTGCACTGGCATAAGTATTGGGTTTTCTAAGAGAATCTCAAACCCAAAGAAGGTATTACTTTTATACATGAAATATTACGAACTTTTGTTTCCCTTTTGGTAAGTCATTCTACACTTTCTGCACATTTGTGCTTTATATTGAATATAAAAATAGGTCTTTAAAACTCTATTTACTTTAAACTCACTAAAAAACTACTTGCTTGTGAAATTCTCTTACAAATTCACTGCATCCATGTAAAGAAGATAAAACTAATTAGGCAGTTAATTGGTATAGGTAGTGTGCAAAAAAATTAATAAAAACAAAAACAATCACAGCCTTCGATGTGGGTGAGGGGAAAGGAAATAAACCAAAGGAATACAACTGTATAGTAGGGGAAATGTAAGGCAACTCATTGTGTTAAGTTTTTGTTGTTTGTTTTTTTTCCTGGCCACGCTTACAAATGAAGGTTAGGAGGAACTAAGACACCTATCCTGCCAGCAGCCCTTGCGGCAAAAACTCCCATTAAGCTCAATGAGAATTTTTTTTTGTTTTTAACCAGTGCAGGTTTAAGGCCTTACTAGGCAACAATTGTGAAGATGTAAAAAGGAACTTCGTAAGCTGTATTGAGTATTAAACACCTAAAAATTCTATGGCCCTGACTTTGACCCCACACTAGTTTTACCTCGGTGTAACAATAGAGTTGCACTTTCCTCAGACAGGCATGAGTGAAGGATCAGACTGCACAGATGCAAATCACATTCAATAGACTCAAAGAAGTTTCATCTGAATGACAGCGAATGCCTAAAGAGCATGTAGCGCTCAAAGGATGCTTGGAATGAGTCTTTCTACCACATTTGAAAAAGACTGCACTTTAAGGAAGAAAATATTTCTTAGTTGTGGTTCTTTTAAAAGGAGGATAGGAAAAACATAATAAAAACAACAAAAGGGGAAAAATGGTAAGTTTACAAATGTTCACTTCAAAATTAAAAGAGAATCAGAATGTTTGGTTAGGTCTTACATTGAGTTGACATCCTCAGTGTTAGCAAGTAAATTGTCTTTCCACATTAAAAAAGCTCATTTTTCTCCCTTCCACCACTGAATCCTATTACACTTAGAGTAGTATTGTACAGAGACAAATGCAAAGAATGTGGAATAAAAGGCCACAGGAGATACTAAGCCTGCAACAGGACTGCTCTAGCATGTCAACAAGGATTCCTATGAACACTGGAAAACAAAAGAGAAACAGAAGGTATGAATATTATCAGATACGACAAAAGAGAAAAAAGAAAAAAAAAGAGTAGCTTAGCAGATGCTATTTTTCATGACAAGAAGATTGGGTTTTTACTCTTGCTGAGATCAGCAGGAGCTTAGGCATTCAACAGCATCGAACTTCAGCCCTAACAATGCAGTGGCTTAAACAGAACACTATCTAATTTTCCCTTGAGCAATATGCAACAATAAACTCTGAAATAAAAGAAACTCAACTGTCTGGACAAAAAATTGTTTCCCTGCATCATATACCTTCACTCAGAATAATTCCTCTGATACAATATTGTATAATTCCCATCTAGAAGAAAGAAAAGATACTTCTGAGTGGCTATTAATTGACTAAAGTAGACCTGTTGCTCTTTTAAAATTTGCCTGACTGTTCTATACTTGGATCCTTTACATCATGTATCCTTGACTAATATTTTAAATGGTAATTTTAAAAACAGCTTCCAAAAGCATACGCGAGTCAAAACTTTTGTAGGCTGAGACACAGACCTTATTATAATGCAAACTAAACACAGCCTATATTTGACCATAATTGCTCATAACTCATTGAACATCTGTAAAGCACAAATGTTTAATGACACTGCCTATTATCACTTTAATAAACAAGGATGCATATCAGAAGAAAGGGACTGGAAGAACAAGTCCCTCTACTCTCATGATAGCTTCAAGAATTACTAAGAGAATTTTGGCTCAGTTTTAAGACTTAGAACCTGATCAACTTACTCCATCACCCTAGCCCAAAACCAGATTTTCGATAGCAGGATAGTGAATGGCTAGGCTAGAGCACTTCAGTGTATCTATTTTCTTTCACTCCTTTGCCTTAGAAGAGATAAATGTCATTTGTTTTCAATCTGATTTCTAAGTTATTACATGGAGAACACACTAATCATTTGAGACCAAAAACTGAAAATTCAAGAAACTCTGTTTTATTGAGGACTATCCATTGCCAAGGATATCTTGTATATTGTAATTAAGTTTGTTTTAAAACACAGTTTCTCATAAAGAATTATCACAATGCAAGACATAAATTTGAGTTCCCAGATATGCTATATCTCTTTTCTGATAGCAAAGATTTAGGCCAAACAACTTTTATTTAGAATCATGAGTGTTTTATTATTATTATTAGAAAGAGATCAGATTATATTAATCATTTTACTACCAGTTTAACTAACCTAAAGTAAGATATCTCACCACTTAAATGCCTAAGAGTTGTCTTTGATTAAACATAACATGCATGCAGGTTTTAATGTTATGTTTTATTATGCCTTACAAATGTGTATGCAGGATTTTCATTTCAGCAAGTCTGAAAGCCTGTAGCAGTGGTTGCCACCAAAATACCAGCACAGTGAATTGTCCCTGTAAACAGCTGGATCATTAATTAGTGGAGACAAAAAAAAAAACCAACCCCAAACAATAATTTACCAATGCCTATCAGATAAAAAGTAAACTTCTTGAGAAACAAACTCCCACCTTGTGAGTCTGTTCGTTGCCATCAGCACTTACTTCAGAGTGCACAACTGAAATCTGATGGCTCCTAAGGTTAAAAAAAAAAAAAAAATTTAAAAAAAAAAAAGCACACTGAAAAAGTCTGCTCACCTACAGCAGAAGCTCATACCCCCTCCTGCCCCTGTCCCCCGGGCAGCTCACCGGAACGGGGCCGGGGCCGCCCCGCCGGACCGAGCTCTGGCGGGGGGCGGAGGAGATGCAGCCCCACTACGCCGAGCATCTCCGCCTCAGGTCTCGCCCAGGCTATTCATCAAAAAACGGGAAAGGGGGAGTACAAAAACCGCAGCGGGGAGAGGACCAGGGCGGTGGAGGTGGGGAGCCGCGCCCACCTTCCCAGAAACCGGACGCGGGGGACCGGCGGGGCGTCCCCCGGGGAGCCGGGCTCGTTCACCGGGCTGGGGGGGAGACGGGAGAGGCGAAAGCACCCAGGATGAGCCAACCTGCCACCACCCGGCCCGATCCGCAGCAAGCCAGCCCGCGCCCCGCCTAATAGAGACCCCGCCGCGGCAGGCTGGCACTCACCGGGCCCCGCGGAGCAAAACCGGGGAGGGGGGGAAAAGGCGACGGGAGGCGGAAAAAAAAAAAAAAAAAGGCAAAGAAAAGAAGCAGTCCTTACTCTCCTTCCCCCCTAGCTACGGTCACACACAACAGCCTACAACTACCGCTCCTCCGCAGGCAAGGGGTGACAACACGGCATCTCCAGCGTTCCTTCTACAGACACTAATAGCGATACGAGTTTCTATCAGTTCCAGCTGATTTATTAAAATTGTCAAAATACAGACTTTCAGCGTTAAAAAAAAAAAAAAAAAAACAGGCTATGATGTTGACAGTGCACAAGTCTGCTTTTGCCATCATTTGCTACAAAATATGCAGATGGTCTGTACTTTAGATTATATTGCACAATATGAGAAACTTTTAACTATGTGCCTTTTTTCTTTTTTCTTTTTTTTTTTTTTTTTTTTTTTTGTAAAATCGAGAATCCAGTTTCATACCTTCCATCTGGGGCCCCATCCACATATCACAGCGTATGAGATACATAAAGTCCTACTATAGTACAGTACATATACAATCTTTTAAACTAAGATAACAGCTCTGAGGTCTATATCACCATTTTCAATAAATCTTTACCTACAAATATTGAACAAATCTGAACTATAGCTGTACAAAAAAAGTGTTTGTTTCTTTCTTTTTAAAACCACAAGGCCTTTAGATGCAAGGATTATTTTTTTAAAATTTTAATCCTTTTAAAACCAGGACGTAACGTACCAACAAACTTGCATGCTAAAAACAGAGGAAAAAAAAAAAGAAAATAAAAGGGAAGAAGTGCCTGAAAAGTCTTACTGAAAAAACACAGCAAGAATGTTCCCTTTTCACTGTACAAAAATACGCCTGAAAATATATTAATTTTTAAAAAAGACTGAGGTCTGTTATGTATCAAAAATGTTTCAATACCTTTTTGTACTGAGGTCTAGGCTGTCTGGTATTCAATCAAGGAGGTATAAGGGAACAAGTTACAAAAAAAAAAGTTGGCAAGTAGAAATCACATTTGTAAAACCATAAACAATTTGATCTGAAAAGTAAACTCTGATCTTAAGTCAGTTCAGTTATTTGTAAGCGTTTGTACAGTCTGCATTTTTTCAAGCTCCCTGCAGCTTTGTTAAGAATCGGATGCATAGAAGACATCAGTTTTCTCCCTCCAAAAAAAGTTGCAATGGTCCCTTTCGGAAAAATAATAAAAACAAAAAAACTAGAACAGTTCTTTAAGATCTCTCACGGGAAAAAAAAATAAAAAATCCACAAACCCCCTTGAGTAACAGTTGTGCTGCCACAAGACTTCTTTGCAGACCATCTTCCAGACTTCAATCAGAGACCGACAAGCTTCAAACAACGCCTTCTGTATCATTTTTTCCCCCAGTCCCATTTGCCTTTGCTGTTGTTGTTGTGATCACCAAATGCAATTAAAAAAAAAGTAAAAAAAAAACAAAAAAAAACAAAAAAAAAAAAAAAAAAAAAAAAAAAAAACCAAAATCACAACTCCCGGGCTCGGAACTAACTTTCAGATTTTTTTTTTTTTTTTTTTAAAGAAAACAAGACTTTTTTTTTTTAATCATCATCATCATCAGCATCATCATCATCATCATCGCCGGCGTCGCGCCGCTCCGGCTCCGCCGCTCCTCGCCGCCGCTCAGTACGTGAACACCAGGTCGGAGAAGTTCGCCTCCAGCCAGTCGCCCGCGATCATCTCGCTCAGCTCCGGGGTGCAGTAGTCGGGGAACTCGAAGTGGGAGCCGAGGCTGCCCTCGCTGAAGGAATCCAGGTCCTTGTCCACCAGCGAGAGGGAGAGGTTCCCGGCGGCGGCACCCGCCCCCAGCTCGGCGGCGGCGTGGCCGTGCTGAGAGAAATTGAGGCTGAGGTCGAAGAGCAGGTCGTCCGCCTCCTCGCTGCCGCCCGACGAGGTGGAGATGGACCGGGAGGAGGCTGGGGAGAGGCCGGGCGGCTGCTGCGGCGGCGGCGGGCCCTGCTTGGTGATGTTCTTGAAGCTGTAGTAGAGTCTGCTGCCGCCGCCCGCCGCCGCGGCGCCGCCCCGTACCTCCTCGTAGAGGCTAGCCCCCTCGGTGGACTCCGCCGAGGAGCTCAAGGTGGGACTCGCCGGCACTTTGGCCACGTTGTACCGCCGTAGCTGCTGCGGCCCCGGCTCCTCGTCCTCCTCCTCGTCCTCCGCCTCCTGCTTGATCCGCAGCTGCAGCTCGTCTTCGTCCTCCTCCTCGTCGTCCTCCTCGTCCATGAAGACGCACTTGACCGTCTTGCTGCTCACTTTGAGGGTGCCGAAGACGTACTCGTCCCCCGCGTAGTCCCCGTGGTGGGCGGCTTTGGCTCCCGGCTTGGGGGGCGAGGAGGCGGAGGAGGCTTTCAGCTTGCTACACTTCTTGCTGGAGCTCTTGGCGCTTTTGCTGCCGCCGCTGCTGGTGGGTGCGTTTTTCTCCGGACTTTGGCTGGCATTGGGCTTGGCCGACGGGTCCATTTTGGGCTTTTTCCTGGGCCGGTATTTGTAGTCGGGGTAATCGGCCATGTGCTTGAGCCGCAGTCTCTCCGCCTCTCGGATGAACGGGATCTTCTCGCTGTCCTTCAGCATTTTCCACCGCTTGCCCAGGCGCTTGGAGATCTCCGCGTTGTGCATGTCCGGAGACTGCTCCATGATTTTTCTCCTCTCGATCTTAGACCATACCATGAACGCGTTCATCGGTCTCTTTATGTGCCCCGACGCCGTTTTACACCAGTCCGGATCGCTCTCGTCCAAAGCGACGGGGCTGCAAGCCATGAACTCTCCCTCTTCTGTGTCCATTGCTTCCCGGGGCAGGTTGCTCTCCGCCTCCGCACTCTCCGCTTGCTGCACCATGGTGGGCTCTCAACGAGGCGCCGCTCTTCCCGCCGCTGCGCTCCGAGCCAACAAAGCCGCTGCGCCGTTGCCGCCCCCTCCCGCCGCCGCACCTTGCCCCTGCGGCGCGCCGAGCAGAGCCGAGCCGAGCCGGGCCGAGCCTCCGCCGCGCTGCGAGGCGGAGCCCGCGGGGCGACCGGCGGGCGGGCGCGCGCGCTGCCCACAGCCCCGCGGCCGGGCCGGGCTCGTGCAGCTCGGCTCTGCCCCTGCACCCGGCCTCGCGCCGCCCGCCCTGCCGCGCGCGCTCCACCTTCTGCGAAACTCGCGGCTCCTCGCCCAACTAGTTATCAGCGCTTCATATAGGTGACATCACTCCCGCCGCCGGCCAATGGCGGCGCTCCTCCCCGCCCACCGCCCCGCCCACAGCCTTTATCAGCCAACCCTTTTCCCCCCCCGCCCTCCCCAAGCTGACACACCCCCCACGCAGGGAGCGGCTGCCGATCGCTCTTTCGAGCTCTCAGTGGCCCGTCCCCCTGCCCGGGAGGCGGTGGCGGCACCTCTGCGGGGGGCTTCGCTCGCTGGTCTCCGCCGCGGGCCGCAGCCGGGTGCGGAGCCGAGCGGGGAGTGGGGCGGTGGCGGCTTCTCCGTGGTCCTCTCTCCTCATGAGGCCGCGGAGCCCCGCGCGGGTCAGAGCGACGTGCGGTAGGGGGCGCTGGCGCTCCGCAGCCCCCTCAGCGGCGGCGCGACAGCCCCCCGGCGGGAGGGGGGCCGGGCGGCCGGTGCTGGTGCTGTCCTAACCCTCGCTGCTTTCCCGCCGGACTGGGCTCCGCCGCGTTCCCTGCTCCTCCGCCGCGGGTGCGCGGGGCGGCCCTCGCCGCGGTAGAGCGCCGTCTGCGCAGCAGCTGCGGTGGTCGGCGGCGCGGGTCCGCCTACGCCTGCTTTCCCCTCCGCAGTGGGGCCGGGGCCGTGGACCGCCGGAGGAATGCGGCGGGGCACCTCGGTTTCGTCCCTTCACGGCCCCCCAGGGCTTGCTTCGGTAGCGAGCGGGGATGCGAGGCTGCAGAGCAGGGCCTGGCGCGCTCCTGCGGCGGGGGGGATCCGATTGCCCGCGGATGCGGACGGTACTTCGGCATTCTGGCCTGCTGGGCAGCCGTGCCCGCTGCTCCTCCAGGCCAGCACGGGCAGCCTGCTTGGGACGGTGGGGAGCTCCCCCTGCCCACCACGAGTTAAGCCGAATAAGGGAGGTCATCGCGCCCACCTGGAGGCGCTTCCGGCGTGGTGTAGGCTGAGGATAAGGGCGGTTTCTCCGGAGTAGGGATGAAAACTCACAGGCAGCATCTAACAGTGCTGACTTTTTGTTTGTTCGTTTTCCAGAAAGCATCCAGTTATTCAGCAGTGTCGAGATCGTTGCAGAATGCCTGTAGCAGATCCAGCTGTTCCGGATAATCCCATGTTTGTCTTCATTGCAGAATTTATGAAATCCAAAGATGATGGTGTACTCATCTGTGGTCATTTGCTTTGCAAAATGTATGCTGAAAATGAATTCACGTACTGTTCTGTGGGTCCCTTTGTGTTTTTCTAGCTACCGTTTACAGTTATTAGCAAGGCAAAAGTTTAATAAGTTTTGTGATGATTACTGGCGGGATGGAGGCATGACAGAAGTGAGGGGGATGAGCCCTGGCACAGCCTTTCCACTGTCAGAGCGCATCCTATGAACTGGTGCTAATGGGGCAGCAAGTCCCCTAGTACAGCATCCTCTAATTAGCCCAGCGGTTCATTTTCCTCAGACCACAGCAAAATTACTGTGTTTGGATGATGTGACTATGATATCATAGGACTGCAGAGTGACCAGTACTGTTACAGGAACAGAAAAGCAGTCACTTAACCTCTTTTAGCACTGGGGCTACCAGGTCTCAGCGGTGCTTGTTAGAAGTCAAGAGAGTTTGAAGGAGTAGGCAGGAGGCAGATACATAGTGTGACGTTGCTTCTGTACCTGACCTCAGCTGGGTGTACAGAGTAGAGGGAAAGGAAAAGGCATAGCTTAAGAAGGTTCCGTTACTTCATTGTAAAGATAGATAGATTTTGAAAAATACCGCTCTGCCTTTCCATGAGTGTAGGGGTTTTTTTTCCTCTGACGCTTGCTTCAACCTTTCTCTCTTGTGACACAATCTCCTGGTGGTACAATCTAGCCCCATAACAATGCTTATCCTTTGAGAGATGGGGTGAAATGGAAAGTTGCCTGGAAGGGTTCTCAGCTTGACATAAAACCAATTGGAATTTAGAGAAACCACATGAGGAGAGGGTGCAGTGCCTTCAGGAGTGCCTGAGTTCATGCCTCAGCTGTGGGCTCTCTGAGGAGGGCTAACTGCAGGGCAGGACATTCCTGCCAAAAGGGCTGTGTATTCAGCTCTTTCCATCCATGAGGAATTGCTCAGATTGGGCACGCTGTAGAGCCATCTTTGTTGCAAGGGTTTTCAGATAGGGTCAGAGTTTGTTGTAATGATGGTGTGGACAGGAGTCTTAGAAGATACATAAGCTTGCTGCCTCCAGAGAAGGCAGCTTTACTGCTGCGGGGACTGCTCTTACCAAAATGATACCAGGGTACCAAGTGCCTCAGTTAATCTTATTTCTTAGCATTATTCTCTAAATATCAGTGTTCCAATTACAAAAAAAAAAAAAAAAAGAAAAAGGCGCCTGTGAGAAATTCTGAGGTTTTTCCACACGTTTTCAATCCAGATAGAAATAATGGTGTAGTTTTGCAAAATGAAACATGTCAAAATATTTTAATTTGTCGGTGTTTCAAATTTTATGGAAGATTTTATTGTCATACAAATGCATAAATTCAAGATGATGAAATGAAAATGGAGTTTCCTATTAAACAAATAAAAACAATAAATTTGCATAAAATACTGATATTTTGATGAATCATCATTTTCAAAGACCCATGAACTATTTTGGAAACTTTTTGGTCAATCGCAATGGAAACCATATAATCAATATCAACAAGGCATTCTGATGACTAGGACTGTGTCCACCAGGGTGACAGTCTGACATTTAACACATTAAGACCAGGAGAGATCATTTTTAATGAAGCTTTGGCATAGATTGAAGCCACCATCATTAAAACATACTTCATCTGGGATATTTCTTCTTCATGTTTGCCCCTGTGAAGAAGCATGCTAATACTGTGGGCATCACATAACTTTCATAAATCCCATTTTCCTATTTTTGTGGCATATCTCATTTTTCTGAAGTGTCTTGGCAGCATTTCAATTTTTCCTCAAAGTGATCTTTTAAATATAAACAGCATTAGTGTTTTCTCATGCTTGTTATTGTTATGTTCTGGTTGGGTTTTGTTTTGTTTTGAAGGGTAGTGCTAGGAAGATAATGAAGCTGAAAACAGACTGATAAATAATAGCCACACTCAAGAAAAAAATTATCTTGAGGATTTTAGAAATCTGATTAAAACAAGTACATGAATAAGTAGATATTACTGTTAAAATGAAATAATTTACTGTTCTAAAAGCAGTTCAATAATTGTATGCATGCATGTATATTCCTATTAGAGTGCAGTAGTTAGAGCTAACAGCCCACTACTTGTTCTTTTGAAATTCAAATGCATAATCATCTTTGCATTATCTAGGTCAATGGAAGGCTGGGCTACCTCAGAAAGTGGGAGAAAATAGGGTTCATGAGAGAGCTTAATGCTTGCCCCGTTGAATAGAGGCTGTTTATGCTGATCTGCGTCTACTCTGGACTTCCTAGTGCTCTGGTTTGGGGGTGATGTTTTATACTGAGTGCAGTGCAGCATGAATATATAATGCTGGTGAAAGCACTGGGGCATCTGAGTCAAGAAGCTGGCGAGATGCCTCCAAAGGCCTGAAGCTGGCCAGCAGAAAATGCTTCCCATAGGAATATAGGCCCTCTGAATATGACCCTGTGTGTTTACATCTACCCGATCTGTGCTGAAAAAGGTGAAGTGAACCATCTTCTGAAGAGACTGACCTTATACAAGATACAAAATGAAATAAGTGCAAAAAAGTTTGTTGTTGAAGAAACGGTGGTTTAGAAAAAGTGGAGGTTATTCGCTCTCCTTATAGTGCCTGTTCTCTGTGTTACATTTAGGTAAACTGAAAGCCAAGATTTTTACTGTGCTAACTCTGAAGAGAAATAGTAAAGTAAGTGCAGTGTTCTTTTGGTTATTTATTTCATGCCTGTTCTGAATTGTACTGCAGATTTTTGTCTGGAGAGCCCAAAATGACTTTGCATGGGGAGCGTGTGGGAAAACTGGAGTTACGCACCTTCTGCAAGGTGTGGGAAGTGGTTTGAGTCACAAGCTGTAGATTCAAAATGGAGAAAGAATTACAGTGTCAAGAAAGTTTTGTCTTAATGGGAAACATGATGAATTCTGAATGGAGGGGTCACACCTGAGGTTAGATTACAGACACATTTCCTAGTGATTTTTTCTGGAATAAACATAAATTCCTTGAATCTTACATTCATGAGATAAAAATAAGCTGTGCTCTTACCTTGTGCTAGCTAATGCAGTGTAACATAGTAAAAAGGCACACCAGCTGTGCTTTGTAAGATTTGGTGAATCTAGCCTTCCCTGGAGTTTTTATCTTAAGCTGCTAATTTACACGAACAATTCAACTTCCTTGTCATCACTAGGAAAATAGCATCCTTTCTTGTCTTTTCAGCTACTGTATGCTAGCTACCACATGCTCTTGAAGGTTGCATAAGACTGGTTTCCACAAAGCCTTTGCTTTGAAAGTAGAAGTTTGTAAGTACTCAAAGCTGACACACATAACAACCGAATTTCGGATTGAGGGGTGAAGTGCATTCATTTAACTGAAACAGAGTAATCATTCAAGAAGATAAACTAGTTTAATCAAAATCCAGAAAAACTTGATTTGCATCCAATTTGAAACTAACTGTAAACAAAAGTATCCAGATGTACTTAACCTTGATTTGTGTGCTGAAATCTTTATTTTGCCAGAAGCATGTGCACCAGATACAGTTATGGTGAGGGCAGTGTGGGAGGTGGTTTGCTGGATGCGTAGCAGCTTTCCAGGCAGTGTGGCCCTCTGTTGCTGGAGGAGTTGCAGGAGGGTCCAGCTGGAGCCCAGAGAAGCTGTCAGAGGGAGCAGGAGCAGCTCTTCTTAGCTCACCTCCTGCCAGAGCTGAGTATTCAACTTACTCATTGTCCACTGCATGACTCTATTCCTGGTCACATAACAAATAGTTGACAAAAGTACTGCCTTTGAACTGCTTGCTGCCTGTACGTAGCTCTAGAAACGTCATTTGACCACTGTTTATAAAAGTGTGATCAGCAAAGACATCTTGAAGCAGAGATTGTGTACATTGAAAAAATCCAGGAGTTAAAAACACAGCAGAAAGTAACCTTATTGTTGCAGCTCTGTTGTGTGTCTAAGTCTGGCATCTTGGAGCGTGTTGTTGCTTCACCATCCTCCCCTAAGACATCCTCCCATAAGACAGTGCTGTCTCACTGGGACAAATATAGATGGGCCATTTCCTCGCAGCCCTGATCTTACACAAGGAGATGTTTTAAGTTACCAAGGCATATCACTTGCAAAATGCAACTTCAAAAAAAAAATGAATGTGTTCTTTCGGCATCATGTACGCTGCAAAGCCATTTTATGCTCTAAGAAACAGGATAAAAAATAGTGTTGGGATGTTCCACATACATTGCAACTCTCTCAGAGTTATCGTTTGCAAGACAGAACACTTTCTCCTTCCTAGTTGTGAGGCTAAAACCTGTTTCTGCAAGTCGGATGGGTCCCTTCCGTCCCACAGATCACTGTGGTACTAGTAGTTATGTTTGGCAGATAATTTTCTCAGCCACTTGTGTGTAACCTTATTGATTTGAACATTTGCCCCCAGCAACACCTGTGCAAATTCACGGATGGCACTGGGATTGCACAGATGCCATGGAGGGCATATTCTGGCATACAGGACATTTATTACTTGTGGTGATGCATGAGATGGAAGGGATCCAGGGCTCAGGCTGAGTTTGTGCAGCTGGTAGTTAGAAATTTGCTTGGAAACTGAGATCATTGGGTAGGAAAATCAGTGTGATAATGAGTCCAGAGCCCCCATTTTTACCAAATCACTTTTTAGGGCAGGAGAACAATTCAGAAGAGTTGTATCTTTTAATAAAAGTATCTGAAAATCGTACTTGAAAAAAAGCAAAGGGAATCCCATAAGAGATTATATTGCAGTTATTTGATATCAGAGATTACTGTTACTAAGCTTGTTTAAATGGAAATGTTTACTTATTTCTACTGAAAACTTGAAGTATGTAAAATCAGTGAGTAAATTTAACACAATATTTTAATTTATCTTAGTTTTAGGCAAATATTAAATTCATAGTAGCCAATTACATGAAATTAAAGCAATTATTTTTAACAGGTTTTATTTTGATTGATATGAGCTCTTCCACAAAATTCAAAACAATTCAAAGTGACAGAGTATATTCATAACACTATACATTCATATTGTTGGCTTATAGACATTGAAATACATAGTGTTTTAGCAGGTCTCTTAGGAAAAACTGTTGTACCTTGAGCAAATTATAGACTGTTTTTGGTTAAATTGCAGCACCAGTTTGCTTAATGTGGGTAATTTGATGTTGTAAAGTATTTGTCAGTACCCTAGGGTAGTCTTTTAGGGCACACAGGTTTCACTGTATAATATTTCACACTCATATGTATGCCAGTTAGCCTGCTTAGGTGGAGACTATTTACGCCTCATGTAGGATTTGTTACATTATGTACTTAATTTATGCAATATGCTTTAAGCTTCTCATTATCATGATAATCATAGTTATTGCATTGGATTTGCTTATTATTTTTAGGGGGAGGAGGGAAGTCTATTTAGTCCAGCAGGCTTCTTAGAATGTGAAAATTTAGCAGGAACATGGCCAAAATGCATAACAATGCATGCATTAAACATCACACCAATATACCTGTTAGATATAAAGCATGTTCACAGCTGAATAGATGCAGATACACAGATTTATCATTTATCTTTTCCTTCCTCCCAAAGAACAGTGGAGGGTTGCAGCTGGCCTCACCCTCACGACAATAGCATTATAAATAAATAAACAAATAACATTTGAATCTCTAAAATGTACACAGGGTGTTTTCTTTGGCTCCAGTGCCTTGAAGAAGGCAGCAACATGACCTGCAGGAAAGACACTTACCAAATCTTATGTCCCATGTGCTCACCTGATTCTAATTACTGTTCTAGAGAAAGTGAAAAGCCACTCTTCAGCATTTGCCTGAAAGATTTTTAATTTACAGGACTCATGCAGTGAGCAGGATTCTGCAAAATTCTGCAGGGCCTTTGCTAAGAAGGGCTTTGCCCTACATGCCACATAGTCCCATGTAATTTCCTAATCACAAAATTCAAGATAGCCCAGAGCATGACCATTATGTGACCTGTCCTATCAGATCAGCTGGGAGTCACCCATCAGGGAACAGCTCAGAGGTTTGCTTCAGCAGTGCTTTCCCATCTGTGTGCTGTGAAAGCATTGCGTGTGATGTGTGGAGCCCAAGCTGATGAGCGTAGTGGTGTGCTTGCTGGCTTTGTGCAAGGTAATCTCCTTCCTAGATAGCTGTGAAGCTTTACAGTTTAGGCAGGAACTACTTGTAGCATCGGCTCAGCACACCCACCAGGTGCCCTGGCCCTGTTCCCATCTGAGCTACCTCTGCCCACTTTTGGCAGAGCTTGGCTTGGAAAAGCTTGGGCTGCGGGCTCCTTGGGCTGCCCTGACTTCTCTCTACAGGCAGACTTTTCTTGCTGGCAGTCCTGAGGTTGGGCTTGTGCTGGCAAAATCCGAGTGAGAGAAATACAACAGCTGTACAGTGGAAATGGAAATTAGAGCTTCATTACTGAACAAGGAAGCAAACCACATAATATTCCTGTTGGTTGTATATATTTAGAGAAAAAAGGTTATATGAAGATCTTTATAAAGCTCTTTATGTCCTTGTTTTGTTATGTCCATGTAAATCTTTCCATTACCAGTGTTTCAAAAGGAAATAAATTTAACAAATGTTTCATTGCCTATTTTTTTTTTCAAATGGAAAACAAACAAACCAACCTTCTAGTTATAAATAATATCAGCAGTTACAAGAAACTGTACAGTAGCTAAACAATGAAGGCACATAGAGATGGTGTTTGTCTTATTTCTACACAAAGCCCTGCTGAATTTACAGGAATTAATTAAATATGCTGAGTGTGACTGGGGCTCTGGGAAAGCCACACTTCAGTTATTACTGGTTTTAATTTTCCATTTTTATTAATTTGTTGTGAATTTGGATAATAAATAAAAGCCACTACGGAACTCCAAACGTATGTGCATATAGAAGTACATTACTAATTTCTATGAAAATCACCTTGCATTTTTTCAGTTCCTAAAAAATATCCAGCAATATTACTAAATATTCACCAAAAATAGGTAACTGCAAAAAACCCAGCATACTGTTCCCTCTAGTAACCTTTGCTTGTAGTAAAAATGAGAAACATTTACTTGTTCCACCCACTATTTCTTATGTATGAATATACTAGGAGGTTTCGGGTGCATGCAAAACCCTGTCAGTACTGGTCATTTAATGGTGGTGGAGAACACATTAATTTGGAAAAGATTGTTC
This sequence comes from Strigops habroptila, assembly GCF_004027225.2. NCBI lineage: Eukaryota > Metazoa > Chordata > Aves > Psittaciformes > Psittacidae > Strigops > Strigops habroptila. Next base: position 45,472,270 of record NC_044282.2, on the reverse strand, counting down.
ACCTTAAACCAAAAGCCCAAACTGCAAAGTCCTTCTCCCTCCTCCTTCCCTTAGCTTTCCCTTCCATTGCAAACTCTACACTGCTAGTAGTAACACTACTAAGATATTCAATAACATTAGAGGCTTGAAGGATTCCTGATGCTTTATTACACAATGATGAAAATATCATAACGCCTCTAACTTCATCAAATCAGGCATTTCATTACAGCATCCTGCAAGTATAGAAAACTGATTGTCTTGTGTCAGCATGGCTCGAATCCAGTTCTTGCATACAAGACATGGTTACTAATGATCTTTCTAAGTCAGCTGAGACTTGATCTTATTTTTTTCAGTTCTGCTTCACTAGGAATTTTAAGTCAGAGCAGCAAACAGAGTTTATTACAGCTTATCATAATGTTTGATAGAATAAATCAATAATAAACCAGAAATTAATAATTAGTTGTACTTGCAATTTGCACAGCAGCTGATATCTCATGACAAAGTGAAGTCTCAGATAAGGAATTATTATCTGCAATTTACAAAAGGGTGCTGGGGTTCTCCCTGCATCATCAGTACTAGTCAGAAAAGGATGGTCCAGGGAGCTAGAAACCTCTTCCTGGTTTTTGTTTTCTGCTTTACCTGCAAGGGCCTGATATACCTGACTGGCTGTGCAACCCAGAAGAGTATCTGCCAGTTAAGTAGTGTGTGGAGGGAACTATTTTTTAAGCATAGACTTGCCCGAGATTCTGAGTGCATGCCTTCATTGAGGTATGAACTTAGTCCAGTATATTCCTCACCTTGCAGGGTAAATTCACTATAAAGAATCATACCTCTTGTGAATAAGATTAACAGCTTAACCTCTTCCACAAATCTTTTTATCTCCTTTCTTCTTCACTTCTCAAACTGCAGGAGAAGAAAGGGGGCAGCTGACCAACTACACGCAAATTCAGAGTGCTCTCCAAGCTCTTCCTCTGGCAATTTAGGCATAAACAAACCAAAGGAGGAAAGGAAGATCTGAGCCAGTGCTAAGGTAATTTACCTAAGGGTACATAATGAGCCTGGCAGAACAAGAATAGCCCTGAAATCCTCCCCATTACAGTCCTATGGACTATTCACCACACAGTCTTGAGACTAAATGAATAAGTACGCTGAGAAGTCACATTTGAAAAGACAGCTTGTACAATGCAATTGCTCCCATTTTGGGTCAGGGTAAAGATCAGAATTGGAGCCAACCCAAGGAACAAGACATATGAAATGGAAGCATGGGGTTTTTTGCATGTGAACAGTTTTCTCTTGAAACAGATAATTATTTGGGAAAACCATCTACTTCTATTTTCAAGCAGGAAGAAAAGATATATTGTCATGTTGTTCCATTTCTCTGTTATTCTGTAACGTGTTTTAGTGACTGTATGCATTTCTGATTATTCAGAATTGCTTCGCAGAGACATTGAATTTACATTTTATCTAGACACCAGTCTTACCCAGAAAGATCTTTTTCGTTTCAGTGCTAGTTTGAAAATCCATTATTAGGTGTTCATTGTGTGCAGGTTTTCATTTCCAGCAAGATTGCTGTGGCAGAAGAAGTACAGACAAACTCAATGGCTTCACTAAGTATTAGTTTTCTTGTAATATAGAAAAAGCCTTTCTAGTCTCCCTGAGCACTGAGCTTGGAAAATGTGGGCCTGATTCTGGAAAATTCAGAGAGCAGTTTAGCATCCTCACCTCCCTCTTGGAATCTGTGTCTCTCCTACCTGGGCCCCTCCTGGCTTTCAAAATGATTAATACTAAGAATACAAAATAATTTTGTATTTAAACCTAGGATTATGAATCAACTGGAAGTGCTGGTCCTGCAGCTCCTACTCAGTGTAATCTCAGTGATGAGAGATGCTTTGCCAGCATTGATCCTCATCAGGTCCTTCAACTAATGCTCAAGAGTTAAAGTTGTTTCAAATAAATACAAAGTTTTCTTCCTGTAATAAAGTTTAACATTAGCCAGGTCCAGTGGTCATAAGGGAAAACCAGTCCTGAATATACAGTTAAGCCGCCTAGTCAAAGTCAGGTAAAGTCGCTGCTTCTCTAGCTCAGTAGGGAGCCCAAAATGTTTACCTATGACCTGGTGCCTCTGTCTGATTCAGACTTTGAGTGTAATACCTAGCACAGGGATACTTTGGTCCAGGACAGGGGTCCTTTGTTGTTCCGAGAGTGCAAATACTTGTAGTCACTGTGAATTTTTAAAGAGTAGAAGGACAAAACTGGAACTGCTGGTTTAAATGCTGCTTATGAAGAATACTGGGAAAGCTTCTGATTTAGAAATGTCAGCGTGAAGGTATATATATTTCAATTTGAAAGTGATATAACTTTATCAACTGTTCTATTTAAAAGAGCCCTTTAAACTAAATCAATGAGAAATGTGAATTTTAAGTTTATTCAGATTTTCTTTATTGAGATTTTGTCATTTGTAACAGTAATTTCTCACTGCTGTTGAAAATGATGCTTTTCAGTAATATGATTTTGACAAAATCACATTTATCTGGGTTTTGCTGTGAAAACTGCATAAAACTCCAGCTCATTTTGGAGACCACGCTAGTGTTGCTATTAGGCATTTTAATGATGAACTGAGGAGGAAAGAGAGGGGAATCAGGAGCTGATACGAATGGCAAAGAGAGTGAGGAAAAAAGGTGCAACATGGAAAGACAGACGGAAATGCAGAGGTCAGGATGTGCAGAAATAAGAGTTAATTGTCACATTTCACTGAAAAACACTGAATTTTTATAACAAGATAAATCACATTGATAACATTTACTGTATTTACTGTTGTTTCTGATCATCATGCCAAGCTTCCTCTTGGCATCGGCAAGATGATTGATGTAGGCTTCAGGGAATACGAGAAGCATACAGATAGCTGGGCCATATGTGGTAATTCCCGGGGGAATGCAGTCCTCTCTTCACATTGGGTTTGTCACTTAAAGGCTGGAAACTAGAGGAAGGAAAAGACCTGGAAGAACAGCAATAGAGATGAGCTGCGACAAGCTGGTCCCGTCTTACCTCTGCTCTTAATACAAAAGGTTTCTTAACTGTAATGGAAAAAAACCTGTTCGAAATGCGTACAACCCATAGAGGGGTCTGAGCCACAGTTACTTGTCCCTTTGGAAGACACAGGCATAAAGCCGGGTTTCACAGCATTTCACTGCAATGTTGTCTTCAGGCTTAATCTGGTAGTGAAATGCTTAAGCAAATAGTTACAAGAAAACGAGTTCTCAGGGCAGCTCCAATGTCACTCACATATGCAAGATAAGGTTAGCAATTGCTCTCCTTTTTTAAGTGAAGACATTCTGCAGCTTAAATATGAAGTCGAATTGTGAAGCTTCAGCCCAGGCCGTAAGTACTTATATTTACAAAAAGACAATGTACTGTTTTGAAATACATGTCTTTAAAAAAAAAAAGAGTCCCTTTCATATTTCCAGTCCTTCTGTTTTTCCTGGTTGTGGGCACTTGCTGACAAGGAATGAAATCTGTCATTCTCTGTTTCCAGAAATACCCCCCTACACACACTTCTCTCTACTCTTGACAACAACAGCACAGAAGAGTGCAGCCTTAAAACAAAATTTTCTACAGTGTGTCATGTTGCTGCTGAAATTTAATGATATTCAGGGCTAGGAGAAAAGAGCAGCTGCCCTCCAGGTGGTGTTCCATAAATGCTCCCCAGAACCCAGCAGGAAGCTGTATAAGTTCAATTCACTGAAGCAAATTCAATCATTTACTCCTTTGTAAATGGAGCATAATAAAGAAAAAAAAAAAAAAATTATTATTTGAAGGATCTTAACACAACAACTACATGTACCTAAAAAACTCACAAACACATTTATTTTTTTTGCTGGCATCAGTATATTTCAGATAATACGATCTTAGCAGCAACAATTCTACTTTGGAGTGCTGTGGAAAAGATACAAGAAATTCCAATAAATATCCAGTATTTGCTTCACTCAGAACTCAACAATTAGTGGTGACGAAAATGCTATAAGGTTAAGAAGTTGTCTTCATAATGCTTGTTTATAAACATTAAATAGCTTTTCCAGGGAGTCAACTTTTTGTGACAAAGATAATTAGTGCAGCATAATTTGAAGACTGTTGTGGATTTTCAGTTCAGGTTATTATTTTGTTATAGACTCTACCTACAAATTAGAAGTACAGTAGTAAATCTTTTGAGCCACGGTTCCTTTTAATGTGAATTATTGTGTAAGTACCTAATATTCACAATTATCCTGCACAGCTGCAGTCACAATTTACAACTGCCTTTATCAATATGTCATTCAAAATGATATGCAACCATCTTGTTACAGTAGTCTTCCAGGACTGTTTACTAGATATAAGGGAATGACAGTATTTTTACTTTAAAATGTTTTTTTCAGGTTTGAACTTCACCTTGTAAACAACATGAAAGTGAGTGGTTTTCCTTTAATTTGCTGAACATTTGGCCTGATCTTCTTTTTATCTTAAACAAGTACAAAATATATTAGAAAGTGATAAAAGACATTTTCTGTCCTCATGCAACAAAATAAAAATAATAAACAGCTTGGATTTGAAAATAGGAATTTGGCAAATGATTAATACATTGTCTCTTGTGGCACTTTGAGGAGAAAAACTGTGGAGCTGAAATTTTGTGTACTGGAAGTGTTCTGAATTTCACAGTGCATTTTCTGTTGGTAGTGTTTTAGAAAGGCTTTCAAATTCATTGAATGTATATATGCAGAGGAAGCAGCTGGATTAACCTGATATCAAGTTAATGATCCACTTTCAAAGAGTGCTTTTAGGAAGGAAGAAGGACTGGTTTCATATCATAAAAGGCCATTCAAGGTCTCAAAACCAGGTTTTGGGATTTTTTGAGTGGCACTGCATTAAGATGGCAAACCACAAAATCTGTAGTCCAGTTCTTGAAACTGTGTTTTCTTTATGGACTATTATGCTGTCAAAACTCTACTTTTATAAGGTGCCCAAGTATGAATTTATACAAGAATAAAATTTCTAAAGAAGCTATAAATGTCTGAGGGGTAAGTAATGATTGTTATTACAAAAGTATGCATAACAGAGTATGTATTTAACCAATACGCTCACTTTCCTTCATCAAATCAATAGTCATCTATTTTCACAGCCCTTTTTTCATGCTGCACTATTTTGCAATAACGTTAACTCTGCCAGCCAAACGACCAAACGCCAAATCCAAACTATCATAGACTGCCAAGCTGCTGGCTGATCTCAGGTTCGTGCTCAGGACCAGGCTTCCCCAGTATACCGAGAGAGGACCCAGCAACCCCAGCAAAGCAGGAAGGAGTGACCAGTTCAGACTGAGCTTCCCATTCCCACCATCTCAAGCCAAATGCCTTTGTAATTCATGTCCCCATTCAGATGAGTCACAAAGATGGTATAAGGTGGCACTTCTGGATGCTCTGACTTATCTGTGTAGGCTGGAGCACACACATGCAGAGCAGTCGCAGAGCCCCATCCTGCACAATGACAGAGACGCTGCAGCAAAGAGAGACGTCAGAGGCAGGGCCACTTTCATTAGCTCTTTTTCAGTAATGCTCACCTGCGCTCATAGTAACTTTACTGCACTTGATGGAAAGGGAGTTTAAACCCTTACTCTGAATTTCCTTATATTTTTATTTTCTTTCCAATTTATTTCCTATTTGCGTGTCAAGTACATATGAGCATACACTACTTTTGTAGGTTTTTTTAGGAAATCCCTGTTGCAAAGCACACAGAAAACACCAACTGATGTGAATGCTATCCAGCCTAAAATTGCTCCTGTAGCTGCTGGGCCACAGGGTGTCCCTTACCTTTAAGGGTTGGAAAAGAGCCGTGTTTCTCAAAAGAATATTTCAGAGGCTGCCCATGTTCTCTAAATTAAATAGAAAATATCTCTCCGATTAGCTGAGAACACTAAGAACAACTCTTTGAGCATTAAAGCTATGAACTGATAATTTTGATACAAAACTCATGATCATTGGACCAAATACCCTTCTCTTACAAATTGCTTTCTTAGAAGATGAACAGCACTTGCAAGGAGCAGAAAAAAATATTTGATAGGATCTGTACCTCTTTGCTTATAAAATTAAGAAACTATCATAACCCTCACTGAGAAATCACTGCAGTTTATTATCTGCTTCCCTAAATTTTTCATCTTTATTGCATAAAATTTGTAGATATGTCTAGCTTGAGCCTTCTCCTAGTAGGAAGAGGAAGATGTCAGAACTGTTTAACATAGCAAGTAATGTAGTCTGAATGCAAAGATGTGAGCTGTGGTTCTGTCTGTGTAACTATATCAATTTCTGTGGAACAGTTCCTAATTTAAAACATTTTTCAGGAAAATACAATGCTTTGAGTGTTCTGAGGGTGTTTTTTCTGTGTTATCTAGGAAAGCATATGCTCAAAATAGGGATAGACCATGCTAGGGGTATACGAAAGTACCTCTTTTGAAAAGTGTTTTAAAACTCTGAAAGCTAAGCATGAAAAGTAGAATTGGTCAATGAGTATCATTTTGTGAAGCAAAAATGGGATAAATGTTAGCTTTTGAGGAATTTGTGATTCAGTCAGTAAACATTCCACTTAGCTGCAATTTTTTAGTATTTGCTAACTTTTTTTGCTTATATGGCATTCCTGATTGAATTGCATACTCTTCAGAGTCTCCGTGATGGTCAACTGATCTGTTTTTATACTCCCTGACTGTGTGACTAAAGCTGAAGTTGGACATCTGTGGGTAAAATATGCAGATTTTGTGTGTGTAAAGCATCTTTTCACAGTTTAATAGATTTTAATTGAACATGCTTAATTTCTCATTTTTTCCCCCTCACACATAATCATTCATTCTGCTGCTCCCAGCCCTTGTGCAAGATATGGAGATGATGTGTGGAAAGCAAGGGACTATTTATATCAACACCTCTATAAGCAGCTCTTTAAGCCAGTGTGCAGGGCTAAGTACACCTCTCTCTTTTGACCTGGTGCATCCTGTGCTGGCTCGCTTGGTCTTACTTACAATCAGAGAACCTGACCTTCCACATCTTAGTGTGTCACAGGTATCTCCTTCCACATGGGACCAGAAGGATACTTCTGATTCTAGTAGCTGAACCCCATTTGTTTCCCTATGGATTTCAAGAGTGAAGTTGTATTGATACAGCTCCTTTTTTTTTTCCATATCAGCCTACTTTCTTCCCCCGCCCCATTGATTTGTTGCTATTTGACAGTCTAAAGAGAATTATTAAGCCTATTCTATTTTCTTAGCTTTTACTTCAAATGTTTTCCTGTTTTGCTCACTATTAAAAGGCTGCATGAAGCCAAATATATTTTACACTAAATCATAGTTCTGAATAATTGTTATGTTAAAAACATGTCACACAAAATTCTGAGGAAACAAATGTTAGATCTTTTGCCTGAAACAATACAATTTCACTCCATCTTGGCTGTATTCCTCTGTTGCTTTTAGAAACTACTTTTATACAGAGAGTGCTTTCATTACTCTCAGCTCCATTTGCTGATATTCTCTTCCTAAGGGTGAGGTCATTCAGACTACAGACACTTGTTTCCTGCAGTTTCTGTGTTCCAGTGTCAAGATGAGTCAGAAACAGAGAAAAATCTCATTACAGTTGGGAAGGGAACATTGCAAAGATCCATTTGCCTTTTGCACTGTTTTATTACATAATCCATTGCATCCTTTGTTGCACCTAGCATATCAAAATGCCACTAAATGACCTTTTAATATGTCTTTTTCCTCACATTTTATTTAAATTGAATTTACTGAGCAGGGTGCAGATAGTAGGCTGACAGGAAGTGGTAAGAGTGGGTGAAATGCTAGTCTCTGTGAAATCAGTGGCAAAGATTCAGTTAAACAAACAGGAGCACAAGCAGGAACAGGTAGCTGCCATCTCCTGAGATCTCTGTGTGCTGCTCTCATGAGATCTTACCACAACCCACATAGTGACTAAGGGCTTCTTGGTCTGAAATCTGAGCAGATGTTGAATGCCCTGTTCCTCCACCACCTTCCATAGGTGGAGTTACTCCTGTGCCAGAGGCTGGATGAAGGGGTCATCCCAGCCACTGTCCCGGCTGCCAGACCTTGGCTTTCTGTGCAGTCAGTACATAGATAAAGAACAGATAAAGATATACAAATCCAGAGATTCAAATATGTCTCTGCTTTTTCAAAACAGTGGGTTGGTTTAAATTTTTGTACCTTTTCTGTAGCAACAAATCTCTGGGCCTCTCTTTCATGGAGGATAACACCCAGTTACGTGCTGTGCAGCACATTTCCAACATTAATGTAGAAAGAGCGTGGACAGGCTCTTTTTCACTTGTGACCTACAAGGCAAATACCAAAGAGTTCCAGGCCGTCAGGCGTGAGAAAATGTTTTGTTTTTATAAATATGAAACCATGCCTTAGTATGTAAACAAAACAAACCTCCAATAATGAATTTGACTAAAAACATCATTTAACAATTTGAGTATATTCTCTCTGATATTACAAAGAGTTTTTGAAGCCAGCATGACCTATATTTTTGATAGATGAGAGATTTTGTGCTTATATATAAGTATGTATTCAGTAAAGGCATTTCTATCCAAATTTAGTATTTTTCTAAATATTAGCTGAAAGGAATTTTTTTTATATCTGGGTTATAAATTCCTGAATTAGGGGTTCATAATATGGAATTGTTTAGAAGCCTTTATTTATAGCAGCACTAACAGATGCTGTGATAATGAACACTAGCCTCTAAGCTGTTCTCATTCTGGTATTCCAGTCATTCATACCAATTTTTATTATGAGCAATGTAATCTACAGTGTCTCTGCCACACACGTTTTTCACGTGTCTATGTCCTTTCTTGTGAGTAGAGCTCTGTAATTGAAACCATTTTATCAGCTCTGGAGTAAAAGACATCAGGGGTGGGAGGGAAGGGATTTTAGGTACACAGCTTTTGTTGATAATGAGAGCTTCACTGTTACTAAATGTTTACTAAAGATAAGAACAAAATATATTTGTGGCATGAACTTCAGATAATATTTTACCTGCTCTTTGAGTGGGTAAGCAGAACAAACACTTTGCTCTATCATTTTCAGTGGTGAACTGAGCAATAATTTGCAGAGAGAAAGAAAGGAGCAACCTTGACTCTGCTTACACTATGCTAAGTGGTGTTATTTAGACAGGGGCTAAAGCAGGGGCAGGGCAGAGCCATACTTCCTCTGGGAATATTTGGAAAAAGGCTGCACAAAGTGCCTGTGATGACAGAGATTGCTCCTTTGTGTGTTCTTGACATGCTTTGGGATGGGTGGGGAAGGAGTCCCACTACTCCCTTTTTCTTGCCCATCCTCTTTCTGAGTTTGTTTCCTTAGAGCTACCAAACCCTGACTCCTCTCTTTGCTCAGTTGGGCTCTCAAATCATCATGGAATCACAGAATAGTTTGGATTGGAAGGAACCTTATCATCTAGTTCCAACCGCCTGCCATGGGCAGGGACACTTCCCACTAGATCAGGTTGCTCCAAGCCCCGTCCAACCTGGTCTTCAACACTGCCAGGGATGGGGCATCCACAACTTCTCTAGGCAACCTGTGCCAGTGCCTCACCACCCTCACTGTAAAGAGTTTTTTCCTAATATCCAGGCTAAATCTACCCTCTCTCAGTTTAAAGCTGTTCTCCGTTACCCTATCCCTACATACCCTTGTAAAAAGTCCCTCTCCAGCTTTCTTGTAGGCCCCATTTAGGCACTGGAAGGCTACTTTAAGGCCTCCCTGGAGCCCTTCTCCAAGCTGAACAACCTCAAGTCTTTTCTTTATTCTGTGCATTCATGGCAAACATACACTATCCAAATACAAGTATTAGTTAGCCTTCTAGTTCCAACATGACCTAAGACAGTCCTTTAACAAATACTACAGTCCCTGGTCACTGTGTGTTTCCAGGGAATGACCTGACAGGTGTAAAACCATCATCTCTCAGGTACACCCACAGAAGGGTAAGTATCAAACATGAGAGCCTTTTTCCTGGGGAGGCAGAAAGGCTAATTTATCATTGCCCTAACAATATCTGCGCTGGCACACAGTACTCATAGACCAGGCTTGGGGCATCCCAGATTGCTCTGCAGCCAGCTTGCTGTTTGAGCTGCCCACAGACTGAGATAACTGTGTTCTGTAAAGTCTAGTTTCTAAATTTAGCTTAGTCCTTACTGTAGCCCTTTGGAAATGCAGTAAAACTACCAGTGATGAATTTCCTTGCCACTTTTAGTCTCTAGGGAGACTTACCTCTGTGTTAGCTGTAGAGGGTCTTCACCTGCATCCGGCTAAGATAGCTGCTAGGGCCTCAAGCTGGGCAGACTTGTTTACTCAAGCATTTACCTGATTACTCACATGACAGTGATAAGGAGTGTATTTGTTGGCAAACAGGTGTAACTCATCAATAATGGTAGCAGGAGGTCATTTGATGACATACTTGGACACACTGTGTGTTTGTTTAGTTTTAAAAGTACTCATCTGTCAGAGGAAGGGCAGATAAAGGTGCATACTGCATAAATAAGAGGAAGGCCACTTCAGCACATCCCAAAAACCTAGAGGATGCTTCTCAGCACTCATACTGGCCATAGCAGTTAGTCACCTTCCCAATTACCAGTTGCGTTGGCTCAGTCTGGAAATGGGCTTTGCTCTGCTGTTGGAAGGTTAGTGAAGGTGTGGCTCCTTGCCCAGGGTATGGGGTAGGAGGGATGCCCGTCTGCTGCTGTGGGCAGCACAGGCTGTGCCTAGAACCAGCAAAACTGAGATATGTGGGGTCAAATGCCGTGGCCTCTCAGGGGTGGCTAATGCCTCAGAGCTGGGCTGGGTTTAAACCTGTGTTATCTTGAAGTCTATTCTGTGGGCAGATAGGTTAGATTGTTGTTTCTACAGGGTATGCAAACAACAAATTCATTATGGATGGTGGTGTCCCATCAGCTATTCCAGAATCATGGCTCTGCAGTGATACAGATTTGATCTATGATGAAAACAACCTTTCTAGACCTTTACACCCTTTCCGGATAAGTTGTATTTGGTCTGCTTCCCAAACTCTTAAGATTGTGATGGAGTGAGCAAATTCTACTCCACAGGGCTGAAAGAAGGTACTAGATTTTTCCTTGCCATAGCATGAAATCCCACTCATTTTCTGTGGCCAACACGCGTAATGGCTTTGTCCATGTATGACATTTTTCTCATATATACTGGCAGTTGAGTCCCACCCTGATTCTGTAGGCAGCTGCATATTTAGGATGCTCTTTCTGTTAAATGCCATTGCACGCACCCTCTTCCACATCAGTTTTATACAAAACCTGTGAGATCCTGAAATATCGTTTGGAGACCAAGCCCACTGCTGGCATTTGCAGATATAAAGAGGCTATCACAATAGTAATATTTGTTTTAATCTTGCCTTTCTTTATAATAAGCAAGTGAGCCCTTCGGATTGTATACAGGAGATTCTTCTTATTTGCTTTTTGTAAATGCATCATTCCCCTTCTGAATGAATATGTATTATTGTGGGGCTGTGATGAGGATAATGAGATACTAGCACTGATTTGTTTACAATATAGACATATGTGCACATTTGTACATGCGTATATGTAAAGGAAGGCTATGGAAACTTTTTTATATCGGGGCTGTTTAAAAACAATGCAAAAATAATCAAGCAAAAAGCAACAAGCAAAAATAATCAAGCAATTGAAAAGGGCATGTATGTGTAAGACAAAAGAGAATGAAAAATAAGCACCAAGTTATATTTTTGCTCAGGATATATTTTTGGTATGTCCCACTATGGTTATGTCAGTTGTTCTACAGTGTGGACTAAAAGAAATTATCTTACTGTGTGATTATCTTGGAAGGATGGAAACACATGAAAGTTAACGATGGCAAGTCTGTGTCAAGATTCAATCATCTTTAGTATATGATTTTAAAGATTTCATTTTAGTGTTTCTTTCTCCTCAAATTCCCCTCTCTCTTCCTTCTTCCCCCCTCCAATTCTATAGAAATGTAACCCTAGCATACCTAAGTATATTAAATCTGCATAGAAGAAACTATTTTGCCAAGTTTGAGACATTTTTCAGTAGGCGTAAATTGAAATAAGTTATAATTATAAGTGTGCAATAACAGAACCTTGAATGAAATACTTAACTGTTTGTGCTGCCTTCCCTAAAAGGAAGATACCTTTTGCTTAGATAACCCTTTTTTAAAATTCGTTGTTTGAAAGTAACTGTCAAGCTTCCTATCAAAGTTAAAATTTCTGCAAAAAAGTTTTGACTGATATTCATTTGTGTCTTTCAAGCTTTTAACTGTGTATTTAAGAAGCCCTCTTCAGGGCATGCAGGTATATAAACATGCATACCTATGTATATACAGAGAGGGGGAGAGAAAGAAAGAGGGAGAGGGAGAGAGCATCAGTAGCTGATCCCATCCAGATTCGTCAAGAAAATTATATTCTTTTCTTATTTGTGAAGCCTATAGTGTGTTCCAAACAATTAACAGAGTTTCAGTAAGCAATTCACCATTGATTCAGGATGTGGTAAGCCAGCGTCTCTTTTTTCACACCGGGGAGGTGTCACAAACTCGCTGCCATTCGTTCACTCACTTAGTTGGGAGGGAAACCTAGTCTCTGAACTGCCAATGCCGAGATACGTTTGACACAATCGATTTAGCTGAAGGAGACCAACAGCCAAGAAAAGGAAAAGACTGAGAGCCTGAGAAATAAAATTGGTGTATATAAGAGTTTAATCTTTCTTTTCTTGTGGATTTTGTCATCAAATTGTATAAGCTCTTTCTAAGCTAGTAACCTGGAAGGGTTTCCCCTCCTTCATCTTGTTTTGGAAAACAATTAAAAACAAAAATGAAATTGATGGACTATCTTGCCAGGTGTTTACTTTACTTTTTTCTCACAACCCTACTGATTACCTGAATTTAAATGATTGGCACTCTGCTTTTAATGTGAAAGTAGATCATGCATATATTAAGTACAGCAATTAGCATATTTCTGACAACCACTCGCCTCTTCTTGCTCAGTCCTTGCATATGCATGTTTGTGCACCTTGCAGCAACAGAAGGTTTGTCAGAAAGAGTCATGATGAAGCCAAGGAAATTACAAGTAATGACAAAAATTTGAGGGGAAAAAAAGATGAACAGGAAGCCACAAACAACAAGAAACCCCAAAATGATATGCATGGATATTGTAATTTGAACCACACCAAATAAACTGCTTGGATCTGTTGTAATTTTCTGATCCTTTTGCTTGGAGAAAATTTACAGACTAAAATCATCAGCTTTCATATCACTCTTCTCTGAAGTGCAGTTCGAATTCTCTTAAATTCTCTCCTCTTGAGCTGTAATTAGAAAATGAACCAGGACAGTGAAGACATCCTGGTTACTAGCTTCACAGTCATTACAAAATTATTTTTATAACGGGGAAGATTTAATTGCTTCCAGCCCTAAACAAACCTGAGGGATACTATTGCCAAGTCATTCAAGTTCATGAAACTCAACAGTACCACGGCTAAGGAGAAAACCTTATCATTCATCAAATACCTGTGCACAGATCCAAAGCATTTGCTCTGAAGAGTCAGTTGTGATGTCTCAGTTGGTTGTGTATGAAGTGTGTGTTATCATTTTCTTTGTTTAGCAAATATAGTAGCTGGAGTAGACTGCTTTATTTACAATGTGCAAGGATTAAAATTTTCTTCTCTTGAGACCTAATTTAAAGGTCTGTTTTTCTCTCAGTTCTCCATTTACTCGTGTTTTGAACAGCAAATTGAAGAACCATTATGTAAATTCATGAAAGTCCTAATTTTGAATTAAAATCTTCTCCTCGTTGCTGCTTTGCTCACATAGTAACCAAGGGAAGCCTCAAGAATGGAAATGAATTCAGGATCTCTGTCCTGCTGTTGTTGGAATGGAAAACACCACAGAGGTAATTCACTCAGTCCCACCTTGCTAATGCAAGGCTCTCTAGCAGCTGATCACTCTCTGAGGAGGCTGTTTACTTGCCTTTGTATGGCATAGATATGAGATAAAAACAAAAGGAAACACAAGTCACAATTGTAATTGACACACAGAAGACATTATTTGCTGGTTGGAACTTATTTTCATTGATGGATTTTGTGTTTGAGGAAGATGCCATCTTGACAGGTTTGTGACTAACATCTTTCCAGAAGAGAGAGAACGCTGATCACTAGAGTTTCCTGCCTTTCTGGCTACAGTCAGCTATGCTCTGCAAAGGCTCTCTAAGAAGCCATTTAGTCTCTGTCTTACTTAAAGGTAAAATTCACTGTCGTGCAGAGAGAGCTCAAACACCAAAACAGAATTAAATAATACTTAAATATCTAGTCTTCTACGAGGAATAAACTTCATCTTTGGTTCTTATACTACATTGAAACAACCAACAGGCAGAACATATTATGCCACTGCAAGTTTCTTCCAGATGTAGTTTTAAACCCAGAAACCCAGTTCCAATTCTCTTTTGCAGCTACTACATTGACCAATAAAAAAATTTGTCATGGAAAGGATGATGAAACATATTTGGAAGCCCAAGGGAAGTGATCCCAGGACAACTACATAGTCTTATATTTCACTAAAAAAAAAAAAAAAATTGTAAAAATATAAAGACAGAAAGGAGACTTTGATTAAAGTGATGAAATATGTTTAACACATTTGGGTGCAGTATTTGAAAGGCATTTCTGCTGTCTCTGAATTTGTCTCTGCAAGGAAACGGACTGGGATAGCTCTGGTGGCATAAATTAGTCAGCAGTAGTTACATTGGAATACCTCCTTTCATAGGCAATGTATTTTAGAATGCAAATTATTTATTCTGGGATAATTGTCACATTTACAACATTCACCAAGTGATACAGAAAAAAAAAATAAAATAAAAAAGAGCCTGTAATCCAAAATAGGTTGTCCACAGATGAAATTGTAACAAACTATTCTAAATAGATATTGTAGCATAAAGTATTGCACAACAGTTATTCTGGCCAGTGCTGTTATTGGAAAGAAGACCTCCCACATATGCTGTAAAACAGGCAATGTAGATGCTGCATCCAGTGTAGCTGTGTAAATTATATTGACTCTCAGGATTCAACTACATGTTCACATCATCTTAATTTCTCAGAGGCTGTGTGCCAGAAAGCCTGTTTTAGTATTGTCTGGTCTAATGCAAGATGTTACATCTATATGGTGAAGGGCCTAGAGCAAAAATGAGGAACGGCTGAGGTAACTGGGGTTGTTTAGTCTGGAGAAGAGAAGGCTCAGGGGGACCTTATTGCTCTCTGCAACTACCTGAAAGGAGGTCGTAGTGAGGTGGGGGTCAGTCTCTTCTCCCAAGAAACAAGTGATAGGACAAGAGGTAATGGCCTCAAGTTTCACCAGGAGACATTTAGATTGGATATTAGGAAACTTTTCTTCACTGAAAGGTTGGTCAGGTTTTGGAACAGGCTGCCGGGGAATCACTGTCCCTGGAAGTGTTCAAAAACTGTGCAGATGAGGCCCTCAGTGACATGGTTTGGTGGTGGTCTTGGCAGTGCTGGGATAAAGGTTGGGCTTGATCTTGAAGGTCTTTTCCAACCTAGTTGATTCTATGATTCTATATGCAACCCTTTTATTGCCACTGTTCTCACATCTTCACAGCTACAGCAAATTACTACGAAACGGTTAAATATAGACGAATTTAACTCACTACAGAAATTGTCACATGATTGACAGTCCTTCAGAGTATGCTATAATCTGGAATAATGATTCATTGTAAGAGAAATAATTCCTAGTCTGCAAATCTTTTCCTCAAAAAGTTAGTGATGACTGAAGTAAATAAAAATAAGCAAGGTTCATGAATATCTTAGCTCCACTATTTAGGTACAAAATAACATTTTCATGTCTCAGCTAAAGATCTTACTTTCTAGAAGTGTAACTTCAAGGTAACTAATTGAAATCAATCTTCACTGATATTTTTTTTTTTTTTCCTATGGAGTCTCTCACGCAGTGCCTGCAAGCAGTTTTACATACATACATACATAGCTTAAAAAAATCTACTGCAAAATCATGCCTCTCCAGCGAAGAAAGTCACCACCAGACTGTCCTAGATGCAAGAGCAGAAAGAGTGAGAAGCTTGTGTGACCACAGTGTGCATTGACTACAGAATGAGAGATGTACATGTAACTGTAGGCATTCAAAGAAACCACTTAACTACATACACCCTACTTTATTCTTTTTCCTACTGCTGCTAAGACACAAGTTCTTTGCCATCCTATTCTAAATACAAAATTACAACCCCTTATTTTGGTTACCCTGATAGTCATTTTAGATGTTTCAGATGCATGCTGTACCAAAATGCTATTGCTTTACTTGAGAATTGTAGAAAACTGCTGTTAGCAGTTCCATTTTTGGAGCCTTCAATAGCCACAAGAATCCAGGGTCTCAGTTTTATGTCTCATGAAGGTGATAGCTCCAGCAGTACACTGACTCTTGCTACAGTGCTCCAAATTGACTCAAATAACTTGTTTCCCTGAATTCCTGACCCACTGTTCTCACATTCTGAAGTTTTAAATAGTAATTTTAGTGTATTTTTGAATTACATCGAAAGAGAAAAGCAGACTGGCAACTTTGCTTTTAGTTCTTGAGGTCTCTTAGTCCACAGAGACCTGAAAACACTCAGCAGCTTCAAGAAGGGAACTGTGCAAACCGCACAAAGAAAATGCTCACAGCAGTGTGGGAAACAAGCAGTGAATATTTAGTGCAGATATTACAAGGCAAACCTGAACATGATGCCAATCTGAGTGTGAAATAGTCTCTTAATTGAACTGATTAAACTTCTATAATCTCATTTATAATTAAGCATCACAAAGCATCTAGGAGTATACTATCAAGAACCATCAATTGGAAAGGGATGAATTAGTTGAGGCAAGAAAACAAAGTTTCAGTAGAAAGTGCTTGACTTCTGAGAATATCTTTCAATTATTTTAGAGATTCACAGTGCAAATGTCTCCATCTGAATAATTACTGAGGGGGTTTTAATCATCAGTAGAAAGAAGTAGTTGCTTCTGGCATTATTATTCATCAAATGCTCAAGTTTTTGTGCTAAAGTAAATATCTAAAATACACTGGATGATTTGTGTCCAGTAAGTGACATGCTTTCTTGAGTATTGCATTAAGTTTATGTGACAAGGTTTTGATAACAGGAGGGCATCATCACCAAAGTTCATCTGGAAGTAAAATTCACTGTAAATAGTGAAGTTAAGCAAGGTGAATATCACCTGTTGTGCAAAGGAGACAGGCACAACTGGAATTATGGTATTCTAGGAAATTCTTCTACCTGAATGAGAACAGACATGGCCCCATCTCGTTGACTGTGGAACCTACCAGAGCTTTTAGCTGCTGCATACTGGAGAAGGAATGGAGCCACTGATTCATTCAATCTATGCACAGATGAGTATCAGGATTAATTTTTCCTCACACTGTCCCAAAGGAGGAGATAATTTAAAAAACTTAGCTCATCTTCATGTATATTAGGTGTATAAACAGAGAGCAAAACAAAAAAAATATATCATTTATGTGTGCATAGCTATATTTTTACATCTATTTACCCACAATAAAGTCACTATGTTTGTCATTTTTAATTCTGTTTCTAGTGACATAGCCTATTAATCATTCACAATTGTCCAATTTCAATGATTTTAAAAATTAACATTGACATGTAAATATCTTTATGAAAGAAAAGAAAACCACAACAGTTGGTATTTTTTTTTTCAACATTTTTCAGAAAATGTTTTTAAAGTTGGTTTTTAGTTTGTTTTGTTCTTTTGTTTTTTGGTTGAGGTTTTTTTTTTCCCTTTTTGCATTGAATTTATTTATATGAAACAAGCCTGCCACTTTTTGAAAGAAGCCTTTATATGTTTGGGTTTTTTTCCCAATTTTTTTCTCTTCTCTTTGTACTATTGAACATCTATTTAAAATTTTCTTAACTTGCAGTGGGGTATGATGTGAAGAAACAAATCAGTAAGTGAAAATACTTATTTTTTCAGAATTACATTAACATTTAGGAAGGTATGTTGGCCAATTTACCTCTTTTGTTTCTTTCTTTGATTTTTCTTTTCCATAACTTTTTGTAAGCAAAGGAAGCTTGTGAACAGCAAAGACTGGTTAAAGGAAATAAAAATAAGAAGTGAGGTGGGACAATATAACTGCTACTTAACTAGGACACATTGAATAGAGTTCCTTGACAGCAACCTAGGAGTAACAAGAGAAAAAAAAAAAAAGGGGAAATCTGTATGACAATTTAAACCTCTTCTGACTTGAAATCAACTTGTGAAAATGAACAAATTCATCAGTAGAGATCCACAAAAGTCAGTTCTTCAGCACCCTTGAAGAAGAGACCATTATGTTGATGCAAGTTTTGCTGACTGTGACGAAACACCACACAGTTTGATGTTTCACTGATGAGGCCAGGTTTAAATTTAGCTTTAGGGCCTATACAAGGGCTATTAGGAGGATGAAGCTTCTGAGCATTTTCTAGGTCAGTGCTGGCCATTTTGCACAACTACCTGTTCTCTTTTGCAAAGGGTAAGTTTCTCTTCACAGGTTGTTACTTCTTGTCTGGCTTATTTGAAGAGAACATGCTCAAAGAGCAAATCACTAGTAACTTCTGTGCTTTGGGGACGTGTCTGGAAAATCTATTCTCTTCACTGGCTTCATTCTTCTCTGGGGTGGTATTGCATTACTAGAGAACTGCTTGGGGGAAGTTCACACAAGGGTGATGAACTACAGGATGGAAAACTACTGTAGGGTCTGTTCAAAAACACCACCACAAACTTGTATGTTTTAAGTTAATTATCTGCTGAATGCCCGTCTTAATCTAGTTATTAAGGGCACTCAGAGCATAATTGCAATCTTGATTGATTCACTGTTTTCCCCGTTGCAGGTCACAGTAAACACCAACACATTTTTATAATAATCATCTGCAATTAGTGAAGTGAATGGGGTTTGAATGTGACTTCTACATTTGTCTGTTTCAGTTGTCTATTTTTATACACCTTATTCATACAGTTTAGTTACTGTGAAAAGCAAGAAAATATGATTAGTGCCATTTTCATTGATGGAAAGGAGAAATGACATTATTACAAAAAGGGCAAGTACCTTTATCTACCAGGTGAAAATCATTTCACATCTTAAAGGGTGGATTTTTTTAAGCACAGGGTTTGCTACTGGTCTTGTATGTTGGAGGAAACAGAGGGGCAGGCGTGTTTCACTTTGTGACTCTTTAAAGTGAAATTTTTATACAAGTAGTCTGCAAAATTTGTTGCTTGCCCTGAACATTCTTTGTGCTAAACCCATTTTTTATTAATTATTTTGAACACAAATGCTGCTGAAAAGAGTTGTAGAAACTCTAGCAGCTAATTTTCTCTTGAAAGGCCGTTTCTCAAGGAAAGAGATGTATGTAAATTCTAACTCAACGTTGCTAGAAGACCATGTCAAACTGTCTCCCTAGGAAAGCATTAGCAATAACTCTGCTGAGGCTGTGCCTAGAGTTATGGAGTAAAACATACTCCACTTTAGTAATTCTGAGTGAATTCTGCACCAGTGCTACTCGGGGCAGGGGCCATGGTAAGTGACTGATTCGTGATCCCTGCTGTACAAATGGGATTGTAGTTTCTGTGCTGCCCATGTGATGACAAGGCATGTCCTCCCCACCTTGGGATAGTATTCTGCTGGAGGAAATAGTTTTCCACTTTTAGCCGGATGCATGAGCACTGCTCCTAGATAGATTTGAACAACCCAAAGGGAGGGAGTGGCTGGCTGCTTTCAGAGGCTATCTGTGCAAGGTAAAAGCAGGGAAAGAAAAAGACATCAAAGCCCTGACCTTGGAAAGTGATGAACGCTTCCTATATTGCATTGAATACCTCTAATTTACAGGTCTGCCTGCTTGGATAGTTACACACCCATTACAACACTCTCAGAGTTGACATTAATTAATGTTCAGATGATGTTTGTAAGTTTTGCAATATTTCTCATTTGCAAATAGGAAACTAAGGCCCTGTAAGAATCAGGACTGGATATATATACAAGAACAGAGGTCAAAACCCCACGACTCTGTGTACCTCTTGGTGTTTAATAAAAACCTTTCCCAAAATAAGTTGCTCACAGTTTGCATAGTCTATAGGGCTCTCTTCTAAGGCTGATGGACACAGGGTTCTCTGGAGGCGCTAAGAGCAGTCTTGTTTGTATGGGCCTAAGATACTTCTTTTTTGTTACTTTAATATACAGTCTTTGCATATAAAAATGAAGTATGATTAAAAAGAGTGACTGACTTACATATGTTCAGCATTCGCCAATACTTAGAGTATGGAGAATCAGCTCGAAGAAGGCTATAAAATCATGTCTCATGAAAAGCCATAGAAAAGGTTCTAAATACCAAGGGAAAAAAAAAATCAAACAGATTTGTGTTTTTTTGTGGGAATGTTTTTCTTTGTCAGGCTTGGATTGTTTCCAGATAAAGTTGTCAGGATTGTAACCTATGTGGAAGTGTCGAAAAGCTTCTTATTACAAGCCTGTTTTATATAAAGCTGTTATATTTTCCACTAATTATGAGAAATTCCACCTCTGCAAACATGAGGATATGATTAGCTGACATGAAAGATATAATTCAAGCAAACAAACACATTAAGTCGCTCAAACTGGGCTAAGCATCAGTTTTACTTAACACTGGCTATGTGCAAATCAGCTTTCATGTGCCCTTCTCTTGCATTTGCACATTTTCTCATATTTTAGGTTAACTGATATGGTTTTCAGAGTTTCATGTTTTATTACCTCTAAACTGTTTAAAGCTTTTCTGAAGTTGCACATGGAGGTGAAAAAAAAACATGTCACAATTTGTCTTCCACTGTTGTGTGGCGGCCCTGGCTGATGGTGGGGAGTTAGAGTTACCTCTATCCCAGGAGTGGCTGTTACAGCACAAATCCTTTACAGGGAAGGTGTAAGTCCATGTCCAGTGTAGAGTGAACACTTAAGCCTCTACTATTATTAAGTTCACAACTCCCTGCTACTTTAATCAATACTATAGGATCCCTGGAGTTTGTCAGTGGCCATTGCTCATTATTAAATTTGATAGATGAATCATACTACTTAATGTAAACTGGAGTGCAATTCTATCAAATGGTTACATACAACTACTGTAGGTTTTGATCCAACATGTATGAAGTCAACAAGAATTTCTTGATGATTTATCCTTGGATGAAGATTTTCTTCTTCTTATGGATGTTTGCTTTCTAAATCAAAAACTCATGAGCCATAGAGAAACATAACTTTGCAAGACTATTCTTTGCTGAAACACAGGATATACTTCACATCTAAGATTTACTAGTGGGAGTGGATTTTTTTTTTTTCAAATTATATCTTACTTGTCAAATTAAAGATAGCTCTTTTCTTTTCTAGAGGCATGTTAGATCAATTTGATTTGCTTATACTTCTATTTAAACTCTTTATTCCATCTTAGCAAATGCAAACGGTAGGTGCTTAGTCCCTCATTTTGTTTTCAAATAATAGCGCTTCCAACTGTCTTCCTGAAGAATTTGAATAAAACTGTGATTCAGTAATTGCACACTTACTGCATTTAACTTTGCCTTCTGCTAAATTATACTTCTAGGCCATAGACCATTAGACTTACAGAGCTAAGGCCTCTGTTCTGTATTTCCCACTGAAAGCTGAGAAAAGGCTGGTTCTTTTTATGGCTGCATTGCCAGTATAGATAAACTTTGTTTTACCTAACTCAAGGAATCTGGAGAAGGAGGAGGTGAGCTAAGAGGAAACGGCAGGGTTTGCTGCTGGGTTAGGTTGTCATTAGGACAATTAGATGTAATAATATCAGGACCTCACTCCTGCAAATACAGCCATGAAAAAAACCCTAGTGAATCTTTGTTGCCACCAAAAAGACTTCAGTGAGCTATAAAATTCAAATTATAACAAGGTCAAGGCATTTACATTTTATATTAACAGAGTCCCCACAGCCTAAAACCAGTATGATTTTAAATAAATACTTTAAAGCCTATTTTTTTGCTATTCAAGAAGAGAAAATTAACCCCCTCTCCCCCATCTTTATAGCAGTTTACTCATCTTTATGAAATTAAGATGAGTTCTTGCACAGACAAGTGAGCAATTTCTAGTGTACACCAGGAGGTCACCACACAGCATTTCTGGTACCACCAGATGACAGGCATGATAATGTCAGATGACAGACATTCTAATAATTAGCTGTTTCTGTGTGTTTGCAAAACCGTCTTTGTAGATTCACAGTATCTTTTCCTTGCTCTTCTTTTTCCCTCATTAACATTTCAATCAACTGTACTTTTCATTGGAAATCAAACTGAGAATGTGGGGAATTAAGATTTTTAATGTCTTTTTAATAGGAAAAAAATGTGCTCTGGGTGACTGTGAGCTGTCTATTGCCTTTTGTTGTTGTTGCTATAATTGAAGTTGCACAATATGATACAGAGATGTATGGTTTTCTTCCTCTGAAGGAACTATGCTTTTTTATTGAGTCCAAGGTAATCAATCTTAAAAGGAAGATCAAAACCAAACAGCAGTGTCTGAAAACTCATCTGTGGGAAGAGCAGGAGATTATAAAGCAAATGGTCAGGTGTCTGAGATTTTAGGTGCAGCATATGGGTATATTTAAAGAGAGAAATCACAGTCTGCTATTCATACATGGTAATTTTGATCCCTTTTTTCATGGTCCTATTTCTCACATAAGATCTGTTCCTAAATCAAGCCCTGGTAAAGCGCTTCTTTAACACTGTTAATGACATAGCTAAGAGGATCATGACTTGCTCTTGGTGCCATCCTATTGCACATACATCCTTGTTGCTACAGGACTGTGCCTAAACTGCCACCTTCTGTTTACAATGCTCAGGCCACCTTGTTGGTGTGTATGGCTGCATGGTCTGGTGTCTGTCCACAGGCCAAATCAGTGACTTCTGGCAGAAGGGTTACAGCTCCGGTTGCTTAACTGCAAGAGCCAAATACTGGAAGTTTTCATTTTGGCAGCTTTCAGACTTAGTGGGTCTCCTATGCTGTTTGTTGTTGTTGTTGTGTTGAAGAAGAGCTCAGACATGATCAGAGTAAGCCAAAATAAATAAATAAATAATGCAAATCCATATTGTCGAATTAGAAGTTATTTCAATTCTCTTCTTCATGAAAACGCAAGCTGTTCAAGTAATTTATTCAAATTGACTCAACAGGGGTCTTGGCTAGGCAGGTCAAGGTGGATTTTCTGGTAGAAAAAAACTCTTACGGAATGCTTAGTGGAACAAATCCCTAGGAAAATGAATTACAATGTTTTCGTATTCATGCTAGACAACTGAAATACAATGGGGAAGGGACTATCGTACATTTATTAGAGATTGGTGATCCGTCTATTCATTTCACACCCTACTAATTCAAATGTGTATTTCTTAAAAGAAAAAATTGGATTATTTAAAATAAATCAGTAATTTAAATCTGCCAGTAAAGGGAAACACAGGATCTTGATTTAATCAATGAATGCAGTTATCATAACTGCATAAGATATATAACATATAATATGAACACTCTGAGGGAGGCTGTGGAAAAACTTCACGTTAATTACATGATTTAGGACTGTTGGTTAATTTTAAAAAATTAATAAGAATAGCAATTTTCCTTATCTTTGGTAAAAAGTGGCAGACTGAAGGGGTTAAGAATGTGAAAGATAAAGCAAAATGCTAAAATAAATGTGTGTGTATCTCTCCCTGTTTGCCTGTTCCAGAACAGCTATACGAAGAATATGATGAGTGGTAAATAAAATTAAGTATGTGGTCCTTAAGGAGCATGTGGAATTCATTGCCATGGGAGGCTGTAAAGTGGTTGTGAGGTGGTTGTATTTAAAAGAGGATTATTTTACAAGCAATAACGTTGAGCTAAATTGTATGGAGCAATGGAGAAACATTCTTCACAAGACCCCTGAGGCTGGCTCAGCATTTTCAGCTATGGCAGCAGAGCATTTCATGCCAGCAGATAGGAGCCAAAGTGTATGCAGAGGTGACACAACAAAAAGCTAACCAAATGGCAAGGAAAAGCCAAGAGTGGAGAAGTAGGAAGACAGCATCATAAAGATACAGCTTGTCCAAATGAGCTTCTGTCCGTGTGCATCTCTTCTCCCTGTGTTTTCTTGTTGACTGACTCAGAGCTGCAAAGGCACTTGGCCAATGGGAAATTAAGCCCAGGAGCCGAGGTGGAAGCCAGTCTGGCTGTATCTCGCAGTGGTGACTCAGCTTTGGACTGAGAATATTTTACTGATACGTTGTGATATTTTATAAATATTTTCTTCTGTCATTTGCTGTTTTAAACTGACTTTTTGCTGAAACCAATGTGGGAGTGGCCATTTGGGGAGTGGAGTGTGGGAGGGCAGCTTGGAGAAGGCATGTACGGAGGAGGAAGAAACTATGCGGACACTAACAGAGGGGTGCATCTAGGGCAGTAAAGCCCACTGCTAAGAGCCTTTAGAAAATTTGGCTTCCTCCCCCCTGGGAAATGTTTGCCTGACTTTTTCTCAGCAGCTTACTGCTCCTTTTTATCCTCCACCTCATCCCTCTTTTCAGGCTTAGGGATCATAAATCTCTGGTTTGGCCCTTCTTCCAAATCAGCCCCACAGCTTCTTCTTAATAACCTGTTTGATCACTCTTACTCTTCCTGGCTGGTTCACATACTGAGTGTATGTGGGTGAGGTGAGAAGCAAAATTTGTCCGGGAAAGGAACTGGACAAAATCTTAACTTGGAAAACCAAGAACTTAAAATTCAGTAGGCAGAACCACAGGGAGTCAGAGAAGAAATTTGAAGTCTGGGATGGTGTGGGTGAGGATGATGCTTGTTAAATTATAAGCAGGCTTTCCATTGTGTTTTATTGCCAAAACAACTGTAGTAATTATAACTGTAAGCAGGCACGCTTCCTCAAGTAAACTAAATGAAGAATTGCTGGCTACAGAGTTGCAGCATTTTCCATGTGTATTTTAGCACAAGGTTAAGAGGAAAAATCTAATAACCAAACAAACTAGCTAGGAGTACGCTAATTTGCTTTCATTATGAAAAATAATGTTGCAAATCCTTACTTTGCTGGATATACGGACTTAGGGAAATAAAACCAAAACACATTATTGTATTGTCAGTTATCTAAATCAACCCACACATTGTTAACATTTGCCTATATCAAAATTTGCTTACATGTCTTGTTACTAAAATGTGATAGTATGATGGCATGTGTTACCAGTTATACATCTATTTTTGGTAAATATTCATGAGATCATCTTGAGATTAATTTCTGTTTGAACAAGACTAAGTTTTACATCCTCGCATTGCTTACAAGGAACTCGGGAGATAGCAGGTTAAAAATTCATATGGAGAAAGTTGCATATGCCTTATTCCCACTTACAAAAAAACTGGAGTTATTTTAATGTTTTGGCATATGGAGTTATTGTAGCTCACTGAAAGAAAAAAAAAAAACCCACTCAGCCCTGTGTTAGATACCAGATCTCTCTTCCTATTACGTAATGCAGGGAAATATACATACACAGTACAGTTATTTTAAATGCAAAGTTTAGCAAGAATTATTGTAGCTTTTGTGGAAATGGAGAGTCTGAGAAGTTTTACAAGTTTCAGAGTTCTGTAGCAGATGCAAAACTCAGTTTATTGTGAACCTGTTTGCAGCTGGAGGATCTGCAGAAACTGGAAGAGAGAGAAAACAGTGAAAAAGCAGACTGACAGCATAAAAATATAGATAAACTCTTTGTGGTCTTCCATGGCACTGATGTGTAAGGCTAATAACAGCAGCTTCACTCCACTCTTTTCCTGTCCTTAACTAAGAACAGATCCAGATGTTGCAAGAACGTCACCACAGGGAAGCAGGAAAAGGGAGGGCAAGTTAAACAGGAAGTATTTGGGCTGAGAGTGCACTGGGTCAAACTGCTAAGCTACGTGGGGGAGGTACTGAGTTGGGCTCAGGTGGACTGGTGGAGCTTTGCTCTTGGGACACTCCTACTGCTTCTGTGTCTTTCCTTGAGACAGCAAATCTGTTCCTTAACGTGAAATACTTCTGCATACTACTTTACAAGGACAAGGGCTGCTGCAGTCCCAAGTCAGCTTTCATTTAGGCAAGCAGCAGAGGTCTTCCAATGCTGAATAAAAAGTCAAAGCTAGGCTCTGAGAGGGCCTTACTTAGGTTGGTGTGTGAGATATGTCTCTTTCTTAGAAGCTAGCCCTTGCGAACCCCAATTCAGAGGACACTGACAAATATCCAGCCAAATCCAGGAGATTAGCATCTGTAAATTTGCCCCACTGCCACTGCTTTCTGATTTATTAGAAAGTTTTTCAAGAGTGGACATGCCATGCAGTATGTAGACTCTGCTAGTGAGTCGGTGACCACTGGCATCAAACACTAACAGCAGTAACTCTTGTATCAGACTTGTTTTCAGATATTCTGAACTACACCCTGGAATTAACCTTGGTCCTTAAATACGCATACATTGTTCTCGTTGCATCCAGACACTCTAGGAGTACCCTCTCTGTATACACCACAAAGCTGGGATTTTGACCATTTGTACTGATTCTAGACTGTAATGGTATAAGGACACAGCTGGCACTGTGGGGCCCTATGCTGTTTCTGGTCCATACATGCCATTATTATTTCATCTTCTTTGCAAATCTGAAACACTACTGCATTTTAAATACAGATGGTAACACGAAAATCCTCTCTGCTCAAGATGAGTTGATATTATAACACTTCCCATTGTCCCAGGATGTTTCATGCCAGAGGTAAATATCTTTACACATTTAGGGGGTGCTAACATATGGCAGGTTTCACTGTGTTGGGAACAGTGCCCTTGACACTGTTCAAGCGCTCACAAAAAGCAGGCAGGAGATGAAACCTTCTATCACCCTTCTTGAGATTTTTCCTCTATGAGTTCTTCAAATTTGTGAGTATATCTCCTGTGGTCCAGAAGTTGGATTATTTGCTAAATCCTGTGGTCCCCTGTCAGTCTTCACTTTGTAAAGATTATCTCTTAATTCTGCCATGGTGTGGATTTGGATATGGTTGATTTAGGCCATCAATGCACTCTTTTGTAAGGTAGCTGTAAGCTCCTTTGGGTCATATATTTTGCAATGATATTTTTTGTGTTTGTAAAAGGCTTTTTTTATACAATCTATTTTCCCTACTGATAACAGTGGCTCTGTTCTTGGTTAGCATGTGGCTGATGTCAGTACATTTTCAAAAGATCATATACAAGGAGAAATGAACAAGTAAAGACAAATCAATTCAAGCAAATTAAAAACACAACAGCAGTTGTAGAGCAACACACATCATCCAGTCTTTGCATAAGAGACACTGGCTTTGGTTCTTTTTCTTGTAGAGTTTATAATTCATTATATAAAAAAAAAGAAAAGTCCAGAGGAAAGTATTTTTATTTTAACCACAACAGCCCAGTGGCTGAATTTTGTGCAGAGGAATAAGTAAAGATTTTTCTCAAATGACATCAGCATTCATTATTTGAAGTTATTATCTTCCACTGTGTTCTCATTCCACACTGACTCATTAAAGTTTTTCAGAGAAATACTATATATTTTGCTGTTAGGTGTGCAAGTAAAATCAATTCCATGTGCATAACTGCAGACTCTCTTATGATATTTTTTTTTCTTTCCCCAAGGTCTAGTCTCATTTATTTTCTCCTTCCTGATCATTTTCCATTAATCCATACTGTCTTATCTCCATTTTGTTTATTCTTGTACTATGCAAATTATGTCTAAAGGGAATGCATAAGAATTGAGGCTTTCTTTTTTCTGTTTTCTAGGAATAGTCATATACAGTAGACCCAAATTCTCATTAAATACCAAATATTACTTTTAGTGAGCACAAAATACATAAGTCAGATCAGGGCTTTTGTATTAAAAGCTTTTAATCACCTTCCTCTGTTGGCTTTACAGGGATCTTGGTATTCTGTAGTGTAGCAATGTCTGTGTTGGCACCAGTGCAGTAGTACTGGCTCTGGAAAGTGACTGCCTATACTGCTAAATCGATAGAAGAGTCTCTAGCGGGCTTTCAGCCTGCGGCAGCAGACCCTATACATGTGATAAAGTTTGTGTATGGCCACCCTAATTTGGAGGACTGTAATGTTTAAGAGTGTGGAAGTGGTCAGGCTGTGCTAGCTGAGTCAGGGAATGGCTTTGCATGTTTTTGTTTACTGGAAGAGATGGAGGCTGTGAGTGAGCATCCCCACTGTCAGAGCACACTGAAATGAACATTGCAGAGCCTGTGAGTGCCTCCTGGAGATATGCATGAGGAAAAATATTATGATCCTTTCCTGCAAGAGGTAGCACTCACATGTGAAGGAGCTGACATTCTTACAGAGAGGCTGACTCCCAGGAAGAGCATTTCAGAACTCAACCCATTACTAAGACTACAGCTATAGTCCCCACCTGTGCAGCAATTCCTTGTATATTTTCAACTCAAAAATATAGCACCTAGAATACTATGACTGCTCACTTCAGCACGCATCTCACCAGCGATCTCCAAGTCTTCCTTCAGTCATAACCCTGGACTGTAATGCTCTGGGACTGGGATTTGTTCCCGTATCTGCTGCTAGACCTCTGCAAATCGTTGCACGTTCGTCTCCTCAATGTGTATCAATAGGATACATGTGGTAGGCATCAAGTAGCAGATGATCAAATATGGTAGATTTATTAGGCAGATGTGCATTTTTCAGTGTTAGAAAGTCGTTATGTTATAAATACCAGTAAAAGGTAACTGGTCCCAGTAAAAGGCACCTGCTCATGTGCATGGTAAAACACATGGAGAACAAAAGGAGCATAAGGAAACCTACCAATAAAAGCAGGAGAAGAAAATTGAATATTGAATTTGTGTTTTGATTTATTTTTACTTTATTTGCATTCAAGGGAGGTAGACATTATTAAAAACGCTTATTTGTTTCACAGACTAAACTATTTAGCAACAGAGAATGGACTAGCTGGTATTAGCAGCTCACGATCTTTTTATGTGACTCTGTCCAAAAATCCTGAACTGCATGGGTTTCTTTTAAAAAAGACAGGACCTCTTTTATACCATGCCAGTTCATCTGGCCTTATCTTCTGTGATGGGAAGCATAAGATTTTTTGTGGTGTTTTTCTGACATGTATCCAGTTTGATGTCAATGGATCATGCATTTGTTATAAGTAGTTTCTCATACAAAGTAAAACAACTGTTATTGTCATTGTAACTGGTCTGCATTGGTAAATAGTCTAAGAGCTGGAACATTGTTTACTAGCACCTAATGATGTATTCAAAGTTTCCAAATCAAGATAATATCTTAGTTTAGAAAGCTTATTTGCTTAATGGATATCTGTGAATAGAAACAAATGCACTTATTTACTGATCTAAACTTGTAAAAGAGAAGTGACTGAATTTTACATATAGGGTAAATCTGACTGGAGGACGATGGGATATGTGACATGAAAAGGCCATTGAATACTGTCCGAAAGAAAGGCACTTGTAACCTACAATTAACAAAGTGATGATGAGTGCTGTTAATTGTTCCTTTTGCTTGTCTATTACTTTTGCTTTATTCTTGACTTCTAGACCTTAGTGTCCTTCTGATTTGATCTGGATCAAAGTCCCTTCTGATGCTTCCAGGTTATTTGCATTTTCAGGTGTATAATTAAATGCAATATTGATCTTAATGTGATTGCAAACACAGCAGAATGTTAAGAATCCCACAGTTATAGTTTAGCATTAAATATCTCATAAAATATATTTTAAATGTTATAACATGTCCCCTCATAGTCTAGTTAAACTCTGCAGTTTTATGATAGATTTAGAGTAATTGCAGTTATTAATTAGGAGAAGCACTATTACATTATGCAGGAGAGAACCTTGACAGTTGTTTTAGATAATGTCAAACTGAAGCAACAGATGTTTTGCTTTTTGTTGGCTGCAGCTAAGATCTTTACAAATACAAAAGCTTTTATAGGTCTTATTATAAGCAAAAGATCTGTTAGGTCATTAGTATTTGTCCATTGCTAGTTCAAGAGTCATTGCCCAGACAGTTGCCTTTCTGCTTCTCAGCAATCCAGTGCAGGCTGGTATTTGTCTCTGTCTGCCAAAGCAACTTGCTTTCCGAAAGACCTTACAACCCTTAGAGAGAGGTATCAGTGGAGTTAGCTACTTATGCTATAGTATTGCATATACTTCAGCTTGTTCCAGGAGTTTAAGAAAATGCTTATATCAGCAGCTGAAATAGTCTTTGCTCTTGACTTCTTGCAGGAAATTTTCCATTGTCAAATGGCAATCTCACTGCAAGCAGTGGAAGTAGTTCTCATGATGCAGTTCTCCGTGGTGCTCTGCAGGAGCCAGAGGGTCTCGGTACAGTCTTGGGAGTGTGACGTGTCAGCAGTTTGTAACTACAGGAAAATATGTTTTATTTCCTAAATCTTTTTTTTTTTTTTCTCCAGCCAATCTGTAGCAGCTGTCACTTTTATAACCTACGGACCTTTTCACGTCTAGATTCTGATGTGTACTAGGTAAGCAACTAGAGCCTTTTTTTGCAAAGACCAACCATTGCAGCAAATGTTAGTTCTTGAAATATTAAAAAAGATCAGGAAATTAAAAAAAAAGGCAGACACACACTGGAGTTAAACTAACAAGCATTAAAATGTGTAACAATAAAACATTTCATAAGTACGTTAGCAGCAAGTGGAAAATTAAGAAAACAGTGGGCCCACTATTCAAGGGAATGACAGTTCCAAAGAGGCAAAAATATGTAATAGTTTTGCTTGAGTTGGATAACGTGATCCTCATTCGCACTAAAAGGGTAAGAATACAAGCCAGAATAAAGAAAAACAAACGGGAGAGTACCTAGACAAGTTGGTTGCTTTAGGCCTGATGAAATCATAGTGGGCTGCTTGAGACTATTTTGTACAACACAGATGAGGTTACAGAAAACTAAAAAGAAGCAAACAGCTGAAATTCACCTTATCTAGTTTTAGACATCAACAGAGCTGATACTGATACCTGAATAGTCAGTGGAAAGAAATTGACACCTTGATGGAGAGATTCATTCAGCCTGTTTTAGACACTGGCTTAAGGAGGTTACGAATTGTGCCCTAGACCCCACTAACTCTTGACTAAAACTACTTTGAAGTGGTTGCACAACTCCTTGAAAAGCTATCCTTTAATAGTAGTTATCAATTGTTTGTTATTAAACTGAAAATATGTATCAAAATTACGTCAGTAAAGATGTGTCCTGTGCCTGGTATATAGTACTTTCATGAGTAGCGGGGATGATGGAAATTAGAGAGGCTGGTTACTGCTTTGTCAGGGTCACAGAAAAAGCAGGATAGTGTCAGAATTCAAACTGATGCCTATAACCTAGACAGAATGCCTGGAAAATGTGGATAAAAGTCATTGAAGATTAGTACAAAATACTTTACCAAAGTCAAGTAGTCAGCTACACAAATGCAGGTTAAGGACCACCATTATCCTACAGTTGTGAAAACAACATAATAAGACCAAAACCCCAACAGGTAACGCCTAACATTCAAATGGGACTGCAGTGTGTAAAACAAGTGAAATGATGCTTCTGATAGATTAAGCACCAATGTCACTTTACAACTTTACAGACTGAGATATCAAACAGGACATTTCCTTGCATGGGTGTGAGGAGCGGCTGCTATGAGACTGATCTGGCAGAGCAATTCAGTCACCTCCATCCTGCAGCATTCACCTCATGGGATGGAGAAAGCATTATAAGGCCTTTGAAATATGTCAGCTAGTGGCCACCTACACATCACATCCCACAGGTAGCCTTGCATTGAATTTGGGGGTTTATTTGTGGGTTGTTTTCTTTTCATTTTGTTTGGGGTTTTGAGGGGGATGGTGGGTTTTGGTTTTGGTTTCAATTTTTTGTGCTGTTCTATGATTCTGTTGCTTCGTCTTTAGTCCCTGTACTAGAACTCACTGATGTCATATAAAAATGCAAGGCCTGGTTCCTGTCTTCTGTCCTGGGAGAAGGAATGGAAACCCTTCTCCTTTCCCCTTTTATAGGATTACTTCACCCGCCAAAATTCCACTGAGCAATTGCATCAAAATGTAAATAATATTTTAGCTCGTTTTACTTCTCTGTGGTCATCTGTTTACTTTCTAGGGCTGCATGTTTTCTCTTAGAGGCACCATTAATCTTATAATTAGGGTAATCTGGTTTGAATGCACAAATATTTTTTCATTTAAACTTTTCTATCAACTTCCTAATTCCCAACTCAGAAATGAAGATGTTGAGTAACCAATAATCTTGTTCTCCAGGAACAGCTGTCTTTGCAATTTGATGGCCAGGTCCTGCTATAGTGAACACAATGGCAAGTTTTCTATTCACTTCAGTAGGAATCATATTGGACCCTGGAATAAATAATTTCACCTGAGGCAGGATTTTTAGGGAGTAGTAATTTATAATTTTTAGACCAATGTGTAGTTGGAAAACCAGAAAAACTCTGGGACACAACAGATCTTCTCTAGATCTGAAAAAGATACGTCAAACTTCAAGTACAGGCTAGGAGCTGCTGTTTGTTAATCTGCTTATGATTTATTTTTATTAAACTTTTTAAGACAGAGAGGGTGACAAGCATCAGAGAAAGGAGGGATAGACTGGTAAATGCTACAGAGATTTGGAGATCAAGATTTTTTTTCTCTGTTTTATAGTCAGCAGAATACATTTAATTCTTCAGACTGGGTTTACAATTGCTTGGCACTACCTTAGTTTTCATTTTTAGTTTTCTTATAGCCACTGGTTAAGTGGTGCTGGGAGTTAAATGTGTGGCTATGGAGTTAACCTTTTTTTATTGCTGTTTAAGGACTGAGGTGCTACCACTACCTCTCTGATATGAGGAGACATTTCACTCAGAACATCCTTCCACCTAAAATTACTTGTCAGAAAATCAGTATTGCCATCTTTGTTTATGCTTACAAACTTTAGAGTTGTCAATCATTACCTTACCTAGAACAAATAAACAGGACGTTTCATCTATTACTTCCTGACTCTTACATAGATTAAGGGTCTCTAAATGAGAATCTCAAAGTCTATTTGAGATGGAAACTATTTTACACAAAGGTCTGTTCAGTGTGCCCCAGACTTTCTGGAGTATCTAAAGTCCTTAAAATATACTTTTTGCTTGCTGTATATGTTAAATGACTTAGCTTACCCCAGCTGAAAATTTAGTCCCTTCAATTTTTGTTTTTGGTATTATTGTTTAAATCTGTTTGGAGACATTGTAATCACTTTCAAAACATTTCCAGTGTTGTCTATATTAAGATTTCCTGAGGAATGAAGATCAACTTGAATGAAGCAGCCATGTGATGGGCAAGATCTTCTTATCTGGGATGAGGATTATACCAATGTGTATTTTAATATCATTATTCATAACTTATCAGAAGTGAAAATTCTCCTGTGGTAAAGTCTTTCAGCTATTTAAAAAATGTTACTCAGACTGCAACCCTTTTATGTGATTTAACCAAATATACTTGTTCATAGCTGGGAATCCAATGTGCATGGGGAACATCTCTTGCCATAGAGATTCCGGATCCTATGGTCGACAGCTGTAACATGCATAGTATGTTAGATAGATAGTAAAACAGCAGCAGACCAGTTAGTGACACAGTTTCATTTACATATATCCCTACAGGAATATCCAAGTAAGCAAACATAGAAGACTCTGTTAAATAGTAGATGGTACCTCAGCTTAGCCAACAGAATCTGTCC